>NC_040088.1:33122500-33747500 GCF_003369695.1 Bos indicus x Bos taurus
GTTCCATGTTTGGTTCTAACTGTGACTTCTTGACCTTCATGAAAGTTTCCCAGAAGGCAGGTAAAATGGTCTGATATTCCCGTCTCAGTATTTTCCACAGTTTTTTGGGATCCAGACAGTCAAAGGCTTTTGTGTAGTCAATGAAGCAGAAGTAGATATTTTTCTGGAACTCTCTTGTTTTTTCTATGCTCCAATGGATGTTGGCAATTTGATCTCTGGTTCCTCTGTTTTCCTAAATCCAGCGTGTACATCTGTAAGTTCTCAATTCACATACTATTGAAGCCTAGCTTGAAGGATTTTGAGTATTACCTTGCTAGCATGTGAAATGAGTGCAATTGTGCAGTAGTTTGAACATTCTTTGGCATTGCCCTTCTTTGGGACTAGAATGAAAATTGAACTTTTCCAGTCCTGTGGCCACTGCTGTGTTTTCCAAATTAGCTGGCATATTGAGTGCAGCATTAATCTAATAGTTTATAATATATAATTTCTTATTTCCTATGTGCACAATCATTTCTTTTATGTGTAATGGTACTTTTTAATTTTTTTTTTTACTATCTCTTTTTCTTTCTTTATCTATCTGTAAGCTTTAGATCTATATTTCTATGACTTATTTTTCTAGAGCCTTATCTCATTTGGCTACTCCAAAAAGTACAGAATTAAAAACCACAATGACAATAGTAAACCTTGTTGCCTAACTTAGAATGCTTTCAATATTTTACTCATATTTACTTTGGGCTTTCTGTGAATATATTTAATCACATTGGGGACATCTCTTTTTTCCCCTAGGTTTTATGGAACTTTTGAAATTTATTATTGAGTGGTTTAATTTTCAAAGGCTTTTACTGCATCCATAGCAATGATAAAATTATTTTCCTTTTTTCCAGTTAAGGTGGTAATTTTTGATCTCTGAATGTTACATTATGGCTTGATATCTGAACATTACAAACTCCTTGGCATTTGTCATATATATCAAGGTATTCCATTCATCTACAGCTCTATCCATCACTACCACACAGAGTGGACTATTGCAGCTATGTAAAAATTCCTGAGATTGGGTAGAATGATTTTTCCTACTTCATTCTTTTTCAAAATTGTTTTAGCTATTGAGTTATTTAGCTGTTTCATATAAATTCTAGAATTATCTTGTACCTTTCTATCAATAAACGTCTTTTTGTCCTTCATAAGGACAATACTAAAATCTCTATATATCAATTGCAGACAATTGTCATCTTTACTATGTTGTGTTCCAGTTCATAAACAAGGCAAATAAATGGACATTATAGGAGAAGAAAAGTAATTTTGCCTCTAACCTAGTAATTTTTGATTGAGAACGCCTGTAATAAAAGACAGATTAACAAGAGAAAGACAAAAAGAAGTTTATTAACATGTATATACCTCATGACAGAATGTGGTCCACTGGAGAACGGAATGGCAAACCACTTCAGTATTCTTGCCTTGAAAACCCCATTAACAGTATGAAAAGGCAAAATGATAGGATACTGAAAGATGAACTCCCCAGGTCAGTAGGTGCCCAATATGCTACTGGAGATCAGTGGAGAAATAACTCCAGAAAGAAGGAAGGGATGGAACCAAAGCAAAACAATACCCAGCTGTGGACGTGACTGGTGTTAGAAGCAAGGTCCGATGCTGTAAAGAACAATATTGCATAGGAACCTGGAATGTCAGGTCCATAAATCAAGGCAAATTGGAAGTGGTCAAACAGGAGATGGCAAGAGTGAATGTCGACATTCTAGGAATCAGCGAACTCAAATGGACTGGAATGGGTGAATTTAACTCAGACGACCATTATATCTACTACTGCGGACAGGAATCCCTCAGAAGAAATGGAGTAGCCATCATGGTCAACAAAAGAGTTCGTAATGCAGTACTTGGATGCAATCTCAAAAATGACAGAATGATCTCCATTCGTTTCCAAGGCAAACCATTCAATATCACAGTAATCCAAATCTATGCCCCAACCAGTAATGCTGAAGAAGCTGAAGTTGAACGGTTCTATGAAGACCTACAAGACCTTTTAGAACTAACACCCAAAAAAGATGTCCTTTTCATTATAGGGGACTGGAATGCCAAAGTAGGAAGTCAAGAAACACCTGGAGTAACAGGCAAATTTGGCCTTGGAATACGAAATGAAGTAGGGCAAAGATTAATAGCGTTTTGCCAGGAAAATGCACTCGTCATAGCAAACACCCTCTTCCAACAACACAAGAGAAGACTCTACACATGGACATCACCAGATGGTCAACACCGAAATCAGATTGACTATGTTCTTTGCAGCCAACGATGGAGAAGCTCTATATAGTCAACAAAAACAAGACCGGGAGCCCTGTGGCTCAGATCGTGAACTCATTACCAAATTCAGACGTAAATTGAAGAAAGTAGGGAAATCCATGCGACCATTCAGGTATGGCCTAAATCAAATCCCTTATGATTGTACAGTGGAAGTGAGAAATAGATTTAAGGGCCTAGATCTGATAGATAGAGTGCCTGATGAACTATGGAATGAGGTTCATGACATTGTATAGGCGACAAGGATAAAGACCATCCCCATGGAAAAGAAATGCAAACAAGCAAAATGGCTGTCTGGGGAGGCCTTACAAATATGAAAAGAAGAGAAGTGAAAGCAAAGGAGAAAAGTAAAGATACAAGCATCTGAATGCAGAGTTCCAAAGAATAGCAAGAAGAGATTAGAAAGCCTTCTTCAGCAATCAGTGCAAAGCAATAGAGGAAAACAACAGAATGGGAAAGACTAGAGATCTCTTCAAGAAAATTAGAGATACCAAAGGAATATTTCATGCAAAGATGGGCTCGATAAAGGACAGAAATGGTATGGACCTAACAGAAGCAGAAGATATTAAGAAGAGATGGCAAGAATACCCAGAAGAACTGTACAAAAAAGATCTTCATGACCCAGATAATCACGATGATGTGATCACTGACCTAGAGCCAGACATCCTGGAATGTGAAGTCAAGTGGGCCTTAGAAAGCATCACTACGAACAAAGTTAGTGGAGGTGATGGAATTCCAGTAGAGCTATCCCAAATCCTGGAAGATGATGCCGTGAAAGTGCTGCACTCACTATGCCAGCAAATTTGGAAAACTCAGCAGTGGCCACAGGACTGGAAAAGGTCAGATTTCATTCCAATCCCAAAGAAAGGCAATGCCAAAGAATGCTCGAACTTCCATACAATTGCACTCATCTCACATGTTAATAAAGTAATGCTCAAAATTCTCCCAGCCAGGCTTCAGCAATATGTGAACCATGAACTTCCTGATGTTCAAGCTGGTTTTAGAAAAGGCAGAGGAACCAGAGATCTAATTGCTAACATCCGCTGGATCATGGAAAAAGCAAGAGAGTTCCAGAAAAACATCTATTTCTGCTTTATTGTTATGCCAAAGCCTTTGACTGTGTGGATCCCAGTAAACTGTGGAAAATTCTGAAAGAGGTGGGAACACCAAACCACTTGACCTGCTTCTTGAGAAATCTGTATGCAGGTCAGGAAGCAACAGTTAGAACTGGACATGGAAAAACAGACTGGTTCCAAATAGGAAAAGGAGTACATCAAGGCTGTATATTGTCACCCTGCTTATTTAACTTATATGCAGAGTACATCATGAGAAATGCTGGGCTGTAAGAAGCACAAGCTGGAATCAAGATTGCTGGGAGAGATATCAATAACCTCAGATATGCAGATGACACCACCCTTATGGCAGAAAGGGAAGAAGAACTAAAGAGCCTCTTGGTATAAGTGAAAGAGAAGAGTGAAAAAGTTGGCTTAAAACTCAACATTCAGAAAACTATGATCATGGCATCTGGTCCCATCACTTCATGGGAAATAGATGGGGAAACAGTGGAAACAGTGTCAGACTTTATTTTGGGGAGCTCCAAAATCACTGCAGATGGTGACTGCAGCCCTGATACTAAAAGACACTTGATTCTTGCAAGCAAAGTTATGACCTACCTAGACAGATTATTAAAAAGCAGAGACATTACTTTGCCAACAAAGGTCCGTCTAGTCAAAGCTATGGTTTTTCCAATGGTCACGTATGGATGTGAGAGTTGGACTATAAAGAAAGCTGAGCACCAAAGAATTGATGCTTTTGAACTGTGGTGTTGGAGAAGACTTTTGAGAGTCCCTTGGGCTGCAAGAAGATCCAACCAGTCCATCTTAAAGGAAATCAGTCCTGAATATTCATTGGAAGGACCAATGCTGAAGTTGAAACTCCAATACTTTGTGCACCTGATGTGAAGAACTGACTCATTTGAAAAGACTCTGATCCCGGGAATGATTGAAGGCAGGAGGAAGGTAGCAAAGAGTCACAGATGACTGAGCTACTGAACTGAACTGAATTGAACTGTTCATAGTATTCTCTTAATATTCCTTTGATATCTGCAGGATCTGTATGCTGTCTCTCAATTTATTTCTAGTATTGGTATTTGTGTCTTCTCTCTTTTTCTCTGTTATTTTTGCTATATTTTTGTCAATTTCATAAACTTTCCGAAGAAAAGAATATTGCTTTATTAACTTTTCTATATTGTTTTTTGTTTCCAATTTTAATTTTATTTTGTTTTCTTCTTCATGCTTTGGGTTTAGTTTGTGCTCTTTAGTCTCTTGAAATGTGAGCTTAAATTACTGTTTTGAGACTTTTCCTGTTTTATAATGCATGAATTTGATTCAAAAAATTCAGTACAGATTTAGCTTTTTAAATTTTGATATTTTATGTTTTGATATGTTATGTTTTAATTTTCATTTGGTTTGATATATTTTTAAAAAATTCTCTTGATACTTGTTCTTTGACCAATGAAATAATTTTAAGTTTTTATTTAGTCCAAATGTTTGTAATTTTTGTGCTGTCTTTATGATATGAATTTCTATTTCGGTTCCACTGTAATTAGAGAATACACCTATATTATTATAGATTTATTAAATTTATGAAGTTTGTATAATGACCAAAGATATAGTTTATCTTGGTATATGTTTGGTGAGCACTTGAAAAGAACGTGTATTCTTCTATTGTTGAATGAAGTGTTCTGCAAGTATAATATCTATTAGACATTACTGATTGATGATGCTGCTGAATTTTTTATATTGTTTCTGATTTTCTGTGTAGTTTTTTAAATCAAATTTTGAAAAAGTGGTATTGAACTTTCTAACTCTGAATATGGATTTATCTATTTATCTTTTCAGTTCTATCAGTTTTTGCTTCACTAATTTTATATTGATGTTGGTACATATATATTTAGGACTATTGTTTTCTTGATAGACTCCCTGCCCTTGTACTATTCCTCTTTGTCTCTGATAATTTTTTCTACTCTAAATTCTACTTTATCTGATATTAATATAATCTCTCATGCTTTCCTTTAACAAGGGTTTTCTTGATATATATTTTACTCCTTTTACTTTAATGTGTCTATAATGTAATATTCAAAGTGAGTTTCTTTTACACAGCATATAGCTGGGTCATGTTTTTTAATCCATTCTGTAATCTGCCCTTTAGTTTTAGTGGAACCTCCATTTTGCTGCTATGCTCATTTTTGCTGTTGTTCATTTTTGCTCATTTTATTTCATCTCTGAGGTTTTCATTTTTTAAATTCTTCCAAGTGTGTTTATTATTGCTCCTTGAAGCATTTTTTTAATCAAGGCTACTTTAAAATCTTTGTCTGGTAATTATAATGCCTCCATAATTTTTTGTTAATTGTCTTTTTCCATTCAGTTTGAGATCTTGTCTTTAGTGTGATGAATAATTTTCAACTGAAATCTGGACTTTTGGATGTCATTGATATTTAAACTTTTCGTTTTATCTTGCTTCTTCTGACACAACATTGGTAGGGAAAAAAGAGGTATCACTTCATTTCAGCCAGGTGGAAGTAGAAGCCCAGGATTTCCACTGGGTCTCCACTGATAACTGAGGGAGCCCTTATCACTGTTGCTTGGTGAGGGTGGAAAGTTTGATTTCCTATGTGGCCTCTATTGATATGTTCCTGGCTGGAGGGAGTAGTAAATGTATCTCTACTGTTCTCCACATGGCTTCACAGATACCATAGTGGAGGAATAGTTGTGTTTTTGATGGCACTCAAAGTCCTGATTCTTTTCTGGGTCTTTTCTCATATCACCCCCCAGGGACAGGGTGAGGCATCTTGTTCATGTTGGTGGGGATGGAAGTACTGGCTCCCCAGTTGTCCTTAACAGACATTTTTAGGGAAGAGGAAGCTTGTTGTCATTGAAAAGGAATGACTGTCTTGATTACTATTTAATTTTCTGAGGAAAATGCAGGAGGAGTTTTGGGATGCCTTATTACACCCAGTGAGATGGGATATCTCAGCTTGCCACTCAGTCTTTGCCAATATGGGTGGGGGTGGTGTAACAGTTTTTTTTTTGTTGTTGTTGTTTTTTTAATGTGGTAGAGTAGACACGCATTATCTTGGAATTTTTTTGTCTTTCAGGCTGCCCCTTTTTTTGGCTAAGACTGCAGGGTTTTGTTGTGGCTCTTTTTTCCTATAATGGTTGCCATTTCTGGACAGCTTCATCAGCTTCAAATTTTGCACATATGAAGCAAAAAGAAAACAGGAAACATCATCATGTAGTTATCTTGTGTCCTGAGTTCCGTAGATAACTTACCTTATTGTCTCCAGCTTTCATATTTGTGTGTGTGTGTAAGAGAGAGAGAGAAAGAGAAAGCAATGTGTCCAGACATTGCAATTACACTTAGTGGGAGGAATGGAGAGAAGTATATCTACACCATTTTCTCAGAAGCTGCGGTCTGAATTACATTTTTAGAAAAACTTGTAGAACTCAAAAGCCAGGTGGACTGTTTATTTTCTATTTGTCCCTCTTAAACTTTTCTGTACTAATCTTTAGCCCAGAAAATTATCCTCTACAAATGGCAGCATTTATGCTTTCCTGCCTTCTGGCTTCCCACTGGGTGTAGTCATGGAACTCCTCTAGAAAACGATCAGAAGTTCTTTAGAAAGAACTAGAAGAAAGATGTTAGAGTAATTATTTTCCTTCCTAACTCCCTGCCAGGCCACAATTCTAGCAGTGACTTCATTCCTCTAGCCACTGTCATAGCAGCTTCTCAGTATAAGTAAGCATTTACACTGCTCTTGCAATAAGGAGTAATAAGTCTAGGACTCGTAAGATCTCCCTAATGTTGCTCCTGGTATTTTCACATCCTTTGTTGGTTTCCTTAACCCAACACTGACCTCTATATTCACAGTTGACCCTTAAAAAGACATGAGCATTAGGGGCACTGACACCTGACATCACCACCACCACCCTTAGTCCTGCAATTGAAAATCTGTGTAAACACTGCTGTCTACCCTCCATAGCATGGCACCTGCATCCGCAGATTCAACTAAGTATAGATTGTGTAACACTGTGCATGCATGCTAAGTTGCTTCAGTCATGTCTGACTCTTTGTGACCCTCTGGGCTGTAGCCCACCAGGCTCTTCTGTCCAAGGGATTCTCCAGGCAAGAATACTGGAGTGGGTTGCCATGCCCTCCAGGGGATCTTCCTGATTCAGGGACAAGACTCATGTCTCTTACATCTCCTGCACTAATTGGGGGATAGGGGGGTTCTTTACTGCTAGTGTCACCTGGGAAGCCTGTGTAACACTGTAGTATGTATTTATTGAAAAAATTCGTGATAAGTGGAAACACACTGTTCAAATCAGTGTTGTTCAAGGGTCAATTGTACTTCCTTCATAAAACTCTCTGAAAATATTTGTTTCCTGCTAGGAACGTGATTGAAATTTATGAGTTTGTTTTTTAACTTTGGCTTCTCTTTGGGGGCAATTAGAAGTAATGTCCCACAAGTCAATGCTTTATCAATGCTTTATTGATCCTTCCCTTGATAAGAGTGGAGCCCTATACTAAGGTCACAGGTGTGAAGCCTTGTACCAATGTCACAGGATAAAAATCTCTGGAACTGACCAAGCCCCATAGCAACTGCTGTCATGAATCTCCAGATCTAAACCAGCCAGTTCCCTGACCCTACATTATGTAAAATACCCATCCTACAGCATTCTAACCAATCGCCTAATGCCATGATTCCTGTGGGAATTTTCTCTGTCTTGAGGCTATAAAAATTGGCTGCAAGTCTGTGAAAGCGTTCTGCTCTCCTTGGAGCTGGCCTGCTATTCTAACAGCATCTCCTACTCTAATAAACTTTATTCTCTTCTAATTCTGCCTCATGTGTGGAAATTCTTTTCCAACCCATGCATGGACCACAACAACAAGATTCATTTCCAAAATTATTTATAGTTTTGTCACTTTCTTAGTTCTCTTTTCTGTAGAATTCATCTGATCATCAATTTCCTATTCTTCTACTACATCTATTCTCTTTTATGCCCAGAGATAAAGCCACTTTGCTTCATAAGGAGATTTTAGGGTGTGCTGTCAAAGAAGAGACAACAGGTCTAAAACAGTGTGTCACTTATGCTAAGTCCACACCATCAAATTGAGACTTAATATTTAACCTAATCATACTTTCAACATCCCTCAGGAATGTAATCTTAACTGGTCATTCTGGCACTTCCTGATCAGCACTAGTGAGATAATCTAGCTGATAGATCCCCATGCCTAACTTTTTGTGACCCCATGGAGTATAGCTCTTTAGGTTCCTCTGTCTATTAAGTTTTTCATGTAAAAATACTGGAGTGTGCTAACATTTCCTACTCCATGGAATCTTCCCCACCCAGAGATTGAACTCATGTCTCCTCTGTCTTCTGCACTGGCAGAAGGATTCTTTACTTCTGCACCACCTAGAAGCTGAATTTATGAATCACTGAATAAAGCCAATTAGGCCTTTAAATTTACTCAGTTGAATTTTGTTTTTAACAGATTTTTGGCCTTTTTTCATAAAAATAATCTGCTGAAAATATGCACTATGTATCCAGCTGATTTTCATCTTAAGTAGCCATGGGATATTAATGTTTGTTAACTATGGAAACTAAACCATAGTGGCAGGTTAAAGTACAAGACTGGAACTAAGAATTTTGGCCAAAACAAGGAAACTAGTGATATCTCCATTCATTTGGCATCTGTCTGTGTGCATAACCTCGGTTCAAATAGAGGACATTGGTGAGGGATCAACTACACACAGTGAGAATGAGCTGGTTGCCTCTTCACCAGTAGGTTTCAAAGGAATACTGTGAGTCTAATTCTGTTCTAATTCTGTGAAAGAAGAATTTATGAAAATGAGTTTGAAAGTTTGGGGAAAACAGAAAGCACTATGAGCCTTGGATTTCTACTTTAGTTAGAAACAAACCTGATCTGGGCTAAATTCTTAGCCTTTTAATTCCAGATCCTATCTCTTAAATGGGCATTTACTTATGCCCATCTCAGCTTTATATAGAGAAAAATTCCAACAGCAAATTATAATCATCTTAATTTTAGCCTCAACGCTAGAATGATATTGTTTATATTATAACTCCACATTTTATGGAATTTTGAGACTTCATCAGAGGGAAGCTATAATATTATCCATTTATGCTTTATTTGACAAACATAAATGTATTCTAAATGTTTAAATAATGTGGTAGAGTGATATGAATATTGAGATATACAGGGAAAAAGTTATTTCTGCAAGCTTATAGTCTTATGTTTGTCATAAGTTTTTTTATGTTAATTTTTATTGGAGTATAGTTGCTTTACAGTGCTGTTAGTTTCTGCCATACCACAAAGTGAGCCAGTGATAAGTATATACATATCCCTTCTTTTTTGGATTTCTTTCCCATTTAGGTAACCACAGAGCGTTGAGTAAAATTCCATGTGCTATTCGGTAGGTTATCATTGGTTATCTATTTTATGCACAGTAGTATATATATGTCAATCCCAGTCTCCCAATTCATCCCTTGCTTGTTCCCCAGCACCCAATGTCCATATATTTGTTCTCTACATCTGTGTCTCTATTGCATAAGCTTTTAAATATACATAAAAGTAGGTGGGAAATACAGCAAATGAATATAACTAATATTAATTGTTCCTGAAACTGAAATTGCTCAGGAAGAATTCCTAGGAAATGTAACCTTATTTCAATAGGGGAAGACATTTGATTAGAGACAAAAAAAAAAAAAAAAAAAAAGGTATGGTATTTCAGGCCTGGGAATATTGAAGAATTGCAACGAGGGCAATTTAGAAGCGGTAAGCACTAACTATAAAGCTGAAAAAGAACCGAGTCTTGCTCTGGGATTCTGCATGAACTGAGGTGATCAAATTTCAAAAAAGAACCGAAGAATGGAAGTAAGAACCAGTTCCGGGCCTGGATCCCTCAATAACTTACTATATAACTTAAGAAATTCACTTAGTTTCTCTGGGAATTTGTTTCTCATTTATGTCAGAAGGATGAAAGATTGGATTAAATATATACTTAGATCTCTTTTAGTGCTACAAATGTATTAGCGAATCCATTTTCTAATGACCAATAGAGAAGAAATTGAGTTTTTTGAATTGAGAGGTTATGAGATGAAAACAGCATTTCAAGAAAGTAAAGCTTTTCTACTTGGATGAGTGTGTACATGGAAAGTCTCCTGCAAAGGGCTCAATGATTCTTTCAGTCCTATATTATTGTTTTAACCATTGGTGATGAGAAAATAAAAATATTCCTTCTCAGGTCACTTCTCATCACATTTTGAAATAATCAACACCAAAGTAGCCCTGCCTCTTTCCTGGGTTTATTCTTCCTTGTCATTTGTTTTTTAATGAATAAGGAAGCCCCATTGCCACATGGAAACTATTTAAGAATATTTGTTTCTGTGCATGTTCAATGAAATGTTAATATATTTCATCAGATTGCCCCAACAAGGGTAGCTTGCCAAACGTTTCAAGGACATGGTGAAATTCTGAAAGGAAAGGAAACTACAAAATCAGGAATAGAATAGTATGTTCTGATGCAGACCTTTTAGTTTAGCACTTCTTGTCCCAAAAGTCTTTCTCTTTCTGACAACTCTATCAACTCTTCGTTATATTTCTAATACTTTCATTTCACCCCCCACACCCCCCGCTCCACACCCCCCCTCCACACCCCCGCTCCACACCCACAAAACAGCTGCTGCCTTGGTTCAGACACAAAGTGTGTTAGAGAAATATAAACCCTAGGGTCTCAGATTCATCTTATGTGTATAAGAGAGCCACACATGGTATTTCTTCATAAATAGATGACCATGTGTGATGACCATGAACCACTAATAGATTTTGAAATTATCTTCTCTATGACACTGTCTCATGAGTAAATTGCCACCAAGTTCTGTGGTAGTTCAACTTTTAGTTGCATTTTTTACACTCTTGGTTTCTGCTTTTGAAATTCCTAGCTCTACAAAAAGAGAAGTTAAAAATGTAATGTAGGATTGACTTCAGAAACAAAAGTTTTTACCTGATTTCCCTTTTCACAGAGAGATAGTCTAAGGTGTTGTTGTGGCTGCAGAGAGCAGGTGTCTCTGGCTTCCTTTACAACAGGGCTATACTCTTTTCTGTTTTCTTCTGCTATGTCAGTCCAGCCTGACTGTCAAATCTACTTCATTTCATGTTCAGACTCAAGACTCCTGACTCTAAGCTGATTGCAGGGAAGATACAATCCCTATCACCAGATATGGTCTAGGAGAGTCTTGCTGTTCAGTATCTGATAGCCCACATTCCTGGAATGATCATAGGAGACCATTTTTCCTACCTATGTGTTGGATCTTGCTACAGTTTCTTGATTTGATGCTTATATGTTATATTGGAAGTGCAGACATGGTGTGAGCAAATTCACTGATATGTGGCCTTACTCTTCATACCTCTTGGGTAGTTGTTGTGATTGTTCAGTCACTAAGTTGTGTCCAACTCTTGCAATCCCATGGGCTGTAACATTCCAGGCTTCCCTGTCCTTCACTGTCTCCTAGAGTTTGCTCAAATTCATGTCCATTAAGTCAATGATGCTGTCTCACCATGTCATCCTATGCTGCCCTCTTCTCCTTTTGTATTCAATCTTTCCCAGAGTCTTTTCCAATGAGTCAGCTCTTAGCATCAGGTGGCCAATGTGTTGGAGCTTCAGCATCAGTCTTTCCAGTGAATATTCAGGATTGATTTCCTTTAGGATTAACTGGTCTGATATCCTTTCTTCCAAGGGAATCTTAAGAGTCTTCTCCAACATCACAATTTGAAAGCATCATTTCTTTGGTGCTCAGCCTTCTTTATAAGGTCCAGCTCTTAAATCCATACATAATTACTGGGAAAACCATAGCTTTGACTATATGGAATTTTCTCTTCATTGTTCCATCCAAGGTTGTAATTTTTTAACTAAATTGATTGATTATTAAGAACTCTATGACTTATGCTATTCCTTGGAACTCTGCATGCAAATGTTTATATCTTTCCTTTTCTCCTTTGCTTTTCACTTCTCTTCTTTTCACAGCTATTTGTAAGGCCTCCCCAGACAGCCATTTTGCTTTTTGGCATTTCTTTTCCATGGGGATGGTCTTGATCCCTGTCTCCTATACAATGTCACGAACCTCATTCCATAGTTCATCAGGCACTCTATCTGTCAGATCTATGCCCTTAAATCTATTTCTCACTTCCACGGTATAATCATAAGGGATTTGATTTAGGTCATACCTGAATGGTCTAGTGGTTTTCCCTACTTTCTTCAATTTAAGCCTGAATTTGGCACACAGTCAGCTCCTGGTCTTGTTTTTGCTGACTGTATAGAGCTTCTCCATGTTTGGCTGCAAAGAATATAATCAATCTAATTTTGGTGTCGACCATCTGGTGATGTCCATGTATAGAGTCTTCTCTTGTGTTGTTGGAAGAGGGTGTTTGTTATGACCAGTGCATTTTCTTGGCAAAATTCTATTCGTCTTTGCCCTGCTTCAATCTGTATTCCAAGGCCAAATTTGCCTGTTACTCCAGGGGTTTCTTGACTTCCTACTTTTGCATTCCAGTCCCCTATAATGAAAAGGACATCTTTTTTGGGTGTTAGTTCTAAAAGGTCTTGTAGGTCTTCATAGAACCATTCAACTTCAGCTTCTTGAGTGTTACTGGTTGGGGCATAGACTTGGATTACTGTGATACTGAATGGGTTGCCTTGGAAACGAACAGAGATCATTCTGTCGTTTTTGAGATTGCATCCAAGTACTGCATTTCGGACTCTTTTGTTGACCATGATGGCCACTCCATTTCTTCTGAGGGATTCCTGCCCCCAGTAGTAGATATAATGGTCATCTGAGTTAAATTCACCCATTCCAGTCCATGTTACTTCGCTGATTCCTAGAATGTCGACATTCACTCTTGCCATCTCTGGTTTGACCACTTCCAGTTTGCCTTGATTCATGGACCTGACATTCCAGGTTCCTATGCAATATTGCTCTTTACAGCATCGGACCTTTCTTCTATCACCAGTCACATCCATAGCTGGGTATTCATTTTGCTTTGGTTCCATCCCTTCCTTCTTTCTGGAGTTATTTCTCCACTGATCTCCAGTAGCATATTGGGCATCTACTGACCTGGGGAGTTCCTCTTTCAGTATCCTATCATTTTGCCTTTTCATACTGTTCATGGGGTTTTCAAGGCAAGAATACTGAAGTGGTTTGCCATTCCCTTCTCCAGGGGACCACATTCTGTCAGATCTCTCCACAATGACCCGCCCATTTGGGTTAGCAAGAAGAGATGAGAAAGTCTTCTTCAGCGATCAATGCAAAGAAATAGAGGAAAACAACAGAATGGGAAAGACTAGGGATCTCTTCAAGAAAATCAGAGATACCAAAGGAACATTTCATGCAAAGATGGGCTCGATAAAGGACAGAATGGTATGGACCTAACAGAAGCAGAAGATATTAAGAAGAGATGGCAAGAATACACAGAAGAACTGTACAAAAAAGATCTTCATGACCCAGATAATCACGGTGGTGTGATCACTGACCTAGAGCCAGACATCCTGGAATGTGAAGTCAAGTGGGCCTTATAAAGCATCACTACGAACAAAGCTAGTGGAGGTGATGGAATTCCAGTGGAGCTATTTCAAATCCTGAACGATGATGCTGTGAAAGTGCTGCACTCAAGATGCCAGCAAATTTGGAAGACTCAGCAGTGGCCACAGGACTGGAAAAGGTCAGTTTTCTTTCCAATCCCAAAGAAAGGCAATGCCAAAGAATGTTCAAACTACCACACAATTGCACTCATGTCACACGCTAGTAAAGTAATGCTCAAAATTCTCCAAGCCAGGCTTCAGCAATATGTGAACCGTGAACTTCCAGATGTTCAAGCTGGTTTTAGAAAAGGCAGAGGAACCAGAGATCAAATTGCCAACATCAGTTGGATCATGGAAAAAGCAAGAGAGTTCCAGAAAAGCATCTATTTCTGCTTTATTGACTATGCCAAAGCCTTTGACTGTGTGGATCACAATAAACTGTGGAAAATTCTCAAAGAGATGGGAATACCAGACCACCTGATCTGCCTCTTGAGAGACCTATATGCAGGTCAGGAAACAATGGTTAGAACTGGACATGGAACAACAGACTGGTTCCAAATAGGCAAAGGAGTTCGTCAAGGCTGTATATTGTCACCCTGTTTATTTAACTTATATGCAGAGTGCATCATGAGAAACGCTGGACTGGAAGAAACACAAGCTGGAATCAAGATTGCTGGCAGAAATATCAATAACCTCAGATATGCAGATGACACCACCCTTATGGCAGAAAGTGAAGAGGAACTAGAAAGCCTCTTGATGAAAGTGAAAGTGGAGAGTGAAAAAGTTGGCTTAAAGCTCAACATTCAAAAAACGAAGATCATGGCATCCGGTCCTATCACTTCATGGCAAATAGATGCGGAAACAGTGGAAACAGTGTCAGACTTCATTTTTCTGGGCCCCCAAATCACTGCAGATGGTGACTGCAACCATGAAATTAAAAGATGCTTACTCCTTGGAAGGAAAGTTATGACCAACCTAGATAGCATATTCAAAAGCAGAGACATTACTTTGCCAACAAAGGTCCATCTAGTCAAGGCTATGGTTTTTCCTGTGGTCATCAATGGATGTGAGAGTTGGACTGTGAAGAAGGCTGAGCGCTAAAGAATTGATCCTTTTGAAATGCGGTGTTGGAGAAGACTCTTGAGAGTCCCTTGGACTGCAAGGAGATGCAACCAGTCCATTCTGAAGGAGATCAGCCCTGGGATTTCTTTGGAAGGAATGATGCTAAAGCTGAAACTCCAGTACTTTGGCCACCTCATGCGAAGAGTTGACTCATTGGAAAAGACTCTGATGCTGGTAGGGATTGGAAGGAAGAGGAGAAGGGGACGACAGAGGATGAGATGGCTGGATGGCATCTCTGACTCGATGGACGTGAGTCTGAGTGAACTCCGGGAGTTGGTGATGGACAGGGAGGCCTGGCGTGCTGAGATTCATGGGGTCGCAAAGAGTAGGACACAACTGAGTGACTGATCTGATCTGATGACTTATGCTTGGATATCTGCTTACTTCAGCCAGTGACAACCTTCTCTATAACCAGTTTAAAATTTTACCTACCCAAGTCAAGACCAATTTTTATACGCTCTTCTTATAAAATAAGATTGAGAGCCCATTGACAACTGGGAGGGCTTTCCCTTCCAAAGGTCAATGCTAGAACTTCTGTCTCATATCTCCCACTCTGCTACTGAGATCATTTCCCCTCTCCTTTAAAGTTTTTCTTTTTTCCCCCCTCTCAATTTCTAACCCCTGAATAATCATGCATTTGTGACCACAGAAACACTCTGTGGTTCTATATTTCAAAGCTCTCCAGTGATCTCTTTGGGGAAAATCAGAAAAAAAATTAGGTGATTAACTAAATGGCTATTGAATTATATAGTTATTGTATTAAATATCTGTCAATATGACCTACTTGGTGATTAAAGTATTCCTTAGAGGCAAAACAGCTTTAATTGTTGATTTCCAAGAATCAGTTCTCAGACTTGGCATATGAATCAAAATGCAGTTTTATCAGCAAATAGTGCTAGGGTGACTGGTATCCAATTGCAAATGATGGCATTTAACTCTTCACTTCATTAACAAAAATTAACTAAAACTGGATCAGCAACATCTATATGAGCCCAAATCATAAAACTATTAGAAGAAAACATAGGCATAAGTCTTCACAGCCTTGAATTTAACAATAGATTCTTACATATTGATAGCTTACAGTGAATGATGTAGGATTCATAATCTCCAAAGAAGATTTAGCTTTGGCAGTAGGGACCAGTCTTGAAAACTCAGAGCTTTTTTTGTGGCAGAAGTTTTATTACAGTGAAAAAGGACAGAGAAAGCTTCTGACACAGGCGTCAGAAGGGGGACAGAAAGTGTCCCTCTCACTAGTTCTAGCAAGGCTTTATATACTTTTACCAGACCCACTCCAATAACATACATCTTAAATTAACAAAATTAGAACTAACAATTGAAAGGTCTTACCAGACCCACTCCCACATAAGATAACAGGATGAATCAGAAGTTCCTGTTAAGAAGGAGAAAAATGTCCTCAAGCAAGCTACATTGTTATATAATCATTGTTGGTATATATCAATGTTATATATCAATCATTGTTATATAATCAATGTTGTTATATAATCATTAGCACAGAGCTTAAGGAAAAACATACACTTGAGCCATTAGCTCTGGGCTTAAAGAAGAATCATTATGTGACTAAGAAGAAGGAATGTAGAAAATAACGTTTGCCCTTTTCTCCTCCTTCAGAACTCTAGACCCCTTTTTCTTCCTCAAGGGCCCTGGATCCCTTCCTCCTTGAGGGCCCTGGACTCCTTATTAACCTACTTAAGAATTAATTCTCTCAATTTGGTTCTGAAAGCATGAAAAGCAAAATAGGTGGATTGGACCTAGTCAAATTTTCTTTTTTTAATTGTGCATTAAAATATATTATCAAGAAAAGGAGTATTTAAAAAAAAGGAGAAAATATTTGCAAATCATATGTTTGAGAAGGGTTTAATACTCAAAATTATATATATAAGGGGCTTTGAATAGATATTTTTCCAAGACAATAAACAATTGCCCAATAAGCATATGAGAGGATATTCAACATCATTAATCATTGGAGAAATGCAGGTCAAAACTGCAATGAGATATCAATTCACACCTATTAGGAAAGCTATAATAATTTTTTAAAAGGGAAATGCTTTTTACATAGGAAGGTAAAGTGGTATAGCTACAGGGTAGAGCAGTTTGGCAATTTCTCAAAAAGTTAAATACAGAATTGCTTTAAACCCCAGAAATTCTATTCCTAAGTATATACATATGAGAACTGAAAAAAAAAAAAAAGACTGAAAGAGATACCTGTATCAATATTCACTGCAGCATTATTCACAATAGCCAAAAAGTGGAACCCCTAAGTGTCATCAGTAGATGAATGGATAAACAATATGTGATATATCCACATATATAATGCAATGTTGTTCAGACATAAGAAAGAATGAAATTCTGATGCAGGTACAACTTAGATGAACTATACTAAGTGAAATAAGCAAGACCAAAAAGACCTTCATTTATATTAAATACATAGAATAGACAAATTCATAGAGACAGAGAGTAGAGGTTGCTAGGTATAGGAAGGAAGGGGAAATGGGGAGTCATTATTTAATAGGCACATAGTATCTCTTTGGGATGGTGGAAAAGTTTTCGAAAGAGTAGTAATAGTTGTACAACATTGTGAATTTTATTGTTGTTGTTCAGTTGCTCAGTCATGTCTGACTCTTTGGGACCCCATGGGCTGATATCCACCAGGGTTCCTTGTCCTTCACTATTTCCCAGAGTTTGCTTAAAGTCATGTCCATTGAGTTGATGATGCCATCTAACCATGTCATCCTCTCTTGCCCCCTTTGCAAACATAATTATAATGCCACTGAATTGCACACTTAAAATGGTTAAAATGGCATAAAACTAGCTTTATGGTTTTATGTTTTATATATATTTATAATAAAAGTTAAAAAAAAATCATTTCTTGGCACAAACTTAGAGGTATCTAGTAGCAAAAGTTAGAACCCAGGCACTGTGATATAACAAATATGCTATATATAGAGAGAAAGGTTGAGGTTTCTAGATAACTTAGTGTTATAACAACCTGCTCTGATAGAAGCGTCTGAAGTCAAAACTGAGAAGCAGTGCAGTGTAGAAAGTTAGAAGAGTAAGAAGGTGGATGTGGTGTCAAGCAGATCAGAGTAGGGTTGGAACACCCATGAAACTGGCTCTTATTTAGTTACTATGTGACTTTGGACAAGCAATTTACTCTTTCTGAGCTTCAGTCTTCTCATGTAAAGTTTTTAATAATATCTCCTTCATAGGGCTATTTTGAGGAGCAAGTCTGTTACAAAATGTACATATATCAACCCTGGAGTTTTTATGTGATAAGTAGCCAATAAATTGCATTTATAACACACTTGATTGTGCTTCTCCATTTATCTCTCTCCACTCACCACCCCTTAGGCCATACACCAAACTTTCTTTGGGATGGATCAATCACTTATTTTTACAGTTTTCTTACAGAGTCCTTACTTCTCATTTCATTCCTGTAATAATAAGAGAGAAAAATCATTAAGACTTAGGAAAAAAAATTCTGATTTGTCTTTGGTGTCTGGGGAAGAATCATAGACCTGCCTTTCTCCTGACCCCGCACTCTTGCCTCATGCTGTACACCCAGCACTTTTTCATTTCTCCTTTAATGTATTCCCACAAAACACAAACAAAGATGTTTGGCCATGAGCTGTGCATCCGAGGAACTGGCAGAGGATGCTAAAAGGGGAGCATCAAGTTAATCTTCTTGAGTTATTATTCATCTCTAGTCTCCTGGAGTTCAGCTGATACTTGAGTTCTAGTCTTCATTCAATCCTATGAAAAGAGATTTTAAAAAATGCAAGGAAACTGGAGTTAAATATCTTTTGATTCTAAACAAATTTAATGTTTGCTTCAGTATAGCAGGGCTAGAAAGGAGAGAGCTGAAAAATGTAGATATTTTGTTGAAACTTCAGCAGTGACACATGATGGGAATTTAGAATTTTTTACACTGTATTATAACCTTCTAATACTGTGTTATCTTGGCACATTAGTGGAGGTTGATGCTGAGACCCAGTATAAATGCTGAATTAATTAATCATAATCAGTGATATTGCAATGGGTTCCATATGACACCAAAGTCTTTGGTAGAATCTTGGTTGTATACAGTTCTTCACTCCCCTTTTAGATTAGTTATCAGACAATATAGCTTATTTGTGCCCTAGAATTCCACTCATGTGGTTCCCAACATTTCCAAATTGGAGTTTTAGAGCAATAATGCAACTAAAAGGAACTTGAACCAAGAGACTGAGACTCAAATTGTTCTTATTTTTCTGCACCCTTTCTCTATCCAAAAGTCTCACCTCACGGAAGACAGTACATGTTAGGCCTTGCACCAGCTCATCCAAACCCCAAAGATGCAAACTTTCCTAATAGAACAAGAGGCTTTCAGAAGGAGTCAGCCCTATTGCTGCATCTTGGACACACTTCCTATTCCCTGGTCTGCAGTTTGCATTGTCCAGGAGATCATCTGTTCATACCCCAAGATGTTAAACAAATGACAAGCAGACATGTTTGCATAATTCTCATTACCTTTACCACAGTTCAATGTAATTTCCCCAAATGTTGAATTTATTTTATTTCAGAGACTGTGACAGTTAGGATTTTGAAGTACAAGCTTGCATCTGTAATCCATTTATGAACCCTCTCCAGTAGAATTGTGAAGAGAGAGAGAAAAAAAAGTTGGGAGGAGGAATTATTTGGAGTTAAAAAAAAAAAAAAAAGCATTGAAAAACAAGGAGAGGGGAGTGAGAGCACATCTGTTTTTGTAAGAAATCATGGAACCTGGCCCTTTTTCAGTGGGGTATTTTACTACCACATGGCTTTAATCCTACATCTGGGCCTGTTGTTTTATGAAATATTTCCCACAGATGATGTCAATTATAATTTTTGTCCTGGTCGTCAATTTACAGAGTTTTGGAATAAGACAAAATGAAACAACCAGAAAAAGAACAACTTATGTGGTCTACTCTCTGACAAAATTATAGCTGTGTGATACACATCTAAAATCAATAACTCCACTAACGATTAGCAGAGCACATTGCTTGGTTTATGAGCAGAGACGAGGCCCACCCCACACATATGTTTGGCACTGGATTGCATTTTTTGTTTGCTGTGTATTTACCAGCAGATGTTCAGTCGTTTATTTAACTTCTTCTGTGAGCCAGTAGTAGGCCTGTGTCTGTGTGACATTTATAAGTCATCTGCCAGCAATACAGGTGGAATGCTTTCATGAAACCTTTTTTGTTCCTTATTCAGTGATGATCTATCAGAGAGATCAGGGGTAATTCTTTATAGAGTTATATGGTTATTAAGATGTGGAGCTCTGATCTTGTGTGTAAAGTTGAAGAAATTTGGATTCCTGCATATGGAATCAGAATCTTCTTTCAGAGTCACTTTGAAAGAATCATTTGTGGTGTTCAACTTTAGCAGCTGGTTTGAGGGCAAGAGGTTTTGCTGAGAAACAAAGAAACTCCATTAGTCCTGAGTAGACCCAGAATTTTGATAGGAATGGTTTTTCTCTTTACTTATAGGGATTCTTTCAATGGAAAGGGATAAACCAGATTCTTTGAAAATTATTTCATAACAACAAGATTTTATAAGGAATAAGAAATCAGGTAATTGATAGTTTGAAAGTTCTTAGAAGGTGAAATCATGTTGAGGATGATTCTGCTTCTTTTCATCTGCCAACACCAGAGTTAGCCTTCTAAGAGTAGCCAGTGTTCTAGCTATCAAAAGTTTTTAAATAAAAGAGAAAAATGGAGAAGAAAAAAAGAGTTCCAAAATATTTGAAATCCTTGTGATTCCTTTATTATGTCTGTGATGTGTCTTTATGTAATTATTTGAATTTAATTTAAAAATTTTAATGTTTCATTTTAAAGTCAAAAAATTAATGAGCATTGATGATGAAGAGTTTATAAACATAAATTATTTCATTTATCACCGTGATACCTTTATTTTCTTATGAATTTCAAGCTTGTCTTCTAGGATTTCCCATTTTGTCCACAACTGTGCCAGGTCTGAGTTCTAGAAGTGGAGAAGCCTGACATTGAAACTGAGTTGCCTGTGATTTATTGTAAGGTGTCACCAGGGGAAAGGAAAGGAAGGAAGAAGGATGGATATGGAATGGGAGCTAAGCAATAGGAAGTATAATGTGCAATGTTGGTTCAGTCCAATCCCACTGGGAACCCTGCAGTGTCAATTGCATCACTGCATTGGTCCCACCTTGAGGCAAGGGATCAGAACAGGCATTGCTCTTGCAGAACAATCTCCCTAGCAAAGTGGCTCCTGCTCAGCTGAGGATGCTCCTCTAGAGAACAAAGGAGTGATGGTTGAACAGCCTCTGGAGGAAGGATGCAGGAAGACCCCTAAAGAGTTTCTGGGTGGTCAGAGAAAAACAAATATCACAACATCTCTCATATATGGAAACTAATTTTTTTTTTAATGATATAAATGAACTTATTTACAGAACAGAAACAGACTCACAGATTTTGGAAACATACTTGTGGCTACTAAAGGGGGAATGTGAGGAACAGGAGTAAATTGGGAGCTTGGGAGTGACATACACACACTGTGGCTTCCCCTATGGCACAGCAGGAAAAGAGCAGGAGACACAGGAAAAGCAGGCTTGATCTCTGTGTTGGGAAGATCACCCAGAGGAGGAAATGGAAATCCACTCTAGTATTCTTGCCTGGAAAAATCCCATGGACAGAGGAGCTTGGTGGGCTACAGTCCATGGGTCACAAAGGGTCAGACATGACTGAGCAAATAACACACACAGCACTACATATAAGATAGATAACGAACAAGGACCTACTGTATAGCAGCACAGGGAGCTCTATTCAATACTCTGTAGTAACTCATATTAGAAAATAATGTGAAAAATAATTAATATATGTATAACTGAAGTAGTATATTGTACCCTTGAAACTAACACAACATTGTAAATCAACTATACTCCAATTAAAAAAAAAAAAAAAAGATGACTTGGGTGGGACATCAGAGCAGAACATAGTATTTCAAAGGAGAGAAATGGTAGTCCAAAAACAAATCCACAGAGAGAAACTTTGCTCTTATTTTCCAAGCCCAGAGGTATTTGATTAGAATAGTACAAATGTTATCATATGATCCTATGTGACAGTGATAGTCCCTTAGTCACTTATGACTTTTTGCAACCCCTTGGACTGCAGCCTTCCAGAATCTTCTGTTTGTAGATTTTTCCAGGCAAGAATACTGGAGTGGGTAGTGATTCCCTTCTTTGGGGAATTTCCCAACCCAGGGATTGAACCTAGGTCTCCCACATTACAGGCAAATTCTTTACCGTCTGAGCCAGCAGGGAAGCCATATTTGATTATATGCTGTTTAGTCACTCAGTAGTGTTCGACTCTTGGCAACCCCATGACTGTAGCCTGCCAGGCTCCTCTGTCCATGGGATTCTCCAGGCAAGAATACTGGAGTGGGTTGTCTCAGTTCAGTTCAGTCGCTCAGTTGTGTCCAACTCTTTGCGACCCCATGAATCGCAGCACGCCAGACCTCCCTGTCCATCACCAACTCCCGGAGTCTACTCAAACCCATGTCCATCGAGTCGGTGATGCCATCCAGCCATCTCATCCTCTGTTGTCCACTTCTCCTCCTTCCCCCAATCCCTCCCAGCATCAGAGTCTTTTCCAATGAGTCAACTCTTCACATGAGCTGGCCAAAGTACTGGAATTTCAGCTTTAGCATCATTCCTTCCAAAGAAATCCCAGGGCTGATCTCCTTCAGAATGGACTGGTTGGGTCTCCTTGCAGTCCAAGGGACTTTCAAGAGTCTTCTCCAACACCACAGTTCAAAAGCATCAATTCTTCGGTGCTCAGCCTTCTTCACAGTCTAGTAAATATTAAATTTTCAGTTTTTCCTAGTCTGTCTTCTTTATGAGTGTTTCCCCAAACCGACAAGTGTGAAATAGCCTAACCTGGTGTCAGATCCAGGGTACACAGAGGAAATTTCCCCAAGGCTTAAAGAGTTGAGTCTGACAATTATCCACATTACAAACAAATGTACTTGCTGCTACAGAACATTAACTTGTTCTAGCATATAGCTTGTGTTCTCTTAAATTGTCAGTGCTCCTTCATCTAAAATCAAGGTAGGATTTGTCTTATACTGGAGAAGGAGGGCATAAAAATGCCTCATGATTCTTCACAAAGTTATTACCAAGTGTAGCTCACTCAGAATTATCTTCTTGATGTGATTTCAAGGAAATTGTGAGATGGACCTCTCTCTGCAAAATTATGTTTTCTGCTATGTTAGAATTTGCAACATTCCAGATTTCTTTCTATTATTTAAAGCTTTGTTCCTTTCTCAAAGTTCAGCTGAGCTGAGTACTTACAGCAGGAATCTTCTGGCATCCAAAGGTAAAAATATTTACTATTTGGTCCTTTAGAGAAAAGTATGTGTTGACTCATGCACTAGAGTGATTTTGTTGCTAAAATGCCAAATCTCAGCTTCTGCAATAGCTGTTGACATGAAGCTCTAATACAAGGTTTGAGGGGCGATGCCAGATTTGGGAGAGGGCTGTGTAATGGAATTTAAAATCCCTGCTGATTGGTTGAATGAGGGGTGTGAGGAAAGGAGACTAAGTGTGATTTCCAGATTTAAACTTGCACAATGACTTGGAGGGTTGGTTGTGCCGGTAAATGTGTAAAAAATGAACAGATAGATGCAAGTAAGGGAGGAAAATAGATAATAAATATAATTTCGGACATGTTGAGAGTAAAGTGCTGAAAAAATACCCCAAGGCTGGTCTCTAGTTGGCCGTTGGAAGAATGAATAGAGGAGGGATATGGAGATGGATTTTCTGGAGTTTCCTTTGCTATGTGAGTGTTCTCTGCCTGACCAGTGCTCTCTATTCTTCTACAATATTCTACATAAGATTTTAATGCAGCTTTGTCATATTATGTCATAATTACCTGCTTAGAAGTTATTTTTCCAACTTGACTATCAAACTACTAGATTGGCCAAAAATTTCATTCAGGTTTTTTGTAAGAACTTTTTGGCCAACCCAATATTTACTCTAAAATGCTAAAGCCTTTGACTGTGTGTATCACAAGAAACTCTGGAAAATTCTTAAAGAGATGACAATACCAAACCACCTTACCTGCCTCCTGCAAAACCTGTATGCAGTTCAAGAAGTAACAGTTAGAACCGGACATGGAACAATGGATTGTTCCAAATTGGGAAAGGAGTATATCAAGGCTGTATATTGTCACCCTGTTTATTTAACTTATATGCAGAGTACATCATGCAAACTGCCAGGCTGGATGAAACACAAGCTGGAATCAAGATAGCTGGAAGAAATATTAATAACCTCGGATATACGGATGACACCACCATATGGCAGAAAGTGAACAGGAACTAGAGCCTCTTGATGAACGTGAAAGAGGAGAATGAAAAACTTGGCTTAAAACTCAATATTCAAAACACTAAGGTCATGGAATCCACTCCCATCACTTCATGGCAAATAGATGGGGAAACAATAGAAACAGTGACAGAATTTATTTACTTGGGTTTTGGCTCCAAAATCATTGCAGATGGTGACTTCAGCAGTGAAATTAAAAGACACTTGCTCCTTGGAAGAAAAGCTATAACCAACCTCAGTTCAGTTCAGTCGCTTAGTTGTGTCTGACTCTTTGCGACCCCATGAATTGCAGCACTCCAGGCCTCCCTGTCCATCACAACTCCTGGAGTTCACCCAAACTCATGTGCACTGAGTTGGTGATACCATCCAGCCATCTCATCCTCTGTCGTCCCCTTCTCCTCCTGCCTTCAATCCCTCCGAACATCACGGTCTTTTCCAATGAGTCAACTCTTCACATGAGGTGGCCAAACTATTGGAGTTTCAGGACCAACCTAGACAGCATATTAAAAATCAGAGATTATTTTGCTGGCAAAAGTCCATCTAGTCAAAGATTTATTTTTTTCCAGTAGTCATGTATGGACGTGAGGGTTGGACCATAAGGAAAGCTGAGCACTGAAGAATTGATGCTTTTGAATTGTGGTGTTGGAGAAGACTCTTGAGACTCCCTTGGACTACAAGGAGATGAAACCAGTCACTCCTAAAGGAAATCAATACTGAACAATATTTGAAAGTGTCTTTCCCCTTTATTCCTCTCTTCTATGTAGAAACTGTAACTTCACAAAGCAGATTCACATGCTCTGAAACAGTGGAAATGGAGGTTTTCATTATAAATTAAAATGTCTCTTTTTTGATTTCTGCAAGGAGATCAGTCCTGGGTGTTCATTGGAGGGATGATGCTGAAGCTGAAGCTCCAATACTTTGGCCACCTGATGCTAAGAGCTGACTCATCAAAGACCCTGATGCTGGGAAAGATTGAAGGCAGGAGGAGAAGGGGACAACAGAGGGTGAGATGGTTGGATGGCATCACTGACTCTATGGACATGAGTTTGAGCAAGCTCTGGGAGTTGGTGTTGGACAGGGAGGCCTGGCATGCTGTAGTCCATGGAGTCATGAAGAGTAGGACATGATTGAGTGAACTGAAATAAACTAAATATTTACTCATAATGCTAACACTGGGTTTGTCAAATATCTACAGAAAGAGTATTCTACCATCTCACACCTATGATCTTACCATGTATGCTCATCCAGGTTCTCAGCTTTAATTACAGTAACAACTTTAACAATTTACAAATATGTATCTCCAGTCGGACTTTATCTATAACATCTGTCATTTTTAGTGTCCTAAACCTTTGGACATCTCTTCCCTTTTCCAATCATGATTATTCTTCCTTTTGTCAATCCTGTCTTCCTAATGAAGAATTTCAAACCAAAGTTTCCCACATCTCCATGCTGCTGGTTTGTAGATGTGTGGTTGGCTCCCACAAGCAGATCCTCCTTTCTGGTATTGGGAGGTACATGGGAATAGAGCAAGGTTGTGCAGTTCTTTTGCTAAACAAGATGATGGATCCATTATAATAGAGATCTTCATGTTCAGCCTCTGGCTGAGTGAATATTAAGCAATTTGTGATGGAAAGCAAGATATTTAGTTCTGAAATTTCCCTTGCCTGTATTTCTCTTAA
Organism: Bos indicus x Bos taurus; assembly: GCF_003369695.1. Classification (NCBI taxonomy): domain Eukaryota; kingdom Metazoa; phylum Chordata; class Mammalia; order Artiodactyla; family Bovidae; genus Bos; species Bos indicus x Bos taurus. The sequence continues at coordinate 33,148,656 of NC_040088.1, forward strand.
GTATGGGGCATATAAGCTGGACTCCTTTACTTCTGAAAATTCTGGCAACTAATATGTATCTTCTTTTTAAACTAGCTGGAGAGGTTTCTGTTACCTGTAACAGCATCTTCAGTTCAGTTCAGTGAAGTCACTCAGTCAAGTCATAGTCTTTGCGAACCCATGAAACACAACATGCCAGGCCTCCCTGTCCATTAGCAACTCCCGGAGTCCACTCAAACCCATGTCCATTGAGTTGGTGATACCATACAACCATCTCATACTCTGTTGTCCCCTTCTCCTCTGGCCCTCAATCTTTCCCAGCAGCAGGGTCTTTACAAATGAGTCAGATCTTCACATCAGGTGGTCAAAGTATTGGAATTTCAGCTTCAACATCAGTCCTTCCAATGAACACCCAGGACTGATATCATTTAGGATGGACAGGTTGGATCTCCTCACAGTACAAGGGACTCTCAAGAGTCTTCTCCAAAACCACAGTTCAAAAGCATCAATTCTTCAGCACTCAGCCTTCTTTATCATCCAACTCTCACATTCATACATGACTACTGGAAAAACTATAGCCTTGATTAGATGGACCTTTGTTGGCAAAGTAATGTCTCTGCTTTTTAATATGTTGTTTAGGTTGGTCATAACTTTACTTCCAAGGAGTAAGCATCTTTTAATTTCATGGCTGCAATCACCATCTGCAGTGATTTTGGAGCCCAGAAAAATAAAGTCAGCTGCTGTTTCCACTGTTTCCCCATCTATTTGCCATGAATGATGGGACCGGATGCCATGATCTTCGTTTTCTGAACGTTGAGATTTAAGCCAACTTTTTCACTCTCCTCTTTCACTTTCATCAAGAGGCTCTTTATTCTTCACTTTCTGCCATAAGGGTGGTGTCGTCTGCATAGCTGAGGAATTGATATTTCTCTCCTGGAATCAATTGATATTGATTCCAGCATGTGCTTCTTCCAGCCCAGTGTTTCTCATGATGTACTCTGCATATAAGTTAAATAAGCAGGGTGGGGAACACATGTATACCTGTGGTGGATTCATTTTGATATTTGGCAAAACTAATACAATTATGTAAAGTTTAAAAATAAAATAAAATTTAAAAAAAAAAAAAAAAGCAGGGTGACAATATACAGCCTTGATGTACTCCTTTTCCTATTTGGAACCAGTCTGTTGTTCCATGTCCAATTCTAACTGTTGATTCCTGACCTGCATATAGGTTTCTCAAGAATCAGGTCAGGTGGTCTGGTATGCCCATCTCTTTCAGAATTTCCCACAGTTTATTGTGATCCTCACAGTCAAAGGCTTTGGCATAGTCAATAAAGCAGAAATAGATGTTTTTCTGGAACTCTTGCTTTTTAGATGATCCAGTGGATATTGGCCATTTGATCTCTGGTTCCTCTGCCTTTTCTAAAACCAGCTTGAACATCTGGAAGTTCATGGTTCACATATTGCTGAAGGCTGGCTTGGAGAATTTTGAGCATTACTTTATTAGCGTGTGAGATGAGTGCAATTGTGTGGTGGTTTGGGCATTCTTTGGCACTGCCTTTCTTTGGGATTGGAATGAAAACTGACTCTTTCCAGTCCTGTGGCCACTGCTGAGTTTTCCAAATTTGCTGGCATATTGAGTGCAGCACTCTCACAGCATCATCTTTCAGGATTTGAAATAGCTCGACTGGAATTCCATCACCTCCATTAGCTTTGTTCATAGTGATGCTTTCTAAGGCCCATTTGACTTCACATTCTAGGATGTCTGGCTCTAGGTGAGTGATCACACCATCGTGATTATCTGAGTCGTAAAGATCTTTTTTGTACAGTTCTTCTGTGTATTCTGGCCACCTCTTCTTAATATCTTCTGCTTCTGTTAGGTCCATACCATTTCTGTCCTTTATCGATCCCATCTTTGCATAAAATGTTCCCTGGTATCTAATTTTCTTGAAGAGATCTCTAGTCTTTCCCATTCTATTGTTTTCCTCTATTTCTGTGCTTTGATCTTTGAGGAAGATTTTCTTATCTCTCCTTGCTATTCCTTGGAACTCTGCATTCAGATGCTTATGTCTTTTCTTTTCTCCTTTGCTTTTCACCCCCCTTGTTTTCACAGCTATTTGTAAGGCCTCCTCAGACAGATATTTTGCTTTTTTGCATTTCTTTTTCTTGGGGATGATCTTGATTCCTGTTTCCTGTACAATGTCAAAAACCTCGATCCATAGTTCATCAGGCACTTTGTCTATCAGATCTAGTCCCTTAAATCTATTTCTCACTTCCACTGTTTAATCAAAAGGGATTTGACTTAGGTCATTTCTGAATGGTCTAGTGGTTTTCTCCATTTTCTTCAATTTCAACCTGAATTTGGTAGTAAGGAGTTCATGATCTGAGCCACAGCCAGCTCCCAGTCTTGTCTTTGCTGACTGTATAGAGTTTCTCCATCTTTGGCTGCAAAGAATATAATCAATCTGATTTCGGTGTCGACCATCTGGTGATGTCCATGTGTAGAGTCTTCTTTTGTAGTGTTGGAAGAGGGTGTTTGCTATGGCCAGTGCGTTCTCTTGGCAGAACTCTATTAGCCTTTGCCCCACTTCATTCTGTACTCCAAGGTCAAATTTGCCTGTTACTCCAGGTGTTTCTTGACTTCCTACTTCTGCATTCCATCCCTCTGTAATGAAAAGGACATCTTTTTTAGATGTTAGTTCTAGAAGGTCTTGTAGGTCTTCATAGAACTGTTCAACTTCAGCTTCTTCAGCATTACTAGTCAGTGAATAGTCTTGGATTACCTTGATATTGAATGGTTTGCCTTGGAAATGAACGGAGATCATTCTGTCATTTTTGAGATTGCACCCAAGTACTGCATTTCAGACTCTTTTGTTGACTATGATGGCTACTCCATTTCTTCTAAGGGATTCCTGCCCACATAATAGATAAATGGTCAAGTTAAATTCACCCATTCTAGGCCATCTTAGTTCACTGATTCTTAGAATGTTGATGTTCACTCTTGCCATCTCCTGTTTGACCACTTACAATTTGCCTTGATTCATGGACCTAACATTCCATGTTCCTATGCAATATTGCTCTTTACAGCATCAAACCCTGCTTCCATCACCAGTCCCATTCACAACTGCATGTTGTTTTTGTTTTGGCTCCATCCCTTCATTCTTTCTAGAGTTATTTCTCCACTGATCTCCAGTAGCATATTGGGCACCTACCGACCTGGGGAGTTCATCTTTCAGTGTCCTATTTTTTTGCCTTTTCATACTGTTCATGGGGTTCTCAAGGCAATAATATTGAAGTGGTTTGCCATTCCCTTCTCCAGTGGACCACATTCTGTCAGACCTCTCCACCATGACTCGGCTGTCTTTGGTGGCCCCACATGACATATCTTAGTTTCATTGAGTTAAACAAGGCTGTTGTCCATGTGATCAGATTGGCTAGTCTGTGATTGTAGTTTAAGTCTGTCTGCCTCTGATCCCCTCTCTCAGTGCCTACCATCTTACTTGGGTTTCTCTTACCTTGGATGTGGGGTCTCTTTTCACGGCTGCTCCAGCATCTCCATAAGCCCCTAATTTCTTCTTTAGTTTTTTAATGCCATAGTCTACCCTACTATTTTGTTTCAAATATATTTGACATCTTATAGTTTCTTAAACTTTTCATTCTAGTTACCACAGGACCTTTGTGCCTGCTCTTCCCTCTGGAATACTTTTCTTTATTTTCACCTCCCATTCCAAACCCAAAATATTGTTTAATTTTGACTGTTTTTACATAACTCAACCCAATCATTACTTATTCTGAGATTTGTCTGATCTCCCTGACTACATCAAATTTTCCTGTTAATGTCTTTCATTTATCAGTGTTACTTATCTCAACTTCAATTCACATTGACTTGTGGTTGTGGGATTAATGTTTTTCAGCCTTTTATGCTGTAAGCTCCATGGAAACAATGCTTACTCATTTATCCCCCAAATATAAAATAATACACAGCACAAATAGCTCCTTCAGGTTTCCCAGATGGTGGAGTGGTTAAAAAAAAAAAAAAAAAAAATCTGCCTGCCAAAGCAGGAAATGCAAGAGAAGAGGGTTTGATCTCTGGGTCATGAAGATTCCCTGGAGTAAGAAATGTCAACATACTCCAGTATTTTTGCCTGGAGAATTCTATTAACAGAGGAGCCTAGTGAGCTATAGTCCATGGAGTCACAAAGAGTTAGACACAACTGAACATGTGCGCACACATAGTTGCTTCATAAATACTGGTTGTTTTGATAATTGGTAAAGATTTCTAAACAGTTCAAGTAATTGCTGTCACTGTTAAGTTTCCACTGCTTTATTCTTTGGAGAGCATTTAAGAAACCCTTATTCTTATTTTGGTGATTGCAGCCTTGAAATTAAAAGCTGCTTACTCCTTTGAAGGAAAGTTATGACCAATGTAGACAGCATGTTAAAAAGCAGAGACATTACTTTGCCAACAAAGGTCCGTCTAGTCAAAGCTATGGTTTTTCCAGTAGTCATGTATGGATGTGAGGGTTGGACTATAAAGAAAGCTGAGCACCGAAGAATTGATGCTTTTGAACTATGGTGTTGGAGAAGACTCTTGAGAGTCCCTTGGACTGCAACTATATCCAACCAGTCCACCCTAAAGGAGATCAATCTTGGGTGTTCATTGGAAGGACTGATGTTGAAGCTGAAACTCTGATATTTGGCCACCTGATGCAAAGAGCTGACTCATTTGAAAAGACCTTGATGCTGGGAAAGATTGAGGGCAGGAGAAGGGGATGACAGAGGATGAGGTGGCTGGATGGCATCACCAACTCAATGGACATGGGTTTGGGTGAACTCCAGGAATTGGCAATGGACAGGGAGGCCTGGCGTTCTGCAGTTCATAGGGTGGCAAAGAGGCAGACACGACTGAGTGACTGAACTGAACTAGTCTTATTTTATGAATATATATATATATATATATATATATATATATATACACGCATATATATACAATATGTGCACGCAGACACACACATATATCTGTATCTATAGATATAGATATATAGGCTTCTCTGGTGGCTCAGATGGTAAAGAATACACCTGCAATGTGCGAGACCTGGGTTCAATCCCTGGGTTGGGAAGATCCCCTGGAGGTTGGTGTGGCAATGCAGTCCAGTATTCTTACCTGGAGAATCCCATGGACAGAGGAACCTGGCAGGCTATAGTCCATGTGGTCACAAAGCATTGGACAGGACTGAATAACTAAGCACAGCAGAGCACACACAGATGCACATGCATATGTATATGTGTGTGTGTATATATATACATATATATATATATATGTATTACATGTGTTATTTTTTGGTTGCTAAGTCATATCCAACTTTTTGTGACCCCATGGACTGTAGCCCACCAGGCTTCTCTGTTCATGGGATTTTGCAGGCAAGAATACTGGAGTTGGTTGCCATTTTCTTCTGCAGAGATTCTTCCTGACTCAGAGAATCCATGTCGCCTAAATTGGCAGGTGGATTTTTTTACCACTTAGCCACTAGGGAAGACCCATATACTCATGTACACATACATATATGTGCATGTGTAGGTGAATATGTGTGTGTGTGTGTGTGTGTGTGTATATATATATATATATATATATATATATATATATGCATATAAACCTAGTAAATATGTTGTTCAAATTTAAGCAGTTTAAATTTAATATTTTTAGTATTTTTCAGTGTCCCAGAAATTCACATCTATTCATCCCATCTCTGGTCAATATTATCAGATTATAAAATTGGAAATCACAGGGAATCAAGGAAGAAATAGTAGACATTATCCTCTTCAAGCCTATGCTTCAGAAAGATATGTCTTGATGTGTTATGCAGGGTGAATTAAGAAGAGGAAGCCATGGTAACCCACTATGGCCTGAAGGATGGGAAGGATGTAAATTCAAAAAAAGAAGTCAGTGATGGATTTCTAGGTCATTGGCCAATAGAGAGATTGGAAAATAAACATAAGCATGAGGGTGACATTTGTGTTTGCTTTATAGGGTGTAGCTATTGCTTCTACATTTTATTTTTCAAAAGTGGAAAATGAGAATTAGAGAAGTAATTGCTTGCCCAAAGGTGCCCAGTAAAAATGGCCACTCAGGACACAAGCCCATCATTCTGATCCTAAATTCTATGTCCCTTCCACTGTCCCATGTACCTTGAAAGAGGAAAATTGTTTGGGAGGAAAGAAGTGATACTGATTTGGAGGCAAATATGTGGATTTTATTTTATTTATTTATTTTTTTATTCCCTTATTTCTCATGTGTTCCCCATCCTGAACCCTTAAGCTAGAAAACAATGAACATAAAAGCCATGAGCATTTTTCTCTAAAATACTTAAGGAATATATAATTTATAAAATAAATTTGGAAGAAACTCACATGGTTTTCTTTCAATTATTAAAGAAAAACTATTTTAATACATATAATCACCCTTCAATTTGTCTTCTTGGGGATGACCAAAGACTAGCTCTGAATTCTTCAACATTTGTCCATTTTTTCTGCATTTTCTGTAGTTTGCTCTTCTACAAAACCGATGAGGCATGATGCCTTTATTAGGAAATAATAACTGACTCTATTTTAATTCTTTGCATGGTTATTGATATAGAAATACTTTCTGTGTCTTCTAGAGACAGCTTGCCTTTTATATTTTCCCAGAAAAAAAATCGTTGGGCATTTATTTGATGTTAATTAGTTAACAGAAATTCTGTGTATTGGCACCCTAAGTCAGTAGGCTATCCTAAAACTACATTTTTAAGAATGCAATTCTGTATGTATAGGATCTGTTTAACTCTAGTTGTTAAAAACTTTGAAGTTGGTCTCAAAACCAGCTTTCTGTGTTCCTAGATTGTATACTCTTAGAAAAGAAACAAAACAAAACAAAGAACAGTTTCCTGTTTCTAAGGAAAATGGCTTTAAAAGACATCTTGCATATCAAATAGCCCTTACCAAACAGTTTGATGAGTTAAGTGTAAATGACTCTAAAGCATGTGGATTAAGTTTCCCTAGAAATCACTTAGGTTTAAAAGTTGAGGGAAAGACTCAACCAAAATAAGTTTTGGGTTTGCCAACTCCAAGGAATTTTTTAAAGAGTTCAAGACAAATGACAAATCCCAATTACAGTAAAATTTGCCCTCCCTTAATAGAAGGATGTGTGTGACTCCTCTTTTAAGCTTCATTTTGCCTTATTCCTACTATAATAGACACAGGCATCCCAAACTTCTGTAACTTTGCATGTTTTTGGTGGACTCATCTGGCTCTGAAATATATTGTTAATAACAATGAAGATGAACTAAATATAATTTATAAAAAAATTCTTTTAATGTTTTATAGAACAGTGTTGAGAGTTACCTTCTCTAACCAAAAGTTCTACCATCATATTTCTTGAATATAATTAAATGTTCCTGGATGAACTTTTGCCAGTTTTAGTGAGATACACTGCATACCACCTGATCCATCTCTTGGGACAAATTTAAAGTTGATTGAAAATTCTTTTTTTTTTTTTTGCCACATAGACTCTATTCCATTGACCTGAGCCTATCTTCAACTTAAACCTGAGTCACTCATTTGGACATTTTTCATTATAATAAGTAAGATAAATTTCAACTCCTAGTATTGACTCTCAGAGAGTGAACAAAGTCTCTTCCATCTGCCTAGACTTTTCCAGACTGAGATATTATTCCTAGAATTCAAGACATAAACTATATACAAGGTTTAATTTTTTTTTTTATTTTATTTTATTTTTAAACTTTACATAATTGTATTAGTTTTGCCAAATATCAAAATGAATCCGCCACAGGTATACATGTGTTCCCCATCCTGAACCCTCCTCCCTCCTCCCTCCCCATACCATCCCTCTGGGTCGTCCCAGTGCACTAGCCCCAAGCATCCAGTATCGTGCATCAAACCTGGACTGGCTGGAAAGTAATGCAGTGTAATAGGTGGGTCTCCATGGGATAAGATAGCATGATATTAAATAGTTTTTATATTAAAGGGTACAAGAGAGGGACTGTACGTACTAGTCTATGGTCATCCCCAAGCAGATAAATTTAAGCATGAAGCATGATTTGCATTAAAGTATATTTTTTAAATAGTTGAATCAATCCATGTGAGTTTCCTTCAAATTTATTTTTATAAGTGAAATATTCCTAAGGTATTTTAGAGAAAATGTTAGTGCTTTTATGTTCCTTGTTTTCTTGCTTCAAACTCATCTTTTCTAAAATGAAATCCATATTATATATTTGCCTCCAAATCAGTACCACTTCTTTCCTCCAAACCATTTTCCTCTTCCAAGGTGCATGGGACAGAGGAAGGGGCATAGAATTTGGGATCAGAGTAATGGGCTTGTGTCCTGACTTAGACCATTTTTACTGGGCACCTTTGGGCAAGCAGTGACTTCTCTGATTCTCACTTTCCAGTTTTGAAAAATAAAGTGCAGAAGCAATAACTACAGTCTATAAAGCAAAACACAAATATCACCCTCATGCTTATGCTTGCTCTTCAATTCTGGGAGTAACATCCCTACTCTCCAGTGGCCTAAACCTCAAGCAACTTATAGAAGAACTATAAATGTCTAGGAAGCATATGCAAAATTATTCAACTGCACTAATACTCTTTTGCATATTTTTGACAATTGCCTGGGGGAATCAGAAGTGTTATACAGAAGTCGTGTTTATATAGGTCAATGAAATTTAGAAAAGAATGTGCAGGCTCTGTGACTATTGATTTTATTCCTGGCTCTCCAAACTAGTGAAAAATTTCAAGTTCAAAAGTGCATTCCTAAAAATATGCATCACAACATTGCATAACACAGTGAAATGGTGTATTTTTGCAATATACTTGTTATAAAGGCAGTCGAAGCAAAATTATTCAAGAGTCAAACCAATAGGGGTCTAAACTATGAGGAAGGCAGTGCATTCCATGAGGAATTTGTCAGGAGATGCTATCAGTGAAAAAAGTTTTTTTTTTTTTTAATCTTGTTAGGGAAAAATTCTTTCCCTGTAAAACCTTGAAGAACTAAGTGCGAAGTGCACTAAGAAGAAACACCGCGCCCTATAGAGGTCCCAGTAGGGTCATTTGGCACATTGTGATTCCAAGTAGGGATCCCCTGTTTCCAAACAGTAGTTGTGGTGCTTCTTGTCTCTTGCTGCTGCTGCTAAGTCCCGTCAGTCTTGTCCGACTCTGTGTGACCCCATAGACAGCACCCAACAGGCTCCTCCATCCCTGGGATTCTCCAAGCAAGAATACTGGAGTGGGTTGCCATTTCCTTCTCCAAAATTTCCTTCTCCTGTCTCTTAGTGGCTCATAAACTATAAAAATATCTCTCTTTTCTCCCCTGCCCCAAGCAGACTCATCCCAGAGAAATGAATAACAAAAGCCATTATCTCTAGGAGAGGCACCATCTCTTAACAATACCTGGGATTTGGAAGCTTGTACTTTGAGCATTAGGCATCAGCCACCTGCAAATATACTGGAAATGCTTTGGATTAAGGGCCACTGAAGCTTTCACTACCTCTTTTTACCACTGTCCAGAATCAATTCATTTATAGATCCTTTTCTGGGAACAGAAACCTTGTTGATGACTAATAATAAGTATCTTAATGTCCAATATACCACCTGGTGTGTTAAACCTCACTCACTGTATTTGATAAACTGGCAGCCATCCAAGGGATGCTGAGGAAAGGTTAGTTTCTTTAAAATAAAATAACTCTTCATTACTGACAAGGAAGGCTGCCAATCTGTCAGCATGAAATCATTACAAGTCTATAGTGTCAAAGTGAAATAGAGAGTAGAGGTAAGCATTTCAGGAGAGTTTTATAAATTAAAATAATTTTCCTTCTTAGGGTGGTCTCTTGCTAATTGTGGTCCAGACCTCCGGTTCTTGACCAAGTCAAGCTGGACCACACTTACCTAGATGAAGACCATGATCCAGAACTTAGAGTTGGAGAGTGGTGTAGAGTAGTGATTATGAGGACTGAGGCTAAAACCAAGCTGCTGAGTTTCAAGATCAGCTCTACCACTAAGCATGCTGTGCTGGGCAAGTTTCCTGTTTAAGCTTGGGTTTCCCTAATGTATAACAAAGGGAATGATGCTGACATAATCATGTATATCCTTCACAGAGCCAAGATGAGGACCACAGGAGAAAATATACAGCATTTAAGCAGGTCTGGTACATACTGGGAAGCTCAAAAGGGCTATTGCCCCTATCATTGATGATTTACCCCCAGATTGTTGTGACTCTCTCTTATATCATGCACAATCTGCTCAAATGTCTTCCTTACAGAACCACCCTAACCCCCTTCCCAAAACAACCCCAAAATCCTTAGTCCCTGGAATAGCTGCTTTTTTTTTTTTTTTAAATAGCTTCATAACAATTATCATTCAATTCAGTTCAGTCACTCAGTCGTGTCTGACTCTTTGTGACTCAATGGACTGTAGCACTACAGGCTTCCTTGTAGTGCTACCAACTCCTGGAGCTTGCTCAAACTCATGTCCATCAAGTCAGTGATGCCATCCAGCCATCTCATCATCTGTCGTCCCCTTCTCCTTCTGTCTTCAATCTTTCCCAGCATCAGGGTCTTTTCCAATAAGTCAGTTCTTTGCATCAGGTGGCCAAAGTATTGGAGCTTTAGCTTCAACATCAGTCCTTCTAACGAATATTCAAGACTGATTTCCTTCAGGATGGACTGGTTGGATCTCCTTGCAGTCCAAGGGACTCTTAAGAGTCTTCTTCAATACCACAGTTCAAAAGCACCAGTCATCATTATCAGAAGTTATATGGAGTGTTTTTTTTTTAATAATCTGTCTCTCACTTCTCTCCCAATAAGTCCTTGAAGATGATACATTTGTTTTGTATTTCCATCATCTAGAAACATGCCTGACAGTAAATGTTTAATAAATTGCCCCTTCTTCAATGAACAAGCAGGATAAAAGAACGATAAATGTCACTAAAAAATACTGGTCAATAGTTAAAATAATTGAAGTAGATTTATATGTTCTCATCTAAAAATGTCCCCAAACCATATTTTAAGTGTAAAGGAGCAAGTTTCTTAACAATGTATTGTGTGTGTATGTGCATGCTATGTCACTTCAGTCATGTCCAACTCTTTGTGACCCTAAGGGCTGTAGCTCACCAGACTCCTTTGTCCATGAGAATTCTCCAGCTAAGAATACTGGAGAAAATCAGGAGAAATAAGAAGTGCTTCTTTAATGAATAATGCAAAGTAGAGGAAAACAACAGAATGGAAAAGACTAGAGATTTCTTCAAGAAAATTGGAGAATTTAAGGGAATATTTCATGCAAGGATGGGCATGATAAAGGACAGAAATGGTAAAGACCTAACAGGCACACGAGATTAAGAAGCACACTTGTGTGCTAAGTTACTTCAGTTGTATCCGACTCTTTGTGACCCTATGGACTGTAGTCCACCAGCCTTCTCAGTCCATGGAATTCTCCAGGTAAGAATACTGGAGTGGGTTGCCATGTCCTCCTTCAGGAGATCTTCCTGATCTAGGGATCAAACTAATGCCTCTTGTGTCTCCTGTATTGGCAGGTGGGTTCTTGACCACTAGGGTCACCTGGGAAGGTCTCTGTATATATACACAGGAATATATCTATATATATACATATTAATATATATATATATATATGAGAATATCTCTATATATAGATACACAAATATATATGAATATATATCTAAAACACTAAAATTGCATCAATGTGGTTTTCCTGGGTATAAAATACCAGGGGAAAAATACAATTTAGTGTGTGTGCCAGCCACCTTAACAGTACTGCTAAAATTGAAACTATCTAATAAAAGGATTATTTTATTTAAATCTGTTCTTTAAATTACAGTAGTGTTCAGTTATTGTAGCAGGGTGATGGTGGCCTCATAGAATGAGTTTCAAAGTTGTTGTAAATTGCATTCCATCCAACTCTTACTTTTGTAGGTGTTTCTGTCAGTATTAATTCTCTTAAGAAGGTTAGATTTACATGTGTGTTTGTGCTGTTCCTTCCATATTCTTCCACATTTCTCTACAACAAAATGATCTTCCAGATGATTTGACTGCCTATTTTCCCCTTTTAATTTTATATAATACAACTCTAGCTATTTGAATGCTAACAACTAGCTCTCTTAACTCTAGAGTTCTACAGTGATCTTGAGAAGTTGACTAGTTGCTGCTGCTGCTAAGTCACTTCAGTCGTGTCTGACTCTGTGCAACCCCATAGACGGCAGCCCACCAGGCTTCCCCGTCCCTGGGATTCTCCAGGCAAGAACACTGGAGTGGGTTGCCATTTCCTAGTAGTTGTTCATTATTCATTCACTGCTGAGCACATTCTGGGTACCAAGCAATAAATTTCTTATCCTCAAAAATTCCCAGTTTAGAGGAAGTTTTTTCCAACTGACTTCTTACCAAAGTTTTCTAGCTGATCAACATTTACCATAGTAATTAAGATTTCAGGTGATGCCTTTAAATATCAGTTCAGTTCAGTGGCTCAGTCGTGTCTGACTCTTTGCAACCCCATGGATTGCAGCACGCCAGGCCTCCCTGTCCATCACCAACTCCCGGAGTTCACCCAAACTAATGTTCATCGAGTCAGTGATGCCATCCAGCCATCTCATCCCCTGTCGTCCCCTTCTCCTCCTGCCCCCAATCCCTCCCAGCATCAGACTCTTTTCCAATGAGTCAACTCTTCGCATGAGGTGGCCAAAGTAATGGAGTTTCAGCCTCAGCATCAGTCCTTCCAAAGAACACCCAGGACTGATCTCCTTTAGGATGGACTGGTTGGATCTCCTTGCAGTCCAAGGGACTCTCAAGAGTCTTCTCCAACACCACAGTTCAAAAGCATCAGTTCTTCGGCGCTCAGCCTTCTTCACAGTCCAACTCTCACATCCATACATGACTACTGGAAAAACCATAGCCTTGACTAGATGGACATTTGTTGGCAAAGTAATGTCTCTGCTTTTGAATATGCTATCTAGGTTGGTCCTAACTTTCCTTCCAAGGAGTAATTGTCTTTTAATTTCATGGCTGCAGTCACCATCTGCAGTGATTTTGGAGCCCCAAAAATAAAGTCTGACACTGTTTCCACTGTTTCCTCATCTATTTCCCATGAAGTGATGGGACCAGATGCCAAGATCTTAGTTTTCTGAATGTTGAGCTTTAAGCCAACGTTTTCACTCTTCTCTTTCACTTTCATCAGAGGCTTTTTATTTCCTCTTCATTTTCTGCCATAAGGGTGGTGTCATCTGCATATCTGAGGTAATTGATATTTCTCCCAGCAATCTTGATTCCAGCTTGTGCTTCTTCCAGCCCAGCGTTTCTCATGATGTACTCTGCATATAAGTTAAATAAGCAGAGTGACTATATACAGTCTTGATGTACTCCTTTTCCTATTTGGAACCAGTCTGTTGTTCCATGTTCAGTTCTAACTGTTGCTTCCTGACCTGCATATAGGTTTCTCAAGAGGCAGGTCAGGTGGTCTGATATTCCCATGTCTTTCACAATTTTCCACAGTTTATTGTGATCCACACAGTCAAAGGCTTTGGCATAGTCAATAAAGCAGAAACGGATGTTTTTCTGGAACTCTTTTGCTTTGTCAATGATCCAGCGGATGTTGGCAATTTGATCTCTGGTTCCTCTGCCTTTTCTAAAACCAGAATTAAATAAGGAAGTTATCCCAGTTTTGCAGAAGACGTCCAAAAAAATATAAGGAGACTGTGACTTTTCTACAGCTGTACAGGTATTCAGACAAGAGCTGGAATATGACTTCAGTTCTCCTAAGTAAAATGTGCTTGAGTAACTAAGTCTGTGTCAAATAATGGGGCTAGTCAGAGTTATTTTAACTATACCATAGTAGTTATCTATTACCCCATTAATAGATAAGACTGACAATACAAAGACTCAGAGGAATGTCTTGTTCACAGTATAAAGACAGGTGAGTAGCTCTGGTAGGCAGCTTGCTGATCTTGGCTCAGCTCACACACATCTAGGGATCCCTGGCTGTCAACTAGTCTAGGCTGATTTTGGCTGAAAGGAAAGTGATGACTCAGTGATGCCCCTCATGTCTCAGTCCAGCATGAGCATTTTCTCAGAATGATGACTGAAGCAAAAGAGAGAGAAAAAGAACCATTCCTGTTTTACAAGTTCTTTTCCAGATTCTGCTTATGCCACACTTGTTAACATTTCATTGGTCAAATCAAGTCATCTGGCTGCCACGAGATTTGGGCAAAAGTATGATTAGAGGATTCTCTGTCTGTGGGGAAAGGGTGAAGATTTGGCTATGTTTGGAATGTACCACAGATCATTTCCTACACAGAGATATTATGATTGGACTAATATTTAATTGAATTATTTTGTCTATACTCAGTTTGCATGGTGAGATACATACATACCATGACAGATTGGGCAAAGACACAGCTGTATAAAATGGAAGTGGGAAAAAAAAAAACACAAATAAACAAATAAAAACAATCCTCCATTTCCTCCCTAACAATATTCTCAAACCTCATGTTTTTGTAGTTTAGTTGAGAAGCATTTTTTTCAAATTACGAGTTTGAATCTGTCCCCCCCACCACCACCACCCCCCCTCCCCACCAGGATGTCCATTGTTTTGTTTTGTGTTTTTGATTGTTGTTGCTGTTGTTCAATGATTTATACATAATGACTTGTATCATTTGGTAGCTGGATATCCAACGGTTTCTTAACGTACTATCTTAATTATCTCATTGTTTCCCCTTACTAGTATTTTGGAAAGAGAAGAAATGAAAGGGGAATGAGGCTCAGGGAACATACAAATGGACTTAGCATGGAATAAAATCCAAGGAGGAATGGGATGATGTAAAGTGGACCTTTATCTCCTATAAATCCTATAGATTTTTGCCAATAAAGACTGCTGAAGCATACATATGCACACACACACTTGAAAAATGACCACAGCAAATTTCATATTGTGTCAACCAGGTAACCTGTTACATAATTTGTTGCCTCTATCCCATTAGATCTGTGGGGTTAATGATACCATTTCTCTGCTTAGGAAATCCTTCCTCCTCTGTTTAGCTAACTCCTTTATGATCCACATCAGTTGTCTCACCTTGCATTTTATGAAGCCTATTCTATTAAATAATAACTCTGTGTATCATTAAATAAATGTGGAATAAACTTCAAACTATATCTACCACTTATAATTTCACAGTGCCCATAACCAAAATAAAAATTCTACAAAGTCCTACGGCAAAGATTCCAGTTTAGCTTTACTTTAGCTTAAAATTTTGAAAATCTGTTTGATATACATGTTTTTTCAAAGAGTAGTTATTGCCATGTCATTAGAAAATGATTTTTCCATGGAATACAGTATGGAAAATGCTGCCCTCTAAAAATGCAAGTTTTCATTCATTTTCACCAAAAAGTGTTCAGGGAACCAGAATTATTAAGGGGTATCTTACACTCTGGTTTGATCCCTGGGTCAGGAAGATCCTCTGAAGGAGGAGATGGCAACCCACTCCATTATTCTTGCCTAGAGAATCCCATGGACAGAGGAGGTGGCAGGCTACAGTCTATTGGGTTGTAAAGAGTCAGACACGACTGAAGTGACTTAGCATGTATGCATCTTACACATAGAATTTCTGTGTATTGACACTTTACTGCTGTAAATTGGTGGGAAAAGGAAAATTTTTATATGTTAGGCAAGATTATATTAGTGAAAAATTGTCCTTGGGCCAACTTTGTATCTGATTCCAAGGAACTAAGTACAGTTGTCTGTCAGGGTACTGAGCTTGTCCACCATTGAATTTCCTTGTTGCCTTGGACTTTTAGAAAATTTTTTTAGGTATAGCCTACAATTATCCAGTAAGCATCCCTCATATATGCACAACTATAGAGAATTAATAATATTGTTTAGTTTTTTTGTGGCTCCAGTGGTTATAAACATAATGACTTCATATATTTTGTCACATCTTCTTTTGAGAGGTGGAGCTGATGTCTCCTTCTATTTCATCTGGGTGACTCTCTGGTAACAGATTGAGCTAAGAATGTCTGAACTGTTAGGTATGGTCACAAAGATAATAAACCTCAAGCTTTCTTAGCTAAGATACTTGCCTTTGGAGTCTGTAGCTGCCAAGTAGAAATTATGACTTTCCTGAACTCACAGAAGAAGCCCAGACTGTTACTCAACTCAAATTGGGCTGCTCACTACTCAAGAGACTATAATCAAGAGGAAAGTGTAAGTAGAAAAGAAAGATGGTTTATTCAGAAAAGCTGGTAATCTGGGGAGAAGATGGAGAAGTTGGTCCAGAGACCAACTCCCAAGACTTTGCTCAGCCTTGACAACTTTTAAAAGGGAAAAGGAGAAATGCTGGGGTCCAGCCTTGGTTGGATCCAGGGATTCCCTCAGGATGATGGTGTAGGCGATTAGAATAGCAATAGCTTAGTTAAGTATTAATTAGAGATATAAAGAGTGGTT
Source organism: Bos indicus x Bos taurus (assembly GCF_003369695.1). Classification (NCBI taxonomy): domain Eukaryota; kingdom Metazoa; phylum Chordata; class Mammalia; order Artiodactyla; family Bovidae; genus Bos; species Bos indicus x Bos taurus. Next base: position 33,165,123 of record NC_040088.1, read on the forward strand.
AAGTAGGGATAGCTCAGTGAGAAAATTCAGTGGAGAAAAGAGGCTGAATAACTTGGTTTACGTGGAAAACCAATAAAATTCCAAGACAAGGAATTTGCACCACCTACATAGGCCGCAGGCGTCCTTCCATTCTCCCGAAGGAGAGGAGACACTAAGGCCTCCCCAGTCAGATCTTAGAAGCCCAGGCAAAATTAGTAGGCTTGGAGAGCCTCCACGCTCCAGATGGGAATTCAGCCAGAAGGTGAGAGAAAGAGCAACATGGGAGACCAAGCTTCGATGAGCAAGGCCTGTAGCTTTATTTTCAACAAGGGCTTTTATACCCTAAGTTGCACATAGAGGATAATAGGGGGTATGAAATCATGTAAAGTCAGCAGTCTTTGATCCTTATTGAAACCAGGGTTTATTTTCTGCAAACTTATCGTATACATGGTTTAGGTGATTTACATCATCTTCTGGCCAGAAGGCCTGTTAACATTTTATGACTCTGACAAAGGTTTGTCAACCATAAGACTTATTTTCTCTAAGAGTAGTAATTTTAAAGTTTGGCGCCATCCTCCAAAGGTGTTAGGCCTATAGGGCAGAGGTGCAGTGGGTTTACAACAAAGGAAAGAATTTATTACCTTAAGGGTCTAAAGTTGTTAACACCAAGGCCACTACTTATTTTTTCTACATACCAACTATATTAATTAATACACTTCCAAGGATACAATACAGGGGATGTGGAAACTTGGCAGCAAGCATTGGCTCAACAATGAAATCTTCTACTAGTTCTATTCTGACAATTTCTAACTCTCCGAGAGGCTCTATACTATTTAAATATCTTAAGCTACCTGTGCCTCTCGTGGCTGGGAGACTGTAAACAATCGTATGCATAGCTGTAGGAGTCTGGGTAAACCTGTCAGGCAAGTTAGAGAGCCATCTGAGGGGTTTGTGAACTAAAACACTCTTGTCACACCCAGGAACTTTATTAACTGGAGCTGTAAGTTAACTCTTTCAGAGAGGGAGATGGTGGTGGGGGACAGCCCCCCGTAAAGTCAGGTGTAGGTGAGAGCACAAATCAGTAAAGTAGGCAGACTCTGGTTTTGGGGGTAGATGCTCGAGAATTTCCAGGGGGACTCCTGAGGCTCTATCCCACCTTTGCGTATGTTGAGCCTCCTTCCTCATGACCTTTGCCATGGGTGGAGTTCCTCACGCCGGCTCCCGGCAGAGAAACAATCTCAATTAGTCATTAAAGTATGAGATAAAATTCATCATCTGTCCATTGTGTGAAGACCTTCTGATTTTCCCTTATCTTTCTTTGGATGCTCTTTTTCTTGGTGGTCCACATGCAATTGTGTGCTCTCTCACCTGCACTGCCCACCTATGCTCACAAGATCCTCTTGCAAATTTGCTAAGAGAGGAGCTGGGGGCAGAGAATCATTCTTTAAGTACTTATTTCTTCATTCTTACTCATTTTAATCCAGGAAAGGAATCAAAGATTTAGGCAAGGATTTGTGGACATTCATTAGAGCAGAAGTCAGGAGTTATTTTAAATGTTACCTTGTTGTTGCTCAGTCACTCAGTCATGTCCAACTCTTTGCAACCTCATGGACTGCAGCACACCAAGCTTCCCTGTCCATCACCAACTCCTGGAGCTTACTCAAACTCATGTCCATGGAGTCAGTGATACCATCCAATTATCTCATCCTCTGTCTTTCCCTTCTCCTTCCGCCTTCATCTTTTCCAGCATCAGGGTCTTTTCCAATGAGTCAGTTCTTTGCATCAGGTGGCCAAAGTATTGGAGTTTCAGCTTCAGCATCAGTCCTCCCAAAGAATGTTCAGGCTGATTTCCTTTAGGATTGACTGGTTGGATTTCCTTGCAGTGAAATTATAGAACTATCATTGTTTTGTTGTTACTGCTGAAATAATCAGATCAGATCAGATCAGTCGCTCAGTTGTGTCCGAATCTTGTGACCGCATGAATCGCAGCACGCCAGGCCTCCCTGTCCCTCACCAACTCCCAGAGTTCACTCAGACTCACGTCCATCGAGTCAGTGATGCCATCCAGCCATCTCATCCTCTGTTGTCCCCTTTTCCTCCTGCTCCCAATCCCTCCCAGCATCAGAGTCTTTTCCAATGAGTCAACTCTTCACATGAGGTGGCCAAAGTACTGGAGTTTCAACTTTAGTATCATTGCTTCCAAAGAAATCCCAAGGCTGATCTCCTTCAGAATGGACTGGTTGGATCTCCTTGCAGTCCAAGGGACTCTCAAGAGTCTTCTCCAACACCACAGTTCAAAAGCATCAATTCTTCGGCGCTCAGCCTTCTTCACAGTCCAACTCTCACATCCATACATGACCACAGGAAAAACCATAGCCTTGACTAGACGGACCTTTGTTGGCAAAGTAATGTCTCTGCTTTTGAATATGCTATCTAGGTTGGTCCTAACTTTCCTTCCAAGGAGTAAGTGTCTTTTAATTTCATGGCTGCAGTCACCATCTGTAGTGATTTTGGAGCCCAGAGAAATAAAGTCTGACACTGCTTCCGCTGTTTCCCCATCTATTTCCCATGAAGTGGTGGGACCAGATGCCATGATCTTCGTTTTCTGAATGTTGAGCTTTAAGCCAACTTTTTCACTCTCCACTTTCACTTTCATCAAGAGGCTTTTGAGTTCCTCTTCACTTTCTGCCATCAGGGTGGTGTCATCTGTATAGCTGAGGTTATTGATATATCTCCCGGCAATCTTGATTCCAGCTTGTGCTTCTTCCAGTCCAGCGTTTCTCATGATGTACTTTGCATATAGGTTAAATAAACAGGGTGACAATATACAGCCTTGACGTACTCCTTTTCCTTTTTGGAACCAGTCTGTTGTTTCATGTCCAGTTCTAACTGTTGCTTCCTGACCTGCATACAAATTTCTCAAGAGGCAGATCAGGAGGTCTGGTATTCCCATCTCTTTCAGAATTTTCCACAGTTTATTGTGATCCACACAGTCAAAGGCTTTGGCATAGTCAATAAAGCAGAAATAGATGCTTTTCTGGAACTCTCTTGCTTTTCCTATGATCCAGCGGATGTTGGCAATTTGATCTCTGATTCCTCTGCCTTTTCTAAAACCAGCTTGAACATCAGGAAGTTCACGGTTCACATATTGCTGAAACCTGGCTTGGAGAATTTTGAGCATTACTTTACTAGCGTGTGAGATGAGTGCAATTGTGCAGTAGTTTGAGCATTCTTTGGCATTGTCTTTCTTGGGGATTGGAATGAAAACTGACCTTTTCCAGTCCTGTGGCCACTGCTGAGTTTTCCAAATTTGCTGGCATATTGAATGCAACACTTTCACAGCATCATCTTTCAGGATTTGGAATAGCTCAACTGGAATTCCATCACCTCCACCAGCTTTGTTGGTAGTGATGCTTTCTAAGGCCCCCTTGACTTTACATTCCAGGATGTCTGGCTCTAGGTCAGTGATCACACCATCGTGATTATCTGGGTCGTGAAGATCTTTTTTGTACAGTTCTTCTGGGTATTCTTGCCATCTCTTTTTAATATCTTCTGCTTCTGTTAGGTCCATACCATTTCTGATGTAGCAGATAATTTGGTGTTATCTGTGAAAGAGCTTCCAGGCCCACTTGATCCTGAATGTGAGCTGTGACCCTCCCCCTATAACTTTTAGAACTGCCACCTATAATGTTGGCAGTTGTCAGACACTACATTGTCCCCTTCTCTACCTTTTAGACTCTGTGATGTTTGTAAAGCAAAGAAGGTAGCTATTATAAATTTACCTCCCTCACTGACAACAGTGATGAGTTAAAGGAGAATTTAATCCCCATAATATCCTGCCTTGTTCTTTTAAGTGAATTCTCAAAGGGGTTCCAGGGTAAGCCATTGGCTTTAAAGGCACAATCTTTTGAGAAGTGGAGAGGTGGGAGAATAGGGAATGGTACCTAGGACTTCTGGTATTTTCACTTAATCAGCAAAGGGAAATGTTGATAAGAAGAGGTTCTTTGTTTGTTCTTCAATGTTCCAAGCATTGCATCACCATCTCCTGGAGCTGCTGCCCTATCTGTGCCAGATGATAATTTGGGCACAGGCACAAATCAATACCAGGAATGGGTGCACTGGGAGCTTACACTGGAAGTACTGAGAGTATAAATAGAGTTGGAAGAATAACCTTTTTGTGAACTACTGTGCGGTAATCTTCAAAAATTCAGAAAGCTAATGTGGCTTCAATGGGCCTTTTATAATGTTAAATGCTACCCCCAACTGCCCTCATCCAAGCACAGAGATTGCTTGCTTAAGTTACCATTTTTAATGCAAATCGTCATAATGGCTTGATAATTATTTCAATTGGCATTTATGAGACCATTCAGTCAAGGAACAGCCAGGGCAAAACCCTCACTAATCTCCCCATCTTTCATATCCTCTGGGTTTGAGGCAGAATAACATAAGGAAGTCCCAAAGCCAAAGGGTTTTTGAAGTTTATTCTTAATGGACCCAGTTCTCCATCCCTGTTACTCTGTGAAGTGAAATTGGCCCAAGTTAAACAAAACAGCAAGAACATAATATTTGTGGTGGCTTGAAAGGAGAGGAGGCAATGACAAGCATTCACTTCCTCCTCTGCTTAGCCTGCAGATTGGTTGGACAGCATTTTAACAACTTGTTGTTATTATTGAGGAAAAATAATAAACATGTATTAAATGCCCTGATATGGTGAGTAACTCTTCTAAAAATGTTTTGTTTGAGAGGATCTTATTTATAACCTTCTATTTACTTTTCTATTTCTTTTCTATAAAGGATGTTTCTAACCCTTTCATGGGTTCTTAAATAGTGTATAATATATTTGTATGGAGCATAGAGGAAATGTAATATACTACTCATCTACCAGGATTACTCCTGCCTCTTCTTAGTCTCTCATGAGTAGAGTCTGACTCTTTGTGACCCTAAGCTCAGAAATGAGAAGGCTAAGACATGCTGCTTTGTGGAGGGGAAGCAGGGCTGGAGCGAATATGGGCTAGTTCTAGTTGGAGTGTTTTGTCTCCCCAAACTGGCAAACAGCACTAATATGCATCGAGATCATGACAATATGGGTCTCTCTATAGTGTGAAAGGCTTCCCTGGTTGCTCACTGGGTAAAGAACCTGCCTGCTAATGCAGGAAATGCAGGTTCGATCTCTGGAGAAGGGAGTGACTGCCCACTTCAGTATTCCTGTCTGGGAAGTCTCCTGGACAGAAGAGCCTGGCAGGAGAGTCCGACAGGACTTAGTGATTAAACAACAACAACAGAGTGAAAAGCTGTGTGAATGTTATCCATTCTTGAGCACGTGGAGCCTGCTTTCTAAAGGGGTGGAGCTTTGTTCTACCTATTGCTGGGTCTACATTTATTTCTTAAGGGAATCAATGCATCCTATTTAGAAAGGCTGGCTTCTGACTATTTCCCTGAGATCAAGTCTCTAGCTAGTTCTGTGAGAAGAAGATCAAACAAGTTGCAACCAAGCAGGTGAAAGTGAAGGTGATAGTTGCTCAGCCATGTCTGACTCTTTGCGATCCCATGGACTGTAGCTTGGTAGGCTCTTCTCTCCATGGGATTCTCCAGGCAAGAATACTCTAGTGGGTTACCATTCCCTTTGCCAGGGGATTTTTACAGACCCAGGGATAGAACCCAGGTCTTTCACATGGGGTGACCCAAGGATGAAAGAGCAGGGGCAACCAAGGAGGGTCTTGGAATGCAGGAACAGAAAAACCAGACACTCATCATCCTTCCCTCCCCCATGTTGTAACTATTAACTGATTTCAGGTCCTCCTGAGCAGCATAACCTCTCTCCCCTCTTGCCCTATAGGGAGAAGGTATTTGCCTTACTCTTCCTCCACCCAGTATACATGCCTCATCCAGTCAGCAAATGACCCTCAAGACCCCCATCCCACTCCTTGTACCCTGGCTATAAAAGTGGACAAAGAACCCCTGTTAAATGTCAGTTCTCCCTTGAGCTGGTCCACTGTTCTAACAGCATCTCCCACTCTAATAAACTTTATTCTCCTCTCATTCTGCCTCATGTCTGGAAATTCTTTTCCCACCCATGCATGGATCATGACACCGCATTGTTGGCAGATTCTTTACTGGCTGAGCCACCAAGAGAGGAAGATTAATCAAGTTATAACCACGCAGGACCCTATAGGAACTTCCCAGGACAAACCCTGCAACTATATTTTCTGCTACAGCTCTTCTCTGAAGCTCCTGAGTTGTTTTGCATATACTAAAACCACACCAAATGAAAGAAGTGAACTATTTAATGACGACCTTGAGCACAAAGCCCCCAGACCTATCGAAACCTCAGGAATGATAATGTTAACCCCTGTGATACCACCCTGTTACATCATCACCAGCCAGTCAGAAAACTGTGTGTGAGCTGATCATATCCTATGACTCCCTCCCCTCACCTGACCTTTAAAAATGTCATCAGAGTTTCAGTGTTTTGAGCATTAGCTGCCTTGGATTCCTTGCTTGGCACCCTGAAGTAAAGGCTGCACTTTTCTTCACCAAAACCCAGTGTCTACAGATTGGCTTAACTGCATAAGAGGACCCAAGTTTGACTTGGTAACAAAGCAATTGGGAAATAGTAAATTCACTTCTTTCTTATCCTCACCTTAATATAGATAAGAAAATGCTTGATATAGTTTAAAATTCAATTAATGTATGTTTTAATCCCCTAGATGACTTGATGGATTGAACTGGTTTCCAAAATTATCCCACTTACAGCAACATTCAAACAACTAGGATCATGTCATCCAGTCCCATCACTTCATGGCAAATAGATGGAGACACAATAGAAACAGGGACAGACTTTATTTTCTTAGCCTCCAAAATCACTGAAGATGGTGACTGCAGCCATGAAATTAAAAGACACTTGCTCCTTGGAAGAAAAGCTATGACCAACCTAGGCAGCATATTAAAAAGCAGAGACATTACTTTGCCAACAAAGGTCCATCTAGTCAAAGCTATGATTTTTCCAGAAGTCATGTATGGATGTGAGAATTGGACCATAAAGAAAGCTGAGTGCCAAAGAATTGATGCTTTTGAATTGTGGTGTTGGAGAAGACTCTTGAGAGTCCCTTGGACTGCAAGGAGATCCAACCAGTCCATCCTGAAGGATATCAACACTGGATATTCACTGGAAAGACTGATGCTGAAGCTGAAGCTCCAATACTTTGGTCACCTGATGTGAAGAACTGACTCCTTGGAAAAGACCCTGATGCTGGGAAAGATTGAAGGCAGGAAGAGAAGGGGATGACAGAGGATAAGATCATTGGATAGCATCACTGACTCGATGGACTTGAGTCTGAGCAAGCTCTGGGATTTGGTGATGGACAGGGAAGCCTTGTGTGCCGTAGTCCATGGGGTTGCAAAGAGTCAGACACAACTGAGCAACTGAATTGAACTTATTATAGACTGGAATATTCTGATCTTGGGGTCCTTGGACCTCCAAAAAGTCTGTAAAAGGAAATAAAAGAATCTAGAAATCCAAAGAACAGAAAAATTACTTTATTTTTACTACACTCTAACTGAAATATCAGCATTTCCTTCAATCATTAACATAGACAGCAAATCAGATATAAAGAGGACCCTGATTTTCTCATACCGTAAGTAGATTGTTGAAAATAACCCAGAATATCATTTAAGTCTTCCAGTCTTTGAATTATAGCAGTTATCATAATATATGTGTAAATGTTTATGTTTATATTCAATGTATCAATAAGTAGGCAAACAGTTTTAATATCTTGATGACTACTTTTCATTATAATTGCTTCTTATATAATTCTATCCACTTTGTGCTTTTAAAAACATTATTCTGAGATATTTCCATAGGCTTTACCAGATGGCAGTGATCTCAGGTGGCCTGGCCTACAATGGCTTAGAGTGGGACTTGGGTTTCAGGAAGAGATTGAGGCCAGGTTGAGCAGTGAGAGCATTGAATCCTAACCACTAGACCAGTGGTCAGTGACAAGGGCCCTGAACCTTAGACTTTGCAAAAAAGTATTTTTACAAATATGGAAAGCAGTGAAGAATTGATGTGTTTATTAAGAGGGAAGAGGATATAGTACATGTGGATAGATATACAGGCAGACTCAGAACAAGAGTCCCTAAGTCACACCTTTGTGGCAGTTTGAACTACTTGTATGGGGCATTTCTCTCAGGTTTCCTTTGGCCAATCATTTTGATTTGCCTGGTGCACAGTCCATATTTGGTATATCTCAGGCTCCTCTCATGTGTGCACATGCACATCTTAGTGAAGATGGATTCTACTGCAAAGGACTGTGGGTAGAGCATCTCTTGAAATCATTCCTCTTTGACCTCCAAGGAGGCTTTCTGTGCACATGTGGTTGTGGAGGTCCCCTGACTTCAAGAATGAGACATATGTCATCTGCACAGGGCCCAGCCTCCTCTCTTAATTGTCCTGCTATTCTCATCTTGTCCACAGGAAATGTTTCTCCTTTACTTTGGGGTGGTCTCATCTACCTCCTGCTTCATCAGGGGTCCACAGACCATGGCACCAGAAAAGGTTAAGAACTTTTGGTAGTCTACAAGTGGCTACTGAAAGAGAAACTTCAATTTATCTCACAGGGCAGTCAAACCTCTAGCCTCTTGTAAAGTGCAATCAAGAAAATCCTAGGCTGTGGAAACCTAACAAATCAGCAGAATGCGTCAGTAAAAATCAGAAAGGACTAATTTCTTTTGCTTCCTCCACTTGCATTATGCAACTTCAGAATTGGGCTCAATGTCAGGGTGACAGGAACACCCAGACACAATGAATAAACTCAGAGCCAGATGATCCTGGAAAACAAATGACAGCCAAAAGGCTAGTGTCAGTTTGATGCTTAATTGGGTAGAAATTACTCAGAAACAGAAAACAACATTTGGTAATACTGCTTACACAAGAAAAACTGGCCCACATCTCACATAAATTCATTTGTCTTTGGATCATCTGTTGATTTTGAAGGGAACTCCATACTCAGATGACTTCAGTAGTATATTGATTCAAACCCAAGTGTTAATAACAACAACAAAAGTGAAAAACAACAACAATAATTTAAGTCACTGTGTCTACCTTTTCCTAAGTAGACCATTTAGATCATTGGATAACACTGCAACTTGATTACACTGGTCTTAATGAAACCTTAAAGAGCTCTCCTGTAGATTCTCTGTAAAGAATCTTTTGTGGATTCTCTAGAAATATGAGTATGCTCACAATGAAAATTTGTCAGTAGGATACATCACACATTAAATTACCAACCAAACTTGAACCTTTCTCCCATGCACAGTTAAGCCAATCTACTGACACTGAGTTGTGGTGAAGGAAAGCACAGCCTTCATCTCAGGGCACCAAGTAAGGAGTCCAGGACAGCTAGTACTCAAAATACACAAATATTCAGGTGGGTTTCAAGAAAGCATTTTTAAAAGCCAGGTGAGGGAAGAGTGTCCCAGGGTATGTGATAAGCTCATGCACAATTCTCTTATTGGCTCTGATGGTGAGGTAACAGGGCAGTCACAGGGATTAACATTATCAGTCCTTAGGTCCCAAGTAGGTATGAGGGTTACATGTTCATGGTCATCAAGTAGTTAATATCTTCCATTTGGTGGGGATTTCAGCATCTGTAAAACAACTCAGGAAATGTGCATTAGACACTATTATCAGATATTATACCTACAATATCTAGGTATTTCAGAGAGGAGGTAAAGCAGAGAATATGGGTCTTGTCCCCAGAGGGCCTTATAGAATCCACTCATTTACAGTCATAATGGGTGGGATTACTGTTGACAAAACCAAATGTCAATGGCATTAGGCAGGAAATAGAACTGAATCCTGGACCTGGAAGTTATTATACTAAGTGAAGTGAATCAGACAGTGAAAGACAAATATTAATATCATATGATACCACTTCTTTGTGGGCATCTAAATAAAACATGGAAATGAATTTATTTAAAAGCAGAAACAGACTAGACTTTGAAAACAAAACTATGGTTACCAAAGAGGATGGAGGTTCATGACATTGTACACGAGACAGGGATCAAGACCATCCCCAAGGAAAAGAAATGCAAAAAAGCATCATGGCTGTCTGAGGAGGCTTTACAAATATCTCTGAAAAGAAGAGAAGTGTAAAGCAAAGGAGAAAAGGAAAGATAACCCATTTGACTTCAGAGTTCCAAAGAATAACAAGGAGAGAAAAGAAAGCCTTCCTCAGGGATCAGTGCAAAGCAATGGAGGAAAACAATAGAATGGGAAAGACTAGAGAGCTCTTCAAGAAACTTAGAGATACCAAGGGAATATTTCATGCAAAAATGGGCTCAATAAAGGACAGAAATGGTATGGACCTAACAGAAGCAGAAGATATTAAGAAGAGGTAGCAAGAATATACAGAAAAATTGTTAAAAAAAGATCTTCATGACCAAATAATCACGACTGTATGATCACTCACCTAGAACCAGACATCCTGGAGTGTGAAGGCAAGTGGGCCTTAGGAAGCATCACTACGAACAAAGCTAGTGGAGGTGATGGAATTTCAGTTGAGCTATTTCAAATCCTAAATGATGATGCTGTGAAAGTGCTGCACTCAGTATGTGAGCAAATTTGGAAAACTCTGCAGTGGCGACAGGACTGGAAAATGTCAGTTTTCATTCCAATCCTGAAGAAAAGCAATGCCAAATGCTCAAACTACCGCACAATTGCACTTGTCTCACACGTTAGTAAAATAATGCTCAAAATTATCCAAGCCAGGCTTAAACAATAGATGTTCAAGGTTTCAACTTCCAGATGTTCAATCTGGTTTTATAAAAGGCACAGGAACCAGAGATCAAATTACCAACATCCGCTGGATCATCGAAAAAGCTGGAGAGTTCCAGAAAAACATCTATTTCTGCTTTATTGACTATTGCAAAGCCTTTGACTGTGAGGATCACAATAAACTGTGGAAAATTCTGGAAGAGATGGGCATACCAAACCACCTGACCTGCCTCTTGAGAAACTCCAACAGTTAGAACTAGACATGTAACAACAGACTGGTTCCAAATAGGAAAAGGAGTACATCAAGGCTGTATATTGTCACCCTGCTTATTTAACTTATATGCAGAGTACATCATGTGAAATGCTAGGCTGGAGGAAGCACAAGCTGGAATCAAGATTGCTGGGAGAAATATCAATAACCTCAGATATGCAGATGACACCACCCTTATGGCAGAAAGTGAAGAAGAACTAAAGAGCCTCTTGATGAAAGTGAAAGAGGAGAGTAAAAAAGTTGGCTTAAAGCTCAACATTCAGAAAATGAAGATCATGGCATCTGGCCCCATCATTTCATGGCAAATAGATGGGGAAACAGTGGCTGACTTTATCTTTCTGGGCTCCAAAAATCACTGCAGATGGTGATTGCAGTCATGAAATTAAAAGACACTTACTCTTTGGAAGGAAAGTTATGACCAATCTAGACAGCATATTAAAAAGCAGAGACATTACTTTGTCAACAAAGGTCCATCTAGTCAAGGCTATAGTTTTTCCAGTGGTCATGTATGTATGTGAGATTTGAATTATAAAGAAAGCTGAGCACTAAAGAACTGATGCTTTTGAGCTGTGGTGTTGGAGAAGACTCTTGAGAATCCCTTGGACTGCAAGGAGATCCAACCAGTCCATCCTAAAGGAGATCAGTCCTGGGTGTTCATTGGAAGGACTGATGTTGAAGCTGAAACTCCAATACTTTGGCCACCTGATTTGAAGAGCTGACTCACTTGAAAAGACCCTGATGCTAGGAAAGATTGAGGGCAGGAGGAGAAGGGGACAACAGAGGATGAGACGGTTGGATGGCATGACTGACTCAATGGACATGGGTTTTGGTGGACTCTGGGAGTTGATGATGGACAGGAAGGCCTGGTGTGCTGCGGTTCATGGGGTGGAAAGAGTCAGACATGACTGAGGGACTGAACTGAACTGAAGTAACAGTAACTAAGTTGCAGTTCTTTTAAAAGACTTTGTGAATTATGCACTCCACACCCTCTCCAGAATTTATTTTGGTAGACTTTTTGATGATGGCCAATCTGACTGCTGTGAGGTAATATTCTCATTGTAGTTTTGATTTTCATTTCTCTAGTGAGCAATGTCGGAGAAGGCAATGGCACCCCACTCCAGTACTCTTGCCTGGAAAATCCCATAGACGGAGGAGCCTGGTGTGCTGTAGTCCATGGGGTCGCTAAGAGTCGGACACGACTGAGTGACTTCACTTTCACTTTTCACTTTCCTGTATTGGAGAAGGAAATGGCAACCTACTCCAGTGTTCTTGCCTGGAGAATCCCAGGGACAGGGGAGCCTGGTAGGCTGCCATCTATGGCGTCACATAGAGTCGGACACGACTGAAGCAACTTAGCAGCAGCAGCAGCAGCAGTGAGCAGTGTTGAGCATCTTTTCATGTGTTTGTTAGCCATCTGTATGTCTTCTTTGGAGAAATGTCCATTTATGTCTTTTCCCCATTTTTTGATTGGGTTGTTTGTTTTCTGGTATTGAGCTGCATGTACTGCTTGCATATTTTGGAAGTTAATACTTTGCCAGTTGTTTCATTTGCTATTATTTTCTTCCATTCTGAGGGTTGTCTTTTCACTTTGCTTATAGCTTCCTTTGCTTGCAAAAGCTTTTAAGTTTAATCAGGTCCCACTTGTTTACTTTTCTTTTTATTTTCATTATTCTGGGAGGTGGGTCATAGAGGATCTTGCTTTGATTTATGCCATTGAGTGTTCTGCCTAAGAACACTGCCTAAGAACAATGTTTACCTCTAAGAATTTTGTAGTTTCTGGTCTTACATTTAAGTTTTTAATCCATTTTGAGTTTATCTTTATGTATGGTATTAGGAAGTGTTCTAATTTCATTCTTTTATATGTGGCTGTCCAGTTTTCCCAGCACCATATATTGAAGAGGTTGTCTTTGCCCCATTGTATCCTCTTGCCTCCTTTGTCAAAAATAAGGTACCCATAGGTGCCTGGGTTTATTTCTGGGCTTTCTATCTTGTCCCATCGGTCTTTATTTCTGTTTTTGTGCCAGTACCATACTGTTTTGATGACTGTGGCTTTGTAGTATAACCTGAAGTAAGGAAGCTTGATTCTTCCAGCTCCAATCTTTTTTCTCAAGACTACTTTGACTATTCGGGGTCTTTTGTGTTTCCATATGAATTATGAAATTTTTTATTTTAGTTCTGTGAAATATGCCATTTGTAATTTGATAGGGGTCACATTTGAATCTGTAGATTGCATTTGGCAGTAGAGTCATTACCACAACATTGATTCTTCCTACTGAGGAATGTAGAATATCTCTTTATCTGTTTATGTCATCTTTGATTTCTTTCAACAGTGTCTTATAATTTTGTGTGTACAGTTCTTTTATCTCCGTAGATACATTTATTCCTAGATATTTAATTCTTTTTGTTGCAATGGTGAATGGGATTGATTCCTTAATTTCTCCTTCTGACTTTTCATTGTTAGTATATAGAAATGCAAGTGATTTCTGTGTATTGATTTTGTATCCTGCAACTTTGCTAAACTCACTGATTAGCTCTAGTAATTTTCTGATAGTAGGGTTTTCTTTAGGGTTTTCTATGTACAGTATCATGTCATCTGCAAACAGTGAGAGCTTTACTTTTTCTTTTCTTGTCTGGATCCATTTATTTCTTTTTCTTCTCTGATTGCTGTAGCTAGGACTTCCAGAACTATGTTTAACAATAATGGAGAAAGTGGACACCCTTGTCTTTTTCCTAATCTTAGGGAGAATGCTTTCAATTTTTCACCATTGAGAATAATGTTTACTGTGGGCTTATCATATATGGCCTTTACTATGTTGACTCCTTTACCCATTTTTGAAGAGTTTTAATCATAAATGAGTGCTGAATTTTGTCAAAGTTTTCTCTGCATCTATTGAGATGATCGTATGTTTTTTATCTTTCAATTTGTTAATATGGTGTATCACATTCATTGATTTGCATATATGGAAGAATCCTTACATCCCTGGAATAAACCCAACTTGGTCATGGTGTATGAGTTTTTTGATGTGTTGCTGAATTCTGTTTGCTAAAATTTTGTTGAGGATTTTTACATCTATTTTCATTAGTGATAGCGGCCTGTATGTTTCTTTTTTGTGTTGTCATTGTCTGGTTTTGGTATCAGTGTGATGGTGGCCTTGTAGAATGAGTTTGGAAGTGTTCCTCCCTCTGCAATTTTTTGAAAGAGTGTTAGAAGGATAGGCATTAGCTCTTCTCTAAATGTTTGATAGAATTCTCCTGTGAAGCCATCTGGTCTGGGCTTTTGTTTTTTGGGGAGATTTTTGATCACAGTTTCAATTTAGTGCTTGTAATTTTTCATAATTTCTATTTCTTCTTGGTTCAGTCTTGGAAGTTTGAACTTTTCTAAGAATCTATCCATTTCTTTCAGGTTATCTTTTTTATTGCCACATAGTTGTTCATAATAGTCTCTTATAGTCCTTGGTATTTCTGCATTGTCTGTTGTAACCTCTCCTTTTTCATTTCTAATTTTGTTGATTTGATTCTTCTCTCTTTTTTTCTTGATGAGTCTGGCCAAAGGCTTGTCAATTTTGTTTATCTTCTCAAAGAGTCAGCATTAGGTTTTATTTTGCTATTGTTTCTTTCATTTCTTTTTCACTTATTTCTGCTCTGAATTTTATAATTTCTTTCCTTCTACTAATTTTAGCTTTTTTCCCTTCTTTTTCTAGTTCCTTTAGGTGTAAAGTTAGGTTGTCTATTCAATGTTTTTCTTGTTTCTTGAGGTGGGATTGTATTGCTATAAACTTCCCTCTTAGAACTGCTTTTGCTGAATACCTTAGGTTTCAAATTGTCGTGTTTTCATTGTTATTTCTTTCTAGGAATTTTTTGATTTCCCTTCTGATTTCTTCAGTAACTTGTTGGTTATTTAGAAATGTATCATTTAACCTCCATGTGTTTCAGTTTCTTACAGTTTTTTTTTTCTTGTAATCAATATCTTGTCTCATAGCATTGTGGTTGGAGAAGATGTTTGATATGATTTCAATTTTCCTAAATTTACTGAGGTTTAAGTTGTGACCCAAGATGTGGTCTATCCTTAAGAATGTTCCATGTGCACTTTAGAAGAATGTATATTCTTCTTCATTTGGGTGGAAAGTTCTGAAGATATCAACGAGATCCATCTTGTCTAATGTATCATTTAAGACTTGTATTTCCTTATTTATTTTCTGTTTTGATGATCTGTCCATTGGTGTGAGTGGGGTGTTAACGTCTCCTACTACTATTGTGTTACTGTCAATTTCTCCTTTTATATCTATTAGTGTTTTTCTTATGTATTGAGGTGCTTCTATGTTGGGTGCATAGATATTTATAGTTGTTATATCTTCCTCTTGGATAGATCCCTTGGTCATTACATAGTGTCCTTCCTTATCTCTCGTAATCTTCTTTATTTTAAAGTCTATTTTGTCTCATATGAGGATTGCTACTCCAGCTTTCTTTTGCTTCCCATTTGCATGGAATATATTTTTCCATCCTTTCATTTTCAGTCTATAGGTATCTTTAGATCTGAAGTGGGTTTCTTGTAGGCAGCATATATATGGGTCTTGTTTTTGTATTCATTCAGCCAGTCTGGGTCTTTTGGTTGAAGCATTTAGTCCATTTATATTTAAAGTAATTATTGATCAATATGTTCTTATTGCTATTTTCTTAATTGTTTGGGATCCATTTTGTAGATATTGTTTCCTCTCCTGTATTTCTTAGCTATATAAGTCCCTTTAACATTTGTTGTAAGACTGGTTTGGAAGTACTGAATTCTCTTAACTTTTGCTTGTCTGAAAAGCTTTTGATTTCTCCATCAATTTTGAATGAGATCCTTACCGGGTATAATAATCTTGGTTGTATATATTTCCCTTTCAGTACTTTAAATATATCCTGCCATTCCCTTCTGGCCTGCAGAGTTTCTGATGAAAGATCAGCTGCTAAATGTATGGGGTTTCCCTTCTTTGTTACTTGTTGCTTTTCCCTTGCTGCTTTTAATGTTCCTTCTTTGTGTTTACTCTTTGTTAGCTTGATTAGTATGTGTCTTGGAGTGTTTCTCTTTGGGTTTATCCTATATGGGGCTCTTTGTGACTTTTGGACTTGATCGACTATTTCTTTTCTATGTAGGGGAAATTTCCAACTATAATCTCTTCAAAAATTTTCTCATACCCTTTCTTTTTTTCTTCTTATGGGACCCGTATATTTGAACGTTGGTGTGTTTAATATTGTCCCAGAGGTCTCTGAGGCTATCCTCAGTTCTTTTCATTCTTTCTACTTTATTCTGCTCTTCATCAGTTATTTCCACCATTTTATCTTCCAGCTCACTGATTCATTTCTCTGCTTCAGATATTCTGCTATTAATTCCTTTCAGAGTATTTTTAATTTAAGTAATTGTGTTGTTCTTCTCTGTATGTTTAATTCTTCTAGGTCTTTTTAAATTGATTCTTGCATTTTCTCCATTTGGTTTTCAAGGTTTTTGATCATCTTTACTATCATTATTCTGAATTCTTTTTCAGGTAGCTGCCTATTTCCTCTTCATTTATCTGGGCTTGTGTTTTCCTAGTTTGTTCCTTCATTTATGTAGTATTTCTCTGCCTTTCCTTTTTTTTTTTTTTTTTGACTTATTCTGTTTTCGATCTCCTTTTCCCAGGCTTCAATGGTTACATTCTTTCTTCCTTTTGGTTTCTGACCTAAGTTTGGTCCAGCAGTTTGTGGAAGCTTTGCATAGGGTGAAATTTGTGCTCAGTGTTTGTTTGTTTGTTTGTTTTTTCTCTTATGGGCCAGGCTCAGTGAGGTGGTAATCCTGTCTGCTGATGATTGGGTTTGTATTTTTGTTTTGTTGGTTGTTCATATGAGGCATCCTACACAGGGTGCTACTGGTGGTTTGGTGATGCTAGGTCTTGCATTCAAGTGGTTTCCTTTGTGTGATTCTCACTATTTGATCCTCCCTAGGGTTAGTTCTCTGGTAGTCTAGGGTCTTGGAGTCAGTGCTTCTACTCCAAAGCTTGATTTCTGGTCAGGAATGAAGATTCCACAAGTGGTTTGTTATGAAATTAAGTGATATTAAAACAAATACCCAAAAATGAGAAACCAAAGATGAACCCCAGAAAAATGGCAGTTACAAAATCAGGAAAATAATTGTTATAATAATGGAATATACATATATACATATACACCCATAAGCAAAGTCAAAACAGTCCAATTAAAATAAAGAACAGTAGATTGGCCCAGTGAACAAAAGAAATCAAATATTATATTTACCAGTTAAGAAAAAAAATAACTAAAGCACAAACCAGAAAACAAAAAGAAAGCAAAGTGCCAAGTGGGGAATAAAGCAATGAAAACAAAGCTAACAAATAGACTGAGGGAAAAGGAAAGAAAGAAAAAAAAGAATAGATATGCAAAGTTCAATAAAGATAGATGAAGAAGATTTATATACATTAAATATTAACTGCAAGGGGGAAAGAACAGTAGGAAAGGCAAAGAAATAAATGTAGAAAATATAATAGGTTTAAAAAATTAAAAATTCAAATTATAAAAAAGAGAAAACAAAAAATGAAGAAGAAAGAAAAAAAAAAAAACTTCACGAAACTGCAAAAGCCCAACATAGAGGTAGAGGTTCATAACAAAATTAATAAGTGTGTCTGAATATACACATATACATATACACCCATAAGCAAAATAAAAACAGCCCAAGAAAAATAAAGTACAGTAGATTGACCTGGCAAACAAAGGAAACCAAAAATTATATCTACAAGTTGAGAACAAAACTAACTAAAGCACAAACTGGGAAACAAAACTAAAGCAAAGTGCCAACTGGGGAATAAAGTAATGAAAATAAAACTAACAAATATATTGAGAGTAAAGGAAAGAAAGAAAAGAAAGAAAGAATAGATGACAAAGTTCAATAGAGGTAGATAGAGAAGATTTATATACATTAAAGGTTAACTGCAAAGGGAAAATAGCACTAGGAAAAGCAAACAAAGGAATAAATGTAGAAAGATATAATAGGTTTAAAAATTAAAATTTAAAAAAGAGAAATTAAAAAAAAAAGGGAAACTGTACAGACCTGCAAAAGCCCAACATAGAGGCAGAGGTTTATAACAACAATAAAAATTGTGACTGAATATACACATATACATACACACCCATAAGCTAAATCAAAACAGTTCAACTAAAATAAAGTACAATAGTTTGACCTGGTGAACAAAAGAATCCAAAAATTATATATACTAGTTAAAATCAAAACTAACTAAAGCACAAAGTGGAAAACAAAACCAAAGCAAGGTGCCAATTTTGGAATAAAGCAATGAAAATAAAACTAACAAAGATGTTGAGAGGAAAGGAAAGAAAGAAAAGAAAGAAAGAATAGATATTCAAAGTTAAACAGAGGTAGACAGAGAAGATTTATATACATTAAAGATTAACTGCTGTGGTAAAAGAGCACTAGGAAAAGTAAACAAAGGAATAAATGTAGAAAAAATAATAATAGATTAAAAAATTAAAATTGAAAAAAAAAAAGAGAAAAGAAAAAATAAGGAAAACTCCACAGAACTACAAAAGTCTGATGTAGAGGCAGATGTTCATAACAACAATAAAAAATGTCAGTGAGGAAAAAAAAAAGCTCAAAAGCTTAAATAGATTTCATAATGCCAATAAAATCAACAACTACAATGGGGGGGTGGAGTGGGGGGGAGAGGAAAAAGAAAAAAAATCCAAAAGAATCCACAGAACAAGTCAAAACATAAGAAGAATAAATGTTTTTCTTGAGACACTGCTGTCAGAGTCCTTTCCCTCTCTGGGAGTCACAGTCCACCTCACCTCCCTGCGATTCCTCCAACACTGTGCTGATCTGTGGACCTGTTGTGGGGGCAGCTCAGATTCTAATCTGGTCCTACTCTTGTGTGTTCTTGTCTCCAATGTCCACAGCTATCAGAACTAGTGCCTTTCTTTTGTGGGAGCTCTCAATGTCCTTTTATATATTCCATAGACACAGAGTCTGCCTAGTTGATCACGTGGATTTAATCTGCAGCTTGTACAGCTGGTGGGAAGTTTTTGGGTCTTCTTTGAAATTCACTGCCCCTGGGTTTCAATTGTGGTTTAATTTCCACCTTTGCATGTGGGTCTTCCACTGGGGTTTCTTCCTGAGGCTACCCTGGAGGACTTGGGTATGAGGGCCAGTTTTGGAGGTGGTGCAGCTGCTTGGGTCTCAGGGGTTCTGGCAGCACCAGGTACTCAGGGGTGTTGGAGGCTAGGGCAGCAGGAAATACAGTGATCTAGAAGAGTATGGCAACCTACTGGCCAATATGCTCTAGTATTCTTGCTTGGAAAACCCCCCTGACAGAGAAGACTGGCAGGCTGCAGTCCACAGGGTTTCAAAGAGTTGGACATGACTGAAGCAACTCAGTGTGCATAGATGCAAGACTTTTCTGCCTGTGGCAGTTCTGCCCCAGTGAGAGTTGAGCGTGAAGGTGGTGCAGCTGTTTGGCTTGTGGGGACCCTGGCAGCGCAAAGTGTGCAGGCACATGAAATGCCTCCATTGCAGGAGCTATGGCCCTATCAGAGTATTTTTTTTGAGTTTCTTGTAGCTGGAGATCAAAAGACCTCTTTGGCCAGTCTTTCCCCTTAGCTCTGCCCTTTCAGGCACATAAAGGGATCCCCCTGGCTGGGGTCCTAGTCTGTAGAACAACATGTCAGTCACTTAAAGGAGCACCCTGGGTAGGGTCCTACTTCGCAGTTCAGTGCATCAGGCCTTTGATGGGCCAGCCTCTCTATTGTTTAGCTGCCAATGCTGGTGTGTGAGGAGAGAGAAGCTATGGTGATGGCTCCACCCCCTACAGTTGACTCAGCAGTATCGCTTTCCCACCACAGGCTCCTCCCTCACATCCCCTCGATCGATCTGTCTCTCTGCAGTCAATAGTAGCCCTTGCCCTGGGATTGCTCCACAATCCCTAAACTCCAGCTCCCAGCCACTGTGCCTTCCAGAGGACCTGAATCTCTGTTGGGGGTATGAATGGCTGTGGCAAGGACTGTCTGATTCTCATTCCATTTAGGCTGCCACAGATCAGCTCTTTCACTCTCAGCCATAAATGTTTCTCCTCTGTCTCAGACAATTGCCCCAGTGTGGGGATCGGACCCCTGCTTCAATTCCCCCACCCACTGAGGGCAGGTCCAATCTTACTAACACTCCTGTTTTTCCCTCTAGTTCCTTCATCCTACTGAGTTTTGCATGGTTCTGTATATTCTTTCCCAGTGGTCAGGTACTCCTCTCTGCTCTCAGCTGGTGTTTTGCATGCACTTCTGTGTCTGAAGTTGTATTCCTGATGTATCTGTGGAGAGAGATGTACTCCACGTCCACCTACTCATCTGCCATCTTGTTCTTTCCCCTCAAATTTATTTTTAATTGCACTTCAAGGTTGTCTTTCAATATGATGAATTTCTTCTTAATACAGATTTGTTTAAGTGGCTTGTCTATGAAAGTGATGGTACATGGGCTAGATAATCTCTTTTTGTCTTTTCATATCCACTAACTTTCCACTTCTCCACCCTACTGTGTACCCCAGAAGGCTTCCCTGAAATGGATAGCTTAAACTAGGCTCCTTTGCCCTTTTATATCAGTTGGGTTTGGTCTGTGGAAGCCATAAGCAAGCAGTCCTCAAGGAGGACAGAATATAGGCTGGTGGTGGTCATTCTCTTATCCAAGGTCTCAAGTGATATAAGATGGTCCTCTATAACTAAAGGCTTTCCCTGGGTCCTTATGACTGCTTTTGGGCTTCACTGAGGGCTCACAGGTACAGAATTTGCCTACAATGCAGGAGCCTTGAGAGATGCAGTTTCTATTCCTGAGTCAGGAAGATCTCCTGGAGGAGGAAATGACAGACCACGTCAGTATTCTTGCCAGGGTAATCCCATGAACAGAGAAGCCTGTGGGCTATATTCCATGGGATCACAGAGTTGGACAAGACTAAGCACACATGCGTATGACTGCTTTTTCCCTCTGTCCCTTCAGGAGTCATGGTTCTCAGGACTAATCTGATATTTCAAGCTCTTGGACACTTCACCATCCCTGTGGTTTCCCTTCAGTTCAGTTCAGTTCAGTTCAGTTGCTCAGTCGTGTCCGACTCTTTGCGACCCCATGAATCGCAGCATGCCAGGCCTCCCTGTCCATCACCAGCTCCTGGAGTTCACTCAAACTCACGTCCATCGAGTCAGTGATGCCATCCAGCCATCTCATCTTCTGTTGTCCCCTTTTCCTCCTGCCCCCAATCCCTCCCAACATCAGACTCTTTTCCAATGAGTCAACTCTTCACATGAGGTGACCAAAGTATTGGAGTTTAGCTTTAGCATCATTCCTTCCAAGGAACACCCAGGGCTGATCTCCTTTAGAATGGACTGGTTGGATCTCCTTGCAGTCCAAGGGACTCTCAAGAGTCTTCTCCAACACCACAGTACAAAAGCATCAATTCTTCGGTGCTCAGCTTTCTTCACAGTCCAACCCTCACATCCATACATGACCACTGGAAAAACCATAGCCTTGACTAGATGGACCTTTCTTTGTTGGCAAAGTAATATCTCTGCTTTTCAATATGCTATCTAGGTTGGTCATAACTTTTCTTCCAAGGAGTAAGCTTAATCATATTTATATATCTTCAAATAGAATATTTATTAAGCTTCATTCACTTACCTCTATTTGAGGATAGCTTTCTGCCAAGACTCTGACCATTCAGTAGGGAACCACTTTAGTCCATGATAGCATAGTATAAATAATGGGGCTGGTGCACTGGGACGACCCAGAGGGATGGTATGCGGAGGGAGGAGGGAGGAGGGTTCAGGATGGGGAACACATGTATACCTGTGGTGGATTCATTTTGATATTTGGCAAAACTAATACAATTATGTAAAGTTTAAAAATAAAATAAAATTAATTTAAAAAAAAAGAACTTAAATCTAGGTTGAGTTCTACCTTCATCTTTTTCTTGTTCTGCCAGCTTTATTTTATGTGATATAAAATGAGGATAAACATCTCCACTTCAAGGAATTGTAAGAGTTAAAGAGATAAAATGATGGTAGTGGGGAATACTTTGGTTATTCTATGAAAATCTGTGTGTGCTAATTATATTCAACCAGAATCTTAGAGTTTCACAGTTGCCTGACTGGACTGAAAAGGACCACTTTTCATCCCAATCCCAAAGAAGGATGATGCCAAATAATGTCCAAACTACTCTGCAATAGCACTCATTCCACATCTAGTGAGGTTATATTCAATTTTCTTCATGCTAGGTTTCAGTAGTATATGAACTGAGAACTTCCAGATGTACAATATGGGTTTAGAAAAGGCATAGGAGCAAGAGATCAAATTGCTGATATTTGCTGGATCATGGAGAAAGCAAGGGAATTCCCCCAAAACATCTACTTCTGCATCATTGCCTATGCTAAAGTCATTGACTGTGTAGATCACAGCAAACTGTGGAAAATTCTTAAAGAGATGGGAGCACGAGACCACCTTATTGTCTCTTGAGAAACCTGTATGCAGGTCAAGAATCAGCAGTTAGAACTGGCTGCTGCTGCTGCTAAGTCACTTCAGTCGTGTCCGACACTGTGTGACCCCATAGATGGCATCCCACCAGGCTCCCCTGTCCCTGAGATTCTCCAAGCAAGAACACTGGAGTGGGTTGCCATTTCCTTCTCCAGTTAGAACCAGACATGGAATAATTGACTGATTCAAAATTGGAAAAGGAGTATGGCAGCACTGTATTTTGTCACCCTACTTATTTAACTTACATGCAGGGTACATCATGCCAAATGTCAGGTTGGATGAATCAAGCTTGCCAGGAGAAATATCAACAACCTCAGATATGTCGATTATACCACTCTAATGGCATAAAGTGAAGAGGAACTAAGGAGCCTCTTGATGAGGGTGAAAAAGGAGAGTGAAAAAGCTGGCCTGAGACTCAACATTTCAAAAACTAAGATCATGGGATCCAGTCACATCACTTCATGGCAAATTGAAGGGGGGAAAGTGGAAGCAGATTTTATTTTCTTGAGCTCCAAAATTACTGAGATGTTAGCTGCAGCCATGAAGTTAAAAGATGCTTGCTTCTTGGAAGGAAATCTATGAAAAACCTAGACAGTATATTAAAAACACATCACATTGCCAACAAAGGTCTATTTAGTCAGAACTATGGTTTTTCCAGTAGTCATGTATAGATATGAGAGTTGAACCGTAAAGAAGGTTGAGCACCGAGGAACTGATGCTTTCAAATTGTGGTTCTAGAGAAGACTCTTGAGAGTCCCTTGGGCTGCAAGGAGATCAAACCATCAACCCTAAAGGAAATCAACCCTGAATATTCATTGGAAGGACTGATGCTGAAGTTGAAGCTCCAATATTTTGGTCACCTAATGAGAAGAGCCGACTCATTAAAAAAGACACTGTTGTTGGGAAAGATTGAAGTCAAAAGGAGAAGGGGGTGGCAGAGGATGATGGTTAGATAGCATTAATGATGTAATGGACATGACTTTGAGCAAATTCTGGGAGATAGTGGAGAACACAGGAGCCTGGTGCACTACAGTCCATGAGGTCTCAAAAAGTTGGACACAATTTAGTGACTGAACAGCAACATTAACAGCATGTTTTTATATGGACTCCTTTAAAAATAATATATAAATACATTATATGATGTTCATAATTTTAAAGAATATCTCTGTTGTAAATGTAATTAATATGTAGAACAGATGATTAATGATTAACAATAATAACTGACAGATGATTTCATATTTTCATGAATCAATAGGGATAAAACTGCAGCTCCTTGTCCTTAGCCAAAACACAGTGACGCTGTTACTTTTAAAGGTGTCTATAGTGAGAACTGAAAATGCAGTAGAAATATTTTTATCTCAATTGGTATTTTAAGAATTATCATAGCTATCAGTCAAGATAGACTGACAGTGCATTCTCTCTTCAAATTCTATTTATTGTTCATGACAAGAACAGTACAGGTCTGGCAATCTGGAGATGCAATCAGCATTCTTCTCATGATACTATCTTCTCAACACATGGGCCATATGTGAAGTAAAGCCTTCTGGAAGAGACACACGAAGAAATTGCTCCTCATGTTCTACATTTTGACCTGAAAGTGAGACATGTTTCTTCCTCTTACAGTTAATTGGCCAGAATCAGCCACATGCTCCCATGAAAAAGCAAGTTGGCTACAAAGTGTGAGAAACCTCATGGACATCTGGGAAACTATACAACATCATATCCAATGTCATTTAAAACTCTATCAATGAATTACATTAAACTTAATTAAAGAAGGATATATAACTCATTTTAAAACCAAAAGTTATGCAGACTTCCAGGAGTTGGTAGGTGGGACTGAGGAATTATTTGGGGGCCACTATGCCTCTTTCTTGGTGCAGAATTTCCTCCAGCCATTGCTAACTGGGATACCCATAATATGTCTTGATTTTTTTTCAGTAGAGTACCTCTTTGAACATGGAAGTCTCTATAAGCAAGTCTTCTTGGTGATCTCATTTGTTCTTGTCACAGGATAATACACAATATATCAGGATACATTTACAGGAATGGTCCTTGAAAAATCTTCTTGTCCATTCTCTTAATTCATGATGAGTGAGTGAGTGAATGAAGTTCCTCAGTCGTGTCCTACTCTTTGCGACCCCATGGACTGTGGCCTAACAGGCTCCTCCATCCATGGGATTTTCCAGGCAAGAATACTGTGGGTTGCCATTTCTTTCTCCAGGAGGTCTTCCTGACCCAGGGATTGAACTCAGGTCTCCCATATTGTAGGCAGACACTTTATCATCTGAGACACCAGGGAAGTCCAATTCAAGATAGACCAAAATTAAGTGATGCAAGAGAAAATATTATTTCAATCAAAATTTTAGAGAGTGGTGATTACACACTTTCCAATGGTAATTCACCTTGAAATTGAACAAGTTGAAGATCAGCCTATTTCTCAGAGCAGCTTACCATGTTTTCCTTTGGTTTTGATCTCAGAATAAAGGAACCACAGTTGATCTCTATCTTTATCTAGGATATTTTTCCATCTTTCTTTATTGCATTTATTCTTATGTATCATGTTACTCTGCCTTTTCTTCCATAATAAATAGTTCTTGTTTTTTGAGTCTTTCCTTCTAGATTTGAATTCTCAAGGCGTAATCATCTTTACAGCTCTTTCTTCTAACCTTTGCAACTCTCCAAATTTGCTACTTCATGGTAGAATCTAGATTTTGGACAAGCAGTGAGAATGAATAAGGCTTTATTATTTTCCTGTACTAGTACATGTAAGTAACTATATCTATGAAGTGAAAAGTGTGAAAGTGTTAGTCAGTCAGTTGTGTCCAACTCTTTGTGATCCCATGGACTGTAGCTCACCAGGCTCTTCTGTCCATGGAATTCTCCAGACAAGAATACTGGAGTTGGTAACAACTCCCTTCTCTAGGGGATCTTCCCAATTCAGAGAATAAACCTGGGTCTCCTACACTGCAGGCAGATTTTTTTTTTTTTACTGTCTATAGTATCCTTTTCAGATGCTAACAGAGTACAATGTGTAAAGACCTGCAGTATTTACTTAGGAAGTTAATTTTCTGTACCTAGGTTTCACATTGAATTAATTGCTATTTACTTTTTTGTTTGTTTTTACTTCCCAGACCTTTTGGGACCTGCCAGCTGCATAACCTTGAGAAAGTGCATGGAATATTTCTGGCAGAAAGGAGAAAGAAAAATCTCATAGGAAAATTAATTCTTACTTGAGTGTCAGCTGATTTTGGATGGTGAAACTATTCAGATCATTTGGATAAGCTCTGGATGAACAAATAACATTTTGGAGGATCATTTGAATTAACTCTGAACTCCCAAATATTCATGGTTCATCTAGCATTGAGTATCCATGAGGCTAAGATATCCACCTATCCTCATATCATAGAATATCTTGATGCACTGCATTCAAACAGTTGCAGTTTGAAAGTGAACTTCAAAGTCCCTTTAAATCATATAGTAGGTATGAACAAAATATACTCTAGGAAGCTGTTCAGTGGACCATATCTTATTTCAAAGCCATCTTTTCAGCTGTTTTATTGTCTATGTCAGGTTTTGCTTTTTCGCTCTTTCCCAGGTCCTTAGCGGAGAGTTGAGGTCATTCTTTGGGAGGCATGTCAACCATTAACTGATTTGGAAGCCAGTGCAACAGAGGGAAAACAGAAAGTTGGCATAGCCTAGTTCTCAGGGTATTTAGACTATCTCCCTCAAGTTTTTGAGATGCCCCAATCAGTATAATTCAAAAGTAAGGTGGAACTTTAAAGCTCTGTGATTAGGTGGAAATCACACCAATTTGGCATCTGAAAGTATTGGAGATGCTCAGATGGACACCTGAGAAAACAAAGAAAAGGGCTCTGGCCTTATAATACATTTAGTCTGATTTATGTGATATTAAACAAGATTTTAGTTTCTTTTCATTACTTATAAATATGCTATAACAACACTTGTCTTATTTACATCACACACATTATGTCTCATAATACTTAATTAATTATTGTCATTAATCCTTTGGATGGTCTGAAGTATCCTATGAAACCTTTTTCAGAATAAGATTTTAAATATAATATATATATGCAAAAATAATATATATGCATATATATAATTTTTAAAAATAAGTTTTTGGAAGACAGTTATCTTTTCAATATAAAAAGATAAATTTGTGATAAAATAATACATATGTTTCTGTATCACCACATTGACCACATTGTTTAACAAGGATTCAGTAGTGCATCTCATCTCTATCATAACTTTACAGTAGTAAAGAGTATAAATGATATTAACAGACATCTGCAACAGTTGTAATAGAAAAGTATATGTGGTTTCTATTGATGACTAAGTAACAATTTCTGCCATTACTATGTGGTTTATTAGTTACATTCACAACTGAAGGGAATGCTAGACTTCAATTAGAATTTAGTAAAAATAAAGTTTTTTTTTTTTTTCATCTATGTCTCCAGACCTCTTTTCATGGATTCTAAGTTAAGAAAGAACAGTGATTTGACTGAATGGATGTTTTAGAGGCCATGAGTTTGATTTATTTATGTATTTTTTTCATATGATAAAATGACTAAGTTATTTTATCTCGAGCATCTCACTCTTGCATTGACATGGATAAGCTTTTTTAAAAATCTTCACACATATAGGAGGTCTTCATCTGTTTAACCTCTATTTGCTAAATGGGTTCTCAGTTTCTTCTTACTGGCCTTAGCTTCATTCTCTTTACAGTTTTTTTCTAGCATTAATTCTATTGAGAAATTCTTCCTCATTGGTTATGAATCTTACTGGCATGTTTAAATTTTTACCAAATGGTCCGAACAGTGTTACTCAAACTTTACCATCAGAATTACCTTTAAGGTTTTTAAAGCATAGGATACTACATCCCACCCTCATCCCCACCCTGTGTATTAATTTCCTATTGCTTCTATAAGAAATTGCCACAAATTTAGTGACTTACAGCAACATAAATTCAGTATCTTATCATTAAGGAGCTCAGAAATCCAAAAATAAGTCAGCAGGACTATATTCTTTCTCCCCAGTTCCTGGGAAGAATCTATTTCCTTGATTTTTCCACTTTATAGAGCACACTCTGACCTTTGCTGCTGCTGTTATATCTCCCTGCACCTTGATCTTTCTGCCTCCCTCTTGTTTGGACTCTTGTGATTACATTAGGACAACTTAGATATAACTAGCACAAGATCCTTAGCTTAATCACATTTGCAAAATCCCTTTTGCCAGGTAAGGTAACATTTGCAGACTCATGGGAATAAGCTGTAGGTATCTGTGGGGGAAACCTAGCAAGTTTCTATATGATGCTGGTCTGGAAACCATTGACTGATAAATACTTATAAGGACAGTGTGTTTTATCACTGCATTATGGAGTGACCTTGAATATGTCAGGTAATCTCTCTGAATTTTATTTCAATATCCATAAAAAGTGAGGTCAATTAATTGTCTAACCTGCCTCATAGGTTTACAGTAGAAGTTAAAATAAAGGATGTTTGTCATGCCACCCTACAGCAGAAAGATATTATTACTACTAATAAGGAAAAAGATCCCATCACACTCTATGAAGGATGATGAAGACGTTTGGCAGAGGACAGAACTGATCTAGCCCAGAAGAAATGACAGATGCTTGCTTCCTCTTCTATTGTGACCAAATATGAGAGAATAAAAGAGGACACACTCAAGATCTACAGCCTAGCAGCCTAAATGATGACCTCAGGTACAGTAAAAACCAACCTTTGACAGAACAAAAGTTTTACAAAAAATGTGTGCATGGCCTTTTTCCTTCTGGATCTAAGGACACTTTATTTGGAAACACTTGACTGACGAACCAGATATCATTAGGCCTTTCCTAGTAACTTTAGGTCTAGAGCCACACGGACTATATGTCAGGGCACCTGTATCTGTGTATGGTGGCTAGAAGATTTTATTATCAGATATTAGCATAGTCAAATCACATCTAGATGTTCTGTCCACACGTATGGGTTGTACTGCTTCCCCCTCTTTCCCCTGCCTATTTTCCTTTTGAAACTAAACTGCAAGAATTATGTCATTATTAAGAATAAAATACTGATTCATTACAACACACTTTATTTATTTCATCCTCCTGAAAAATCTTTTAATAACATTCAAATAATTGCTTGTTACTCTTTGGAGAGAACAAGACGTTGTATACTATATCCTATATACTAAATCATTTTAGATAAAAAATAATGCAACCTTGTTCTCTCTAAATATGGTGAAATAACAGCTAACATTTTTTTCTTTAAAATATATGTCACACTTTCTAACATCATACACAAAAATAAACTCAAAACGGATTAAAAAAATAAATGTAAGACCAGAAACTATAAAACTCATAAAGGAAAACAGGCAAAACACTCTCTGACATAAATTACAGCAGGATCCTCTATGACCCACCTTCCAGAGTAATGGAAATAAAAGCAAAAATAAACAAATGGGATGTAATTAAACTTAAAAACCTTTGCACAATGAAGGAAACCATCAACAAAGTGAAAAGACAGCCTTCAGAATTGGAGAAAATAACAGCAAACGAAGCAACTGACAAAGAATTAATCTCAAAAATATATAAGCAGCTCCTGCATCTCAATTCCAGAAAAATAAATGACCCAAGGTCGGGGGGGTGGGGAATGGGCCAAAGAACTAAACAAACATTTCTCCAAAGAAGGCATACAGATGGCTAACAAACACATGAAAAGATGCTCAACATCACTCATTATCAGAGAAATGCAAATTAAAACCATGCTGAGATACTATTTCACACCAGTCAGAATGGCTGCTATTAAAAAGTGTACAAACAATAAATGCTGGAGAGGGTGCGGAGAAAAGGGAACCTTCTTACAGTGTTGGTGGGAATGCAAACTAGTACAGCCATTATGGAGAATGAAGTGGAGATTCTTTAAAAAAAAAAACAAAAAAAAAACTGGAAATAGAACTGCCATATGATCTAGCAATCCCACTGCTGGGCATACACACTAAGCAAACCAGAATTGAAAGAGACACGTGTACCCCGATGTTCAATGCAGCACTGTTTATAATAGCTAGGACATTGGAAGCAACCAAGATGTCCACCAGCAGATGAATGGATAAGAGTGTTGTGGTACTTATACACAATGGAATATCACTCAGCTATGAAAAAGAATGTATTTGAATTAGTTCTAATGAGGTGGACGAAACTGGAGCTTGCTATACAGAGTGAAGTAAGTCAGAATGGAAAACACCAGTACAGTATATTAACATATATATATGGAATTTAGAAAGATGGTAACAATGACCCTATATGAGAGACAGCAAAAGAGACATAGATGTAAATATCAGACTTTTGGACTCTGTGGGAGAAGGCAAGGGTGGGATGATTTGAGAGAATAGCATTGAAACATGTATATTGGTTAGTTAGTTCAGTCACTCAGTCATGTCCGACTCTTTGCAACCCCATGAATCGCAGCACACCAGGCCTCCCTGTCCATCACCAACTCCCGGAGTTCACTCAGACTCATGTCCATCGAGTCGGTGATGCCATCCAGCCATCTCATCCTCTGTCGTCCCCTTCTCCTCCTGCCCCCAATCCCTCCCAGCATCAGACTCTTTTCCAATGAGTCAACTCTTCGCATGAGGTGGCCAAAGTACTGGAGTTTCAGCTTTAGTACCATTCCTTCCAAAGAACACTCAGGGCTGATCTCCTTCAGAATGGACTGGTTGGATCTCCTTGCAGTCCAAGGGACTCTCAAGAGTCTTCTCCAACACCACACTTCAAAAGCATCAATTCTTTGGCTCTCAGCTTTCTTAACAGTCCAACTGTCACATTATACATGACCACTGGAAAAACCATAACCTTGACTAGACGGACCTTTGTTGGCAAAGTAATGTTTCTGCTTTTCAATATGCTATCTAGGTTGGTCATAACTTTTCTTCCAAGGAGCAAGTGTCTTTTTAATTCATGTATATTACCATATGTGAAATAGATCACCAGCCCAGGCTTGATGCATGAGACAGAACGCTCAGGGCTGGTGCACTGGGATGACCCTGAGGGATGAGCTGGGGAGGGAGGTGGGAAGGGGGTTCAGGATGGGGGACATGTGTACACCCATGACTGATTCACTGGAATGTATGGCAAAAACACTACAATACTGTAAAGTAATTAGCCTCCAATTAAAATAAATAAATTAATTAAAAATATGTATGTCACCTTTGATCTAAGATGTCAAATAGCTTTGATAATCTGTAGGTCATGATAATTTTCCTTCAAAACATTGTAAAGGATATGGAGAGACAAGCTTTATTGTACCAGTTTTCTAGAAGAGAAAGTGAACCTATAAAAGTTAACTGGAATGACTAGTAGTAGGACTGGGAATAGATTATGGTTTCATGTTTTACCATGCAAAACATCTGGATCTCTGATTGCCTAGTTTTGATTTCTTCTACTCTTTCCTACTTGGGACAATTATTTTCTAATGTTAGTAAAAGCACTTGATAGAGAATTTTTAAAAAGATAGTCAATCTCTCTGAATTTATTTGTCTCTAAATAATGAAAATGTTGAAGAAAAGAATATCAAATTTGATGGACATTTTAAAATGCATGAAGGATCTTATCTAATTGATCACTTTTAAATCTCAAGAACCTAGCAGATTATTCTGGCATACAGGGGATACATAGTAGCATTTATTTAATTAAATTTGAATCTAAGTGAATTATTTTTTTCCAAATCTAAGTTCCTTTGTCCCCAATAATGTTAGAACAGTGGAGTTCTTTGATGGATGTTACAAGCATATTAAATCCCCGAGGGAACAGGAAGGGGAACAATTGCAAAGATGAAGCAATACCTCCCTTTGCATGGAGTTGTGTAATTAAATTGTTAAACAGACTAGTTAACCTGAGTCCCATGATGTTTTCTGAGATTTACCAACTTGTCCAAAGAGCAAAACCAGAGTATTTATAGTAAATAACCTAGAATAATAAAGTTGGGTAAAAACTCCAGAAGGACTTATATTTCTTGAAGACTGACAAGATCTCTGGAGGTTTACAGTAATCACATTCACAGTAAAACCAATGGGCTTTAGCCCTGGGGTCTCTGAAAAAATTCTTTTGTGTTTTTCTTTGCATAATTTGATTATGTGAGGAAGAAAGTGATGGTGGCTCCGTAGAGCATCTAGATTATAGAAGGAGGTAAATCTTAATGACTTTCTAATAGACTAACTGGTTTGTTCACAGTTCATTCTCCCCAAAATCTAATTCAAGTGCTTATGGAACAAGTTACTTGGAAATGCCCCATGAGGTGCTAGCTGGTTCTACCCATCATTTCCTCTCCCAATATCCTCCCCAAAAGAATAACCAAAACATGAACATGGATAAATTGGTGTAAATATTAATATGTTGATAAAATTATTTTCTCTGAGTTAGTTCTTCAGATAGTATCACACAGGCATCTAAAGAATTAATATATCTATAAATTAGCTTGTGAAATTCTAATATCTAAGCATTATTTCTGTTCAGAAATGTCAGTATCCATTAAAACTGCAATAGAGATAATTCTTTTCTTTTTAATTTTGAGATCCATTAGTTTTCACTACTACTATTGTAATTTACCTATGTCTATTGATCGTCTATCAGATTTAGTCCCTTAAATCTTTTCCCACTTCCACTAGATAGTCATAAGGGATTTGACTTAGGTCATACCTGAATGGTCTAGGGGTGGCGGCTAAGAGGAGCTACCCCATGTCCGAGGTCAGGGGCAGTGGCTGAGAGGAGCAACCCCATGTCCAAAGAACGGAGGCTGTGCAGACACAGGAGGGCCTAGAGGAGCTACTCCACATTCAAGGTCAGGAGGGTTGACCTCGTCCAAGGTAAGGAGCAGTGGCTGCACATTGATGGAGCAGCCATGAAGAGATACCCCACTTCCAATGTAAGAGAAACCCAAGTAAGATGGTAGGTGTTGTGAGAGGGCATCAGAGGGCAGACACACTGAAATCATAATCACTGAAAACTAGCCAATCTGATCACATGGACCACAGCCTTGTCTAACTCAATGAAACTAAGCCATGCCATGTGAGGCCACACAAAACGGATGGGTCATGGTGGAGCAGTCTGAGAATGTGGTCCACTGGAGAACGAAATGGCTAACCACTTCAGTGTTCTTGCCTTGAGAACCACATGAACAGTATGAAAAGGCAAAATGATAGGATACTGAAAGATGAACTCCCCAAGTTGGTAGGTGCTGAATATGCTACAGGAGATCAATGGAGAAATAATTCCAGAAAGAATGAAGGGGTGGAGCCAAAGCAAAAACAATACCCAGTTGTGGATGTGACTAGTGATAGAAGTAAGGTCCGATGCTGTAAAGAGCAATATTGCTTAGGAAACTGTAATCTTAGGCCCATGAATCAAGGCAAATTGGAAGTGGTCAAACAGGAGATGGCAAGAGTAAACGTCAACATTCTAGGAATCAGTGAATTAAAATGGACTGAAGTGGGTGAATTTAACTCAGTTCAGTTCCGTTCAGTTCAGTCACTCAGTCGTGTCTGACTCTTTGCGACCACATGAATTGCAGCATGCCTGGCCTCCCTGTCCATCACCAATTCCCAGAGTTCACTCAGACTCACGTCCATAGAGTCACTGATGGCATCTAGCCATCTCATCCTCTGTCGTCCCCTTCTCCTCCTGCCCCCAATCCCTCCCAGCATTAGAGTCTTTTTCAGTGAGTCAACTCTTCACATGAGGCGGCCAAAGTACTAGAGTTTCAGCTCTAGCATCATTCCTTCCAAAGAAATCCAAAGAAAGGGCTGATCTCCTTCAGAATGGACTGGTTGGATCTCCTTGCAGTCCAAGGGACTCTCAAGAGTCTTCTCCAACACCACACTTCAAAAGCATCAATTCTTCAGCACTCAGCTTTCTTAAGGCCAACTCTCACATCCATACATGACCACAGGAAAAACCATAGCCTTGACTAGACAGACCTTTGTTGGCAAAGTAATGTCTCTGCTTTCAATATGCTATCTAGTTTGGTCATAACTTTTCTTCTAAGGAGTAAGCGTCTTTTAATTTCATGGCTTCAGTCACCATCTGCAGTGATTTTGGAGCCCCAAAAAATAAAGTCTGACGCTGTTTCCACTGTTTCCCCGTCTATTTCCCATAAAGTGATGGGACCGGATGCCATAATCTTCGTTTTCTGAATGTTGAGTTTTAATCCAACTTTTTCACTCTCCTCTTTCACCTTCATCAAGAGGCTTTTTAGTTCCTCTTCACTTTCTGCCATCAGGGTGGTGTCATCTGCATATCTGAGGTTATTGATATTTCTCCTGGCAATCTTGATTCCAGCTTGTGCTTCTTCCAGCCCAGCGTTTCTCATGATGTACTCTGCATATAAGTTAAATAAGCAGGGTGACAATATACAGCCTTGGCGTACTCCTTTTCCTATTTGGAACGTCTGTTGTTCCATGTCCAGTTCTAACTGTTGCTTCCTGACCTGCATACAAATTTATCAAGAGAATTTAACTCAGATGACCATTATATGTACTACTGCGGGCAAGAATCCCTTAGAAGAAATGGAGTAGCCATCATGGTCAACAAAAGAGTCAGTAATGCAGTACTTGGATGCAATCTCAAAAACGACAGAATGATCTCTGTTCGTTTCCAAGGCAAACCATTCAATATCACAGTAATCAAAGCCTATGCCCCAACCAGTAACACTGAAGAAGCTGCAGTTGAACGGTTCTATTAACACCTAAGATCTTTTAGAACTAACACCCCCAAAAGATGTCCTTTTCATTATAGGGGACTGGAATGCAAAAGTAGGAAGTCAAGAAACACCCAGAGTAAAAGGCAGATTTGGCCTTGGTATACAGAATGAAGCAGGGCAAAGGCTAATAGAGTTTTGCCAAGAGAACGCACTGGTCATAGCAAACACCTTCTTCCAACAACACAAGAGAAGACTCTACACATGGACATCGCCAGATGGTAAACACCAAAAGAGATTGATTATATTCTTTGCAGCCAAAGATGGAGAAGCTCTATACAGTCAGCAAGACAAGACTGGGAGCTGACTGTGGCTCAGATTATGAACTCCTTATTGCCAAATTCACACTTAAATTGAAGAAAGTAAGGAAAACCACTAGAACATTCAGGTATGACCTAAATCTAATCCCTTATGACTATATAATGGATGTGAGAAATAGATTTAGGGGACTAGATCTAATAGACAGAGTGCCTGATGAACTATGGACGGAGGTTCATAACATTGTATAGGAGACAGAGATCAAGACCATCCCCATGGAAAAGAAATGCAAAAAAGCAAAATGGCTGTCTGAGGAGGCGTTAAAAATAGCTGTGAAAAGAAGAGAAGCAAAAGCAAAGGAAAAAAAGGAAAGATATTCCCATTTGAATGCAGAGTTCCAAAGAATAGCAAGGAGAGATAAGAAAGCCTTCCTCAGCGATCAATGCAAAGAAATAGAGGAAAACAACAGAATAGGAAAGACTAGAGATCTCTTCAAGAAAATTAGATACCAAGGGAACATTTTATGCAAAGATGGGCTTGATAAAGGACAGAAATGGTATGGATGTAACAGAAGCAGAAGATATTAAGGAGGGGTGGCAAGAATACACAGAAGAACTGTACAAAAAAGATCTTCACGACCCAGATAATCACAGTGGTGTGATCACTGACCTAGAGCCAGACATCCTGGAATGTGAAGTCAAGTGGGCCTTAGAAAGCATCACTATGGACAAAGCTAGTGGGGGTGATGGAATTCCGGTTGAGCTTTTTCAAATCCTGGAAGATGATACTGTGAAAGTGCTGCACTTGATATGCCAGCAAATTTGGAAAACTCAGCAGTGGCCACAGGACTGGAAAAGGGCAGTTTTCATTCCAATCCCAAAGAAAAGCAATGACAAAAATGCTCAAACTACTTCATAATTGCACTCATCTCACACACTAGCAAAGTAATGTTTAAAATTCTCCAAGCCAGGCTTAAAATTCTCCAAGCCAGGCTTCAGCAATACATGAACTGTGAAGTTCCAGGTGTTCAAGCTGGTTTTAGAAAAGGCAGAGGAACCAGAGATCAAATGGCCAACATCCGCTGGATCATTGACAAAGCAAGAGAGTTCCAGAAAAACATCTATTTCTGCCTTATCAGCTATGCCAAAGCCTTTGACTGTGTGGATCACAATAAAGTGTGGAAAATTCTGAAAGAGATGGGAATACCAGACCACCTGACCTGCCTCTTGAGAAACCTAATGCAGGTCAGGAAGCAACAGTGAGAACTGGACATGGAACAACAGACTGGTTCCAAATAGGAAAAGGAGTACATCAAGGTTGTATATTGTCACCCTGCTTATTTAACTTATATGCAGAGTACATCATGAGAAACGCTTGACTGGAAGAAGCACAAGTTGGAATCAAGATTGCCGGGAGAAATATCAATAACCTCAGATATGCAGATGACACCACCCTTATGGCAGAAAGTGAAGAAGAACTAAAGAGCCTCTTGATGAACATGAAAGAGAAGAGTGAAAAAGTTGGCTTAAAGGTCAACATTCAGAAAAGTAAGATCATGACATTTGATCCCATCACTTTATGGTAAATACATAGAGAAACAGTGGAAACAGTGCCTGACTTTTTTTCTGGGCTCCAAAAATCACTGCGGATGGTGATTTCAACCATGAAATTAAAAGACGCTTACTCCTTAGAAGGAAAGTTATGACCAACCTAAACAGCATATTAAAAAGTACAGACATTACTTTATCAACAAAGTTCCATCTAGTCAAGGCTTTGGTTTTTCCAGTGGCCATGTATGGATGTGAGAGTTGGATTATAAAGAAAGCTGAGCCCCGACTAATTGATGCTTTGAACTGTGGTGTTGGAGAAGACTCTTGAGAGTCCCTTGGACTGCAAGGAGATCCAATCAGTCCATCGTAAAGGAGATCAGTCCTGGGTGTTCATTGGAAGGACTGATGTTGAATCTGAAACTCCAATACTTTGGCCACCTGATCCGAAGAGGTGACTTATTTGAAAAGACCCTGATGCTGGCAAAGATTGAAGGCAGGAGAAGGGGACGACAGAAGATGAGATGGTTGGATGGCATCACCGACTCCATGGACATGGGTTTGGGTGAACTCCAGGAGTTGGTGATGCCAGGGAGGCCTGGCGTGCTGCAGTTCATGGGGTCACAAAGAGTCAGACACGACTGAGTGACTGAACTGAACTGAAACATTATCACTGACACAACAGCAGCCTAATATGCAATTTCAAGGTTTTATTTTGATTTTTTCTCCCTCGGATAAGGAACATGGTGCCTGAAGTCCACTGACATTTTGTTGCCTTTTTTCTTGTAACTTCATCCTCTTGCTTGATTCCAGACATGTATGATGAGTCATTTAGTTGATGTTTGAGCACAGTTTCATCTATGAAGATGTATGTAGGTGCTTGTTTTGCCAAATGCACGTCTCAGATCTGCTATTCAGTTCCCTTTATATTGTTTACTAACTAGTTCTGAAATGTTATTTCCAAATTAATTGGCAATTCATATAAAATGCTTGATCCCAAACATAGTATTCTTTTGATAAAGAGGGTTTACATCAGATGAATTTTTAAAAGAAAATTTAAACAACTCTATTGACATATGATTACATGCAAAATTCACCTACTTAGTGTATACAGTTCTGTGGTTTTCAGTATATAGAGTAATACAGCCATCCCATTTGTTGAAAAGGCTATTCTTTTTAATTTGTTTTGACACTCTTCTCAGGAATATTTGACCATAAATGTAACAGCTTATTTATGAGCTCTCCTTTTCTTCCACTAATCTGTACATCTATCTTTATGCCACTCACACACTGTTTTCATTACTGTAGCTTTGTGGTAAGTTTTGAAATCAGGAAATCTGAGGCTTTAGCAAATGGAGTTTTCAAGAGATTTCCCCTACAAGTCCAATTACTAACAAAGAGATAAAATCAGGGGAAAGTTGACAGTCAAGTCATATGAAAGAAAAAGGATAAATAAAAAAGCAAATGGATATAACAAGATGGTGGAGAAGTAGGTGGATGTGGAGTTACATCTCTCTCCAAGGATATATCAGGAATACACCTTCAGACACAGAAGCGCTTGCAAAACACCAGCTGAGAGTGGACAGGAGTACATGACCACTGGAAAAGAATATATAGAACCATGAAAAAGTTGGTAAGATGAAGGAACTAGGGGAAAAAACAAGAGTGTTGGTAGGACTGCCTACTAACTACACCTTGCCCTCGGTGGGTGGAAAAACTGAAGCAAGGATCTGATCCCCACACCAGTGCAATTGTCTGGGTCAGAGGAGAAACATTTGAGACTGAGAGTGAAGCAGCTGATCTGTGACAACGTAAATGGAATGAGAATCAAACAATCCTTGCCACAGCCATACATACCCCCAAACAGGGACGCAGGTCCCCTAGAAGGTGCAGCAACTGGGAGCTGGAGTATAGGGATTGTAGAGCAATCTCAGAGCAAGGGCTGCTGTTGACTACTAGGAGATGGACCAAGGGGACATGACAGTGAACATTTTGGTGGGAAATGCCTGTGGAAGAAAGCCAGGCAGCCATGGAAGCAAGGCGATACTGCTGAGTCATGTGAAGGAGGTGGAGCCATCACCGTAGCCTCACTCTCCCCATATGTCAGTACCAACAGCTGAACAAAAGAGGGTGGCCCATCAAGTGCCTGAGGTATGGAACAATAGAGTAACACCCACCCAGGGTGCCCCTTTAAGTGCCTGGTGTGCTGAACAACAGAGAAGGACCCCAAGAAAGGGAGCCCTCTAAGTGCCTGAATGGGCAGAGCAATGGAGAAAATCTAGCTAAAGAGGCCTTCTGATCACCAGCTGTCAGAGGCTTGAAAAGACTCTGATAGGGCCCTAACTTCTGCAACTGAGGCAGTCCATGTCCCTGCACACTTGGTGCCTCTAGGGTCCCTGTGACCCAAGCAGCTGTGCCACCTTCATACTCAACACTCACTGGGGCAGAACTGCCACAGGCAAAAAAAGTCTTGCATCTATGCACACGGAGTCGTTTCAGTCATGTCCAACTCTTTGAAACTCTGTGGACTGAGGCCTTCCAGGCTTCTCTGTCAGGGGTGTTCACCAGGCAAGAATGCTGGGGTGGATTGCCATACCTTCTAGAGCACTATATTTCCTGTTGCTCTAGCTGCCAACTCCCCTGAGTACCTGGTGCTGCCAGAATCCCTGAGACCCAAGCAACTGCACCACCTGCACCCATGGTACTCACTGGGGCATTCCTTCAGGGCAGCCTCAGCAGCAAACCCCAGTGGATGACCCACATGCATAGATGGAGATAAAACCACAGTTGAAACCCAGGGGCAGTGTGACTAAGGAAGAAGATGCAAAACATTTCCACCAGCTGTAGAAGTTGGAGATTAAATCCACACAATCAACTAGGCAGACTATGTGTCTATGGAATATATAAAAGGACATTAAGAGCTCCCACAAAAGAAAACACACTAGTTCTGACAGCTGTGGACCTTGGAGGTAAGAACATACAGGAAAAGGACCAGATTAGAGTCTGAGCTGCCCCCACAACAGGTCCAGAGACCAGTGCAGTTTTGGAAGGCATCCTAGGTAGGCAATGTAGATTATGACTCCCAGGAAAGGAAAGGACACAAACAACAGAGACTCAAGAAAAACACTTATTATTCTTATATTTTGACTTGTTCTGCAGTTTCTTTTGGATTTTTGTTTGTTTGTTTGTTTTTAAATTTGTTTTTCCCATTTTCCTCCCTCCTCTGTTGTAGTTGTCAATTTTATTAGCACTATGAAATCTATTTAAGCTTTTGAGCTTTTTCAATCACAATTTATATTTCTGTTATAAATTTCTGCCCCTACATTGGTCTTTTGCACTTCTGTAGAGTTTTCTCTTTTACCCCCTCTTTTTGAATTTAAATTTTTTAAACTTATTGTTATTTTTTTGTGCATTTCTTCCTCTGTTTGCTTTTCCTAGTGTTCTTTCCCTCTTGCAGTTAGTATTTAATATATGTAAATCTTCTTTATTGACCTATATTTATCTTTGCATTTCTATTCTTTCTTTTTTTTTCTTTCTTTCCTTTCTTTTTCTCACCATATTTGTTAGTTTTGTTTTCATTGCTTTATTGCCCAGTTGGTACCTTGCTTTATTTTTGTTTTCCAGTTTATGCTCTAGTTAGTTTTGTTCTTAATTGGTGTATATATATTTTGGTTTCTTTTGTTCACCAGGTCAATCTATTATACTTTATTTTTGTTGGACTGTTTTGATTTTGCTTATGGGTGTATATGTATATGAGTATATTCAATTATTTTAATTATTATTTGCCTGATTTTGTAATTGCCAATTGTTTACAGTTTGTCTTTGGTTCTTATTTGGGGGTATTTGTTTTAATTCCATTTAATACCATAACAAGCCATCTGTGGAATCTCCTTTTCTGGCCAGAGATCAAGCCCTGAGCCTTTGGACCGGGAGCTCAGTCTCCAAGACCCTTGGCTACCAGACAACTCCTAACCCTATTGAGCATCAAATAGTGAGAACTCCCACAAAGGCAATCACTTGTATACAAGACCCAGCATCACCCAATTACCACCCTGTGCAGGACGCCTCATCAAACACCAAACAAGACAAAAATTAAAAAACAATCACAAGCAATAGGATTACCACCTCACTCAGCCATAGCCATCGGGGGGGAGGAGGGGGGCGGGGGAAACTCACCTTCTCCCACCAGAAAGCAAGAAAAATTTGCACCCTACAGAAACCTTACACAAACCATTGGACCAAACTTACAAGGACAGAAACCAAAAGAAAGAAAGAATTCAACCTTGAAGCCTGGAAAAAAGAGACCTCAAGCACAGTAAGCTAAAAAACAAAAGTAATTAAAAGGCAGAGAAATACTGCACAAATGAAGGCACAAACTAGAAACACACAAGTCCAAATAAATGAAGAGGAACTAGGCAAATACCTGAAAAGGAATTCAGAATAATGATAGTAAGGATGATCTAAAACCTTGATAATAAAATGTAGAAAATGCAAGAATCAATTAAAAATACCTAGAATAATGGAAAAATGAACATACAGAGACAAACAGCACAGTTACTGAATTTAAAAATACTGTAGAAGAAATCAATAGGAGAATTTCTGAGGCAGAAGAACAAATCAGTGAGCTGGAACTTTAAATGGTGGAAATAGCTGCTGAAGAGAAGAATAAAGTAAAAAGAATGAAAAGAACTGAGTACAGCCTCAGAGACCTCTGGAACAATATTAAACACACCAATATTTGAAGTATATGGGTCCCAGAAGAAGAAGAGAAAAAGAAAGGGTATGAAAAAATTTTTGAAGAGATTATAGTTGAAAATTTATCTAGCATGAAAAGGAAATAGTCAATCAAGTCCAAGAGGTACAAAGAGCCCCATATAGGGTAAACCCAAAGAGAAACATGCCAAGACACATGCCAATCAAACTAACAAAGAGTAAACACAAAAAAAGAATATTAAATGCATCAAGAGAAAAGCAACAAGTAACACAGAAGGGGAACCCATTCTCTTAACAGTTGATTTTTCAGCAGAAACTCTGCAGGCAAGAAAGGAATGTCAGGGTATATTTAAAGTACTAAAAGGGAAAAATCAACAACCAGATTACTCTACCTAGCAAGGATCTCATTCAAAAATTGATGGAGAAATCAAAAGTTTTATAGACAAGCAGAAGTTAAGAGAATTCAGTACCACCAAACCAGTTTTACAACTAATGTTAAAGGGAGTTATATAGTCAAGAAATATAAGAGAAGAAAAAGATCTACAAAAACAAACCCCAAACAATTAAGAAAATGGCAATAGAACATATATATCAACAATTACTTTATATGGATTAAATGCTCCACACAAAAGATATAGACTGGCTGAATGGATACAAAAACAAGAACCATATATATTCTGTCTACAAGAAATCTGCTTCATACCTAAAGACACATATAGACTGAAATTGAGAGGATGGAAAAATATATTCCATGCAAATGGAAAGCAAAAGAAAGCTGGAGTAGCAATCCTCATATCAGACAAAATAGACCTTAAAATAAAAATTATTACAAGAGATAAGGAAAGACTCTACATAATGATCAAAGGATCAAACCAAGAGGAAGAAATAACAATTGTAAATATCTAGGCAGTCAATATAGGAGTACCTCAATACGTAAGACAAACACTAACAGACATGAAAGGAGAAATTAACAGTAACACAATAACAGTAGGAGAGTTTAACACCGCATTTACAACAATGAACAGATCATCAAAATAGAACATAATAAGCAAACATCTTAAATGATACATTAGACCAGATGGGTCTCATTGATATCTTCAGGACTTTCCATCCAAATGCAGAATACATCTTCTTCTCAGGTGCACATGGAGTATTCTCCAGGATAGACCACATCTTGGATCACAAATCAGTAAATTTAAGAAAATTGAAATTGTAATCAAGCATCTTTTCTGACCACAATGCTATGAGACTAGATATCAATTACAAGAAGGAAAAAAAAAAAGCCTATAAAAAACACAAACACATATAGATTAAACAATATGTTTCTAAATAATGAACAGTTACTGAGGAAATCAAAAGGGAAATCAAAAAAATTCTAGAAACAAATGGCAATGAAAAAAAGACAACTCAATACTTATGGGACACAGCAAAAGCAGTTCTAAGAGTAAGTTTATAGCAATACAATCCTACTTCAAGAAAGAAGAAAAATATCGAATAGACAACCTAACTTTACACCTAAAACAGCTGGAAAAGGGAGAACAAATAAACCCCAAAATTAACAGAAGAAAAGAAACCATAAAGATCAGAGTAGAAATAAATGAAAATAAGTGAAAGAAACAATAGTAAAGATGAATAAAACCAAATACTGACTCTTTGAGAAGACAAACAAAATTGACAAACATTTAGCCAGACCTATTTAAAAAAAAGGGAGAAGAATCAAATCAACAAAATTAGAAATGAAAAAGGAGAGGTTACAACAGGCAATGCAGATATACAAAGAATTATAAGAGACTATTATGAGCAACTGTATGGCAATAAAATAGTTAACCTGGAAGAAATGGACAGATTCTTAGAATAGTTCAATTTTCCAAGGCTGAACCAGGAAGAAATAGAAATTATGAACAAGACCTGGGTTCAATTCCTGGGTTGAGAAGATCTCCTGGAGAAGGGAAAGACTACCTACTCCAGTACA
This sequence comes from Bos indicus x Bos taurus, assembly GCF_003369695.1. Lineage (NCBI taxonomy): Eukaryota > Metazoa > Chordata > Mammalia > Artiodactyla > Bovidae > Bos > Bos indicus x Bos taurus. The sequence goes on from NC_040088.1 coordinate 33,207,950, forward strand.
CTGCCCTGGATAATTCCGTGGACTATATAATCCATGGGGTTGCAGAGTTGGATACAACTGAACGACTTTTACTTTCACTTCAGTTGCAAGCACTGAAATGAAAACTGTGATCAAAAATCTCCCCCAAAATAAAAACCCAGGACCAGGTGGCTTCACAGGTGAATTTCATCAAACATTTAGAAAAGAGCTAATGCCTATCCTTCTAAAACTCTTTCAAAAAATTGCAGAGGAAGGAACATTTCCAAACTCATTCTATGAGGCTGCCATTGCCCTGATACCAAAACCAGACAAAGACAATACACACACACACACACACACACACACACACACACAAGGATTCTTCAATATATGCAATCAATACATGTGATATACCACATTAACAAATCTAAAGATAAAACCATACGATAATCTCAATAGATGCAGAAAAAGCCTTTGACAAAATTCAGCACTTACTCTTCAAAAATGGGCATAGGAGTCAACATAGTAAAGGCCATATATGATAAGCCCACAGTAAACATTATTCTCAATGGTGAAAAACTGAAAGCATTCCCCCTAAGATCAGGAACAAGACAAGGGTGTGCATTCTCACACTATTTTTCAACATAGTTCTGGAAGTCCTAGCTACAGCAACTAGAGAAGAAAAAGAAATAAAAGGAATCCAGACCAGAAAAGAAGAAGTAAAGCTCTCACTGTTTGCAGATGACATGATACTGTACATAGAAAACCCTAAAGATACTATCAGAAAATTACTAGAGCTAATCAGTGAGTTTAGCAAAGTTGCAGGATACAAAATCAATACACAGAAATCACTTGCATTCCTATATACTAACTAAAAATCAGAAAGATTTTTAAGGAATGAATGATTGCAACAAAAAGAATTAAATATCTAGAAGTGAGCCTACCTAAGGAGAAAAAAGAACTGTATACAGAAAATTATATGATACTGATGAAAGAAATCAAGGGCAACATAAACAGATGAAGAGATATTCCACATTCCTGAGTAGGAAGAATCAATATTGTGAAATTGACTATACTACCAAATGCAATCTACAGATTCAAGTGTGATCCCTATCAAATTACCAATGGCATTTTTTCACAGAACTAGGAAAAAAAATTCACAATTCATATGGAAACACAAAGACCCTGAATAGTCAAAGCAATCTTGAAAAAGAAGAATGGAGCTGGAGGAATCAACATTCCCGACTTCAGATTATACTACAAAGCTACAGTTATCAAGACAGTATGGTACTGGCACAAAAACAGAAATAAAGACCGATGGGACAAGATAGAAAGCCCAGAAATAAACCCATGCACCTATGGGTACCTTATTTTTGAAAAAGGAGGCAAGAGGATACAATGGGGCAAAGACAACCTCTTCAATATATGGTGCTGGGAAAACTGGACAGCTACATATAAAAGAATGAAATTAGAACACTTCCTAACACCATACACAAAGATAAACTCAAAATGGATTAAAAACTTAAATGTAAGACCAGAAACTATAAAACTCTTAGAGGAAAACATAGGCAGAACACTTAATGATATAAATCAAAGCAAGATCATCTATGACCCACCCCCTAGCATAATGGAAATAAAAAGAAAAATAAACAAGTGGGACCTGATTAGACATAAAAGCTTTTGCAAGCAAAGGAAGATATAAACAAGGTGAAAAGACAATCCTCAGAATTGGAGAAAATAATAACAAATAAAACCAGTTACAAAGGATTAATTTCCAAAATATGCAAGCAGCTCATACAACTCAATATCAGAAAAGCAAAAAGCACAATCAAAAAGTGGGAAAAAAGACCTAAACATACATTTCTACAAAGAAGACATAAAGATGGTTAACTAACACATGAAAAGATGTTCAACATCACTCATTATTAGAGAAATGCAAATCAAAACTACAATGAGCTATCACCTTGCACAGGTCAGAATGGCCATCATCAAAAAGTCTACCATCAGTAAATGCTGGAGAGGTTGTGGAGAAAAGGGAGCCCTCTTGCATTGTTGGTGGGAATGTAAATTGATATAGCCACTATGGAAGACGGTATGGAAATTCCTTAAAAACCTAGGAATAAAACCATCATATGACCCAGCAATCCCACTCCTAGGCATATACCCTGAGGAAATCAAAACTTAAAAACACATGTACCCTAATGTTCATTGCAGCACTATTTACAATAGCTAGAACATGGATGTCCATTGACAGATGAATGGATAAAGACGTTGTGGTACATATACACAATGTAATATTTCTCAGCCATAAAAAAGAATGCATTAGAGTCCGTTCTAATGAGGTAGGTAAACCTAGAACCTATTATACAGAGTGAAGTTAAGTCAGAAAGAGAAAGAGAAATATCATATACTAGCACATAGATATGGAATCTAGAAAGACAGTACTGATGAATTTATTTGAAAGGCACTAATGGAGAAACAGACATAGACAACAGACTTATGGACACAGGGAGACGGGAGGAGAGGATGAGATGTATGGAGAGAGTAACATGGAAACTTACATTACCATATGTAAAATAGATAGCCAAGGGGTATTTGCTGTGTGTCTCAGAGAACTCAAACAAGGGCTCTGTAACAACTTAGAGGGGTGGGATGGGGAGGGAGATGGGAGGGAGGTTCAAGAGGGAGGGGACATAGGTACACCTATGGCTGATTTATGTTGATGTTTGACAGAAAACAACAAAATTCTGTAAAGCAATTATTCAATTAAAAAGTAAATAGATTACAAAGAAAAAAATAAAACAAAAAGCAAAAAAACCCACAAAACTGTTAGTTCACTTACACAAAAAGAAGTCTCCTGTGGAGTCCTGAAAATAAAAAAGATGTTCTCTGGTCATGGTTTTGCTTTTTCCTATACCTTGTCCTGAGCATTTATGGGGGCAGATTTCTAAGCTCCATTGTTTTTCAGGTTTTCATGGTGCCACATTTTGACTAGACTTCATTACCATTAAAAAAAGTTTCAAATTGCATATTTTACAAATATACTCATTAAGCTTATGACTTTACAACTTGGACCAGCTGTCCTATAAACTTTTTCTTTATTACCCACAAATGAAAAAGTCATTTTAACATTTTGATCATCAAACCAAAGAGAAAGTAGTTTTCTTGTTGTATCTATTCCGCACCTGGATGATCTACTATTATGGATATATAACTATGCAAATATTGGAGAATGCTTCATATATCTTCATGCTTAGTACCACTATCATAATGTGTTTTACTGGAAGGAACAAGGCATATGGATGGTATGTAAAAATATAACCTAACTCTGCTGCTAAGTCACTTCAGTCGTGTCCGACTCTGTGCGACCCCATAGATGGCAGCCCACCAGGCTCCCCCGTCCCTGGGATTCTCCAGGCAAGAACACTGGAGTGGGTTGCCATTTCCTTCTTCAATGCATGAAAGTGAAAAGTGAAAGTGAAGTTGCTCAGTCGTGTCCAACTCTTTGCGACCCCATGAATCACAGCACGCTAGGCCTCCCTGTCCATCACCAACTCCCAGAGTTCACTCAGACTCACGTCCATTGACTCAGTGATGCCATCCAGCCATCTCATCCTCTGTCGTCCCCTTCTCCTTCTGCCCCCAATCCCTCCCAGCATCAGAGTCTTTTCCAATGAGTCAATTCTTTGCATGAGGTGGCCAAAGTACTGGAGTTTCAGCTCTAGCATCATTCCTTCCAAAGAAATCCCAGGGCTGATCTCCTTCAGAATGGACTCGTTGGATCTCCTTGAAGTCCAAGGGACTCTCAAGAGTCTTCTCCTACACCACAGTTCGGCACTCAGCCTTCTTCACAGTCCAACCCTCACATCCATACATGACCACAGGAAAAACCATAGCCTTGACTAGATGAACTTTTGTTGGCAAAGTAATGTCTCTGCTTTTGAATATGCTATCTAGGTTGGTCATAACCTTCCTTCCAAGGAGTAAGCGTCTTTAATTTCATGGCTGCAGTCACCATCTGCAGTGATTTTGGAGCCCAGAAAAATATAGTCTGACACTGTTTCCACGGTTTCCCCATCTATTTCCCATGAAGCGATGGGACCGGATGCCATGATCTTCATTTTCTGAATGTTGAGCTTTAGGCCTAGCGTGCTGCAATTCATGGAGTCACAAAGAGTCAGACATGACTGAGTGACTGAACTGAACTGAACTGAACTGAAGGTGTCTCATCCATGTTTTGTTATTACACAATACCTCATGTCTTAGTCCTCAGGTTCCCATTAGGAATTTACACATCTATTCTCACAAGGATTATGTATTGTTTGATGGTGTGAGGCATAGTAACCTGTTGTTGTCATTGGAACATGAATGGAACTTTGTGTGACAGTTGGCATTAAGCCTAGGATATTTTATTTTCTTTCACAGGATATTGTCCAGATGCCATAAAATAATTAGCAGAAGCTGGAAATCTGCTTTGAAAGATATATTCCTGTCATTTCTATGGAACAATCAAATTGTCTGTGGAAAATCTTTAGTCATGAATAAAGTTAAGTTACACATTCTGCATTAGTGTTTGAAAACTGTTAAAAACTTAAAAAAAAAATGTTCTGCTTTTTGGACTTGTAGATTTTTTCTGTCTTCAATGCAAGGTGTGGACAGGTTTCTGAGTAGAGGAATCAGAGCCCTTTCATAAATATGTATACTTAGAACCACAGTTGGCATGTTTCTCCTTTCTACTGATCACTAGGTTCTGTGTTCTTGAGATGTCCATTGATTGTGAAGATTAGCTTCAAGTAAGCTAAAATTTAATATAATGTGATATGTCAATTATATCTCAATAAAAATAGAAAGCAAGAGAGCAACAACTTGGATAAATATGGTTGAGTTTTATAGGACATAATTCTGTCAAATAATCTATGTTTTATTCTAATTAAAAATTATGGGGTAAATTATTGCTTACATGTTATCTGATGACACTGTCACGTCAAGATTTTCTATTTCTTTCTTTTGTTTTAATAAAATATATCAAATTAGAGCATTTTTCAACCCAAACAAGTAATTCAAGTCATTGAGCTTAAAGTATAAAAGAGTTTAGTAACAAAAGCAGCAGAAAAAGCAGTTCAGGACCCAGAAGCATTGGTATCACCTGGAAGATTGTTAGAAAGTCCCCATCTCTGGTATCATTTCAGACCTAGTCAATTGGAATTTGCCTTTCAACAAGATTCTTAGATGAGTCACATGGACATAAAAGTAGAGAAACCTATGTACAGAGAAAGTTGAGTTCTCTTTATTCTCTTAGAGAAAAATCCCTTCAGTGTTAAAATGGGGACAGTGGATCAGTTGTCCCCCAGCCTTTTCTCTTCTGCTCCTATTCCTTGCTATCTTAGATCTATTCTTAGATACCTTCTATAAGCTTTTTCTGGGAAACTCATTTCTTAAATCTCTATGGAATTGTACACTTTTTAGTCCCATGAGATTCTGTTCTTAATCTAGTTTTAAATACATGTTATACTTTTTTTTTTTTTTTTTACTTCTTAAATATTTCAGTGTCTCTGTTTCTCAGGCTTTTTATTTATTATTTTTTTCTTATAATATTGTGATATTTGGGAAAGAAGAATCACTATACAGGAGAGCTCAGAAATCATATGGAATAGGCACTCTCCTAAATAATTCTTTAAAATATGGTAAACAATTAATAATATTAATTATTTAATAATAATTCAGAGAAGGTTAATGAAGTGAATAATGTTCACTTTCAGTTTCTAAATTAAAAATTTTAGAATTATGCATTTTACCTTTTCAACTCACATTGTTTCATTGTTTTTAAATTTTAAATTTATTTGCTTTTAATTGAAGGATAATTGCTTTACAAAATTGTGTTGGTTTCTGCCAAAGATCAACATGAGTCAGCCATAGCTATACATGTGCCTTCCCTCTTGAACCTCCCTCCCTTGTTGTTTTTTAATTGCTAAGTCAGGAATGACTCTTTTGTGACCCTATGGACTGTAGCCCACCCTCCAGGCTCCTCTGTCTATGGGATGTCTCAGGCAAGAATACTGAAGAGAGTTACCATTTCTTTCTCCAGGGGATCTTCCCAACCCAGAAATCAAACCCGCATTTCCTGTGTTGGCAGGTGTATTTTTTCCCACTGAGCCACCCAGGAAGTCCTGTCAACTCATATATAAATAATAAATTTGCAAAAGTGCCAGTTGCATTGAATTCATACCAAAGTTCTCTTTATAAGACAGTGATATATTGAGGCAAAATTATGTAATAAAGTTCTTAGATTTTGACTGTATGTTCCAAATTATGTCAATAATTTAAATTGATTTTTTTTTTTTTTGTAGACACGGCTAAGTTAGGCATGAAACTTTGTTGGACAGTCCACCTAATAGAAAAGTGATGATAATTATATTAACTTTCTGTATGATTTGACTTATATGTTCTAGCTAGAACTCATGCTCTTTTATTCAGGTATTCCTGGAATTAACTCATTGATCACTTATTGCTTGTAAATGCTTATTCTGAGTAAAATGTATGAATCAGTGCTGACCATCACTGCTTTCCAATTCTTGTCTAGGAAAAAAAGAAAGCCTCAGACTTCTCATAGGTTTTGGTCATGGTTTTGGAAATGACTGTGGGACATGTTATAGATTATTTGTTATAATATTGAAACAGTTAATTTTATAGATTAGAGTAGTTATCATTCTAATGGGAGAGCCAAGCTAGCTTAAAACTCAACATTCAAAAAGCAAAGATCTTGGTATCCAGTTCCATCATTTCATGGCAAATAGATTGGGAAACAATGGAAACAGTGACAGACTTTATTTTCTTGGGCTCCAAAATCACTGTGGACTCTGACTGCAGCCATGAATTTAAAAGACATTTGCTCCTTGGAAGAAAAGCTATGATAAAACTAGACAGCATATAAAAAGCAGAGACATTACTTTGCTGACAAAGGTCCATATAGTCAAAACTATAGCTTTTCCAGTAGTCATGTACAGATGTGAGAACAGGAAAATAAAAAAAGGCTAAGAGCCGAAGAATTGATGCCTTCAAACTGTGGTGCTGGAGAAGACTCTTCAGAGTCCCCTGGACTGCAAGGAGATCAAATCAGTCAACCCTAAAGAAAATCAACCCTGAATATTCATTGGAAGGACTGATGCTGAGGCTAAAGCTCCAATACTTTGGCCACCTGATGGGAAGAGTTGACTCATTGGAAAAAACCCTTGTACTGGGAAAAATTGAAGGCAGGAGGAGAAGGGGGTAACAGAGGATGAGATGGTTGGATGGCATCATTGACTCAATGGACATGAGTTTAAACAAACTCTGGGAAATGGTGAAGGACAGGGAAGCCTGGTTTGCTACAGTCCATGAGGTCATAAAAAGTTGGATACAACTTAGTGACTGAACAACAACAAATCCTTCTAACAATGTTACTAAACCTCTAGCTGCCAGATATATTTTATTTATCTTTTAAAGAGAGGTGCAGTTGAAATTATGTGGAAATTGCTTATAACATTAGGTATGATGAGGGGCATATATTTCACTTGTAAATAGCCACAGCAGGAAATAGTTTCAAACTATTATTCTGGAAAAATACTTCTGCTTCTCAGTCTTAAATATGCATACAGATCACCTAGGGATCTTGTTAAAGTACAAACCTTTATTCTCTATTTCTAGGTTACAGCCTGAAATTCTGTTTCAAGAAGTTCCCAGGTGATTACCAGTACAACTGATACACAGACCACACTTTGAGTAGGAAGGCTAAAGAGCAGTAATTCTGAAGAGGGATCCCCATAAAAATATTCATTTTAATTAGCTCTGGAGTGACTCTGATGCAACCAGGTTTGATAACCTCTGCTCTAGACAGTAAGTAGAAGCCTTCAGTATCCCAATCAAAATGTTCACAGTGAAAAAAAGCAAAGACATCAAATCTAACATCAATGTTCTCCTGAAACAGTTGCTTTGCAGAGCATGAAAAAAGCCAATTTACCTCACTGAAAAGTTCCTTCTTAAAGTGACTTTAATCTCATCATAGAGCAAGGTGTTATTCTCCTGACCTCATGGCATATAGGTATAGATATATAAAGACTGGGATTGCCTTATGGTAGCATGACATGTTCCACTGGGAAGACAGGACCCTTAATTCTTAAGATTAAATTGCTTTGAAGCAGAAAATGAATACTCTACAAGATACACATCTGATGTTAGTGGGTGTACCTTAATGAAAGAAAATAAAAAGTATACTTATAAATATCATGTATATATTTATAAATACCATATAAATAGCATGTCATAAATATATTATAAAATATAATATGTGAAAGGTCTGATGCATTAGATTTGCTTTTTTTATGGGCAAATCACTGAAGGTTTCTTTTTCCTCAAAAGCCTTGGTGGAAAATTGCAATATTGGCAGAAGTTTCTGAAAAAATATTTGGAGGCAGTTTACTTAGACTACATATAGTCCAAAAACAACAGAGAGATAGGTTCATGCAGGGCCTGAATGCAGGTAGCTACCTCAATTAACCCATTGTCTCATCTCCAAGATTGTTGAAAGAGGAGAGGGCAACTCAGGAAAGGGGCCCAATTCACTCCTGCATATTCATTTTAATAAAGTTCACAGAAAGGTGAGGAGCTTCAGAATCATCAGCAGAGTTGGGGAAGAGATGCAAATAAGCCCAAAATCTGTATCCAGGAAGCCCAGCTTCAAAGTCTTTAGAACTTTGAAGTTTTGAGGGCTAATTTTCAGATAGGGAACAGCTGCAAATTCACCCAGAGGCAGTAGGCAACCTCTTATGGACAATTTGGCCAGTTTCTATGAGAAATTCAGACTTACCAAATAATGATACAGACTTGAAAATCAATAGACCCATTTCTACTTTTATAACTGCTTAGATCATAAAATGTCCTCCAGCAACTATTAGAAGCAGTCAGTCAATACAATTCCAACTTGATCTCTTCGTCTTAACTATGTTTTTCTAGTTAGCCTAAGATAAAACGGATGGGTCACATGTCCAGAAAAATCTTAAAGGTTTTCCATTTTTGACCCATAGAAATAAGCGAATTTCTCCTTTGCTTCTACTCAAAATAGAATTTTCTTCTATTAAGACCCATCCTCCAACATCTAATGTGTATTTATTTAGTGGAATCATCTTAACTGTGTATTCAAAGCAATTTTACCTATAGAAATAAGGACCCTATCTTTAGACTGGTAACTAGTCTGCTACAATAATTCCTAAGTCCCATCTTCTGAGGTAAGAGAAATAAATCAGCCAAATGGCAAAAATTCTGATTCAGAGCAGTGAAATGTCCCTCACAGCAGATTGTATTTTCCAGTGATCATGGAAACCCTTTCACATCTCACACACTTTCACAGTGTGAATTTGATGCCACTTCCTACTGGGAGGTGGGATTCTGTGGACCCTATCTTTGAATTGGGTAGCTTGTGATGCAGGATGAAATGAAGCCATGTGACTTCTAATGACAGGTGATATAATTTCTTCCTGATTCTTTTGGGGCAAATGTTCTTGGAACACAGCTGTCATACTCTGAGAAAACCTAAGCAGCCACAAGAAGAGTATTAAGTGCCCAGGCTGACATGTGAATAAGTGGCCTTCTAATGATCAAGCCTCCAGCCAATAAGTCACTCCCAACCTTTGAAGGTTCCCAGTTGAGGTCTCAGACATCACAGAACAGAAACACAATACCGTTATGCTCTTTCCAAACTCCTGAGTCACAGAATACTTGAGCATAATGATATATTGCTTTATATTGAAGGGTCTGTCATATGACAATGCTAACTAGAAAAATCATTTTCTGTAAAACATACCCCTATATAGACAGAATGTATTTGCAGGGAGATGGTTGACATTTACTATGTAGAAGCTTTTCTATTTCTTCACAACACTTCTTATACTTTGATTAAAAAAAGTTAAATCAAAGATTATTGTTGTTGTTCAGTCACCCAATGGTGTCTGACTTTTTGCAACCCATAGAATGCAGCAAGCCAGGCCTCTCTGTCCCTCATCATCTCCCAAAGTTTGCCCAAGTTCATGTCCATTGCAACAGTGAGGCCATCAGTGAGGCCTCTTCTCTTTCTGCCCTCAGTCTTCATCAGACTCAGAGATTTTTGCAAAGAGTCAGCTGTTCAGTTCAAATGACCAAAATACTGGAGTTTCAGCTTCAACATCAGTCCTTTGAATGAGTATTCAGGGTTGATTTCCCTTAACAAAGATGTGATCAATAAAGGACAGAAATGGTAGGGAACTAACAGAAGCAGGAAATATTAAGAAGAGGTGGCAAGAATACACAGAAGAACTGTACAAAAAAGATCTTCATGACCGAGATAATCACTATTGTGTGATCACTCATCTACAGCCAGACATCCTGGAATGTGAAGTCAAGTGGGCCTTAGAAAGCATCACTATGAACAAAGCTAATGGAGGTGATGGAATTCCAGTTGAGCTATTTCAAATCCTGAAAGACAATGCTGTGAAAGTGCTGCACTCAATATGCCAGCAAATTTGGAAAACTCAGCAGTGGTCACAGGATGGGAAATGGTCAGTTTTCATTCCAATCCCAAAGAAAGGCATTGCCAAAGAACACTCAAACTACCGCACAATTGCACTCATCTCACACGCTAGTAAAGTAATGCTTAAAATTCTCCAAGCCAGGCTTCAGCAGTATGTGAACTGTGAACTTTCAGATGTTCAAGCTGGTTTTAGAAAAGGCAGAGGAACAAGAGATCAAATTGCCACCACCTGCTGGACCATCAAAAAAGCAAGAGAGCTCCAGAACATATATTTCTGCTTTATTGACTATGCCAAAGCCTTTGACTGTGTGAATCACAATAAACTGTGGAGAATTCTGAAAGAGATGGGAATACCAGACCACCTGACCTGCCTCTTGAAAAACCTGTATGCAGGTCAGGAAGCAACAGTTAGAACTGAACATGGAACAACAGACTGATTCCAAATAGGAAAAGGAGTACGTCAAGGCTGTATATTGTCACCTGCTTATTTGACTTATACGCAGAGTACATCATGAGAAACTCTGGGCTGGAGGACCACAAGTTGGAATCAGGATTGACAAGAGAAATATCAATAACCTCTGATATGCAGATGACACCACTTTTATGGCAGAAAGTGAAGAGGAACTAAAGAGCCTCTTGATGAAAGTGAAAGTGGAGAGTGAAAAAGTTGGCTTAAAGCTCAACATTCAGAAAATGAAGATCATAGCATCTGGTCCCACCACTTCATGGGAAATAGATGGGGAAACAGTGGAAACAAGTGTCAGACTTTATTTTTCTGGGCTCCAAAATCACTGCAGATGGTGACTGCAGCCATGAAATTAAAAGACACTTACTCCTTGGAAGGAAAGTTATGACCAACCTAGACAGCATATTCAAAAGCAGAGACATTACTTTGCCAGCAAAGGTCCGTCTAGTCAAGGCTATGCTTTTTCCAGTGGTCATGTATGGATGTGAGAGTGGGACTATAAAGAAAACTGAGTGCCAAAGAACAGACGCTTTTTTTTTTTTTTAGATGTACTGAATATATTTTCTTTTTAATTTTATTTTTAAATTTTACATAATTGTATTAGTTTTGCCAAATATCAAAATGAATCCACCACAGGTATACATGTGTTCCCCATCCTGAACCCTCCTCCCTCCTCCCTCCCCATACCATCCCTCTGGGTCATCCCAGTGCACCAGCCCCAAGCATCCAGTATCGTGCATCGAACCTGGACTGGCATCTCGTTTCATACATGATATTTTACATGTTTCAATGCCATTCTCCCAAATCTTCCCACCCTCTCCCTCTCCCACAGAGTCCATAAGACTGTTCTATACATCAGTGTCTCTTTTGCTGTCTCCTACACAGGGTTATTGTTACCATCTTTCTAAATTCCATATATATGCGTTAGTATACTGTATTGGTGTTTTTCCTTCTGGCTTACTTCAGTCTGTATAATAGGCTCCAGTTTCATCCACCTCATTAGAACTGATTCAAATGTATTCTTTTTAATGGCTGAGTAGTACTCCATCGTGTATATGTACCGTAGCTTTCTTATCCATTCATCTGCTGATGGACATCTAGGTTGCTTCCATGTCCTGGCTATTATAAACAGTGCTGTGATGAACATTGGGGTACACGTGTCTCTTTCCCTTCTGGTTTCCTCAGTGTGTATGCTCAGCAGTGGGATTGCTGGATCATAAGGCAGTTCTATTTCCAGTTTTTTAAGGAATCTCCACACTGTTCTCCATAGTGGCTGTACTAGTTTGCATTCCCACCAACAGTGTAAGAGGGTTCCCTTTTCTCCACACCCTCTCCAGCATTTATTATTTGTAAACTTTTGGATCGCAGCCATTCTGACTGGTGTGAAATGGTACCTCATAGTAGTTTTGAATGCATTTCTCTGATAATGAGTGATGTTGAGCACCTTTTCATGTGTTTGTTAGCCATCTGTATGTCTTCTTTGGAGAAATGTCTATTTAGTTCTTTGGCCCATTTTTTGATTGGGTCATTTATTTTTCTGGAGTTGAGCTATAGGAGTTGCTTGTATATTTTTGAGATTAGTTGTTTGTCAGTTGCTTCATTTGCTATTATTTTCTCCCATTCTGAAGGCTGCCTTTTCACCTTGTTAATAGTTTCCTTTGATGTGCAGAAGCTTTTAAGTTTAATTAGGTCCCATTTGTTTATTTTTGCTTTTATTTCCAATATTCTGGGAGGTGGGTCATAGAGGATCCTGCTGTGATGTGTGTCAGAGAGTGTTTTGCCTATGTTCTCCTCTAGGAGTTTTATAGTTTCTGGTCTTATGTTTAGATCTTTAATCCATTTTGAGTTTATTTTTGTGTATGGTGTTGGAAAGTGTTCTAGTTTCATTCTTTTACAAGTGGTTGACCAGATTTCCCAGCACCACTTGTTAAAGAGATTGTCTTTAATTCATTGTATAGAACAGATGCTTTTGAACTGTGGTGTTGGAGAAGACTCTTGAGAGTCCCTTGGACTGCAAGGAGATCCAACCAGTCCATCCTAAAGGAGATCAGTCCTCAGTGTTCATTGGAAGGACTGATGTTGAAGCTGAAACTCCAATACTTTGGATACTTGATCCGAAGAGCTGACTCATTTGAAAAGACCCTGATGCTGGGAAAGATTGAGGGCAGGAGGAGAACAGGACAACAGAGGATGAGATGGTTGGATGGCATTACCAACTCGATGGATATGGGTTTGGGTGGACTCCGGGAATTGCTGATGGACAGGGAGGCATGGCATGCTGTGGTTCACGGGGTTGCAAAGAGTCTGACATGACTGAGCGACTGAACTGAACTGAACTGAACTGAACTAAATATCGACTGGTTTGATCTCCTTGCTGTCCAAGAGACTCTCAGGAGTTTTCTCTAGCACCATAGTTTGAAGGCATTAATTCTTTGGTGCTCTGCCTTCTTTATGGTCCAACTCTCACAACCGTTTTGACCACTGCGAAGACTATAGCCTTAACTATGTGTAACTTTGTTGGCAAAGTAATATCTCTGATTTCCAACATACTGTCTAGGTTTCTCATAGCTTTCCTGCCAAGAAGCAAATGTCATCTGATCTTATGGCTGCGGTTACCATCCACAGTGATTTTAGAGCCCAAGAAAAGGAAATCTGTCAGTATTTCCACATTTCCCCCTCTATTTGCTATGAAATAATGGGGCCAGTTGCCATGATCTTAGTTTTTATTTTTTTTTAATATTTAGTTTTAGCCAGCTCTTTCACTCTCCTCCTTCACACTCATCAAGAGACTCTTTGGTTCCTCTTTGTTTTGTGCCATTAGAGAAAGATATGTACCATCTGCATTTCTGAAGTTGTTGATGTTTCTCCCCACCCCCATCTTGATTTCAGCTGGTAACTCATCCAGCCTGACATTTCTCATGATGTGCTCAGTATATAGATTAAATAGGGTGACAGCAGACAGACATCATGCTACTTTCTCAATCTTGAACCAATCAGTTGTTTCATGCAAAGTTCTAACTGTTTCTTCTTGACCTGCATGCAGGTTTCTCAGGAGACGAGACAGGTAAGATGGTCTGGTATTCCCATCTCTAAGAATTTCCCAGTTTGTTATGATCCATACAGCTTTGGTGTAATTGATGAAACAGAAGTAACTTTTTTTTTTCAGAATTTCCTAGCTTTCTGTATGACCCAGCAAATGTTGGCAGTTTGATCTCTGGTTCCTCTTCCTTTTCTAAATCTAGTTTTGTCATCTGAAAGTTCTTGATTCGCATAATGCTGACACCTAGCATGCAAGACTTTAAGCATAACCTTACTAATATGAGAGATGAGTGCAATTGTTTGATGATTAGCACATTCTTTAGTAGTACCCTTCTTGGGATTTGGCACAAGGATTGATCTTTTCCAGTCCTGTGGTCACTGCTAGATCTTCCACATTTGCTGACATATTGAATGCACCACCTTGACAGCATCATCCTTTAGGATTTTGAATGGTTCTACTGGAATTCCATCACATCCATTAGCTTTATTAACAGTAGAGCTTCCTAAGGCCCATTGACTTTTCCTTCCAGAATTTCTGACTCTGGGTGGCAGACCACACCTTCATAGTCTTCCAGTTCATCTGGATCTTTTTAATTCAGTTCTTCCATGTATTCTTTCCATCTCTTCTTGATCTCTTCAGCTTCTACTAGGTTTCTAATATTTATGTCCTTTATTGTGCCCATCTTTGGGAAAAAAGTTCCACTGATATCTCCAATTTTCCTGAAAAGATCTCTAGTCTTTCCCCTTCTGTTGTTTTCTTCTAGTTTTATACACTGTTCCATTGAAGACGGCCTTTTTGTCTTTCCATGCTGTTCTTTGGAAATCTGTGTTTAGTTGGATATACCTTTCCCTTTCTCCCTTGCTTTTTGCTTCTTTTCTTTCTTTAGCTATTTGTAAGACTTCCTCAGATAACCACTTTGCATTCTTGCTTTTTCCCCCCACTTTGGGACAGTTTTGTTTGTTGCATCCTGTACAATACTATGGACCTCCATCCATAGTTCTTCACACACAATGTTTACAAGTTTCAACCCCTTGAATCTATTCATTACCTTCGCATCATATTCATAGAGGATTTGATTGAAGTCATACCTGGCTGGTCTAGTGGTTTTCCCCACTTTCTTTAGTTTAAGGCTGACTTTTGCTGTGAGAAGCTGATGATCTTGGCCACAGTCAGCTCCAGGTATTATTTTTGCTGACTGTATACAGCTTCTCCATCTTCTGCTACAAAGAATGTAATCAATTTGATTTCAGTATTGGTCATTTGGTGATGTCCATGTGTAAAGTTGTCTCTTATGTTGTTGAAAGGGGTATTTGCTATGACCAATGCATTCTCTTGGCAGAAATCAGTTAGCTTTTGCCTTGCTTCATTTTGTTCTACAAAGCCAAACTTGCCTGTCACTCCAGGTTTCTCTTTAATTTCTGCTTTTGCATTACAATCCCCAGTGATGAATAGAACATTTTCTCTTGGGGTTAGCTCTAGGAGGTCTTCGAGGTCTTCAAAGGACTGATCAACTTCAGCTTCTTCAGTGGCTGGGACATAGAATTGTATTACTATGATGTTGAATGGATTGTCTTGGAAATGCACTAAGATCATTCTGTCATTTTTGAGGTTGCACTCAAATACTGCATTTTGGACTCTTTTGTTGATTATGAGGGCTATTCCATTTCTTCTCTGGGATTCTTGCCCATGGTAGTAGATACAATGGTTATATGAATTAAGTTTGTCAATTCCCATCCATTTTGGTTCATGGATTCCTAAGATGCCAATATTTACTCTTACCATCTCTTGTTTGACCACATCCAATTTACCTCGATTCATGGGCCTAATGTTCCATGTTCCTATGCAATACTGTTCTTTGCAGCATCGGATTTTACTTTCATCACCAGACATATCCACAATTGAGCATCATTTCTGCTTTGGCCCAGTCACTTCATTCTTTCTGGGACTATTAGTAGTTCAGAGATGATATGTTACCTCATTTTTTGACTATTAATTATATAGTCTGATCAGATAACACAGTGACTGCAGTCAGTGGCCCCCAAAAGCTGTTTGACAATCATTAATCTTAGGATTTATCTCACCTCCAAGATGGTTTTACTGATAATAAGCTATGAGTGCAGAGTGAATGCATTTACAAATCAAGATATTTGAGATTCTAAGCAGAACCAGACTTTCTTTCCATGAATGCAGGCATGGCCTTGGCTAAAGGGTGTGCTAAGCTCTGATAGAGTACAGTGTCTTCTTGGCCTGTTTTCTCTCACAGTCTTTATCCAGGAGAATGACTGCCAAAAAGGCCATCAGGACTTATTCAATGCCTGATGTTCACATGTTATAGACAGACCCAAATTGTCATGTGATTGAAAGGAGCTATTAAAAAACATCGATTTTTGTGTTTACATTTAGCTCCTTATGGATCAGCATGAAGATTTCTCTGGCAGGACTTGTTCTTTGACATTTGTGGAGCAGCAGTGCACAGACTGTCTCTTTCCCAGAGATTGAGACTGGTGAGGATGTTTGGATAAAAATCAAAGAACTATTTTGGAAACTTTGAAAAAGTGTTTAGGGACACCTTCTTTGGGCTAACACAATCATCGATGAAGAAGATGCAGTAGGATACAGAGAAGCTTAGGAATGTGTTTAAGAAACAATGGAAATAGCGTTTAGAAGTTCACTGCTAAAATTTGGATGGTTCTAGATATTTGAATGGTTCTAGCTAATGTCAGAGGGGAGTGGTTTTCATAAAAGCACCAGGTGAAACTTTGGAGGAAGAACATGGGTAAGGAAAAGTGGAAAATTGGAGCATTTATAAGCATCTCATAGAATCACAATAACTAAAATATGGAAGAGGTCTGGGGCTATAATGAGAAAGGATTTGCTATATGTGGACCCATCCAAGATATGGTGCTAAGACTTTTTTTTAACATACCCATCAGCTCTATTTTTCTTTAAGAGCCCCATGCTCTGCTTTGCAGTATTTGCAGATACCTGGGCTCTTGAAAACAGTGGGCTTCAGGAATCTCTTTGCATGGGATTCAGCAAAATTTTAGAACAGGTCCAAGTATGTTTGCTAAATATATATATATATATATATATATATATATATATATATATATATATATATATATAGGCAAGCAGTTAGCAACTTTGATTGACCCTAACCTCCAGGGACCTATCTTCACTGGCCAATGAAGTCAATTCTTATTTGATTGGCTATGGGATTATCTGCATGCATTAGCTGCATTTCTGATTTTCCAGAACTATCCAGAAGAAACATTTTATCTAGAAGCTGATTTACTGAAATTATAGTCTCTAGGCCATTTCCCTGTCTCCGTATTCACTGGTTCTGCAGATTAGTAGCTGGAAATTAGAAATGCAAATTCTTGACAAGCCTTATCTGAGATTTACCTCAGAAATCCTAGGGGTGGCCTCAAATTGTCTATGTTTTAACAAGTCATCCAAGCAATTCTAGCACATTTCAAAGTATCACCATCTTAAGGTCATGCATGACCTTCCACCAGCCCAGGTAACTCATGGATTGGTTTTAGGGGAAAGACTAGGGGCAGGTGGGCTTCTCTGGTGGCTCAGTAGTAAAGAACCCATCTGCAATGCAGGGGCCTTGGGAGATGCAGGTTGATTTCTGGATTGGGAAGATTCCCTGGAGGAGGAAATGCAACTCACTTCAGTATTCTTGCCAGCATAATCCCATGGACAGAGGAGCCTGGCAGGCTACAGTCTGTGGGGTCACAAAGAGTAGGACATGACTGAACACACATGCATGCACTAGGAGCAGGCTCATCAGCTTTTCTTTCTCTGTGTCTATCATATTCAGTTCTAAACTTAAAATCCCAGATTAGAAGTAAAAACAATTGAGTCTTTCTTTTTGTTCAGTTTTTTAACAATCGTAATTTCCTTTTAGATAGTGTGGTTTCATCTGACTAAGGAAGGGAGAAGGGTCAATAGAGAAGAAGTATAGAAAACAAAAAAACTTTTAGATATGACCTCAACATGTCTTAGGATAATAGTAGATTGTGTAGCCCATCTAATTTAATATCTTTTTATTTTAACAGTTATATCATGTAGGGGATCATATATCTTTACATAGGTAAAAATGAGTAAAATAAATTTTGCTATGCGTTGTGCATATTCTGTATAGGAGATATTGATAATTAAGATGATACTAGAGATTCCCTTTTATTTTTGTTAGGAGCTATATTCTCGGTCTAGAAATGATAAATCATTTGTCTGAATGCTTCTATACTTCTAGAATATATAAAAGTATAAATGACTCTAAGAATGATCAAACTGAGTTACTATATCTTTGAGGATCACAACTATTTCAACATCCAAAATAGTAAGCTACAGCTATTAAAAGTACAGTAAACAGAATTTGCACTTGTAAGTTGCCAGTTTCTGTTAAAAATATGTCAATGCTTCTTTCAAATTTGGCGCAATGACTTGTGGGCTTCCCTGATGGCTCAGTTGAAAAAGAATCTGCCTGCAATGCAGGAGACCTGGGTTCAATCCCTCGGTTGGGAAGATGCCTTGGAAAAGGGAACAGCTACCCACTCCAGTATTCTGGCCTGGAGAAATCCATGAGGTCACATAGAGTTGCACATGACTGAGTGACTTTCACTCACGACTTTCAGTTCAAAATGTTTATGTTCTTACCATATAGGAAAGAAAACCAGCTGTGTTTTTGCGTTCAGTATCCTTTACTCTGTCATTCCTGTCTTTCCTTTCTTCCTTTAAACATATTTATGCTGCCTCTACTTTATTAAAATAAGATAGAATGAGATAAAGTAAGATTTTTCTCTCTTGAACTCTGTTCTGAGACAGAAGTCTCAGAAAAAGACTTCGTTGAAAAGTCTTCATGTAAGTTATTTTAAGTTTGAAGAAGGAAGCCCATTTTGTGGAAATACCATCTTATAATTTTTTTATTCTAAATAACATTCCAGTAATTAATGTTGCAGATTTAAAAGCTGCATTATTTTCAAACTGTCAAGTTCAACATTGAAAGCTTATTTTTAACTCAATAAAGTTTTATGTGAAAAATTTAATCACCTGCACTTGTTAATTCACAAATATTCAATTAACTAAAGTTTATCATAATAAATACTTATAATAATTTAATTTAATACTCAAATAAATTATTAATTTTATTAATTTAATTATAACTATTTAAGTACTTTAATTATTATAATTAATCATCATTGTAATTAATATAATTAATTGATACATGTTCTTAATAAATTAATAATTTAATTAAATGCCCATGCTGCTGCTAAGTCACTTCAGTTGTGTCCAACTCTGTGCAACCCCATAGATGGCAGCCCACCAGGCTCCCCTGTCCCTGGGATTCTCCAGGCAAGACCACTGGAGTGGGTTGCCGTTTCCTTCTCCAGTGCATGAAAGTGAAAAGTGAAGTCGCTTAGTCATGCCCAACCCTCAGCGACCCCATGGACTGCAGCCTTCCAGGCTCCTCCGTCCATGGGATTTTCCAGGCAAGAGTACTGGAATGGGATGCCATTGCCTTCTCCGATAGATGGCTAAAAAGTACATGAAAAGATGCTCAGCATCACTAATTATTAGAGAAATGCAAATCAAAACTACAGCAATGTAGTTATTGAAGTCCACTCTTCACACCAGTCAGAATGGTCATCATCAAAAAAGTCTATAATCAATGTTGGAGAAGGTGTGGAGAAAAAGGAACATTCCTACACTCTTGGTGAGAATTTAAATTGTTACAGCAATTATGCAGAACAGTATGAATGTTACTTAAAGAAACCTGAAACTAGAGCTGGCATATGATCCAGCCATCCCAATCTCGGGCATAAATCTGGAGAACACCATAATTTGACAGATACATGAAAACCAGTGTTAATTGCAGCACTATTTACTATAGTCAGGACATGGAAGCAACCTAAGGGAAATGGGTTGGAAAAATGTGGTACAGATATATATATATAATGGAATATTACTCAGGCATAAAAAATGAATAAAATAATGCCATTTGTACCAACATAGATGGATCTAAAGATTGTCATACTGAGTGAAGTAAGTCAGACGAAGACAAATATCATATGATATCACTTATTTGTGGGATCTCAAAAAAGGGTACAGATGATCTTATCTACAAAATAGGAAAAGAGGTGCAGATATAGAAAACAAATCTATCCTTAGCAGGGGATAAGGAGGGAGGGATTAATTGATTGGGAAATTCAGATTGCCATATTAACACTACTATATAAAATAGGTAACTAACAAAGACTTACTATTTCTACTCAGTATTTATAATGGCCTATATGGGAAAAGTGGAGAAGGCAATGGCACCCCACTCCAGTACTCTTGCCTAGAAAATCGCATGGACCGAGGAGTCTGGTAGGCTGCAGTCCATGGGGTCGCTAAGAGTCGGACACGTCTGAGCAACTTCACTTTCACTGTTCACTTTCATGCATTGGAGAAGGAAATGGCAACCCACTCCAGTATTCTTGCCTAGAGAATCCCAGGGATGGGGGAGCCTGGTGGGCTGCCATCTATGGGGTTGCACAGAGTCGGACATGACTGAAGCGACTTAGCAGCAGCAGCATATGGGAAAAGAATCTAAAAAAGTATGGATATATGTATATGTATGATTAATTTACTGCACACTTGAAAGTAACACAATATTATAAATCAACTGTACTCCAATAAAAATTTTTTTAAAAGAATATTTACCTCACAACACTGCTATGAGGATTAAGTGAAATAGTATCTGTAAAATACTAGCAGTGACAGGTAGATAGCAAGCTCTCCATAAATGTTGCTATCATTATTAAGACATTTTTCAAAATTAAAAACCTTTAAACATATAAAACTATAATTAGCCATACAGTAAATTTATTTATAAAATAATTCTTTGAAGTTTATGAGTGCAAACTTATAAATACAGTAAATTAAGTTCTTTTAAGCATTCTATTATTGTTTAAAAACAATTACATTTTCAATCAGTTCAGTTCAGTTCAGTTGCTCAGTTGTGTCTGACTCTTCAGGAACCTATGAATCGCAGCCCACCAGGCCTCCCTGTCCATCACCATCTCCCAGAGTCTACTCAAACTCATGTCCATAGAGTCGGTGATGCCATCCAGCCATTTCACCCTCTGTCGTTCCCTTCTCCTCCTGCCCCCAATCCCTCCCAGCATCAGAGTCTTTTCCAATGAGTCAACTCTTCACATGAGATGACCAAAGTACTGGAGTTTCAGCTTTAGCATCAGTCCTTCCAATGAACACCCAGGACTGATCTCCTTTAGAATGGACTGGTTGGATCTCTTTGCAGTCCAAGGGACTCTCAAGAGTCTTCTCCAATACCACAGTTCAAAAGCATCAATTCTCCAGTGCTCAGCTTTCTTCGAAGTCCAACTCTCACATCCATACATGACCACTGAAAAAACCATAGCCTTGACTAGACGGACCTTTGTTGGCAAAGTAATGTCTCTGCTTTTTAATATACTATCTAGGTTGGTCATAACTTTCCTTCCAAGGAGTAAGTGTCTTTTAATTTCATGGCTGAAATCACCATCTGCAGTGATCTGGAGCCTCCAAAAATAAAGTCTGACACTGTTTCCACTATTTCCCCATCTATTTGCCATGAAGTGATGGGACCAGATGCCATGATCTTAGTTTTCTGAATGTTGAGCTATGCCCTTAAATAAAATTCACAGTCTTAATATCATTTAGATATCCCACATCCAAGGTAAGAGAAACCCAAGTAAGACAGTAGGTGTTGCAAGAGGGCATCAGAGGGCAGAAACACTGAAACCATACTCAAAGAAAACTAGTCACACTAGGACCACAGCCTTGTCTAACTCAATGAAACTAAGCCATGCCTGTGGGGCCACCCAAGATGGGCGGGTCATGGTGAAGAGGTCTGACAGAATGTGGTCCAATGGAGAAGGGAATGGCAAGCCACTTCAGTATTCTTGCCTTGAGAACCCCATGAACAGCATGAAAAGGCAAAATGATAGGATACTGAAAGAGGAACCCCCCAGGTCAGTAGCTGTCCAATATTCTACTGGAGATTAGTGGAGAAATAACTCCAGAAAGAATGAAGGGATTGAGCCAAAGCAAAAACAATACCCAGTTGTGGACGTGACTGGTGATAGAAGCAAGATCCGATGCTGTAAAGAGCAATATTGCATAGGAACCTGGAATGTCAGGTCCATGAATCAAGGCAAATTGGAAGTGGTCAAACAAGAGATGGCAAGAATGAAAGTTGACATTCTAGGAATCAGTGAACTCAAATGGACTGGAATGGGTGAATTTAACTCAGATGACCATTATATCTACTACTGTGGGCAGGAATCCCTCAGAAGCAAGGGAGTAGCCATCATAGTCAACAAAAGAGTTCGAAATGCAGTACTTGGATGCAATCCAAAAACAGAATGATCTCTGTTCGTTTCCAAGGCAAACCATTCAATATCACGGTAATCCAAGTCTATGCCCCAACCAGTAACGCTCAAGAAGCTGAAGTTGAACGGTTCCATGAAGATCTACAAGACCTTTTAGAACTAACACCCAAAAAAGATGTCCTTTTCATTATAGGGGACTGGAATGCAAAAGTAGGAAGTCAAGAAACACCTGGAGTAACAGGCAAATTTGGCCTTGGAATACGGAATGAAGCAGGGCAAAGACTAATAGAGTTTTGCCAAGAAAATGCACTGGTCATAGCAAACACCCTCTTCCAACAACACAAGAGAAGACTCTACACATGGACATCACCAGATGGTCAACACTGAAATCAGATTGATTATATTCTTTGCAGCCAAAGATGGAGAAGCTCTATACAGTCAACAAAAACAAGACCAGGAGCTGACTGTGGCTCAGATCATGAACTCCTTATTGCCAAATTCAGACTGAAATTGAAGAAAGTAGGGAAAACCACTAGACCATTCAGGTATGACCTAAATCAAATCCTTTATGATTATACAGTAGAAGTGAGAAATAGATTTAAGAGCCTAGCTCTGATAGATAGAGTGCCTGATGAACTATGGACGGAGGTTCGTGACATTGTACAGGAGACAGGGATCAAGACCATCCCCATGGAAAAGAAATGCAAAAAAGCAAAATGGCTTTCTGGGGAGGCCTTACAAATAGCTGTGAAAAGAAGAGAAGTGAAAGCAAAGGAGAAAAGGAACGATATAAGCATCTGAATGCAGAGTTCCAAAGAATAGCAAGAAGAGATAAGAAAGCCTTCCTCAGTGATCAATGCAAAGACATAGAGGAAAACAACAGGGTGGGAAAGACTAGAGATCTCTTCAAGAAAATTAGAGATAGCAAGGGAACATTTCATGCAAAGATGGGCTCGATAAAGGACAGAAATGGTATGGACCTAACAGAAGTAGAAGATATTAAGGAGAGGTGGCAAGAATACACAGAAAAACTGTACAAAAAAGATCTTCTCACCCAGATAATCACGATGGTGTGATCACTCACCTAGAGCCAGACATCCTGGAATGTGAAGTCAAGTGGGCCTTAGAAAGCAGAGGATGAGATGGCTGGATGGCATCACTGACTCGATGGACGTGGGTCTGAATGAACTCCGGGAGTTGGTGATTGACAGAGAGGCCTGGTGTGCTGCGATTCATGGGGAAGCAAAGAGTCGGACACGACTGAGCGACTGAACTGAATATCATTTATTCATTTCAAATTGAAATCATAAAGTTAACTTGATAGGTATTCTAATATGCTGGATTCTCTTAAAATTGCAAACCCCTTTATGATGAACACATAGATCATCCCTAAATTAAAAAAAATTAATATAAGCATCTGTTTAATTTCATCTCATTATTTAATTTTAAACAATCCAGGTAATTATAAAGTGACTTACTCAAATAATTAAGGAGCATAATTTTACCATTTTTGAGTTTTCTGATTAAAATATTGGAATGGTGAGATAAAAGCTAATTGAAGAGAGATTACAGACCAGGATAGGACCCAGGAATCACACACTCTCAGAATGAATCATCAAGAGTCACAGACAAACACACACAGTCCCCTTTCTTCTGGTTAATTTCCTTTTGCTACCATGAAAATGGTTCAAGGGTCCATGTGCCTCCACTGGGATTGTATTGACCCTCATGACTTGGATATATTTAATTATACACCTTAACTCACTTTTTTATCTCTCAGGTAGCTGCAAGTTACCTCTATCACTTGATTGCATTCAACTGCTCTCTTAATTTGCTGATTTGATTCAGTCTCATGTCCCACTTGTCGTTTCTGGACCCTGATGTAATTCTTTTGTCATTTTTTAAAGCAAGATTTCTTAAAAAGAAGCTTTCATGTTGTAATCCTTAGGGACTGCATTTGGCTACAAATAACAAGCATCAGCTATCATAGTTAAATTTTCTTAGAGTCCAGAGTTGAGTAATTCTGTGGTAAAACAAATGCCTCAGTTTCTGTCTATGCTTATCCTTAATAATTACTTTCATTCTTATTGGTTCTTCATAAATGCATGATGGGAGTTAGTTGTGACTTTCTTCCTGCATACCCGGTAGGACAAGGAAGAAAGAAATGATGAGGGGTGGGTGCTGCTTTAGGATACTAAGATTTCCCTCACATTTAACAATGTCCTCTTTACAGATCTTTGACTATAACTGCTTTCACTCTTGTAGTTAACCTTTATCTTCCTTTCTGTGAGATTACACATATATAATATATGTGTTATATATATATATAACTTATACACACATATATACGTTGGTGCTGTCTCTGGTTCCTGGCAAGGAGTTTCTAAAACCCTAGTAATTTCCTGAGAGGTAAGAGTATTAGGATCACCTTTTGTTCTAATGAGGTCACTCTGGTTGGGCTCCTGGATGGCTCCTAAATGAGGGCTTTTCAACAACAACAGCAACAAAACAAGTAGTGATTAGAGGCATGGAATTTTTAGCCCCATACCCCCATTTTCTATAGAGAGGAGAGGGGTTGGGAATAAAGAGTAGAGTTGATCATCCCCATGTGATGAAGCCTCCATAAAATTCCAATAGTATGGGTTTCAAAGAGCTTCCAGGTTGGTGAGCATGTTCAAACTAGGAGAGTGATGCACCCCCACCTTGTAAACTGAAAAAAACACAACATGAAATTGTGAGTTAAGTTTTATATGAGGCAAAATGAGAACTATAGCCTGGGAGACAACATTTCAGACAGCTCGGAGAAACTGCTCCAAAGAGGTTGGGGGGAGATTGGTAGTACATATGATTTTAGTGAAGGGAGATACATGCAGTCAAACACACATTTTGGCAGAGATTTGCTGCTAGTCATGAGGAGCAGGTGTCACTGTTAATGATTACAGTGCAGTGCTTTCCTAGATATGAGAAGATACAGAAATTGGGCTTATAAAATTCTCTTCTGAAAATATCTTATTATCTGAAGGCCTGTTCTGCCAGTATTTTCCAGGACACAGTGTCCCATTCATGATCTACACCTTGAGCTCCTTTTGGAATGTGTTGAAGGTCAGTGGCTTCAGTGGCTAGTGATCTAGTCCATGTAGAAGCAAATGGCAAGTGAAAATTTTTAGTTGGCAATCTCCACATGGACAGAAGTTCATGTGCTCAGGACCCTCCTAAGATTTGTCGTACATATCTCTTTTTCTGGTTGTTCATTGTATCCTCTATCATATCTTTTAGTAATAAACGTAAATGTAAGTATTTCCTTGAGTTCTGTGAGCTGCTGTGACAAATAAATAAAACACAAGGGGGAGGGGGCACACGTTGTTGAAATATCTGACTTATAGCCGGTTGGTCAGAAGTGACAATCTGGAATGGCTTTTTGAGTGATGGGGTGGGGAGTAGTGTTGTGGGACTGAGCCCTTCACCTATGGGATCTGACACTGCCTCCAGGTAGATAGTGTTAAAAATGAGTTAAATTATGGGATGTCCAAATGATGTCACAAAGAATTGCTTGTTGTAGGAAAAACACCCTCACATGTGGTGATCAGAAGTGTCAAAAGTGCGTAAGTATTTTGTGTGAGTAATAAATGAGACACTCAGGTGAAAGAAAAACAGAACATAGGAGACCTGGGTTTTCTTCTATATAGGAGGGAAAACCTGGAATTTTTCCTGTATACTTTCTATCCCTTATATAGTGACCAAAGCTATCATTCTAAAATAAATATTTTTTCTATACAAATCCCTTGTTTAAAATCTTTAAGAGTTTCTCTTTGCCTATAATAAGAGGCATTAATTTCTTAGAGGTCCAATAATACCTTTATATGATGACCACATTTCCAACATCCTGCTAGAATTTTCTAGCTCCCTTAGAATATCATGTGCTGGGTTCATTACAATTGCCTTATATTACAATCATATGTGAACTTGACATTGCTCTTGCTGCTTTTCCTGCCTGGGAGAACTTACCTTCATTCTCCTTAGTTTATTTGACAAATGATACAATAGCTAACCTTTTTGTGAAGGCTTTATTTCCTGACTTTATTCTTCAGAAAAAAAATCTTCACATATTCTTCTGACTCACATAACATCCATATCCTTGAATTTTTCTTTGTACTTAGGGCATTGCCACATTGTATCAAAATTGGCTCTAGTTCTGTTTTTAAAAGCTCATTTTATTTAATATTTTCTGCATATTTCATTGTAAGTAGTTAACAAATTTATTAGTCAAGTGAAATGGAAAATAGAGTAGTTTTAATTATTCTGTGATATATGATGAACAACTTTAAGAAGAAATATAACCTTATCTTTGATAAAGGAGGCAAAAATACACAATAGATAAGACCATCTTTTTAACAGCTGGTGCTGGGAAAACTGGTCAATCACTTATAAAAGAATAAAACTAGTACACTTTCTAACACCATACACAAAAATTAACTAAAATGGGTTAAAGATCTAAATGTAAGACCAGAAACTATAAAACTCTAAGAGGAAAACATAGGCAGAAGACTCTGACGTAAATCACAAGATCCCCTTTGACTCACCTCAGAGTAATGGGAATGAAAACAAAAATGACAAATGGGACCTAATTAAACTTAAAATGTTTTGCACAACTAAGGAAACTATAAGCAAGGTGAAAAGGCAGCCTTCAGAATAGGCGAAAATAATAGCAAACAAAACAACTGACAAAGAAACAATCTCCAAAATATACAAGCAGTTCATGCAGCTCAATACCAAAAAAACAAAAAGCCCAATCAAAAAGTGGGAAAAAGACCTAAACAGACATTTCTCCAGAGAAGACATATAGATGGCTAACAAACACATGAAAAGATGCTCAACATCACTCATTATCAGAGAAATGCAAATCAAAGCCACAATGAGGTATCATCTCACGCCAGTCAGAATGGCTGCCATCAAAATTCTACAAACAATAAATGCTGGAGAGGGTCTGGAGAAAAGGGAATGCTCTTACACTGTTGGTAGGAATGCAAACTGGTACAGCCACTGTAGAGAACAGTGTGGAGATTCCTTAGGAAACAGAAAATAGAACTGCCATATGATCCAGCAGCCCCATTGCTGGGCATATACACCAAGTAAACCTGAATTGAAGGAGCTATACATACCCCAATGTTCATTGCAGCACTGTTTACAATAGCTAGGACATGGAAGCAACCTAGATGTCCATCAGCAAACGAATGGACAAGAAAGTTGTGGTACATATACACAATGGAATATTACTCAACTATAAAAATAGAGTGCTTTTGAGTCAGTTCTAATGATGTGGATGGAACTGGAGCCTATTATACAGAG
Source organism: Bos indicus x Bos taurus (assembly GCF_003369695.1). Classification (NCBI taxonomy): domain Eukaryota; kingdom Metazoa; phylum Chordata; class Mammalia; order Artiodactyla; family Bovidae; genus Bos; species Bos indicus x Bos taurus. The sequence continues at coordinate 33,235,681 of NC_040088.1, forward strand.
TGAAGTAAGTCAGAAAGAGAAGCACCAATATAGTATATTAATGCGTACATGTGGAATTTAGAAAGATGGTGATGATGACCTTATATGCAAAACAGCAAAAGAGACACAGATGTGTCACTAACACTTCTACTGCTCAAATTCTTCCATAAAATTGCAGAGGAGGGAAACTCCCAAAGACATTCTATGAGGCCACCATTCCAAAACCAGTCAGAGATGTCACAAAAAAAGAAAATTAGAGGCCAATATCATGGTGATGAATATAGATACAAAAATCCTCAACAATATGATAGTAAAGAGAATTAAATAATATATTATTATTAATAGTACAATCCAAATTATTAAAAGGATAATACATCATGATCAAGTGGACTTTATTCCAGGGATGCAAGTATTCTTCAATATATACAAATCAATAAATGTGATACTCTATAATAACAAACTGAAAGATATCAACCATATGATCATCTCAATAGAGGCAGAGAAAGTCTTCTACAAAATGAAACTCTTATTTATGATTAAAAACTCTCCAGAAAGTAGGCATAGAAGGATCATACCTCAACATAATAAAGGCCATATATGACAAACCCACAGCAAACATTATTCTCAATGGTGAAAAATTGAAAGCAATGCTGATTTTCCAATCCAAGAATATGGTTTATCTCTCCATCTGCTTGTGTAGTCTTTGATTTCTTTCATCAATGTCTTATAGCTTTCTGCATATAGAGCTCTTGTCTCTTAGGTAGGCTTATTCCTAAGTATTTATTCTTTTTGTGGCAATGGTGAATGATATTGTTTCCTTAATTTCTCTTTATGATTTTAATTGTTAGTGTGTAGGAATTCAAGGGATTTCTGTGTATTAACTTTATATCCTGCAACTTTGCTATATTCATTGATTAGCTCTAGTAATTTTCTGCTAGCATCTTTAGGATTTTCTATGTATAGTATCATGCTGTCTGCAAACAGTAAGATTTTTCCTTCTTCTTTTCCAACTTGGATTCCTTTTACTTCTTTTTCTTCTCAAAACTTAACATTAAAAAAACTAAGATCCTGGCATCCAGTCTCATCACTTCATGGAAAATAGAGGCGGGTGGGAAAGTGGATACTGTGACAGATCTTATTTTCTTGTGCTCCAAAGTTATTGTGGGTGGTGACTGCAGCCATGAAATTAAAAGACGCTTGTTCCTTGAAAGCTATGACAAGCCTAAACAGTATATTAAAAAGCAGAGCCATCACTTTGCCAACAAAGGTCCATATAGTCAAAATTATGGTTTTTCCAATAGTCATGTATGGATGTCAGAGTTAGATCATAAAGAAAGCTGAGTGCTGAAGAACTGATGGTTTTGAACTGTGGTAAGTTGAGAGGATTCTTCCTTGGACAACAAATGGATCAAACCAGTCAATCCTAAAGGAAATCAATCCTGAATATTCATTGGAAGGACTGATGCTGAGTCTGAAGCCCAAATCATTTGACCACTTGATGCTAAGAGCCGACTCTTTGGTAAAGACCCTGATACGGGGAAAGACTGAGGTCAAAAGAAAAGGGCAGCAGAGGATGAGATGGTTAGATAACATCACTGACTCAGTGAACATGAATTTGAGCAAACTCTGGGAGATAGTCAGGGACAGGGAAGCCTTGCATGTTGCAGTCCTTGGGGTCACAAATAGTTGGATGTGACTTAGTGACTGAACAAAAAATGCTGTTTCCATAGTTACCTTTACTATGATTCCCACATGGACATCCTGTGCTCTAGTGAAGCCAAACTATTTACTCCTGAGAAATTTCTCTCTTTTCTAGCCTATTCTTAGTGTAAGCACTGTTTGTTCTTCCTGGAAAAAAAAAAATTATCTGCAATTTTCTGCCTAGGAAATCATACTCCTGTTTCAGCATTCAGAATGGCTTCTTATCAGTTGGTGTCTGATAAAAAGTTCCTTCCGAGTGTTTTTAGAGAACTCTGTAAATAGTTCTATTTTAGCATTTACCCTTGTTTGGTGCTATGGACTGAGTATGTGTACCCCTTTCAAATTCATCCGCTGAAATCCAATCTTCAACTTGATGGTATTTGGAGATGGGGAGGCTAAAGTCTCATCTCCAGTATGATGGCATGTGGAGATAGGGCCTTTGAAGGAGTAATTAGGTCATGAGTGTGAAGTCCTCATGATGGGATTTGTGTCCTTATAAGAAGAGACATGAGAGTCCTTGCTTCCTCTCTCTCTACTCTCTGCTGTGACAGAACAAGAAGAGAAGACAGCCATCTGCAAACCTAGATGAGGGCTTGCACTAGATGGTATCAACCATCACCTCGTCCTTGAACTTCCCATCCTCGAGAACTGCAGGTCATAAATGTGTGTTATTTAACCACTCAGCCTATGCCTCTTTGTTATAGCAACCCCAACTGACTAAGACACTTGGTAAAGTTTTGCTTGTGTTAAAATACAATACAACAGGCTCAAAATGGAGTCACTTATGAAAAGCCTTATGTCACATACCCAAAATCTAATTTCTGCTTCTGCTTTCCAAGAAATACAATCTTAAACAAGTCAATCAGAAATACAATCTTAAATGAGTCAAACCTGATCAGCACTAGTGGGGTGCTCTGCCTGATAGATCTGTGCAATCCCCCAAAATATTGACCTTGCCATGACCAATCCAATTTTTGGATCCACTTTTTTAAAACCTCTTTCTTCACATTCTCTTCTACCTATAAGGTTGCATTTTGTACAGCTCCTGGGTGCTCCTTTCTACCTGCTATATCGGATGAGGCCTGATTCATGAATCACTGAATAAAGCCAATAAGATGTTTAAAGTTTACTTAGTTGAATTATGCTTTTTTAACACTTTATTTGTTAACTATCTTCTGAGTATATAAAATAATCTCAGCTATACAGATGACACCACTTTTATGGCAGAAAGCAAAGAGGAACTAAAGAGCCTCTTGATGAAGGTGAAAGAGGAGAGTGAAAAAGCTGGCTTAAAACTCAACATTCAAAAAATGAAGATCACAGCATGCAATCCCATCACTTCATGGCAAATAGGTGGGATAACAAAGGAAACAGTGACAGACTTTTTTTTCTTGGGCTCCAAAATCACTGCAGATGGTGACTCTAGCCATGAAAATAAAAGAAGCTTGCTCCTTGGAAGGAAAGTTATGATCAACCTAGATAACATATTAAAAAGCAGAGACATTACTTTGCCAACAAAGGTCCTTACAGTCTAAGCTATGGTTTTTCCAATAGTCATGTATGGATTGTGAGAGTTGGGCCATAAAGAAGGCTGATTTTGGAGCCCAACGTTTCATCCAGCCCAATGTTTCTCATGTTTCTCTGCATATAAGTTAATTAAGCAGGGTGACAACATACAGCTTTGAGGTACTCCTTTTCCTACTTGGAACCAGTCTGTTGTTCCATGTCCACTTCTAACTGTTGCTTCCTGACCTGCATACAGATTTCTCAGGAGGCAGGTCAGGTGGTCTGGTATTCCCATCTCTTTCAGAATTTTCCACAGTTTATTGTGATCCATACAGTCAAAGGCTTTGGCATAGTCAATAAAGCAGAAATAGATGTTTTTCTGGAACTCTCTTGCTTTTTCTATGATCCAGCGGATGTTGGCAATTTGATTTCTTGTCCCTCTGCCTTTTCTACAACCAGCTTGAACATCTAGAAGTTCACGGTTCATGTATTGCTGAAGCCTGGCTTGGAGAATTTTGAGCGTTACTTTACTAGCGTATGAGATGAGTGCAATTGTGCAGTAATTTGAGCATTTAGGTTTGACCTAAAAAAAATCAATTATGGTTATACAGTGGAAGTTATAAAGAGATTCAAGGGATTAGATCTGATAGAGTGCCTGAAGAACTATGGACGGAAGTTTGTGAGATTGTACAGGAAGCAGTGATCAAAACCATCCTCAAGAAAAATAAATTCAAAAAGGTTGTCTGAGGAGGCCTTACAAATAGCTGAGAAAAGAAGAAAAGTGAAAGGCAAAGGAGAAAAGCAAAGATATATCCATTTGAATGCAGAGTTCCAAAGAATAGCAAGGAGAGATAAGAAAGCCTTCCTCAGTGATCAGTGCAAAGAAACAGAGGAAAGCAGTAGAATGCTAAAGACTAGAGATCTCTTCAAGAAAATCAGAGATACCAAGGGAACATTTCATGCAAAGATGGGCACAATAAAGGACAGAAATTGTATGAACCACACAGAAGCTGAAGATATTAAGAGGTGACAAGAGTACAAAAAAGAACATACATAAAAGATCTTAATAATCCAGATAGCCACAATGGTGTGATCACTCACCTCGAGTCATCTTGGAATATGAACAAATGGTCCTTGGGAAGCATCATGATGAACAAAGCTAGTGGAGGTGATGGAATTCCAGTTGAGCTATTTCAAATCCTAAAAGATGATGCTATTAGAGTGCTGCATTCAATGTGGCAGCAAATTTGGAAAACTCAGCAGTGGGCACAGGACTGGAAAAGATCAGTTTTCTTTCCAATCCCAAAGAAAGGGAATGACAAAGTATGTTCAGATTACCACACAATTGCACTCATCTCACATGCTAGCAAAGTAATCCTCAAAATTCTCCAAGTTAGGCTTCAACAGTCCATTAACCAAGAACTCCCAGATGTTCAAGCTGGATTTAGAAAAGGCAGATGAACCAATGATCAAATTGCCAACATCTGTTGGATCATATAAAAAGCAAGAGAATTCCAGAAAAACATCTACTTCTGCTTCATTGACTACATTGAAGCCTTTGACTGTGTGGATCACAACAACTGTGGAAAATGCTTTAAGAGATGGGAATAACATACCACCTCACCTGCCTCCTGAGAAATCTGTGTGCAGTTCAAGAAGCAATGGTTAAAACTGCACATGGAACAACAGATTGGTTCCAAATTGGGAGAGGAGTAAGTAAAGGCTGTATATTGTCAACCTGCTTATTTAACTTCTATGGAGTGTACATTATTTGAAATGCCAGGCCGGACAAAGCACAAGCTGGAATCAAGATTGCTGGGAGAAATATAAATAACCTCAGGTATGCAGATGACACCATCCTCATGGCATGAAGTGAAGAGAATCTAAAGAGCTTCTTGATGAAAGTTGAGAGGAGAGTGAAAAAACTGGCTTAAAAATCAACATTAAAGAAATAAAGACCATGACATCCAGTCTCATCACTTCATGGCAAATAGATTGGGAGACAGTGCAAAACAGTAACAGACTTTATTTTCTTGAGCTCCACCATCACTGAAGATAGTGACTGCAGCCATGAATTTAAAAGATGCTTGCTCCTTGGAAGAAAATTTATGACCAACCTAGACAGCCTGTTTAAAATCAGAGACATTATTTTGCCAACAAAGGTATGTCTAGTCAAAGTTATGGTTTTCCAGTAGTCATGCATGGATGTGAGAGTGGACTGTAAAGAAATCTGAGCACTGAAGAGTTGATGCTTTAGAACTATGGTGTTGGAGAAGACTCTTGTGAGTCCCTTGGACTACAATGAGATCAAATCAGTCAATTGTAAGGGAAATCAGTCCTGAATATTCAATGGAAGTACTGATGCTGAAGTTGAAGCTCCAATACTTTGGCCACTTGATACAAAGAACTGACTAATTAGAAAAGACTCTGATGCTGGGAAAGATTGAAGGCAGGAGGAGAAGGGGATGACAGAGTATCAGATGGTTGGATGGCAGCACTGGCTTGTTGGACATGAGTTTGAACAGGCTCTGGTAATTGGTGATGGACAGGGAAGACTGGCTTCTTGCAGTCCATGGGGTCACAAAGAGTCAGACACTACTGAGTGACTGAACTGAACTGAACTGAATAATAATGGATAAAACTAATTTAAGTTATAGAAGTCCAGATAATGATTAAACTTGGGCCAAGCATACTGTCAGTTGGATGCACAAGGAGGACTTCTAGCATCTGGTAATGTTTTGTTTTTCTGCTGCAGATACTGGTTCAGTTTGTTTAAAAAAATCATCAAACTCCAGTATATTCTTTACTGTATGTACATCCTATGCTATGCTATGCTAAGTCACTTCAGTTGTGTCCGACTCTGTGTGACCCCATAGACGGTAGCCTACCAGGCTCCCCCATTCCTGGGATTCTCCAGGCAAGAACACTGGAGTGGGTTTCCATTTCCTTCTCCAATGCATGAAAGTGAAAAGTGAAAGTGAAGTCACTCAGTCGTGTCCGACTCTTAGAGACCCCATGGACTGCAGCCAACCAGGCTCCTCCATCCATGGGATTTTCCAGGCAAGAGTACTGGAGTGGGGTGCCATTGCCTTCTCCATGTACATCCTACTGCAGTGAAAAGCATAAAGTGTACCTATGGAGGGATGCACACTTATATATCCAGAGCCTAGTTTAAGATCATATATATCTGTGGTTCTTAGTATTACATACATTGTACAACAACATATTTTTTAAAGCTCAGTAATTTAACACACACATCAAGGACTTGATGGTTTTATATCTTTTCTCTAATGATAGCTACAATGCACTAAGAGCATCCTCTATGTAAGGACTACTTCAGAATCAGTGAGATTAAGTCAAAGGATAAAGAACCTTGAATGGCAGGCCTAATATCCACACCCAGATCTGATTACAAGGCCGACATCATATGAAACACCTTCTATAGATCACCTACATTTATTTTCTAGAAGAAACAGTTTTTTCTTGTTTATGAAGATATTTAATTTTCCAACAACTGGAGATGACCAACATTACTATAGATACTGATATTTCAATTAGCTTCTGACAAAATTTACAATATATCTTTTTCCTCCGTATTACTAACTGACTGGTCCCAAATTGAGGAAGGAGCACAAAGTTGTATATTGTCTTATTTAACTTATATACAGAGTATATCATATGAAATGCCAGCCTGGATGAATCACAAGCTGGAATCAAGCTTTTCAGGAGAAATACTAACCTCAGATATGGAGATGATACTACCTTAATGGCAGAAAGTGAAGAGAAACTAAAGAGCCTCTTGATGAAAGTGAAAGAGGAGAGTGAAAGAGCTGGCTTAAAATTTAGCATTAAAAAAAAAAAAAAAAAGACAGCTAAGATCATGGCATTTAGTCCCATCACTTCATGACAAATAGAAGGGTAAACATTTGAAGCAGTGACAGATTTTATTCCCTTGGGCTCCAAAATTACCACAGACAGTGACTGCAGCCATGAAATAAAAGACACTTACTCCTTGGAAAAAAAGCTCTGATCAACCTAGACAGTATATTATAAAGCAGAGAAATCACTTTGCCAACAAAGGTCCATAAAGTCAAAGCTATGGTTTTTCCAGTAGTCATGTACGGTTGTGAGAGTTGGACAATAAAGTAGACTGAGCCCAAAGAATTGGTGGTTTTAAGTTGTGGTGCTGGAGAAGACTCTTGAGAGCCCCTTGGACTGCGAGGAGATCAAATCAATCATTCCTAAAGGAAATCAACCCTGAATATTCATTGGAAGGACTGCTCCTGATATTGAAGCTCCAGTTCTTTGGCCACCTGATGTGGAGAGCCAGATGGTTGGAAAAGACCTTGATGCTAGGAAAGATTGAGGGCAACAGGAGGGGACAGGAGAAGAGGACAACAGAGGATGAGATGGTTAGATAGCATCACTGACTCAATGAACATGAATTTGAGCAAACTCTAGAAGACAGTGGAGTATAAAGGAGCCTGGCATGCTGCAGTCCTTGGGGTTGTAGAGTCAGACATAATTTAGGAACTGAACAACAACATGAACAGTAATACTAAGTATGCAGATTTTTTTTTTTTAATGGGAAACCATTATTTCTTGAATTATGCTTCAAACAACTGGAGGATCTCAGTTCTCCCAAATTAATGAGTTTAAGTCTTACTCATGGGCCATATGAGCTCTGGATTTTTCATTTTTCATTATCTTAGACCTAGAAAGAAAGATCAGTTTCTATCCAGGACATTGTTGTGCTCATGGCCAAGGGTACATATAACAGATACACAAATGACTCTTCACCCCTCTTTCAATGTAGCATAATCATTTTTGCCTGCATTTCATCAGCCAAAGCAAGTCATGTTACCAAACCTGACTTTGGTGGGATGGACCCTTTAATCTCCCCATGGGAAAATGTACCTCAAAATAATAGGCCTCATAGATACTAGGCTTCCATGGTGGCTCAGAGGTTAAAGCGTCTGCCTCCAATGCAGGAGACCCGGGTTCGATCCCTGGGTTGGGAAGATCCCCTGGAGAAGGAAATGGCAACCCACTCCAGTATTCTTGCCTGGAGAATCCCATGGATGGAGGAGCCTGGTAGGCCACAGTCCACGGGGTCGCAAAGAGTCTGACACAATTGAGTGACTTCACTTTCACTTTCAGATACTAGCATCAGCTACCAGATAAGGAAGTTTGATCCTCTTACACAAAGGAGTAGAAAAAATTTGAGAAGAACACCACAGGCTACAGAGAGCATTTTTATGTGCTATTTAATTTCCACTATATGAATAAGATTATTTATTATCTATTAACTAATAAAGAGACAGCTTTACTGTTTTTCACTTTATTCCTGTTGCAAATAGTGGTTACAAATGTTTCCACAAAGTCATTTGTACAAATTTCTCTAAGGTAGACAGCTGGAGATGAATTTTCTGGGTAGTAGTTTCATAGGTATCTTCTCACTTCACTAGATCTTTACAAAGTTTTCTCTAAAAAGTACAACTTCACTTTCTTACCGGAAACGTATAGGAGTTTCAGATTCTCCACAAATTGTTCAGTTCAGTTCAGTTCAGTTGCTCAGTCATGTCTGACTCTTTTCGACCCCATGAATCGCAACACGCCAGGCCTCCCTGTCCATCACCAACTCCCTGTGTTCACCAAAACTCATGTCGATCCAGTCCGTGATGCCATCCAGCCATCTCATCCTCTGTCATCCCCTTTTCCTACTGCCCCCAATCCCTCCCAGCATCAGTCTTTTCCATTAGTCAACTCTTCGCATGAGGTGGCCAAAGTACTGGAGTTTCAGCTTTAGCATCAGTCCTTCTAATGAACACCCAGGACTGATCTCCTTTAGAATGGACTGGTTGGATCTCCTTGCAGTCCAAGGGACTCTCAAGAGTCTTCTCCAACACCACAGTTCAAAAGCATCAATTCTTTGGCTCTCAGCTTTCTTCACAGTCCAACTCTCACATCCATACATGACCACTAGAAAAACCATAGCCTTGACTAGACGGACCTTTGTTGGCAAACTAATATCTCTGCTTTTGAATATGCTATCTAGGTCGGTCATAACTTTCCTTCCAAGGAGTAAGCGTCTTTTAATTTCATGACTGCAATCAGCATCTGCAGTGATTTTGGAGCCCCAAAATAAAGTCTGACCGTGTTTCCACTGTTTTTCCATCTATTTCCCATGAAGTGATAGGACCAGATGCCATGATCTTCATTTTCTGAATGTTGAGCTGTAAGCCAACTTTTTCACTCTCCTCTTTCACTTTCATCAAAAGGCTTTTTAGTTCTTCTTCCCTTTCTGCCATCAGGGTGGTGTCATTTGCATATCTCAGGTTATTGATATTTCTCCCAGCAATCTTGATTCCAGCTTGCACTTCCTCCAGCCCAGCATTTCTCATGATGTACTCTGCATGTAAGTTAAATAAGCAGGGTGACAAGATACAGCCTTGATGTACTCCTTTTCCTATTTGGAACCAGTCTGTTGTTCCATGTCCACTTCTAACTGTTGCTTCCTGACCTGCATATAGGTTTTTCAAGAGGCAGATCAGGGGGTCTGGTATTCCCATCTCTTTCAGAATTTTCCGCAGTTTATTGTGATCCACCCAGTCAAAGGTTTTGGCATAGTCAACAAAGGAGAAATAGATGTTTTTCTGGAACTCTCTTGCTTTTTCGATGATCCAGCAGATGTTGGCAATTTGATCTCTGGTTCCTCTGCCTTTTCTAAAACCAGCTTGAACATCTGGAAGTTCATAGTTCATGTATTGCTGAAGCCTGGCTTGGAGAACTTTGAGCATTACTTTACTAGTGTGTGAGATGAGTGCAATTGTGCGGTAGTTTGAGCATTCTTTGGCATCGCCTCTCTTTGAGATTGGAATGATTATATTCTTTGCAGCCAAAGATGGAAAAGCTCTATATAGTCAGCCAAAACAAGACTGGGAGCTGAATGTGGCTCAGATCATGAACTCCTTATTGCCAAATTCAGACTTAAATTGAAGAAAGTAGGGAAAACCACTAGACCATTCAGGTATGACCTAAATCAAATCCCTTATAATTATACAGTGGAAGTGAGAAATAGATTTAAGGGACTAGATCTGATAGACAGAGTGCTTGATGAACTATGGACGGAGGTTCATGACATTGTGCAGGAGACAGGGATCAAGACCATCCCCATGGAAAAGAAATGCAAAAAAGCAAAACGGCTGTCTGGGGATGCCTTACAAATAGCTGTGAAAAGAAGAGAAGTGAAAAGCAAAAGAGAAAAGGAAAGATATAAGCATCTGAATGCAGAGTTCTAAAGAATAGCAAGAAGAGATAAGAAAGCCTTCTTCAGCGATCAATGCAAAGAAATAGAGGAAAACAACAGAATGGGAAAGACAAGAGATCTCTTCAAGAAAATTAGAGATACCAAGGGGACATTTTATGCAAAGATGGGCTCGAAAAAGGACAGAAATGGTATGGACCTAACAGAAGCAGAAGATATTAAGAAGGGGTATTAGAAGGGATATTAGAAGAACTGTACAAAAAAGATCTTCTCACCCAGATAATCACGATGGTGTGATCACTGACCTAGAGCCAAACATCCTGGAATGTGAAGTCAAGTGGGCCTTAGAAAGCATCACTACAAACAAAGCTAGTGGAGGTGATGGAACCCCAGTTGAGCTATTTCAAATCATGGAAGATGATGCTGTGAAAGTGCTGCACTCAATATGCCAGCAAGTTTGGAGAACTCAGCAGTGGACACAAGACTGGAAAAGGTCAGTTTTTACTCCAATCCCAAATATTGTTACTCTATGCAGTAATGCAATATTCCATATGTTGTTATCCTTTATCTTTGGAAACTTTGTTCAGTCACTCAGCCATGTCCAACTCTTTGCGATCCTATGGACTGCAGCATGCCAGGCTTCCCTGTTCTTCAGCATCTCCTGCAGTTTGCTCGAACTCATGTCCATTGAGTCAGTAATGCCATTCAACCATCTCATCCTCTGTCATCCCCTTCTCCTCCTGCCTTCAATCCTTCCCAGCATCAGGGTTTTTGGAAACATTACAAAACGTCAAATCTGAGTGACAGTAACATATTTATTATTTGTTCTGATTTTTTTGTACAATTGAAAAATTTCCTCATTCTTAATTAATTAACATTTTGCAGGAATATTATTAAACTAATGGAAAACAAAAAGAAGTTTCATAGAAGCAGATTGATGTAAAAAAATTCCTATGTCCATTTTTATTACTTTGGAAAACAGTACACATATAGAATTTATATAGAGAATGATATAGAAGTTTTCTTCTGAATATTCACACATAACCTTCAATTATTCCCTTCTCTAGCCACTAAATATTTCTACAAGTACAAATAGCTGATGAAAAGAATATTTCTCTGTTGACTTTCAAATACTTCTGGATAGGAAAGATATTATTAATTGCCTCATATCCCATTTTCCTCAACCCTCTGGAGCTACTTGAAATCATAAACAATTCCCATATTTTCCAGTGTTTTTGTCTTTCATTAAATGCTTGCTTCTCTCTGCCTGAAGGCTGCCTCTGGTTCTAGAAGGATGCCTGACTCACAAGTAGTAACAGGAAGTGCCAGGATGTTGATGTCCCCAAGAGCCATCATTCAACTAACACGGGGTAAGGTTTCCTGGATTCTTGAACTTTGTGAGGACTGAGTTCTCCAGAGTATTTGTTGGAGGATTCTCAAACAAAGTGGGAAGGACTGAGCCCCAGTTGTCCCCACGGTTACCTGACCCATGAATACACCCTTATTGATCTCCTGCTCTTTCTGTCTCACTCTTCCCCTTGCCATGGTTTCTGTGAATCACTCTCAAATAAATCACTTGTGTATGAAGTCTAGTCTCAGTCCTGCTTTGGGATTATGCGGGAGGAAAAAAGCAGGTTTGGGGCTTATAAATTGGATGAACAAAAGGAGGGTTAGCAAGAGAAAAATAAACAGAAATTAACACCTGCATGGCACATACATATGGGAGAACTCAGTGATGAGGGACACAAAGTGACTATAACTTAAGCTTATATGATATCTTAGCAAAGAATAATAAATTTGTGAAGTATTGATAAGACAATGGAAAGGGACTTTGAGCTTTAAGATTGAAGTTGTAGGAAGGTAAAGATGATGCAGGAGAAGGAAATATAACATCCTCAGACACACCAGAGTCCATGGGATGAATGGCAATTTGAGGGTCCCTGGCTTCAGACAGGTAGGAATTCAAGAGTGAGTAGAAGTAGCGTAAAAGCAGATTTACTCAGGGAGGCATACACTCCATGGACAGAACATAGTTCATCTCAGAAGGCAAAAGCAGCCCTGGGGTGTGGGGTTCTTGATTTTTATGGACTGGGTAATTTCATATGCTAAAGAGTTGGAGGAATATTCTTGCTGAGGTGAAGGGACTTCTAAGGGTTGGGTCACTGTCCACTTTTTGGCCTTTTATGGTCAGCCCTGGGACTGTCATGGTGTGAATGGGAGTGTTTCTTTAGTATTCTAAAGAAGACACTATGACCATACTATGTTCAAACCATGCTTGATACCATCTTGGTTTTAGCTGATTCAGGCCAGTTTTTGTTGTATTGTGTTTTTTCTCAAATGCTGCCCCCTCCCATTCTTTTAACAGCTGTGCCTGGCCCACTTCCTTCCTGTCTCAAATATATGAGGAAACTAATGGAAGAAGTTCTTTTAGCAAAGTTTGTTATGTAGATTCCACTAGTGCCATTTCTGGGCTTAGAGTTCACAGTTGTTTCCAGTAACTAACTTTTGTCTTTCTTGGTAGAGAAGAAAGAGAGGATGTCTTTATAAATTTACGTCCATTTTTAGACAAATAGAAGGGCAGAGAGCTTTTATTGTATCTGCCTCTTCTCAAATGTCTTCAGGTCCAAATATAACCATACCTCATTGCACTGTGCTTCACTTTATTGCACATGTAGAAGAAATCAATGTAATACACCACAATAACAAATTGAAAAATAAAAGCCATATGATTATCTCAATAGATGCAGAGAAAGCCTTTGACAAAATTCAACATCCATTTATGATAAAAACTCTCCAGAAAGCAGGAATAGAAGGAACATACCTCAACATAATAAAAGCTATATATGACAAACACACAGCAAACATTATCCTCAGTGGTGAAAAATTGAAAGCATTTCTCCTAAAGTCAGGAACAAGACAAGGGTGCCCACTTTCACCACTACTATTCAACATAGTTTTGGAAGTTTTGGGCCACAGCAATCAGAGCAGAAAAAGAAATAAAAGGAATCCAAAATGGAAAAGACGAAGTAAAACTCTCACTGTTTGCAGATAACATGATCCTCTATATAGAAAACCCTAAAGACTCCACCAGAAAATTACTAGAGCTAATCAATGAATATAGTAAAGTTGCAGGATATAAAATCAACACACAGAAATCCCTTGCATTCCTATACACTAATAATGAGAAAACTGAAAGAGAAATTAAGGAAACAATTCCATTCACCATTGCAATGACAAGAATAAAATACTTAGGAATATATCTACCTAAAGAAACTAAAGACCTGTATATAGAAAACTATAAAACACTGGTGAAAGAAATCAAAGAAGACACTAATATATGGAGAAATATACCATGTTCATGGATAGGAAGAATCAATATAGTGAAAATGAATATACTACCTAAAGCAATCTATAGATTCAATGCAATCCCTATCAAGCTACCATTGGTATTTTTCACAGAACTAGAACAAATAATTTCATAATTTATATGGAAATACAAAAAAACCTCGAATAGCCAAAGCAATCTTGAGAAAGAAGAATGGAACTGGAGGAATCAACCTGCCTGACTTCAGGCTCTACTACAAAGCCACAGTCATCAAGACAGTATGGTACTGGCACAAAGCCAGAAGTATAGATCAATGGAACAAAATAGAAAGCCCAAAGATAAATCCACGCACATATGGACAGCTTATCTTTGACAAAGGAGGAAAGAATATACAATGGATTAAAGACAATCTCTTTAACAAGTGGTGCTGGGAAAACTGGTCAACCACTTGTAAAAGAATGAAACTAGAACACTTTCTAACACCATACACAAAAATAAACTCAAAATGAATTAAAGATCTCAACGTAAGACCAGAAACTATAAAACTCCTAGAGGAGAACATAGGCAAAACACTCTACAACATAAATCACAGCAGGATCCTCTATGACCCACCTCCCAGAATATTGGAAATAAAAGCAAAAATAAACAAATGGGACCTAATTAAACTTAAAAGCTTCTGCACAACAAAGGAAACTATATCCAAGATGAAAAGACAGCCTTCAGAATGGGAGAAAATAATAGCAAATGAAGCAACTGACAAACAACTAATCTCAAAAATATACAAGCAACTCCTACAGCTCAACTCCAGAAAAATAAATGACCCAATCAAAAAATGGGCCAAAGAACTAAACAGACATTTCTCCAAAGAAGACATACAGATGGCTAACAAACACATGAAAAGATGCTCAACATCACTCATTATCAGAGAAATGCAAATCAAAACCACAATGAGGTTTTGTGATCCAAAAGTCTACAAGCAATAAATGCTGGAGAGGGTGTGGAGAAAAGGGAACCCTCTTACACCGTTGGTGGGAATGCAAACTAGTACAGCCACTATGGAGAACAATGTGGAGATTCCTTAAAAAACTGGAAATAGAACTGCCTTATGACCCAGCAATCCCACTGCTGGGCATACAGAATGAGGAAAACAGGATTGAAAGAGACACGTGTACCCTAATGTTCATCACAGCACTGTTTATAATAGCCAGGACATGGAAGCAACCTAGATGTCTATCAGCAGATGAATGGATAAGAAAGCTGTGGTACATGTACATAATGGAGTATTACTCAGCCATTAAAAAGAATACATTTGAATCAGTTCTAATGAGGTGGATGAAACTGGAGCCTATTATACAGACTGAAGTAAGCCAGAAAGAAAAACACCAATACAATATGTGTTAGTACACATATATATGGAATTTAGAAAGATGGCAATGATAACCCTGTATGCGAGACAGCAAAAGAGACACAGGTGTATATAACAGTCTTTTGGACTCTGTGTGAGAGGGAGAGGGAGAGGGAGAGGGTGGGATGATTTGGGAGAATGGCATTGAAACATGTACGATATCATATAAGAAACGAATCGCCAGTCCAGGTTCGATACAGGATACAGGATGCTTGAGGCTGGTGCACTGGGATGACCCAGAGGGATGGTATGGGAGGGAGGTGGGAGGGGGTTTCAGGATGGGGAGCACGTGTACACCTGTGGCAGATTCATGTTGATGTATGGCAAAACCAATACAATATTGTAAAGTAATTAGCCTCCAATTAAAATAAATATAAATTAAAAAAAAAGAAATCTATCAGTCCCATTTTCCCAAGAGCATTATTTTTTAATTAAAGTATATACATTGTTGTTTTAAACATAATGCTTTCCAATTTAGTAGAGTATAGTATAGTATAAATAAAACTTTTATATGTAATGGTAAATAAATTAACAAAAAATCCATATGAGCTGTTTTATTGTGATATTTTCTTTATTGCTGTGGTCAGCAACTGAACCTGCAGTATCTCTGAGGTATGCCTGTAATCAATAAGTAAGTGTATTTTGAGATGGTATGTCTTGCTACTCTTCAAGGATTACCCTGTTTAAGAAAGCAAAGAAATCTAAGTCTTCGTGAAACTGATGCCTTCCCCCAATCCCCACCAAGTCCTCCATCTTTTCAGAATTATTCTGTCTTTTATCTGATGAAAAATGTTTCTGAGGATTTCTGAAGGAGCAGGGGGCTTGCAGCCTTCTGAGCCAGTGTGCCCTGTAGCCTAAATCCCTGTCACTGGCTCAACACAAGCTTTTAGGTCTTCTGGCTACAATCTTTTCTCACCAGCCGGCTCTGCCCACAATGGTCAACACCCCAACAGTTCATCTCTCATGAAGAACTCATCACATAAGCCTCTTACATTTAACAGTCTTTTACTGAAACTTCAAGTTAATGCAGTGGATTATATAAAAGAACAAGAAATTCCTTAAAATTGAGCATTGGACCTTCCTGTCCTAAAAAAAATCCATTAATTCTTTCCAGTCATGGGAAAATCTTGTAGGTTACATTTGTCTTAATCTTATAAGTCCTTACTCCAGACCTTTCCCCCCTGCTTTCTATTTGCTTGATTCCAAAACCAAATTCCTGCTATTTACTTTGATTAGAAGTTTAGCCCAGCCCCTAATTTAAGTCTTCTGTTATTCTTGTATAGCACTAACTCCTTAAAGTATTTTTCCAAACAAAAGGCTGTCTAATCATGTTCTTTGCCCCTGAGCCACACAAAGCACAGGCAGGACTTTTTAAATGGCATATTTTTCTTAATATAATTCAAATTATTCTGCCAATTTCACCCTTTGTTTGGAGAAGAGGTACAGCTTAAATATTCATTCTCCTCTATTTCAACCTAGAGTTTGAGGGTTGATATTTATTTTTATTTTAGTTGTATTTAACTGCAACAATACCATGGGGTACTCTTTTAAACAAAATGCTTCAGTGTTTCATATCTTTATGATCTCCATGATTCAGGACAATTTTAGTTTCAAGTGTTGGAAACCAAACCCAATATATCTTAAAGGAGAAGAGGCACAACATTAGCTCACATAATAGCAAAATCTAGGGACAGACTTAGGGTATAGCTAGATCTAGGGGGTTATATATTTGTAGGACACAGTGTCTCTTTATCTTGGTCTCTCAATTTTATTTCTTCTGTGTTGACTTCATTTCCATTCATGTCCTTCCAATGTTTTGGCAAGATGATGATGAGCCTGTATCCTGTCAATTTGGAAACCTTGAAAGAAAGAGAGCTCCTTCCTGATATCACCAAAAAAGTCCTGGTATTTTATCTAATTATTCAAAATGAATCATATGTAAATTTAGAAATCAATGACTATGGCCAGGGGAAGCCAAATAATTCTCATTTCTGGAAGTGTTTTCAGGGTGGGAGAGGTATTGTTCTCCATAAGATGCTATTGTTCTGATAAATGAGGAATGGATACTGAACAAGGTAATGCAACCCATAGAAGGGTTTAATGGAGAGTTTTAAAGTCTGCTCAGAAAACCTAACTACATTTTCCATTATTTATTCAGAAGAGAAAGGGGAAAAGTGAGAGTTATTATCAAACAAAAACATTTAGAATAGAAGCTTCTTTTAATTGGGGGTTCATTACTAGAAGCCAGTTAATCACAGTTTAGGATGTGGAATTTATCTTTTTCTTTTTTTTTAATATAGTGATTGCTGTAGTATTACTTATATGTCTTTTGCCATCCTTTGATACCTATTTGCTAGCAAAAAGGAGTAAAGTCACATTTTGAACAATCAGCCAGAAACTGATAAATATGTATTTTTCATATGTTTAGGATGTTCCTGGGGTGAAAAAGCAGAATTATTCCTGAGCCAATTCTCTGGAGAGGGGTTTACTTAAAAATAATGTGTGAGACTGTGCTTGACTATATTTTTCACAATGTAGAAGAGAGAAATTGCTATGGCTTTGAGATGTTAGGGAAGATTCAATGGAACAGACAGTTCCTGCCTTTAAAAGTAGGTAGAATTTTATAAAGCAGAGGAGAAAAAGATGAATTTGAAGTTTAAATTAAATGATTGTCTAGGAACTAATTTCAGAGCTAAATGTGTAAAATCATAATAAGATTTTTAAAATTCAATTATTTTAATTGGAGGCTAATTACTTTACAATATTGTAGTCATTTTGCCATACACTGACATGAATTAGCCATGGCTGTACATGTGTTCCCCATCCTGAACCCCCCTTCCCACCTCCTGCCCCATCCCATCCCTCAGGGTCATCCCAGTGCACTAGCCCTGAGCACCCTGTCTCATGCATCGAACCTGGACTGGCGATCTGTTTCACATATGATAATATGCATGTTTCAATGCTATTCTCTCAAATCATCCCCCCACTTGCCTTCTCCCACAGAGTCCAAAAGAGTGTTCTATACATGTGTCTCTTTTGCTGTCTCGCATTTAAGCAGTGATTTCAAACTTTATAATGAATTTTGATGATATATTTCTGTATTATCTTGCCTAAGTATTTATCAAAGTGAATTGAATAAAAATAAATATTAATTTATTTTATTAATAAAATATTTATTATTAATTTATAAGCTTTCAGGCTGCATTATTTTGTTGATGATTAAAAAATAGAAGATTTTAAAACACATATTACTTGAATAGTTCATCATATGACTCTGGATTGGCATCTCTAGAATTTTGTCCTCAACATCAACAAATGATGTGTCTTTTAACTTTCTGTTCTTGGTCATGAATGTTATTTCTTGCCTGGTTATTTGGTTCTTTGGAAAACATAGAACACTAAGTGCAAAGTAAGTGAAAGATTGAATCAAATCCTAATCACTGGGTTAGCTATAGGGTCAAACAATTTAGGGTATGCCTACTTTAGGACAACCTACTTTAAGACAAACTCCATAAAGTAGAAAAATATATCATAACCACTGGATTAAACCATAAAATAACCAGGCCTGCATATATCTAGCTATCAGTGATTCTGATAACAATGTTAGTAAATCCACCTAATACCAGTTTCAAAAGATGGTGGTCTCTTTCTCAAATATTTCTGTTGTTTTTCAGTCACCAAGTCATGTCTGACTATTCAAGATCTCATGGACTGTAGCATTTCAGGCTTCCCTGTCCATCATCATCTTCCAGAATTTGCCCTAGTTTACATCCATTGAATCAGTGATGCCATCCGACCACCTCATCTCTCATGTACTCTTCTCCCATGGGTTTCAAGTCGGGTTTAGAAAAGGCAGAGGAACCAGAGACTAAATTGCCAACATTCGCTGAATCATAGAGAGAACAAGAGAAATTAAAAAAAAAATTATACCTCTCTTTCATTGACTAAATGAAATTCTACCTCTCTTTCATTGTTAAAGCCTTGCTTTATCAGCAGCAGAGCTTCCTAAAGCTCACTTGACTTCACATTCTAGGATGTCTACCCCTTCATGGATCACTGCCTTGTCGTGGTAAAGGAGCTTGAATAACTCAATGAAGCTATGAACCATGCTATGTACGGCCACCAAAGATGGGTCATTGTGGAGAGTTCTGACAAAATGTGATCCCCTGGAGGAGGGAATGGCAAACCACTCCAGTATACTAGCCACGAGATTCCCATGGACTATATAAAAAGACAAAATGATATGACACCAGATGGAGAGTCTCCCAGGTTGCAAGGTATATGATATGCTACTGAGGAAGAGCTGAGGACAGTTAACAGCTCCAGAAAGAATGAAGTGGCTGAGCCAAAGCAGAAACGATGATCAGTTGTAGATGAGCCTGGTGATGAAAGTAATATCTGATACTATAAAGAACAGTATAGCATAGGAACCTGGAATGTTAGACCCATGAACTGAGGTAAATTGGACATGGTCAAGCAGGAGATTGCAAGACTAAACATTGACATCTTAGGAATCAGTGAACTAAAATGGATGGGAATGGGTGAATTTAATTCAGATGACCATTAAATCTACCAATGTGGGCAAGAATGCCATAAAAGAAATGGAGTAGCCCTCATAATCAACAAAAAAGTCTAACATTCAGTACCTAGGTGCAACCTCAAATGCAACAGAATGATCTTAGTACATTTCCAAGGCAAACCATTTAGCATCACAGTAATCCAAGTCTATGCCCCAACCACTAATGAGAAAGAAGCTGAAGTTGATCAGTTCAGTGAAGACCTAGAAGACCTCCTTGAACTAGCATCAAAAAAATTTTGTCCTCTTTATCATAGGGGATTGGATTGCAAAAGTAGGAAGTCAAGAGACCCCTGGAGTAACAGGCAAGTTTGGCCTTGGAGTACAAAATTAAGCAGGGCAAAGCCTAACAATTCTGCCAAGAGAAGGCACTGTCATAGCAAAAACCTTTTTCAGCAACAGAAGAGACAACTTTACACATGGACATCACCAAATGGTCAATACCAAAATCAGATTGATTGCATTCCTTGTAGCAGAAAGTGGAGAACTGTATACAGACAGCAAAAACAAGACCTGGAGCTGATTGTGGCTCAGATCACCAGCTTCTCATAGCAAAATTCAGGCTTAAATAAAGAAAGAAGGGAAAACCACTAGGCCAGTCAAGTACAAACTTAAATCAAATCTCCTACAAATATACAATGGAGGTGATGAATAGATTCAAGGGATTATATCTAGTAAGGAGAGTGTCTGAAGAACTATGGACAGGTCCATAATATTGTACAGGAAGCAATGAACAAAACCATTCCAAAGAAAAGGAAACGAGAGTAGGCAAAGTGGTTGTCTGAGGAAGCTTTACGAATAGCTGAGGAAAGAAGAGAAGTTAAAAGCAAAGGAGAAAGGGAAAGATACACCCTATTAAATGCAGAGTTCCAGAGAATAGCAAGAGAGGCAAGAAGGCCTTCCTCAGTGAACAATGCAAAGAAATAGAGGAAAACTACAGAAAGTGTACATTCTCTTGGCAAAACTCTAATAGCCTTTGCCCTGCTTCATTCCATAGTCCAAGGCTGAATCTGCCTTTTACTCTGGGTGTTTCTTGACTTCTTACTTTTGCATTCCAGTCTCCTATAATGAAAAGGACATCTTTTGGGGGTGTTAGTTCTAAAAGGTCTTGTAGGTCTTCATAGAACTCTTCAGCTTCTTGAGTGTTACTGGTTGGAGCATAGACTTGTATTACTGTGATATTGAATGGTTTGCCTTGGAAACGAACAGAGATCATTCTGTCGTTTTTGAGGTTGCATCCAAGTACTGCATTTCAAACTATTTTGTTGACCATGATGGCTACTCCATTTCTTCTAAGGGATTCCTGCCCGCAGTAGTAGATATAATGGTCATCTGAGTTAAATTCACCCATTCTAGTCCACTTTAGTTTGCTGATTCCTAGAATGTCGATGTTCACTCTTGCCATTTCCTGTTTGATCTCTTATAATTTGCCTTAATTCATGGACCTAACATTCCCAGTTCCTATGCAATATTGCTCTTTACAACATTGGACCTTGCTTCTGTCACCAGTCACATCCACAACAGGGTATTGTTTTTGCTCTGGCTCCATCCTGTCATTCTTTCTGGAGTTATTTCTACACTGATCTACAGTGGAGAACACCCTCTTCCAACAACACAAGAGAAGAATCTACACAAGGAAATCACCAGATGGTCAACACTGAAATCAGACTGATTATATTCTTTGCAGCCAAAGATGGAGAAGCTCTATACAGTCAGCAAAAACAAGACTGGGAGCTGACTGTGGCTCCGATCATGAACTCCTTATTGCCAAATTCAGACTTAAACTGAAGAAAGTAGGGAAAACCACTAGACCATTCAGGTATGACCTAAATCAAATCCCTTATGATTAAACAGTGGAAGTGAGAAATAGATTTAAGGGACTAGATCTGATAGACAGAGTGCCTGATGAACTATGGATGGAGGTTCATGACATTGTACAGGAGACAGGGATCAAGACCATCCCCAAGAAAAAGAAATGTAAAGAAGCAAAATGGCTGTCTGAGGAGGCCTTATAAATAGCTGTGAAAAGAAGAGAAGTGAAAAGCAAAGGAGAAAAGGAACAATATAAGCATCTGAATACAGAGTTCCAAAGACAGCAAGGAGAGAGAAGAAAGGCTTCCTCAGCGATCAATGCAAAGAAATAGAGGAAAACAACAGAATGGGAAAGACTAGAGATCTCTTCAAGAAAATTAGAGATACCAAGAGAACATTTCATGCAAAGATGGGCTCGATAAAGGACAGAAATGGTATGGACCTAACAGAAGCAGAAGATATTAAGAAGAGGTGGCAAGAATACACAGAAGAACTGTACAAAAAGATCTTCATGATCCAGATGATCACAATGGTGTGATCACTCACCTAGAGCCAGATATCCTGGAATGTGAAGTCAAGTGGGCCTTAGAAAGCATCACTATGAACAAAGCTAGTGGAGGTGATGGAATTCCAGTTGAGGCTATTTCAAATCCTGGAAGATGATGCTGTGAAAGTGCTGCAATCAATATGCCAGGAAATTTGAAAAACCCAGCAATGACCACAGGTCTTAAAAGGTCAGTTTTCATTCCAATCCCAAAGAAAGGCAATGCCAAAGAATGCTCAAACTACCGCACAATTTCACTCATCTCACACGCTAGTAAAGTAATGCTCAAAATTCTCCAAGCCAGGCTTCAGCAATATGTGAACCATGAACTTTCAGATGTTCAAGCTGGTTTTAGAAAAGGCAGAGGAGTCAGAGACCAAATTGCCAACACCTGCTGGATCATGGAAAAAGCAAGAGAGTTCCAGAAAAACATCTATTTCTGCCTTATTGACTATGCCAAAGCCTTTGATTACGTGGATCACAATAAACTGTGGAAAATTCTGAAAGAGATGGGAATACCAGACCACCTGACCTGCCTCTTGAGAAACCTATATGCAGGTCAGGAAGCAACAGTTAGAACTGGACATGGAACAACAGACTGGTTCCAAATAGGAAAAGGAGTACGTCAAGGCTGTATCTTGTCACCCTGATTATTTAACTTCTATGCAGAGTACATCATGAGAAACGCTGGGCTGGAAGAAACACAAGCTGGAATTAAGATTGCCAGGAGAAAAGTCAATAACCTCAAATATGCAGATGACACCACCCTGATGGCAGAAAGTGAAGAGGAACTAAAAAGCCTCTTGATGAAAGTGAAAGATAAGAGTGAAAAAGCTGGCTTAAAGCTCAATATTCAGAAAACGAAGATCATGGCATCTGGTCCCATCACTTCATGGGATATAGATGGGGAAACAGTGGAAACAGTGTCAGACTGTATTTTTTTGGGCTCCAAAATCACTGCAGATGGTGATTGCAGCCATGAAATTAAAAGATGCTTACTCATTGAAAGGAAAGTTATGACCAACTTAGATAACATATTAAAAAACAGAGACATTACATTGCCAGCAAAGGTCCATCTAGCCAGTAGTCATGTATGGATGTGAGAGTTGGACTGTGAAGAAAGCTGAATGCCGAAGACTTGATGCTTTTGAACTGTGGTGTTGGAGAAGACTCTTGAGAGTCCCTTGGACTGCAAGGATATCCAACCAGTCCATTCTAAAGGAGATCAGTCCTGGGTGTTCGTTGGAAGGACTGATGCTAAAGTGAAACTCCAATACTTTGGCCACCTATGCAAAGAGTTAACTCATTGGAAAATACTCTGATGCTGGGAGGGATTGGGGGCAGGAGGAAGAGGGGATGGCAGAGGATGAGATGGCTGGATGGCTTCACCGACTTGATGGATGTGAGTTTGAGTAAACTCCGGGTGCTGGTGATGGACAGGGAGGCCTGGCATGCTACGATTCATGGGGTCACGAAGAGTCAGGCACGACTGAGTAAGTGAGCTGAACTGAACTGATAGAAAGTGTAAGACTAGACATCTCTTCATGAAAATTGGAAATATCAAAGGAACATTTCATCCAAAGGTAGGCACAATAAAGGACAGATATTTCTAACTGCCCTTAAAACCCTTTGATTGGAACCTTATTTTGATTATGTCTAAATATTTATGTCCAGAGAGAGTATCTATTTCAGAAATGCTACCAAGAGTAGCTTATTACATAGATATCCAGCAGAAAAATTGAGTAAGGTGAATGCTGTCATTGGAAATGAATGCATCTACAAAGGTTAGCCCACAGTGATAAACAGTGTAAGGTTTGAGTGTATATATATATATATACACACACTTACGTCAGGTCTAATATTCTTCATGTATATCAAAAATATTTTGTTATTGCATGTTTTTCCTACTTATTAAGTTTAGAATGAAATTGTTAACTATACTGAAATGATATGTAATCCTTTTGAAAAATTAACTTTTATTCTAGCATATTGCTTTTCCTTATTTACTTTAGGAAAAAAATATTGAATTCCAGAAAAATAAGCAAAATTTTTGGCTTTGCTTTCTATTCAAAGATCTATTTGGGTGAAAATTTTACAATAAAAATTTTTCCTATCTTAAAATAAATTTTTTCCCCTAAAATTGTGTATAATTTTCCAATTAGTTGTAAATTTCAGTTTGAGTAATTACAGGTCATTCTTTATTTTCTTTGCAAATGGTGTTTTTCATTACATTTTCTAATCACTTCTGCTTAGTGCTTTCTAATCATTTCATGTGTGTTTTGTTCTTATGTCTCATCACTTTACAGAATTACTTATTACTTCTAATAATTAATAATTGATCCTTTTGAATAGACATGTTTACTTTAAAATATTTTAAATATACAAATATTAATAGAAAGAAACATAATAAAAATGTCTATTAATTCACTTCATAAAGTCTTAAAATTGTATCTTTTTTCTTTAGAGTTTTTTTTAAAGAAAATATTGTAAGCTTTATGCATATCAAAATTAAATTCCATCAGTCTGTCAGTAGCATTCACTATCAAGAAATTGGGAGTGATAATTTTTATTCATTTTTATACTACTACAAAAATGTATAGATACATGTGTGTGATCATATAGAAAATAACATTTTATATACAAATTATTTCATTTGTATATATTGTGCTATTTTTTTATTTTAATTTTTCATTTTTTTATGTTATTTTAACTGAAATACGTTTAATGACATATCCACATGATAACATTTATCTATTGTGTTTCATATTGTTGCTTAAATGTATCAAAGTGTATAATCTCCCTTGAGGGACCAGTATGTTAGTACCACACATAGAGCTGTAACAGAGAAGGCAATGGCACCCCACTCCAGTACTCTTGCCTGGAAAATCCCATGGATGCAGGAGCCTGGTAGGCTGCAGTCCATGGGATCGCTAAGAGTCAGACACGACTGAGGGACTTTACTTTCACTCTTCACTTTCATGCATTGGAGAAGGAAATGGCAACCCACTCCAGTGTTCTTGCCTTGAGAATCCCAAGGATGGGGGAGCCTGGTGGGCTGCCATCTATGGGGTCGCACAGAGTCAGACACGACTGAAGCGACTTAGCAGCAGCAGCAGCATAGAGTTGTAATGAACATCATTGTGATAGTCTTTTATCTCTTTGGCAATGCTTGCAACTCTTTATGTATTCTATTCATGGTTTTCATTCCTTTTTGAATATATTTAGGTAATATTTTCATAAAAATCAAAATCCAGATTTTCAAATTTTAGTTTGTATATTATTTTGAATTGTATATATAATTTTGTTGTAAAAATGCTAATTTCATTTGTATCTGATATTGCACCATTTTAACCTAACAACTTTCACTTTGAATTATCTTAAGCTTTTAACTTGTATATTTTTGTCTAGAAATTTATTTTGAGATGTAACTCTTGTAAACAGCGTATATAAACACATTTAGTTGGTTTACTTCTTTGCTCATGTGTTGGCATGTGAAAGTTCTATCTTTGCTAGGTAAAACCCATAAATTTGTTGTCATTACTGACATATCTTAGACTTTGTACTCACTAGAAGTTACATGAGGCTGCTAGAAACAAATGTCAAAAAAAATGGGTCAAACAAGTCAGATTTTTATTTTTCTCATGTAACAAGAGTTATTGAGGTAGCATCATTTTTGATGAGAGTCTCACTCCTTCCTTCATCTATTTTTTTATGTTTTGGTTTTGACAGACCTTTATAATCCATTTAATGTGGAGTTATGTTTCCTATTAAAAATAATATTTTTCTTTGCCCTGTGGATGGTTCAGTATCTTATTATTCATGTCTATTAACTCTCATAAATTCCATTTTTTAAAAAAAATCCCATGCTTCCTTCCTTAAGAATAACCCTACTGGTCTACCCCACTGTCATTTCTGCAACTTAATACATATATTATTCTGTAACAAGATACATAATTTCTAAGAATACTGTTGGCTTATTACTTTGCCATAATGTATCTGTTTCTAATGGATGAAAGATGATTTTGTAGAGACTTAATTGAAGTTGATACATTCCTTTGATGGTATCTTTGTTTTATTCTAATGTTTACCTATTCTTGGATCATATCTGTTTGAGAATTAAATTGAAATTTTTAGCAAGTTTGTTCTTTCTCAACCCAAAGAATATCCTTATGTGTTTTTTGGTGAATTCAGGTTCTCATTTTAGTGAACTCACTGGGGACATGTGTGTGCTAAGTCACTTCAGTTGTGTCCCACTCTTTGAGAACCTATGGACTGTAGCCCACCAGGTTCCTCTCTGTCCATGGTATTCTCCAGGCAAGAATACTGGAGTAGGTTGCCATGCCTTCCTCCAGGGCATCTTCAGGATCCATGGAATGAACCTGTGCCTCCTGTGTCTTCTGCATTGGCAAGAGGGTTCTTTACCACTAGCGCCACCTGAGAAGCTTCACTGAGGACAGGCAGGGCCTACTGAGTCTTCCCTGTAGCTCATCTGGTAAAGAATCTGCCTGCAATGCAGGAGACTCTGGTTCCATTCCTGGGTCAGGAAGTTTCCCTGGAGAAGGAATAGGCTACCTACTCTAGTATTCATGGGTTTCGCTGGTGGCTCAGATGGTAAAGAATCACCTGCAATGTAGGAGACCTGGGTTCAATTCCTGGGTTGAGAAGATCCCCTGGAGGATGGTATGGCAACCCACTCCAGTATTCTTGCCTGGAGAATCCCCATAAACAGAGGAGCCCAGTGGGCTACAGTCTAGGCGTTGCAAAGAGTTGGACATGACTGAGCAACTAAGCATAGCATGGCATAGGACCTACTGCTGAATACTGGATGACCAAATATTTGGTTTCTAGAGGTGAGCACTCTTGACCCTTCCAATGGCCTTGCCATACATTAACTGTGCTCTAGTCCAGCACCCATTCTAAGTATTCTGTGTCAGATCCATCAAATTGAGATTTGTAGTAAGAACTTTATCCTGAAGGAAGAAAGCTGTCTGATTCACATTCTGCTCAGCATTTCAGCCCCTAATTCATGGCAAAGGCCTGACTTGGGTTGATTCTTATATTCTTATTCTTATTTAGAGGTTCTTTTCTTTTCTTTTTCTTTTTTTTGTACTGTGGCAAGGTTAGGAGGGGCAGTGGTAGAGGAGGTTAGTGCTGCTTCTAAACAGTCCCTGGGTCTAAGCAGAAAAGAGACATTTCTTTTCAAAGTTAGCTTTTAATTAAGTGCCTGGATGATTACCCCTGAACCTTTCTCATTCCTGTTTAATTTTAGGGGTTCCTCTAATGTTTTGTTAGAAAGAACTTTTCTCATTGCTTCCATGTCCTTTTGCTCACTATCAGTTCAGTTCAGTTCAGTCGCTCAGTCGTGTCCGACTCTTTGCAACCCCATGAATCACAGCACGCCAGGCCTCCCTGTCCATCACCAACTCCCAGAGTTCACTCAGACTCATGTCCATCGAGTCAGTGATGCCATTCAGCCATCTCATCTTCTGTTGTCCCCTTCTCCTCCTGTCTCCAATCCCTCCAAGCATCAGAGTTTTTTCCAATGAGTCAACTCATTGCATGAGGTGGCCAAAGTACTGGAGTTTGAGCTTCAGCATCATTCCTTCCAAAGAAATCCCAGGGCTGATCTCCTTTAGAATGCACTGGTTCGATCTCCTTGCAGTCCAAGGGACTTGCAAGAGCTTTCTCCAACACCACACTTCAAAAGCATCAATTCTTCGGTGCTCAGCTTTCTTCACAGTCCAACTCTCACATCCATACATGACCATTGGAAAAACCATAGCCTTGACTAGACAGACCTTTGTTGGCAAAGTAATGTCTCTGCTTTTCGATATTGTTCACTATAGTTTGTTTTGTGTGTGTGTGTGTGCAAAAGATTTTATTTTATTTTTTTTAATTTTATTTTATTTTTAAACTTTACATAATTGTATTAGTTTTGTCAAATATCAAAATGAATCCACCACAGGTATACATGTGTTCCCCATCCTGAACCCTCCTCCCTCCTCCCTCCCCATACCATCCCTCTGGGTCATCCCAGTGCACTAGCCCCAAGCATCCAGTATCGTGCATCGAACCTGGACTGGCATCTCGTTTCATACATGATATTTTACATGTTTCAATGCCATTCTCCCAAATCTTCCCACCCTCTCCCTCTCCCACAGAGTCCATAAGACTGTTCTATACATCAGTGTCTCTTTTGCTGTCTCGTACACAGGGTTATTGTTACCATCTTTCTAAATTCCATATATATGCGTTAGTATACTGTATTGGTGTTTTTCTTTCTGGCTTACTTCACTCTGTATAATAGGCTCCAGTTTCATCCACCTCATTAGAACTGATTCAAATGTATTCTTTTTAATGGCTGAGTAATATGTTTTACTTGATTGGTTGTCTCCTTCCAGTCTAAAGACATCCTCTATCTACTAGACAGTTTCAAAAAATTGCTGGTCTGAAGAAGATACCCTTTTTCTTTTCTATACCTATGGTTCATTTTTCCCCCCTTTTACATCTTTGTCTGTCCTTTCAGTAGTGTGGGGGAAGAGAAAGGAGACACAACTTATCCCCATGTTCCAGACACATTTCATAACTAGATACTCTTTCCTCTTGAATTCCACTAACATTGAAAACTTCCCCAATCCACTCCATCCAGACAATTGCTACCTGGGTTTGGTCAAGATGCAGTTTATAGTTCTACATCCTCAACCTTCTGTAATGATTTTGCTCTAGTCGTTATTTGTATCTGTGTATTTATTAGCGTGATACCTTAAGCTCTATAATTTGCTTATGTAGCACTAGATGATAATAATAATGCTTAACATGCATCCATGCCTATTAGGTGACAGGCATTTTGCTGTTTTATTTGCTAATTTTCTTGAAATTTTCCAGAAATATAAACTGCCCTAATTATTCATTTTACAAATGAGAAAACTGAAACTGAGAGCAGGAGCCAGGACTGCATCTAGGATTCCAGAATGAGCACTTGTTAAATCTCTGTAATTTTGCTGCTCATGTACATTTACAATTATTTACCCAGGCTATATTTCTCTCAAGTATCAAAAAATGAGCTGACACAAAAACTTTTGAAGTTTTCTGCACCAAATAGCCAAACATTAAGTGATAAAGCAAATTGCTTGTGGGAAAAATTCCAGTAACTCAGAGTGAACAATAAATTGCAAATTGCCACATGGAAATATACCATAATGTCTGACAAATAAAATGATTTTTCTAGTGATTTTCATGAGAAAAAGTGTCAATCTTTTTTCTTTTGTTTATCTGGATAATTTCCTGATATCATGTTTAGATATCAGGACATGATATCATGGTTTTTCTTTTAAATTTAGAAATACGCATCAAGCTATGTTTCCCTTCTCATACTCTTCAGTCCCTTAGGGTCTCTCACAAGTTCTTTGGCCACTTAGAAGCTCTGAAACAACTTTTCTAGGCTATTGACTTAGAAAGTGAATAATTCCCTGTCCTCTTCCCTCTCTAAAATTAACCTAACCCAGTTATCTTTAACCAATGTTCCCCTGATGAAACAAAGTCCCTACAGATTATTGTCTTAGTTTTCTCAGTCAAAATAAAGTAAAACCAACAAATGAACTAAAAGTCAGGAGCAATAGACTTGGAAGCAAAACTGTGGTCAAATCTTATATCATCATTTATGCGTCTCTGATTATGTTTCAAAATGACTTCATATCTCTGAGCTTTGTTTTCTCAATTTTTAAAAATGATAGTTAATATACTTAAGATTCTGACATTTTAGCTTAAATGATAACACATGTAAGCTTCACACTAGAAACATCAGCTTAAGTCTAAAACAGAGTGTCTTCCCTGCAAAGCAAATATGGGATATGAAAGTGTTTCATAAACTAAGGTGTGACAAACACATACTAAGATATTGGAAAACCAACAACTCTGAGAACAGACAGTTTGACCCAAATATGTTCATAAAAGCATTGTAGCCTGGACAAGTCTCTTGCTTTTCTTAAAATCTTATTTATTTATTTATTGATGAATTGTTGTAATAAAACCATTTCAAAATCTAGATGGAGAGGAAAATTTGATAGCATGTGCAAATGTTGAGTTATATGTCATTCTTGTTAAATCATGTAGCTTTCTCTTATTAAAACTTTTTGTGTTGTGCCTATACAGCTATCCAGAAGTTAAAAATATATGGCTGCATATGCATATATTTACACACACATAATCAGAGAGCAAGAGAGAGAGAGGAAGAGAAAGAAAAATAACCTTTTCCCATATTCCTGTATATACTGAAAAAACCAATAGCAAGTGTCAGTAAAGATGTTAAGTTGTAACTTCCACATTTTTTTCTTATGGGAATGCAAATAGTATAAATATTTAGAGAGCAGTATGGCAATTTCTAAAAACAAGTACAAAGAAGCTTATAGCCTATGATGAAGCAATTTCACTTCAAGTTACGTGCTGTCAAAAATACCTCTAAACACATGCTCAAGAATGCCAGTTTAAAGGTATGCTTTAAATCATTATTTAAAAGAGAATATTGAATGAATAAAATGAATTGCCCAAGAATTCATAAGGATGCTAACATATGTGTACATTTTTAAAGTGCATGGAAAATACAGACCAGACATACGTTGTAAAGTATAAAAGCCTAAATGGGATTGATATTCATGAATTTCAGTATAGAAGTCTAGAAAGAAATGGAGATATAAATCTGATGATGGCATCTAATTTATCTATAACATTGTATTATTTAAGAGATCAGAAGGTGACATGAAAGCAAATGTGTCCAAATGTCAGCATCATTTATTATATCTGGGGGTTAGGTGTATGATGTTGACAATATTGGTCTCTGCATTCACCTGTTTAATGGCACAATCATGAAAACATACAAATAAAATATTTTTTTAAAAAGCTTTGAAAAACCTTCAGTTGCCTTAAATTCTTTCTGGACTATGGGCATGTCGGTGGGGGGGGCATGTTTGCATTTACTACATATGCAATTGTTGTTCAGTCGCTAAGTCATGTCCAGATCTTTGCCATCCCATAGACTGCTGCATGCCGGGCTTCACTGTCCTTCACTGTCTCCCAGAGTTTGTTCAAACTCATGTCTATTGAGTTGGTGATGCCATCCAACACGTGCAGTATGATTGTAGAAAGGACGTGAAATACACAGGCACACATGGTATGCATATATATGCCATATATATTATGTATGCATGTGTAATACACATAGGACACTCAAACTATTCATACCATATGTACGATGAATTGTGCCCTGCACTTCCCTCTAACTGCCAATTACTTTGAAGTTTTACAAAAGGCAAAGTTAGATTAATTTAGAGAAGTCTTTGGTCTTATTCTTGGCATAACAAAATCACTTAATTCTTTTAACAGATTTTATTGACTTTTCTTTCATAGTGTTATACTTTTTTATCCAGCCACTGGCCAATGCAGATCTATGATTATGCTTCAGTCTGCTTTGCTTCATTATTTTCTGTAAAAATAGGCTGGATACACTTTAATAACATTTGCTATTAACATATTTTAACTTAAATCTGTTAATTAAGATATAGTGTATTCAGGATATACTTGAGCCATAAAAAGACCAGAAATCTGCCTTTACATGTCATGGAAATGTCTTATGAAATGTCTAAAGTACACCCATCTAATTGCAATTTCCTGTAACTTAGGGTGCTTTTAGTAAATCTTATTCTTTTTATATTTTATTATAGCTTGACTTCTGGATTCTGTGATTTTACATCAGAAATAACTTAGATGAGATTATTTCCTTGAATTTTAACTCTCAGGATATGTGCAATCACATTCTTTTTCGTAATGAAAAATTAATAAAAACCTCAAGGAACAAGTGGAACACAATTCCATCAATTCAAAATAATTACAAGGAGAATTGGTCTGAATCTGGAAACAAAGCAAATTTTAAAAGAGACACCATATGCTTACTTTCAGCTAGGGGCAGTAATGGGAACCCACTTACAACAACGTGCCTAAGCAGAGCTCCTGCTGAGCCCATTATAATGAACAGAAAATGCTTTCATAGAACTCTGTTAATTATTGATGGTACAGCTGAGGTTTTTAAAGTGTGTAAGAACAGTGGGTTACTAAGCAAGTTAAAGACTCCTTTCCTGCCCCCCAAATCTGATTTAAACCAAGGGTGTCTTTAAAAAGTACATTTCTCCTCCAGATGTTATGAATTCTGAAACATTTTTGTCAGATATATAAAATCACCTATGTTCAAGAATCCACATGGAATGTTTGGGGTACTTTTCTCTAAATCTAAAAGTACCAGGTTAGGCCACACACAGAAGGCAGGAAAAACTAACCTCTTTTAGGGAACATTTTTTTCCCTTCATCTTTTATCACTGTGAAACACATGTGGAATGTAACAAAGAGTGCGTAAGAGACAATCCTTTCTGAGTCCTAGAATATCTAAAAATCTCTAGTTTTGCCCTGATTAAAACTTAGGCTGATTTTAGAATTTAGATAAAAAATATTTTCTTTTTTTCTAAGGCCAGTGGAAATATTACTGAAACATTTCTTTCTGAGATCCAGAGTTAGTTAAGTATGTTTTCAGTCTGATTCTTGTTTACTGATAAGAGGTCAGTATTTTGTTTCTGGAAATTTTAATACTTTCTGCATATCTTTGGTATTCTGATAATTCATGAATTACTAAGGCATTTTAAAATATGTATATTTTGTTCAGCAGTTTATGGCCATCTTAAATCTTAAGGCTTCTGCCATTCAATATTCAGATCTAGAGAAATTAATTTTTAAACATAATTTCCTTGATTATTATTATTATCTCCATGCTTTGCTCTATTTCCTTTTTCAGAGATTCTTTTATCAAATGTTGGAATGTCTATATAAATCATACTTTGTCTGTTTCGGGTCATCTTCTACCCCGTCCTCTCTCTCATACATATACACACACACAAAGGTAGACTTGCTCAAATTTATTTTTCATTCCATCTGTAAAATTACTTTTCTTTTCCTTTGAAGAGTCAAGTAATTAGCCTCCAATTAAAATAAATAAATTTAAATTTAAAAAAATTTATAAGATCACTTCCTTGCTCTCTGGGTTTTCTTTGTTCGTATTATTAGGGAACTGTTGACAGAATTCTCTTCTGCCTGGTCAGACACAATAATAACTTCTTGCATGAGTTGTCTCACAACAGGAGGCCCCACTGAAAACTAACCAGGATAATTTAGGAGGGGCCAAAAAGGAGGGAGGAACTGCCAGTCTGTAATATGTCCTGCTAACCTCCCAGAAACCCTCACACTAGAATCCGTCTTGCCTGAGAGATGTGAGCACCAACAAAAAGGACCCTGAGTCACACCAAATATGTGCACAAGCCAAAGACAACAAGCCAAGTTGTCTCTATTGGCCAGAGATAACCTGGAAGGCTAAATCCACCACCATAAAACTTGAGACTGTGAGCCATGTGTCAGAGCAGTTCTCCTGACTTCCCTTACCCTGCTGCTCTCCAGTAGGGCACCCCTTCTAAATAAAGTCTCTTTCTTTGTCAGCATGTGTATCTCCTTGGACAATTCATTTCTTAGTTTTAGATAAGAGTCTACTCTCAGGCCCAGGATGATGTCCCCCTTCTGGTAACAATATAGCATCATGTGCTTTTTCCCGTTTTTAAGTGAAAAGATTATCTTTCTCAGACAGTCATACATTAAATTTTGTTTTCTTTTAATATTTTCAGCAATTAAATATTTCACACATGCCAGGTTTTTTTTTTTTAATTTTATTTTATTTTTAAACTTTACATAATTGTATTAGTTTTGCCAAATATCAAAATGAATCCGCCAGGTTTTATTTGTTTGTTTTTGGATTTAAATAGTCTTTCCTATAGAGGAATGGGCTTCCCTGGTGGCTCAGATGGTAAAGAATCCACCTGCAATGACAGAGACCTGAGTTCAACCCTGGGTTGGAAAGATCCCCTGGAGACTGGAATGGCTACCCACTCTAGTATTCTTGCCTGGGGAATTACATGGACAGAGGAGTCCAGCAGGCTACAGTCTATGGGGTCACACAGAGCTAGACATGACTGAGCAGCTTTCTCTTCACTTCACTTTGCAGAGGAATAATTCTACATCTGATAAGTTATGGTTGTGGTGAATTGCATACCTGATTCATATCTGTCTGTTTCAACTGGGTGCTAAAAAGACCTTACATATAAACTTGTGGCCTCTTCTAATTAATTATAAAGAATATATTAGTACCATTTAAAATTATGTTTTTTTTTTCCACATCCCATTTCATTCACTATTCTTGTTTCTTTTCTTTCTTATTTACTACTAGTTTTGAGGTAGGAAGGAGGCAGGCAGGGCACAGCCATTAAAAGAATGGCACAGCCATTAAGGACAGAATACTATAAAAACCTGTTAGAACTTACTAGGCCCAAGATGGATGAAGATCTGACTTCTAGTATACCTTTGTCTCATTATTTATTCATTGTAATACATTAACATGTAAATGATACACACACAGTTCTGAAGCTAACCATAAAAGACCAAAAAGGGGAATATTACTCCAATTCACAGAAATTCCCATCTCTTTTCCAGGATAATTATAATATTCCTTTAACTTATTAGCTTATGAAATTGCCAAGCCCATGAAAACTAACTACCCCTCACCTTGAGGCGTCTCTCATCTTTTGAGATTGCCCACATTCTCTCTATGGAATGTGTTTCTCCCAGAATTGTTCTCACCTGAGACCTGGACCATATACCCTGAGCTGCCACTCCCACCTGCTGAGACAGCTCACACTGACTATGGAATGTGTATCTTTCTAAATAAGCCTGCTTTCACTTTACTATGCATTGCTTTTGAATTCCTTCCTGCAAGAAGCAAAGGACCCTAAGTTGAAGGACCATTCCAGGGACTCTTTTGAGACGTGGGACATGGCCATTTTCTCGTGCCCTATATTTGCTTCAGATCACCTGTTATATTTCATATACCTTTGAAATCCACTGTTAGTCCTTCTCAGAGTCCTTCTGCATTAAAAAATTTATTATCGTGATAAAACAAAGAGTGAACTATCTGGCTACTATTTTAATTAGCATTTTATACCTGATAGACTTTGTTCTGATATTTAAAAGATATAAAGAAAATAAAAATAGCAAAGAGTCAGTATGTGTTGCATATACATAAAATAAACTTTCAAAAATTTGATCAAGATAATTTTAACTAATATAAGATTTCCAAATACATCTTATTTCATGAATATTTCTTAACCATGTCAGCCTTTACACATCACTACCTCTTTGAAGTTATTTTGATGTTACATCTTGTGTAGTGTTAGCAATTTCTTTTTGCTTTTGAGGAAATTATGTCTCTTAACAATTTATATATATGAAAAATAAGCCAATTAGTCATGACATCTATTTTTGCAAAGCCACATTAAAAGGATTTAGTGAACCTACAATATAAAAGTGTATTAGTTGGTCTATGTATCATTTATCACAATAATGTTGCACAGCAAACCACCTCCTAAAATGAGTGGCTTAAAATAGCAACTATTTATTATTTTACAAATGTTTTGGTAAACTGGGTAGCTCTGGTGATCCGGGCTAGTCTCAGCTAATCTTGTCTGGGCTCATTCTTAACTCTGCATTCAGATGGTAAGTTGGCTCAGTCTACCAACAAAAAACATAGCAGATTGTAACTTAAAAAAAGAAGTCATATATATGTACTTATGTTTGTATGCATTTTTTTAAATAATAAAAAATATAAGAGTAATTATTTTTCTTTCCAAACACAAAATATAAAACCCATATAGAAATAAACCTGGTCTGGAATAACAGAAAAGTAAGGAAGGAAAATCAGAAGAAAAATAATAGCACATGTAATATAGATGCATGAAAAAAAGCATAAATTCCTCACTATCTTCTCTAAACTCCCTTCACCAGGCAAAACAACAAATTTGACTAATACATTTCTACATCCCTTTAGTCCCTGTTTTTTCAGTTGTCTGCAAAGGGGTTGACAACAGCTAAGAAACAACAGAAAAGAAAGAAGCTTAAAAAAGATGTTGAGAGTGTCAGCCCTCATACAATAGGCTGACAAATCAAATTTATGCTATAGATAACCCAGAAGAAAAATAATAAGTAAAATTAAATTAAAAATGAAAAACAAATCCAAAACCCCACTATGGATTCATCAGTCAAAGAAAACTAAAGTAAAACATTAATACTATCTAACTAGCATATGTGTTTATTTTGATTGCCAGCATTTTCACATGTGGTAGAAAAGAGGCCAAACTTTAATTAGAATGAATTAGCTGTAGATCTTGTTTGGGGCTTGTCCTAATATTCATTCTGCTCTGTCCTATTTACTTTATTAGTAGCATATCGCTATTGATGTAGACATCCACAAATAGAAAAAGAAAAAACAGATTCTCTAATCAGCAAAAATATAAGCTGCCCAGGCATGAAACCAACAAGACCAACATTCCCTTCATGCCAGCCACTCTCCTACAAAGCCCTTCCATGAGAGGCAAAGTAGTATGTGGTCATTGAGTAAAAAACACCACATTTTTCTTCATCTTCAAACAAAGTGAAGAAAGGATTATCTATGCACACCTGTAGCTGGGTTAATTTTTACTTTTCTCAAATGGCAATCCACTCCAGTGCTCTTGCCTGGAAAATCCCGTGGACGGAGGAGCCTGGTAGGCTACAGTCCATGGGGTCGCAAAGAGTCTGACACGACTGAGTCACTTCACTTTCACTTTTCACTTTCATGCATTGGAGAAGGAAATGGCAACCCACTCCAGTGTTCTTGCCTAGAGAATCCCAGAGACAGAGGAGTCTGGTGGGCTACCGTCTATGAGGTCCCACAGAATCGCACACGACTGAAGTGACTTAGCGGCAGCAGCATAATGTCTGCTAAAAATATTGACAAAAATATGGTGATATGCTCATTTGAAGATGAAGAAACTTCATATTCTTTCATGGACTCCATATTCATAAGGTGAAGGACAGGGAAGAGAAATATCCCTCTGGGTCTTGAACACCAAGTGACATTTTGCTCCCACTGTTCAAAACGGCAAATAGTATTTTTTTTTTAATCTCTCATTTGAATGAACTCTAGCTATGTATTTATACAAAATATTTTCAGACATGAGTGCCAACATGTTTCACAAGAGGTAATCTCTTTTAAAATACCTCAAAGAAAGATGAGAGGCAAAATTATTGGCACATAATTAAGAATTTCTAAAGTGTATACTAAATAAACACAATCTGAATTCTTGAAAAGAGTGTAATTAGTATGACTATAACAACTTTGTTTTCATATATGTATATGTGGCTCACTATGAGAGCAAGATTGAGGATGTTCTGGATTCAAACTGGATTCTACAATGAGGGCCAGTTTCTTATTTTTCATAAATTTCATCCTCTCTACCCCTGCACACTTTAGTGTGTAATGAAGATTACTTGAAGCTAAGAAGAAAGCTTTTGTCTCCTAGAAGCATATTTAATCTGGACCTAGAAACAAACTTTTATCACTATTAATAAATTGCTGGCAGATAAAGCAAGTTTCAATTCTAGGACATATAAGAAGACAAGATTTAAATTCCTAAATAGTCTGCATTGTGCAATACTTTGCCCAGAGCTTATTTAACTAAATAAATTGTTTTTCTGTTGTGAATGGGAAAAGATTATATGCTCCTTTCAAAAAGGGAGGAAAGGCCAGAGATTTACTTGGGCAGAATTTGTCTACTTTGGATGTCAATTACAAACTTTTAGAAGAATAACTCTGAGTTGTTCTTAGTAAAGAAGAAATTATCAAGTGTAATCTGCTTAA
The DNA here is from genome assembly GCF_003369695.1 of Bos indicus x Bos taurus. Lineage (NCBI taxonomy): Eukaryota > Metazoa > Chordata > Mammalia > Artiodactyla > Bovidae > Bos > Bos indicus x Bos taurus. The sequence continues at coordinate 33,273,610 of NC_040088.1, forward strand.
TTCTTCAAGCAAGAATCATAAAGTTAATGGTCTTGGAAGGTATTGTTTAGTGCAGTCTTTAATATATGCAGTAATATACTGATTTATTCAATAAGTGTTTGGTAAATGAATGCTTATTTTATTCTGTGGATGTAGAGCACAATTAGAGTCTGTTTTCCACAAGCTTAGAAAATAAATGTAAAATTCATTCATCAATCCATACATTTTTCACAATAATTAACCTAGTGTCTACTATGAAAAAAAAATGAAATGCTTTCTTTTTTCTTTACAGAGGGCTTTAAGAGAACAAATTATCTATGAAACTAAAAAAAAAATAGGTATACTGAGCTGGGTAAGATAGGAGTTGGCTTATCAGGCATAAGCTAATCCCTAAAAAAATAACAAAACTTTATGCATTCTAATGTGATTAGAATACTGGCAATCTGAAGGTTGGTCTTCCTTGGTGGCTCAGTGGAAAAGAATTTGTCTTCTGAGAAGGAGGCACAGATTTGATTCCTGGGTCAGTGTGACCCCATGAAGAAGGAAAGAGTAACCCACTCCAGTATTCTTGCCTAGGAAATCCCATGGACTGAGGAACTTGGAGGGGCTACAGTCCATGGGGTAACAAAAAGAGTCAGACATGACTTAGTGACTAAATAACAACAATCCAAAGGCTAGCAGCAAATGATGTTTGATAGAAAGTAAATCATGCAGAACCTTTGAGTGTGGACACTGAAGAATTTTGAACAGGGGCATGAGATAATTGAGCTGTTATTTGGGTTTTAAATATCTCATTGCCTTCTCCAGAAAGTACCATACTGGATGCTAATTCAGAGCATACACAGCCTTCTAAAGAAACTTGCCTCAACCATGCAAATAATTGCCACCTAGCTGGTGCTGCGGAGAAGGCAATGGCACCCCACTCCAGTACTCTTGCCTGGAAAATCCCATGGACAGAGGAGCCTGGCAGGCTGCAGTCCATGGGGTCACTAGGAGTCAGACACGACTGAGCGACTTCACTTTCACTTTTCACTTTCGTGCATTGGAGAAGGAAATTGCAATCCACTCCAGTATTCTTGTCTGGAGAATCCCAGGGATGGGGGAGCCTGGTGGGCTGCCATCTCTGGGGTCGCACAGAGTCAGACACGACGGAAGTGACTTAGCAGTAGCAGCTGGTGCTGTAAGAGTTTTCAAAATTTGATTAAGCCAGCTATTTCATGATGATGGAGAACATGTTAGGCCAAAGAATTCCATCAGCATGAATTCATTGCTACCTTTTTCAGTGAAGTGAGTTCCTTCATCAGAAGCCTTATTCTGTGTAATACCACAATAGTGGATAAAGCATTCTATAAATCCACAGATGGCAACTTTGGCAGAAGCACTGCATGCAGGGAAGGTGCATACATATCCAGAGTAAGTGTCTAGCTTACTAAGAACAAAACATTTCCTTGTGCATGCCACCAGATAGCTGATCCAACACCAAAGATGATGGTAGCATATCAGGGACTCAGTGCTGGTTTCTACTATTGATTGGTTGGGTACTCAGCCAGGGCTATAGTCAAATTGGCCTTGATAAGTGAAATCCATGTTCCCAAACCTATATACAACCTCCATTCTCCGCCACTATGGATGCATTACTTGTGAGTCCATAGAGCAATGACAAGAATGTCTGGGGAAAGAGATTGACTGATATCCAAAGAATAGGTAATTCTATCCACTTAATTATTAAAATCCTCTTCTGTGAAGTCACATTTTAGTGGGCATTGAGATGGGACACTTCCCAGGTGGTGCTAGGGGTAAAGAACCCACCTGTCAATGCAGGAAATGTAAGAGATGCAGGTTCAATCCTTGGGTCGGGAAGATCCCCTGGAAGAGGGCATGGCAACACACTCCAGTATTCTTGCTGGGAGAATCTCATGGACAGAGGAGTCTGGCAGGCTATAGTACATCAGGTCGCAAAGAGTCAGACATGACTGAAGTGACTTAGCATGATACATGACATGGGACACAAAGAACTTCACATGTTTTCCTAAGAGAGTTCTTATACATATCTGTTTCTCACACCCTCTTGCCATCAATTTTCAAATCATTTTTATTACAAATCCCTGACCATCCAACCAAACCATTGGTCACAGTTCATGAATCAATATACATATAACTGCATATCTGGTCATTTTTATGCCCAAACAAACAATCAAGTGGTGGAGTGCTTGAAGTTCTGTCTTCTTACAGGATTTCCTTTCACAGTTGTCCTTCAGAGATATCTCAGAAAGGAGCTGTAGTGCTACAGCTGTTGACTTTCCAGTGGTGCCTGCATATCATGCAAAAACAAGGCCAGAATTTTCTGTTCCTCTGTCAACTGATCATAGAGAATTCCTCATGAGGCCATAGGTGCAAACTGGAAGATAGATTATAGTGTAAAAAAAACTGGGGATCATAGGCATTTGGGCACATCTTTATGTATCTTGCTTGTGTCTTCAGGACATGCTAGAGTCTGAACTTCCACCTTTATATCACTTCCATTTGATGATAGAGTGCTGCTGTGCATGCACAATTTAATGGCTCTGTTATCAGATAACACCATGTTCATCATAAGTAGTTCAGGTGGTGTAGTAACTTGCTGGCCCATGTTCAGAGTTCAGTGTTTATAAGGCCCATTAGCACACCAAATGCCATTCCTCAAAAGGAAAGTAGTCATCTTCAGAGAACAGATGGACTTTCCTCCAAATCCTAAGGTTGTGTGCTGTGATTCAATGTTTGGCTCTGCCCAAGGCTCCATACAACATTTGTATCTGCTACTGACACTTCAAGCATCACTGGATCTGCTGGAACATATGGCCCAACTGGCAGAGAAGCTTGTATGGAGAGCTAATCTTGTTGCTGAGCCTTCTCTTGTTCTCAGCACTACAAGAAACCTGCAGTGTTTTTGGTCACTCAGTAAATGACTCAGTATTACAACCAAGGAAGGGATGTGTTTCTTCCAAAACCCTAAGGGGTCCAATAAAGTATTGTACCTCTTTTTTGGTTTTAGGAGAAGACTGATGAGATCTGGGTTTGATATCTGGGTTGGGAAGATCCCATGGAGGAAGACACAGCAACCCACTCTGGTATTCTTGCCTGGAAAATCTCCATGGACAGAGCCTGGTGGGCTACAGTCCATGGGGTCACAAAGAGTTGGACACTACTAAGCAACTAAGCACACTGAAGGCAGCTGGCCTGACATGGCAGGTTCTCATGTATTGTTGTTGTTGATGCATTACCACTCTTTACACTAATAGGGAAATCTTCAAATGTCCAAAGCACCAGACCCCTAGCAAATAAAACTGAAGAAGAAGATTCATGAATTTTAGTTGGATTTTTCTTCTTCACTTTTTAATGTTGATGGAACATGATTTTGAACTTTGGATTCAGCCTTGCGTAGTTGAAGCAAATTCAACTTGGCCAAAACATATACTTTTTTGTATGGATTATTGAACTTAGTTTGCCAATCAATATTTAGTTGAACATTTTTAAATCTAAGTTTATAAAAGATACCAGTTTGCAGTTTTCCAATTTGCAATGTCCTTGTGTGATTTTGTTGTTTGAGTAAGCTAGGAAGTATTCCTTCTGTTTTTATTTTCTGAAAGATATTAGAGAAAATTGGTATAATTTCTTCTTTAAATATTTGATAGAATTTACCAACAAGTCCACCTGAATTTGAAGCTTTTTGTTATTAGTTATTGACTCAGTTTATGTAACAGACATAGGGCTACTTAGAACATTTATTTATTCTATGTGTGTGTTGGTAGATTGTGTCTCTTAAGGAATTAGTCCATTTCATTTATCAAATTGGTTGGCATAGATTGTTCACAAAATTCCTTTCTAATTTGTTAATGTCTGTGGGATCTGTAGTGATGCCCTTCCCCTGCCTTTCATTTCTGTTAGTAATTTGTATTTTCCATCTTTTTTCCTTGCTTAGCCTGGCTAGAGATTTACCAGTTGTATTGATGCTCTTCAAAGAGCAGGCCTTTGGCTTCTTTGATTTTCTCTTTTATTTTCTTATTCCCATTTTCATTGAGTTCTGCTTTAAATTTATTATTATTATTTTTTTTTGCTTGTGTTGGGTTTATATTTCTCTAGTTTCCAAAGATGGAAGTTTAATTTTAGATCTTTCATTTTTTATAATAAAAGCATTCAATGCTATACACTCTCCTTTAAGTACTGTTTTTGCTGCATCCCACACATTTTGATAAGTTGTATTTTTATTTTAAATTACTTAAAACTGTTAGAATATTTTTTTCTTTGACTTATATGCTATTCAGAAGCATGTATTTATTTTTTTAATTTATTTTATTTTATTTTAATTTTATTTTATTTTTAAACTTTACAATATTGTATTGGTTTTGCCATATATCAACATGAATCTGCCACAGGTATTTAGTCTCCTAATATTTTATGCTTGGGGGGATATCTTTCTATTAATTAATTTCTAGTTTAATTTCAATGTGTGCTGAGAGCTTATTTATATATGCTTCCATTCTTTTAAATTTGTTAAAATGTGTTTTATAATCCAGAATATGATCTAGCTTGTTGAATGTTCCATGTGAGCTTGAGAAGTATGTGTATTCTGCCTTTGTTGGATAAAGTATTCATAGATGTCAATTAGATCCAGTTGATTGATGTTACTCTTCAGTTCAACTAAATCTTTACTGAATTTCTGCCTTTATAAGGAGTCAATTACAGAAACAGACGTGTTGAAATCTCTAGTTGTCACAATGGAATTTCATATTTCTCCTTGCAGTGCTATCAATATTTGTATCACATGATTTGATTCTCTGCTTTAAAGAATATCTTAATACATTTTAAAAATTGTTGTTTTGTTGTAAAATTGACACTGTACCATTATGAAGTGTTCCTCTTCATCCTTGATAATTTTCCTTTCTTTGAAGTTTGCTTTGTCTAAAATAATATAGTTACTCTAATTTTCTTTTGATTGTTGCCATGATGTTATCTTTTTTAATCTATTCTAATGTATCTGTGTCTTTTTATTTACCATTTTTGGCAACAAAAATTTGAGAATTATTTTTTATCCCTAAGTCAGCTTTGGTTTTATTTGATGTATTTCGATCATTTATACTTAAAGTGATTATTTATATAGTTTAATTAGCATTTAATCATATTCATAACTATCTTCTAATCACTGTTTTTATTCTTTATTTCCTTTTTTATTTTCCATTCTTTCCTGCCTTCTTCAGATTTATTTAGTCTTATTTATAAGTTCACTGCTCTTCACTTGGGATTTTATATGTATATATATTATGATGCAAATGACACTATAGCATTTTATGGAGAGAACAGATACTGAATTGACCCCTCCATCTATTATACTATTTCTGTCATTTCCTCCTTATTCAAAAGCTAAAATTACCAGTCATTGCTTTTATTGTATTGACGTTATCTACTACATAAAGTAAGGATAAAAAATAAAAAATTTATATTCATTTTCCCTTCTTTAGTACTTTTCCTTTCTTTATGGAGACCTGAGTTTATGACATATCTTTTTATTCTCTTTGGAAAACATCTTTTAACATTTCTTGCAAGACAAGTCCACTGGTAATAAGTCTTCCAGGTTTTGTTTGTCTGAGAAAGTGTTTATTTCTCCTTTACATTTGAAGGCTAATTTCACTGAGCACAGAATTCTGGAGTCTTTTTTTTTTCAAAATTATAAATATTTCATTCTACTCTCTTCTTGCTTACATTGTTTGTAAAGAGAAGCTCAATGTTCTTGTTATTGCTGCTTATTTATAGGTTAGTCTCCTCTATTCCCTCACTTCCCCCCAACCTCCCTCAGTGCTTTCTGCCTTCTTTGAAGATTATCTTTTTGTCTTTGGTTTCCTGCAGTTTAACTACATTATGTCCTGGTATAGGTATTTTGGTAATTAACATGGTCAGTTTTCTCAGAGCTTTCTGGATCTGTGATTTGATTCTGTAATTAATTTTGGAAAATTTTTATCAAGTACTAACTCAAATATTTCTTTTCTTTTATTTTTTTCTCCTATTGTTTTAATTGTACATATGTTACATTTTTTTGAGTGTGTGATTATCCAACAGTTCTTCAATAGTCTGTTATGTGTCTTCTCATTCTTTTCTCTTTGTACTTTAGTTTGTGAGGCTTCCGTTGACATATCTTCAAGATGTAGATTCTTTTCTCAGTTGCATCTAGCTTTTGCAAGATTTCAACAAAGGTACTCTTCCAATACTGTGTTTTGATTTCTAGTATCTTATTTTTGTTATTTCTTAGAATTTCAATCTTATATTTATATTATCTGTTTCTTGCACTTTGTCTAGTTTTTCTATTATTGATAGATCTCTTGGCATATCTATTAAAGGCATTTTAGATTCCATAATCTATCATTAGAAATGATAATAAAATTTCTGCCATATCTGATGTTGTCCTGATACATGCTTGCCCCATCAGACTGAATTTTTTCTTATCATTTAGCATGCTATGCAATTTTTTGTTGTTGAAATATATACATGGTATATTTGCTAAAAGGAACTTGCAACATTTAATGTGAGTTTTTATGTTTATGTTGGTAGAAATTAGGATATGTTTAATATTTTCTGTAGCTATAAGTGTCAGAGACTTAAATTTCTTCTTTTCTGTTTTTGTACTTTTGTTTTTGTTGTCTTTGATTTTCCCTTGAAATTATCTCTTAAACAGAATAAGTGTTTGGCTTCTTCTTACTTTTAATTCACTCATACTGTTCTGGAGGCCTGTTAATATTCTAGTAAGATGTTAAGAGGGTACACATTCTTTAATCTCATGATTAACTCTCCATTTTTTTTTTTTTTTTTAATGGGCCATAGTCCTTGGACTGTGACTTTGGTTTTGTTCCCTTCTTCTGCTGGAAGTAGGAGGTTTTTATTTACAGTGAGAACTTGCTTGTTTTCCTGGAGGTAAAAGCCATGAAAGTGTGGAGAGCTTTCCTAAGAATGGACTCCCACAGGGAGTTTTTAACCTCGCAACCTACTCCACACTAAGCCTCTACAGATTCATCAATTGCAGCTTAATTTTTCCTATGGGTACTGGCTCCAGCAATGGGTTTCTGGTCTTGGCTTTCAGATCCTGGTAAATTGTGATTTTCTGTAGCTTCCTCCCTATCCAATTTTCCCAGTAGCTGACTGACCTATGATCTCAATTCTCTGAGGGATGTAAAAAGAGTTTTGTTTTTCAGTTTATTTGGTTTTTTTCTTGTTGTGAGGATGAGAGTGACAGGTTCAAGTCTTTTAAATGTTAGTATGGAAACCAGATGTCCCAAGAATACCTTTTCAACAAGTGGTCTAAAATAGTTGGACATCCATAGGTAAACAAAAATGGACCTGAAGCTAAATTTGTTAACTTATATAAATATTAACTCAAAATAGGTCATAGTCATAATTTTAACTTGTAAAACTATGAAAGTTTTAGAAAAAGTTCTTTAGGACATAACACTGGGCAAATAACTTTTAGACCAAACACCAAAAGTGCAATCAGTAAAAGGAAAAAAAATGATAAATTTGACCTCAGTAAATTTAAAACTTTCCCACTAAGATAGTAAAAAAACAAACTACAGACTTGGGGAAAATGTTTTCAAATCACATATCTGGCAAAAGACTTGTATCTAGAGTGTAAAAAGAACTCTCAAAATTTAAAAGTAAAAACAACAAAAAAAAAGTTCAAAAAAAAAAAAAAAAAAGATCAAAAGATAGGAAAAACAGACATTTTCCAAAAAGAATACACAGATGGAAAATAAACAAACAAGAAGATGTGGAACATCATTATTTATTAGGGAAATAAACATTAATACCACAATATGATATTATCACACATACTGCTGTAGCCACGCGTTCTGGGAAACAAACTCACTCAGAAGGACAATGCAGATAGTGGAGTGCAGTTTATTACACCGGTGGGCCCAAGGCAGAGTGTCCTCTTAGCCAAGGACCCCGACCAGCATTTCTGAAAATCTTTTATACCCCATATGTATGTGTCTGAACCCACCACTCCAAATTCCTTGAGACTTACATAAACCAAGGAAAATACAATTCCAATAACCCCATAATTGATGTGATATGTGCTCATGTGCTCAAACAGTCAAACAATTAGCCAATAAACTAAAGGCTACACTCCGATAGATACAGAAAAATTTATGGCCTGTCTGGAGGAAGGGGTGATTAGTGTATGTTTTCTCTTAGGCAATGAGTAACCTAGATACGATCTTCAAGGTTCCCCTGTCTGGAGGGGGTCTTATCCTTCTGTTGTTGTTTTCATAGGCACTAAACACAGAATTCAGAGTCCATTGGAAAGGTGGCCGAGCATGTTCATCATGAACAGGCCTAAGATGGAGTCCAGGCCCTATGAATTCCTTCTTCAATACAAACACAAATAGATATTTTTAAATAGTGATAAAACCAAATTCATGCATGGGTGAAGAGAAAACGGGTCACACAGATTGTTGGTAAAAATGCAAACTGATAAAGCTATGCTTGCTTCCCTGGTGGCTCAGACAATAAGGAATCTACCTGCATGCAGGAGACCCAGGTTTGATCCTTAGGTTGGGAAGATGCCCTGGAGAAGGGAATGGCTACTCCACTATTCTTGCCTGGAAAACCCCATGGACAGAAAGAGATTGTCAGACTACAGTCCATGGGGTCTCAAAGAGTTGGACATGACTAAGCAACTATCACTTTTACTTTTTTTTTTTTTAATGCTTGAAAAAGTGAAAGTCGCTCAGTTGTGTCTGACTTTTTGTGACCTCCTGGAATTCTCCAGGCCAGAATACTGAAGTGGGTAGCCTTTCCCTTCTCCAGAGGATCTTCCCAACCCAGGGATTGAATTCAGGTCTCCTGCATTGCAGGCAGATTCTTTACCAGCTAAGCCACAATGGAAGCCCAAGAATACTGTAGTGGGTAGCCTATCCCTTCTCCAGTGGATCTTCCTGACATAGGAATCCAACTAGGGCATCCTGCATTGCAAGAGTATGTCATTTTCTAACAAAACTAAACATGTATTTACTATACAACCCAGTGATTTCACTGTTGTGCTTTTATTCCAGGAAAGGGAAATTTATCTTCGTATAGGTATCTATATATGAATGTTCATAGCAGTTTTATTTTTAATAGCTGAGAACTGGAAACAACTCAAATGCTCTCCAACATGTGAATGGTTAAATAAATTGTGTTATATTTATACCATAAAATCAAGTTGGAATCAACAATGTTGGGAGAAATATCAGTAAAATATTTTATTATTTTACATATAAAACCAGTAATATATTTTACTAATAAAATATCACTTTGTGGTAGAAAGTGAAGAGGAACTAAAGATCCTCTTTTCTAAAAAAATTAATTTTTAAATTTTAATTGGAGGCTAATTACTTTACAATATTGTAGTGGTTTTTGCCATAGATCGACATGAATCAGCCATGGGTGCACATGTGTTCCCCATCCAGAACCCCCTCCCACCTCCCTCTTCATCCCATCCCCCAGGATCATCCCAGTGCACCAGCCCTGAGAACCCTGTGTCAGGCATCAAACCTGGACTGGCGATCCATTTCACATATGATAATATACATGTTTCAATGCTACCCTCTCAAATCATCCCATGCTCACCTTCTCCCACAGAGTCCAAAAGACTGTTCTTTACATCTGTGTCTCTTTTGCTGTCTCACATATAGGGTCATTGTTACCATCTTTCTAAATTCCATATATATGAGTTAGTATACTGTACTGGTGTTTTTCTTTTTGGCTTACTTCACTCTGTATAATAGGCTCCAGTTTCATCCACCTCATTAGAACTGATTCAAATGCATTCTTTTTAATGGCTGAGTAATATTTCATTGTATATATGTACCACAGCTTTCTTATCCATTCATCTGCTGATGGGCTTCTAGGTTACTTCCATGTCCTACCAATTGTAAACAGTGCTGCGATGAACATTGTGGTACACATGTCTCTTTCAATTCTGGTTTCCTCGGTGTGTATGCCCAGCAGTGGGATTGCTGGGTCATATGGCAGTTCTATTTCCAGCTTTTTAAGGAATCTCCACACTGTTCTCCATAGTGGCTGTACTAGTTTGCATTCCCACCAACAGTGTAAGAGGGTTACTTTTTCTATGCACCCTCTTCAGCATTTATTTTTTGTAGACTTTTTGATAGCAGCTATTCTGACCTAGATAGCATATTGAAAAGCAGAGACAGTACTTTGCCAACAAAGGTCCATCTAGTCAAGGCTATGGTTTTTCCAGTGGTCATGTACGGATGTGAGAATTGGACTGTGAAGAAGGCTGAGTGCCGAAGAATTGATGCTTTTGAACTGTGGTGTTGGAGAAGACTCTTAAGAGTCCCTTGGACTGCAAGGAGATCCAACCAGTCCATTCTGAAGGAGATTAGCCCTGGGATTTTTTGAAAGGAATGATGCTAAAGCTGAAACTCCAGTACTTTGGCCACCTTATGCAAAGAGTTAACTCATCGGAAAAGACTCTGATGCTGGGAGGGATTGGGGGCAGGAGGAAAAGGGAACGACAGAGGATGAGATGGCTGGATGGCATCACTGACTTGATGGATGTGAGTCTGAGTGAACTCCGGGAGTTGGTGATGGACAGGGAGGCCTGGCGTGCTGCGATTCATGGGGTAGCAAAGAGTCAGACATGACTGAGCGACTGAACTGAACTGAACTGAACTGATTCTGACTGGCATGAGATTGTACCTCATTGTGGTTTTGATTTGCATTTCTCTGATAATGAGTGATGTTGAGCATCTTTTCATGTGTTTGTTAGCCATCTGTATGTCTTCTTTGGAGAAATGTCTGTTTAGTTCTTTGGCCCATTTTTTGATTGAGTCATTTATTTTTCTGGTATTGAGCTATAGGAGCTGCTTGTGTATTTTTGAGATTAATTCTTTGTCCATTGCTTCACTTGCTATTATTTTCTCCCATTCTGAAAGCTGTCTTTTGAATTTGCTTATAGTTTCCTTCGTTGTGCAAAAGCTTTTAAGTTTAATTAGGTCCCATTTGTTTATTTTTGCTTTTATTTCCATTACTCTGGGAGGTGGGTCATAGAGAATCCTGCTGTGATTTATGTCAGAGAGTGTTTTGCCTATGTTATCCACTAGGAGTTTTATAGTTTCTGGTCTTATGTTTAGATCTTTAATCTAATTGAATTTATTTTTGTGTATGATGTTAGAAAGTGTTCTAGTTTCATTCTTTTACAAGTGGTTGACCAGTTTTCCCAGCACCACTTGCTAAAGAGATCGTCTTTACTCCATTGTACATTCTTGCCTCCTTTGTCAAAGATAAGGTGTCCATAGGTGCATGGATTTATCTCTGGGCTTTCTATTTTGTTCCATTGATCTATATTTCTGCCTTTGTGCCAGTACCATCCTGTCTTGATGACTGGAGTTTTGTAGTAGAGGCTGAAGTCAGGTAGGTTGATTCCTCCAGTTCCATTCTTCTTTCTCAAGATTGCTTTGGCTATTTGAGGTTTTTTGTATTTCCATACAAATTGTGAAATAATTTGTTCAAGTTCTCTGAAAGATACCATTGGAAGCTTGATAGGGACTGCATTGAATCTATAGATTGCTTTGGGTAGTATCCTCATTTTCACTATATTGGTTCTTCCAGTTCATGAGCATGGTATATTTCTCCATCTATTTGTGTCCTCTTTGATTTCTTTCATCAGTGTTTTATAGTTTTCTATATATAGATCTTTTGTTTCTTTAGGTAGATTTATTCCTAAGTATTCTATCCTTTACATTGCAAAGGTGAATGGAGTTATTTCCATAATTTCTCTTTCTGTTTTCTCATTGTTAGTATATAAGAATGCAAGGGATTTCTGTGTGTTAATTTTATATCCTGAAACTTTACTATATTCATTGATTAGCTCTAGTAATTTTCTAGTGAAATCTTTAGGGTTTTCTATGTAGAGGATTGTGTCATCTGCAAACAGTGAGAGTTTTACTTCTTTTGCAATCTGGATTCCTTTTATTTCCTTTTCTTCTCTGATTGCTGTGGCTAAAACTTCCAAAACTATGTTGAATAGTAGTGGTGAGAGTGGGCACCCTTGTCCTGTTCCTGACTTTAGGGGAAATGCTTTCAAATTTTCACCATTGACAATAATCTTTGCTGTGGGTTTATCATATGTGGCTTTTATTATGTTGAGATATGTTCCTTTTATGTGTGCTTTCTGGAGAGTTTTTATCATAAATGGATGTTGAATTTTGTCAAAGGCTTTCCCTGCATCTGAGATAATTATATGGTTTTTATCTTTAAATTTGTTAATGTGGTGTATCACATTGATTGATTTGTGAATATTAAAGAATGCTTGCTTCCTGGGAGAAAGCCCACTTGCTCATGATGTATGTATGATCTTTTTAATGTGTTGTTAGATTCTGTTTTCTACAATTTTGCTAAAGATTTTTGCATCTATGTTCATCAGTGATATTGGCCTGTAGTTTTCTTTTTTTGTGGCATCTTTATCAGGTTTTGGTATTAGGGTCATGGTGGTCTCATAGAATGAGTTTGGCAGTTTACCTTCTTCTGCAGTTTTCTGGAAGAGTTTGAGTAAGACAGTTGTTAGCTCTTATCTAAATTTTTGGTAGAATTCAGGTGTGAAGCTGTCTGGTCCTGGGCTTTTGTTTACTGGAAGATTTCTGATTATAGTTTTGATTTTCATGCTTGTGATCTATCTTTTAAGATTTTCTCTTTCTTCCTGGTTTAGTTTTGGTTTAGTTTTGGAAAGTTATACTTGTCTAAGATTTGCCCGTTTCTTCCAAGTTGTCCATTTTATTGGCATTAGTTGCTGGTAGTAGTCTCTTATGAGCCTTTGTATTTCTGTGTTGTCTTTTGTGATTTTTCCATTTTCATTTCTAATTTTGTTGATTTGATTCTTCTCCCTTTTTTTCTTGATGAGTCTGGTTAATGGTTTGTCTATTTTATTTATCTTCTCAAAGAACCAGCTTTTAGCTTTGTTGATTTTTGCTACGGTCTCCTTTGTTTCTTTTTCATTTATTTCTGCCCTAATTTTTATGATTTCTTTCCTTCTACTAAACCTGGGGTTCTTCATTTCTTCCTTTTCTAGTGGCTTTAGTTATAAAGGTTATGTATTTGACTTTTCTCTTGTTTCTTGAGGTAAGCTTGTATTGCTGTGAACCTTGCCCTTTAAAGCGTCTGCCTGGAATGCAGGAGACCTGGGTTCGATCCCTGGGTTGGGAAGATCCCTTGGAGAAGGAAATGGCAACCCACTCCAGTACTCTTGCCTGGAGAATCCCATGGAGGGAGGAGCCTGGTAGGCTACAGTCCATGGAGTCGTAAAGAGTCGGGCACGACTGAGCGATTTCATTTTCACTTTCACTTTGCCCTTAGCACTGCTTTTACCGAATCCCATAGGTTTTGGGTTGTTGTGTTTTCATTTTGATTCGTTTCTATGCATATTTTGATTCTTTTTTTTATTTCTTCTGTGATTTGTTGGTTAGTCACAAGCATGTTGTTAGCCTCCATATGTGTGTATTTTTAAGTTTTTTTCCCCCCATAGTTGACATCTAATCTTACTGCATTGTGATCAGAAAAGATGCTTAGAATTATTTCTTTTCTTTTTTTTTTTTTTAATTTACCAAGGCTAGATTTATGGTCCTGAATGTGATCTATCCTAAATAATGTTCCATATGCACTTGAGAAAAAGGTGAAATTCATTGTTTTGGGATGAAATGTCCTATAGACATAAGTTGGGTCTAACTGGTCCATTGTATCATTTAAAGTTTGTATTTCCTTGCTAATTTTCTGTTTAGTTGATCTATCCATAGGTGTGAGTGTGGTATTAAAGCCTCCCACTATTATTGTGTTACTCTTAACTTCCCCATTCATACTTGTTAGCATTTGCCTTGCATATTGTGGTGCTCCTATGTTGGGTGCATGTATATTTATAATTGTTATATCTTCTTCTTGGATTGATCCTTTGATCATTATGTAGTGTCCTTCTTTGTCTCTTTTCATGGCCTTTATTTCAAAGTCTATTTTATATGATAAAAGTATTGCTCCTCCTGCTTTCTTTTGATCTTCATTTATGTGAAATATGTTTTTCCAGTGATTCACTTTCAGTCTGTATGTGTCCCTTGTTTTGAGGTGGGTCTCTTGTAGGCAGCATATATAGGGGTCTTGTTTTTGTATACATTCAGCTAGTCTTTGTCTTTTGGTTGGGGCATTTAACCCATTTACATTTAAGGTAATTATTGATAAATATGATCCCATTGCCATTCACTTTATTGTTTAGGGTTTGAGTTTATAAACCTTTTCTGTGTTTCCTGTCTAGAGAATATCATTTAGCATTTGTTGAAGAGCTGGTTTGGTGATGCTGAATTCTCTCAGCTTTTGCTTGTCTGTAAAGCTTTTGATTTCTCCTTCATATTTGAATGAGATTCTAGCTGGGTACAGTAATCTGGGTTGTATATTTTTCTCTTTCATCACTTTAAGTATGTCCTGTAATTCCCTTCTGGCCTGAAGAATTTCTATTGAACGTTCAGCTGTTATCCTTATGGGAATCCCCTTGTGTGTTATTTGTTGTTTTTCCCTTGCTGCTTTTAATAATTGTTCTTTGTGTTTGATCTTCATTAACTTGATTAAAATGTGTCCTGGGGTATTTTGCCTTGGGTTTATCCTGTTTGGGATTCTCTGGGTTTCTTGGACTTGGGTGGCTATTTCTTCCCCCATTTTAGGGAAATTTTCAACTATTATCTCCTCAAGTATTTTCTCATGGTCTTTCTTTTTGTCTTCTTTTTCTGGGACTCCTATGATTCGAATGTTGGGGCGTTTGACATTGTCCCAGAGGTCTCTGAGGTTGTCCTCATGTCTTTTAATTCTTTTTTTCTTTTTTCCTCTCTGCTTCATTTATTTCCACTATTCTGTCTTCCACCTCACTTATTTCTGCCTCAGTTATTCTACTGTTGGTTCCCTCCAAAGTGCTTTTGATCTCAGTTATTGCATTATTCATTATTGACTGACTCTTTTTTGTTTCTTCTAGATCCTTGGTAAACATTTCTTACATCTTCTCAATCCTTGTCTCCAGATTATTTATCTGTAACTCCATTTTATTTTTCAGATTTTGGATCATTTTTACTATCATTATTCTGAATTCTTTTTCAGGTAAACTCCCTATCTCCTCCTCTTTTGTTTGGTTTGGTTGGCATTTATCGAATATTTCTCTGCTGAATATTTCTCTGCCTTTTCATTTTGTTTGATTGCTGTGTTTGGGGTGGCCTTTCTGTATGCTGGAAGTTTGTGGTTCCTCTTTATTGTGAAAGTTCCTTCTTGTGGGTGGGGTTGGACGAGTGGCTTGTCAAGGTTTCCTGGTTAGGGAAGCTTGAGTCGGTGTTCTGGTAGGTGGAGCTGGATCTCTTCTCTCTGGAGTGCAATGACGTGTCCAGTAGTGAGTTTTGAGCTATCTATGGGTTTGTTGTGACTTTGGGCAGCCTGTATATTCATGCTCAGAAGTATGTTCCTGCGTTGCTGGAGAATTAGAGTAATATGTCTTGCTCTGGAACTTGTTGGCTTTTGGGTGGAGCTTGATTTCAGTGTAGGTATGGAGGCTTTTGGATGAGCTCTTGTTGATTAATGTTCCCTGGAGTCAGGAGTTTTCTGGTGTTCTCAAGTTTTGGATTTAAGCCTCCTGCCTCTGATTTTCAGTCTTATTCTTAGAGTATCCTCAAGACTTCTCCATCCATACTTCACCAATGATAAAACATATAGGTTAATGGTGAAAAGATTCTCCACAGTGAGGGACACCCAGAGAGGTTTGCAGAGTTACATGGAGAAGATAAAAGGGAGGATGAGACGGAGGTGACCAGGAGGAGACAAGGGGGAGTCCAAAGGAGAGAGACAGATCTAGCCAGTTATCAGTTCCCTAAGTGTTCTCCACAGCCTGGAATATCCAAAGAGATTCACAGCATTGGATAGAGAAGAGAAGGGGGAGGGAGGAGATTGAGGTGGCCTGGGAGAGAAAAAGGAGAGTAAAAATGGGGAGAGGGCAATCAAGCCAGTAATCACACTCCTAAGTAAAAGTGGATACTGAAGATTGGATTCTTAAAGGTACAAAATTGATAACAAATACCAAAAACAAAGATTAAAAATCTAAAGTAGAGGGCAGATTATCAAAAATACAATATTTTTTAAAAATCACAAAAATTATAAAAAATATATATGAAATTTGCTTTAAAAATAGGGTCTTTTTTTGCAAGGTAATGGTTATAAAAATGAAAATTAAAGGCATAATAAAGGGCTTAAAATAAAAAAAAATTAAAATTTAAAAAATGATAATAGTAAAATATATCTAGGAATTTCTCTGGAGCTGTTGCAGGCAGTGTGGGGTCAGTTCAGTTTCAGAGAGTACCTTGTTCCAGCTTACACATCTTCTCGAGGTCTATAGACCGCTTCCAATGTAGTCGGTGCTAACTACAGTGTTTTAATCTGTTGCACCTGTCACTTCCAAAGCGGTTCCCTCTGTTTATTTTGGCTTCTTCTGTTTGCAAGTCTCTTCAGTGTCTAATTTTCACCCTGACACAAGGAGGCGGAGGTGGTCACTTATTTAGGTTCACTTGTTCAGTTGTGCTGTGGTGAGGGAGGAATACTGCAAACAAATATCACTGGCGTATGTGGGGAGTGCTCGCAGTATCTGGGCCACACTGGGTTTGCCCCCGCTCACGGCATGTGTGCTTTCCCGGTCTACACTGCTCAAGCTCCAGGTTGCTCTGCAGGGGAACTGTCTAAAGCGGGCCCTAGGTTGTATGCACTTCCCAGGTCTAAGCTGCTCAGGTTCAGGTTCTCGGGTACTCCACAAAGGGACAGACTCAGGTGGGCCTGCGTTTTGTGCCCTTCCCAGGTCCGAGCAGCTCAGACAACCAGGTGCTTGGTGAGCTCACTCTCCCCAGGTGGGGCAGTGCATCTTATCACCTTCCTAGTCCCAGCTGCTCGGTTTCCTGGGTACAAAGTGGGAGTGCCCTCTCAGGTGTGCCTTGTGTCTCCTCTGGGGAACTGATCTCTGGTTGCACCAACCCTCCTGGCAGATGTCAACCGTTCAGGATCCCAGGAAGACTCAGTTAGCAACTGGGAGCCTGCTCGCAGTTTGGTGGAGGATGCCTTCTCTGGGGCCAAGATTGCCCCTCACTGGCTCTGGCTGTCGCCCATTTGCCTCGCTGCCTCTGGCAGGGGATGGGTCAGTCCGCAGCCGGCTAGCTCTCCTCTAGTATTCACTCAGTCCTTTGTTCTGTGAGCGGGCCCAGCAGTGCCTTAGGTTAGAACTTTTCACAGGAAAGTTCTCTCTGTCTCTCTTTCTTTTTTTCTCTCTCTGGCTATGCCACAGTTTGGGTTTCTATCTCACATTAGCTCCCTCAGATTGCCTTCAGGGCATTCAGGCCTGGTCCTTACCCTAAACCATGCAGCCCATGCCTCCGTGTTCAGTCCCTGCTTGCTGGTGGTGGACGTGAGCATCTGGGCTACTTCTCCGCTGGTAGTTGTGGTTAGGCATGTAATCTGTGGATTTTATTTATTTTTTCCTCCTGGTTATGTTGACCTCTGAGATTCCAAAACTCACCACAGACCCGCTGATGAAAGAGTTTCCTGGTGTTTGGAAGCTTCTTCATGGCGCCCTCCCCAGGATAGGTCTCTGTCCCTAACTCTTTTGTATCTCTTTTAATCTTTTATATTTTGTCCTACCTCCTTTCAAAGAGAGTGGGCTGCCTTTCTGGGTGCCTGGTGTCCTCTGCCAGTGTTCAGAAGTTGTTTTGTGGAACTTGCTCAGTGTTCAAATGATCTTTTGATGAATTTGTGGGGGAGAAAGTGGTCTCCCTGTCCTATTCCTCTGCCATCTTTGAGAAGGTGGTCTAAATCGCCTCTTGATGAAGATGAAAGAGGAGAGTGAAAAAGTTGGCTTAAAACTCAGCATCCAAAAACAAAGATCAAGGCCTCTGGTCTGATCACTTCATAGCAAATAGATGGGGAAATAATGGAAACAGTGACAGACGTTATTTTCTTGGGCTCCACAATCACAGTGGGTGGTGACTGTAGCCATGAAATGAAAAGACACTTCTTGCTCTTTGGAAGAAAAGCTATGAAAAACCTAGACAACCTAGTGAAAAGCAGAGATATCACTTTGCAAACAAAGGCCTGATTAGTTAAAGTTATGACTTTTCCATTAATCATGTGTGGATGTGAGAGTTGGACCATAAAGAAGGCTGAGTAAAGGAGAATTGATGCTTTTGAACTGTGATGCTGGAGAAGAGTCTTGAGAGTCCCTTGGATAGCAAGGGGTTCAAACCAGTCAATTCTAAAGGAAATCAGTCCTGAATATTCAGTGGAAGGACTGATGCTGAAGCTGAAGCTCCAATCTTTCAGCCACCTGATGCAAAGACCTGACTCATTGGAAAAGACCCTGATGCTGGGAAAAATTGAGGTCAGGAGAAGGGGGTAACAGATGATGAAATGGTTGGACAGCATTATCAACTCAATGGAAATGAGTTTGAGCAAACTCTGGGAGATAGTGAAGGACAAGGAAGCCTGGCATGCTCCAGACCATGGGATCACAAAGAGTTGGACACAGGTGAGTGACTGAACAACAACAAGAATAGAGGAATTAATAAAAACAGGATATGCAAACAGGAGATGGGAAGAGGAGGTAATGAAGACTTAATAATTAAAAAAAATGGAGTATTAGTGTGGGATGATGAAAAGTGCTGGAGATAGAGAGCAGTGATGGTTGTACAACTCAACTATGTGACTGTAATAAATACCACTAAATTGTTAACTTAAAATGATTAAAATGGAAATTTTTGTTCTATATATTTTGTCACAAGTAAAAGCTAAAATTATCTCAAAATAAAAATTGTTAAAAAGTGGGGTACGTAGAGGACTTTAAAAAGAACCAGAAACAATTAGTTTAAAGCACTAAAAAATTGCTTATAGTTTTATAAGAGGACAAACTACATCTGTGAAGGCTGTTTCTGAGACTCTTTACAGCCTTCAATTGTGGGGATGACAAAGGGAAAAAGCCACAGAATTTCACTGGAAAAGATGTATAATTACCTAAATACTCTGTAAAATTCAAGATTGGTTGGTTACAGTGGAGCTTGGCACTACATGATTGCTGAACCCCCAAGCCCATTATGAATTTTAAAATTTATTTCATTGCTGTATATTGATTTAAAATGTCGTGCTAAATTCTGCTGTAAAGACAAGTGATATATGTATATATACATATTTATGTATATGTGTACATATGTATATTTATACACATATAATTGCTGTTGTTCAGTCACCTAGTCATGTCCTACTCTGTTACACTCTCCCAGAGTTTGCTGAAATTTATGTCCAATGAATTCATAATGCCATCCAATCAGAGGCATTTTATTATGCTTACTAAATTTTTTGTATGCTATGTTACAAAAAAATTTGTACGCTGTCTAGGTTTGTCATGGATTTTTTTCCAAGAAAAAACTATCTTAATTTCATGGCTACAGTCACCATCCACAGTGATTTTGGAGCCCAAGGAGGTAAAAGTCTGTCACTGTTTCCATTGTTTCCCCATCTATTTGACATGAAGTGATGGGACTAGATGCCATGATCTTCATTTTTTGAATGTTGAGATTTAAGTAAGCTTTTTCACTTTCCTCTTTCACCTCTACCAACAGGCTTTTTAGTTCCTCTTCACTTTCTGCCATTAGGGTGGTGTTATCTGCATATCTGAGGCTATTGATCTTTTTCCCAGCAATGTTGATTCCAGCTTGAACTTCATCCAACCCAGCATTTTGCAAAATGTTATAAGAGTTAAATAAGCAGCATGAAAACATACAGCCTCGATGCACTTCTTTCCTAATTTTGAAATAGGCCAGTCTTCCATGTCTGGTTCTAACTGTTGCTTCTTGTCCTGCATAAAGGTTCCTTAGGAGGCAGGTAAGGTGGTCTGGTATTCCCATCTCATTAAGAATTTTACACAGTTGGTTGTGATCCACACAGTTAAAGGCTTCAGCCTAGTCAATGAAACCGAATTAGATGTTTTTCTTCAATTCCCTTGCTTTCTTTATGATCCAATGGATGTTGGCAATTTGATCACTGATTGTTTTGCCTTTGCTATATGCAGTTTTCACATGTAGAAGTACTTTGTTTACATACTGTTCAAGCCTAGCTTGAAGGACTTTGAGAATTACCTTGGTAAAGTATCTGAAATGAGCACAACTACTTTGAACATTTTTGGCATTGCCCTTCTTTGGGATTAGAATTAAAACTGACCTTTTCCATTCCTGTGGCCACTGCTGAGTTTTACAAATTTGCTGGCATATTAGGGCAGCACGTTAACAGCATTATCTTTTAGGATCGAAATAGCTCAGCTAGAATTCCATCACCTCCACTAGCTTTGTTTGTAGTAATGCTTCCTAAAACCCACTTGCTTCACACACCAGGATGTCTGGTGCTGGGTGACTGATTACACTATCATGGCTATGTTGGTCATTAAGATCTCTTTTGTACAGCTCTTCTATGTTTTCTTGCCACCTCTTCTTAATATTTTCTGATTCTGTTAGGTCCATACTCTCTGTCTTTACTGTGCCCATCTTTGCATGAAATGTTTCTTTGGTATCTCTAATTTTCTTGAAGAGATCTCTGGTCTTTCTCATTCTCTTGTTTTCCTCTATTTCTTTGCATTGTTCACTTAGGAATGACTTCTTATCTCTCCTTGCTTTGGAACTCTTCATTCAAATGGGTATGTCTTTCCTTTTCTCCTTCGCCTTTCGCTTCTTTTCTTTTCTCAGCCATTTGTAACGCTTATTCAGACAACCATTTTTCCTTTTTGCATTTCCTTTTCTTGGGGATGGTACTGATCACAGCCTCCTATACAATGTCATGAGCTTCCGTCCATAATTCTTCAGGCACTCTATCTATCAGGTCTAATCCCTTGAATCTATTTGTCACTTTCATTGTACAATCATAAGGGATTTGATTTAGGTCATACATGCAGATGGTGATTTCAGCCATGAAATTAAAAGACACTTACTCCTTGGAAGGAAAGTTATGACCAACCTAGATAGCATATTAAAAAGCAGAGACATTACTTTGCCAACAAAGGTCTGTCTAGTCAAGGCTATGGTTTTTCCAATGGTCATGTATGAATTTGAGAGTTGGACAGTGAAGAAAGCTGAACACCGAAGAATTGATGCTTTTCAACTGTGGTGTTGGAGAAGACTCTTGAGAGTCCTTTGGACTGCAAGGACATCCAACCAGTCCATTCTGAAGGAGATCAATCCTGGGTGTTCTTTGAAAGGAATGACGCTAAAGCTGAAACTCCAGTACTTTGGCCACCTCATGCGAAGAGTTGACTCATTGGAAAAGACTCTGATGCTGGAAGGGATTGGGGGCAGGAGGAGAAGGGGACGACAGGATGAGATGGCTGAATGGCATCACTGACTCGATGGACATGAGTTTGGGTGAACTCCGGGAGTTGGTGATGGACAGGGTGGCCTGGCGTGCTGCGATTCCTGGGGTCGCAAAGAGTCGAACACGACTGAGCGACTGAACTGAACTGAATGGTCTAGAGGTTTCCCCCACCTTCATCCATTTTAGTCTGAATTTGGCAATAAGGATTTCACTACCTGAGCCACAGTCAACTCCTGGTCTTGTTTTGCTGACTATATAGAGCTCCTCCATTTTTGGCTGCAAAAAATATAATCAATGTGATTTCGGTGTTGACCATCTGGTGATGTCCATCTTCTCAAGTGTTGTTGGAATAGGGTGTTTTTTATGACCAGTGTGTTCTCTTGGCAAAATTCTGTTAGCTTTTGCTCTGCTTCATTTTGGACTCCAAGGACAAATTTGCCTGTTACTCCAGACATCTTTTTACTTCCTACTTTGCATTCCAGTCCTCTATGATGAAAAGGACATCTTTTTTGGGTGTTAGTTCTAGAAGGTCCTGTCAGTCTTCATAGAGCAATTCAGTTTCAAATTCTTCAGCATTACTGGTTGGAGCATAGACTTGGATTACTGTGATACTGAATGGTTTGCCTTGGAAACAGAGACCATTCTGTCATTTTTTGAGATCACACTCAAGTACTGCATTTTGGGCTATCCATTTCTTCTATGGGTTTCTTGCCTACAGTAGTAGATATAATGGTCATCTGAATTAAATTCACCCATTCCAGTCCATTTTAGTTCACTGATTCCTAAAATGTTGATGTTCACACTTGCCATCTCCTCTTTGACCACTTTTAATTTACCTTGATTCATGGACCTAACATTTCAGGTTCCTATGCAATATTGTTCTTTACAGCATCAGACTTTACTTCCATCACCAGTCACATCCACAAGTGGGCATTGTTTTCACTTTTGCTCCATCTCTTCATTCTTTCTGGAGTTATTTTTCCACTCTTCTTCACTCTTCTTCTCCACTGGAGCTATTTCTCCAGTAGCATATTGGGTACCTACCGACCTGGGGAGTTTATCTTTCAGTGCCATATCCTTGTCATATCTTTCAGGGTCATGCCTTTTCATACTGTTCATGGGGTTATCAAGGCAACAATACTGAAGTGGGTTGCCATTCCCTTCTCCAGTGGACACATTTTGTCAGAATTTCCACCATGATCTGTCTGTCTTGGGTGGCCCTACATGGTATGGCTAAGAGTTTGAGTTAGACAAGGCTGTAGTCCATGTGATCAGTTTGGTTAGTTTTCTGTGATTCTGTTTTTCATACTATTTGCACTCTGAAGGATAAGAGGCTTATGGAAGCTTCATGATGAGAGAGATTGACTGTGGGGGAAACTGGGTCTTGTTCTGGTGCTCAGTAAAACTTTAATCCAATTGTCTGCTTATGTGTGGGGCTGTGTTCCCTCCATGTTAGTTGTTTGGCCAGAGGCAACCAAGTCCTGGAGTCTATAGGCTTCTATAGTAGGTATAACATAAGCAGAATATATTAGAACATGGCAAGAATACACAGAAGAACTATACAAAAGAGTTCTTCATGACCCAGATAGCCATGGTGTGATCACTCACCTAAGATCAGAAATCAAGCAGGCTTTAAGAAGCATCACAGGAACAAAGCTAGTGGAGGTGATGGAATTCCAGTGGAGCTATTTCAAATCCTAAAAGATGATGCTGTGAAAGTGCTGCACTCGATATACCAGCAAATTTGGAAAACTCAGCAGAGGTCACAGGACTGGACAATGCCAGTTTTCATTCCAATACCAAAGAAAGGCAATGCCAAAGAATGTTCAAAGTACTGTACTGCTGCTGCTGCTGCTAAGTCACTTCAGTCGTGTCCGACTCTGTGTGACCCCATAGAGGGCAGCTTATCAGGCTCCATCGTCCCTGGGATTCTCCAGGCAAGAACACTGGAGTGCATTGCCGTTTCCTTCTCCAATGCATGAAAGTTAAAAGTAAAAGTGAAGTCGCTCAGTCGTGACCAACCCTCAGCGACCCCATGGACTGCAACCTTCCAGGCTCCTCCGTCCATGGGATTTTCCAGGCAAGAGTACTGGAATGGGGTGCCATTGCCTTCTATGAAGTTCTGTACAGTTGCACTCATTTCACAAACTAGTAAAGTAATGCTAAGAATTATCCAAGCTAGGCTTGGATGTGTTTATCAGCAGTACGTGTACCAAGAACTCCCAGATGTTCAACTTGGATTTAGAAAAGGTGGAGGAAATAGGGATCAAATTTCCAACATCCACTGGATCATAGAAAAGGCAAGATAATTCCAGAAAAACATCTGCTTCATTGACTATACTAAAGCCTTTGACTGTGTGGATCACAACAAACCGTGGAAACTTCTTAAAGAGATGGGAGTACGAGACCACCTTATCTGCCTCCTGAGAAACCTGTACGCAGGTCAAGAAGCAACAATTAAAGAAGACATACAGATGGCTAACAAACACATGAAAAGATGCTCAACACCACTCATTATCAGAGAAATGCAAATCAAAACCACAATGAGGTACCATCTCATGCCAGTCAGAATGGCTGCGATCCAAAAGTCTACAAAAAATAAATGCTGGAGAGAGTGTGGAGAAAAGGGAACCCTCTTACACTGTTGGTGGGAATGCAAACTAGTGCAGCCTAGTGGAGGACAGTGGAGGAGATTCCGTAAAAAAACTGGAAATAGAACTGCCATATGACCCAGCAATCCCACTGCTGGGCATACATACCAAGGAAACCAGAATTAAAAGAGACACATGTACCCCAATGTTCATCGCAGCACTGTTTATAATAGCCAGGACATGGAAGCAACCTAGATGTCCATCAGCAGATGAATGGATAAGAAAGCAGTGGTACATATACACAATGGAGTATTACTCAGCCATTAAAAAGAATACATTTGAATCAGTTCTAATGAGGTGGATGAAACTGGAGCCTATTATACAGAATGAAATAAGCCAGAAAGAAAAACACCAATACAGTATACTAATGCATATATATGGAATTTAGAAAGATGATAATGATAACCCTGTATGTGAGACAGCAAAAGAGACACAGATGTCTAGAACAGTCTTTTGGACTCTGTAGGAGAGGGCGAGGGTGGGTGGGATGATTTGGGAGAATGGCATTGAAACAAGTATAATATCATATGTGAAATGAAATGCCAGTCCAGGTTCGATGCATGATACAGGATGCTCGGGGCTGGTGCACTGGGATGACCTGGAGGGATGGTATGGGGAAGGAGGTGGGAGGGGGGTTCAGGATGGGGAACACGTGTGCACCCGTGGTGGCACCTGTGTTGATGTGTGGCAAAACCAATACAATATTGTAAAGTAATTAGCCTTCAATTAAAATAAATAAATTTATATTAAAAAATCTTTATTAATCTTAGGGGAGGAGAGGGTGAAATGTATAGAAAGAGTAGCATGGAAACTTACATTAACATATGTAAAATAGATAGCCAATGAGAATTTGTTGTATGGCTCAGGAAACTCAAGCAGGGGCTCTATGTCAATCTAGAGGGGTGAGACGGGGAGGGAGATGGGAGGCAGGTTCAAAAGGGAGGGAATATGTGTATACTTATGGCTGATTCATGTTGAGGTTTGACAGAAAACAACAAAAGTCTGTAAAGCAATTATCCTTCAATAAAAAAATTAAAAAAAAAAAGAAGCAACAATTAGAACATGGAACAATGGACTGGTTCAAAATTAGGAAAGGAGTATGTCAAGGCTGTATATTGTCATCCTGCTTATTTAACTTCTATGCAGAGTTCAGTTCAGTTCAGTTCAGTTGCTCATTCGTGTTCGACTCTTTGCGACCCTATGAATCACAATGCACCAGGCATCCCTGTCCATCACCAACTCCCGGAGTCCACTCAAACTCATGTCCATCGAGTCAGTGATGCCATCCAACCATCTCATCCTCTGTCGTCCCCTTCTCCTCCTGCCCCCAATCCCTCCCAGAATCAGAGTCTTTTCCAATGGGTCAACTCTTCGAATGAGGTGGCTAAAGTATTGGAGTTTCAGCCTCAGCATCAGTCCTTCCAATGAACACCCAGGACTGATCTCCTTTAGAATGGACTGGTTGGATCTCCTTGCAGTCCAAGGGACTCTCAAGAGTCTTCTCCAACACCACAGTTCAAAAGCATCAATTCTTCTGCACTCACCTTTCTTCACTGTCCAACTCTCACATCCATACATGACCACTGGAAAAACCATAGCCATGACTAGACCTCACATGAAATCCTGGGCTGGAAACACAAGCTGGAATCAAGATTCCTGGGAGAAGTATCAATAACCTCAGATATGCAGATGACACCACCCTCATGGCAGAAAGTGAAGAGAAACTAAAGAGCCTTTTGATGAAAGTGAAAGAGGAGAGTGGAAAAACTGGCTTAAAACTCAACATTAAAAAAACACAGCATTCAAACACACAGGCAAGTCTGGCTCAGTCTCCTATGAGACCACTGCTCCTCTCTCTTGGGTCCTGGTGTGCACAAAATTTTGTTTGTGCCCTCTAAGAGTTTCTGTTTCCCCTAGTCCTATGGAAACTCTCTAATCAAATTTGGCTGACCTCAGAGTCAGATTCCTTGGGGATTCCATTCCCTTGGCTGAAACCCTATGGTGGGGAGCCTGATGTGGGGCCTAGAGCCTTCATAGCAGTGTGAGAACTTCTCTGGTATTGTTGCTCTCCAGTTTGTGAGTGACTTACTTGGCAGGCATAGGATTTGATTTTATTGTAATTGTTCCCTTAGTCAGCTATAAATTGGCACTTCCCAAGAGCATTGCCAGTGATCAAACAACAAGGGCATTTGCCACTGCCTCTGGAGATCGAACCCTCTCCTAGTGCAGCTGTTAACTTTCAACGCCCTCTGAGGGAGTTCAGGGAGGAGTGAGGCTCTCTGTGCCTCAAGGAATCTGGTGGGACAGGTCTTTAGGTACATGGATATTTTCAGGAACAGATTTTATGATCCTAATCCTTGCATCTCCTCATATCTAGAAAAGCATTAAATACCTTCATGATGACATTAGAGCCTCATGACTAGCAGAAAGAATTTTGTAAAATGAGTGCTTAATTGTTTTGAGCTCCCCCTTCATCAAAACCTTATATATTGAACTTCCCCCACTGTCTTTTGGAGAAGTCTCCTTTATCTCAATCTTTAGACACCAAAGTTGGTTTGGGGCAAATTTTCGTTATGCATCTCCTTTAATTTACAGTTTAGTTTCAAATCACAAGGGAAACTAAAAATACTGATGACTGGGTTTCACTCCTAGAGTTTTTGATTTAATTCGTTTAGGGTATGGATTAGACCTTGGGATTTTTAAAAGCTCTGTGCAGGATTCCGTTTCATCTCTATGCATCACTTGAGAACTACTGATGTGTAAGAATCGATATTTGTTGTAATGAAATACTTCTTGTGATAAACCTCAGGAAAAAGAAAAAAAGTATTTTCCCTCCCTGGCCAGAATTTCCATCTCCCTCACCAATCCATTCCAAAGACTGAAAAAGCCCCAAGGAAAGCTGTATTTCCCTATATGTGTATGCTATCATGTTCGACTCTTTGCAACTCCATGGACTATAGCCCACCAGACTCCTCTATGTGATTTCCCAGGCAAGAATAGGAGAGTGAGGTTACCATTTCCTTTTCCAGAGGATTTTCCTGACCTAGGGATCAGAACTGGTGTCTCTTCTTTTGGATTGGCAGGCAGATTCTTTACCACTATGCCACCTGAGAAAAGCCTTTAAGTTTCCCTGTAAAGAACCTAAAAACCACATGCTAAAGTCTGTTTCCTCTCATCCCTGCTGGCAATGAAGAACAGCTGGCACCCGTTCTTCTCTTTCCCATAAGCCAGTTGACAAAACTAATGAGACAGCTCTACGTGTGTGTTGTCCTGAATAAAAAATATACAGAGGAAGCTGGTGAATTATCATTTCTAATCAACAAATTTATTAATTTGTTTAAACTCCCAGGAGTCTGATCCCTTCAGAGGAGCAGACTAAGTTAACTGTGTTGTTATGTTAAAAATCTTTGATAGTGAGGCACGACCAAGAAGAGTACCTCTTTTTTTTTTTTTTAAATTTTATTTTATTTTTAAACTTTACGTAATTGTATTAGTTTTGCCAAACATCAAAGTGAATCCACCACAGGTATACATGTGTTCCCCATCCTGAACCCTCCTCCCTCCTCCCTCCCCATACCATCCCTCTGGGTCGTCCCAATGCACTAGCCCCAAGCATCCAGTATCGTGCATCGAAGCTGGACTGGCAACTCGTTTCTTTATGCTGTGGTGTGGATGTAGCAGGAGGTGGTTAAACTGATTAGAATTCTTACTAAAAAATCAGATGGAGGGTGTTTTTAATGCAGTTTCTTGGAACCACACAAACTTTACAGCCAATCTGTGCTGGTTTGTTACTCAGTTCCCATTGGTTTCAGAGTGAATTACATTATATTACAGAGCTTCTAAGAACTCTAGCATCCAAGATACTTATATTTTCTTTCATGAGGACACAACTACCACCAGAGTTTTGCATTCCTCTGAGTTACATCTGCTGTAAAATGAGTTTTTCTTTTTAGTTAATGTTTGCTTAGCTTAAGTGGAATGGAGAAGGCAATGGCAACCCACTTCAGTGTTCTTGCCTAGAGAATCCCAGGGATGGAGGAGCCTGATAGGCTGCCATCTGTGGGGTCACACAGAGTCGGACATGACTGAAGTGACTTAGCCACAGCCGCCACCACATTTGGGTGGAAACAAACGATCGCTATTCATTCATCCTTTCTTGTAATGAATATTTATTTAGCCTCTATACATGTGAGTACAATGCAAGATCCTGAAGTAAAAATGGTAAACATGACTGTCAGGATGTTAATACAGGAGAGAGATGATCAGTGGATATTAGAAGCTGGTATCAATCTAGCCACAGCAAGATTCTACATAAATTGTGTGTAATTTCTTTGAACTCAATTTATGCATTATAAAATTGTGAGAATAATGGTTTCTTCATATAGAGAGTAGATTTATTCAGTTCAGTTCAGTTCAGTCACTCAGTTGTGTCTGACTCTCTGTGACCCCATGGACTGTAGCATGCCAGGCTTCCCTGTCCATCAGCAACTCATAGAGTCTACTCAAACTCACGTCCATTGAGCTGGTCATCCAACCAACAGAGTTCTCTGTTGTCCCCTTCTCCTCCCTCCTTCAGTCTTCCCAGCACTAGGGTCTTTTCAAATGAGTCAGTTCTTCATATCAGGTGGCCAAAGTATTGGAGTTTCAGCTTCAGCATTAGTCTTCAAATGAATATTCAGGACTGATTTCCTTTAGGATGGATTGGTTGGATCTCCTTGCTGTCCAAGGGACTCTCAAGAGTCTTCTCCAACACCACAGTTAAAAAACATCAATTCTTCGGCACTCAGCTTTCTTTATAGTCCAACTCTCACATCTGTACATAACTACTGGGAAAACCAAAGATTTGACTAGGCAGACCTTTGTTGGAAAAGTAATGTCTCTGCTTTTAATATACTGTCTAGGTTGGTCATAACTTTTCTTCCAGCAAGCAAGCATCTTTTAATTTCATGGCTGCAGTCACCATCTGCAGTGATTTTGGAGCCCACAAAAATAAAGTCTCTTACAGTTTCCCTTTTTTCCCTATCTATTTGCCATGAAGTGATGGGACCAGATTCCGTGCTGTTACTTTTCTGAATGTTGAGTTTTAAGCCAACTTTTTTACTCTCCTCTTTCACTTTCATCAAGAAGCTATTTCTCCTCCACTTTCTGCCATAAAGGTAGTATAATCTGCATATCTGAGGTTATTGATATTTCTCCTGGCAATCTTGATTCCAGCTTGTGCTTCATAGAGCCTGGCATTTCTTGTTATGTACTCTGCACATAAGTTAATAAGCAGGGTGACAATATATGGCTTTGATATACTCCTTTTCCAATTCAAAACCAGGCCATTGTTCCATGTGCAGTTCTAACTGTTGCTTCTTGACCTGCATATAGACTTCTCAGGAGGCAGGTCAGGTGGCCTGGTATTCACACATCTTTAAGAATTTTCCACAGTTTATTGTGATCCACATAGTCAAAGGCTTTGGCATGGTCAATAAAGCAGAGGTAGATGTTTTTCTGGAATTCTCTTGCTTTTTCCATGATCCAAAAAATGTTGGCAGTTTGATCTCTGGTTTCTCTGCCTTTTTAAAATACATCTTGAACATCTGGAAGTTCACAGTTAACATACTGTTGAAGACTGGCTTGGAGAATTTTGAGCATTACTTTGCTAGTGCGTGAGATGAGTGCAATTGTCCAGTAGTTTGAGCATTCTTTCCCATTGCCTTTCTTTGGGATTGGAATGAAAACTGACCTTTCCCAGCCCTGTGGCCACTGCTGAGTTTTCCAAATTTGCTGGCATATTGAATGCAGCACTTTCACAGCATGATCTTTCAGGATTTGAAATAGCTCGACTGGAATTCCAACACCTCCACTAGCTTTGTTCATAGTGATGCTTCCTAAGGCCCACTTGACTTTGCATTCCAGGATGTCTGGCTCTAGGTGAGTGATCACACCACTGTGATTATCTGGGTCGTGAAGATCTTTTTTGTATGGTTCTTCTGTGTATTCACCATCTCTTTTTAATATCTTCTGCTTCAGTTAGGTCCATACCATTTCTTTCTTTTATTGTGCCCATCTTTAGGGTGACTGCAGCCATGAAATTAAAAGACGCTTGCTTCTTGGAAGGCAAGTTATGACCAACCTAGATAGCATATTCAAAAGCAGAGACATTACTTTACCAACAAAGGTCCATCTAGTCAAGGCTATGGTTTTTCCTGTGGTCATGTATGGATGTGAGAGTTGGACTGTGAAGAAGGCTGAGCGCCGAAGAATTGATACTTGTGAACTGTGGTGTTGGAGAAGACTCTTGCAAGTCCCTTGGACTGCAAGTAGATCCAACCAGTCCATTCTGAAGGAGATCAACCCTGGGAGTTCTTTGGAAGGAATGATGCTAAAGCTGAAACTCCAGTACTTTGGCCACCTCATGCTACGAGTTGACTCATTGGAAAAGACTCTGATGCTGGGAGGGGTTGGGGGCAGGAGGAGAAGGGGATGACAGAGGATGAGATGGCTGGATGGCATCACTGACTCAATGGACGTGAGTCTGAGTGAACTCTGCGAGTTGTTGATGGACAGGGAGGCCTGGCATGCTGCGATTCATGGGGTCACAAAGAGTCAGACACGACTGCGCGACTGATCTGATCTGAGACTATTTCTGTTTTAGAAATAAGTTCATTTGTATCACTTTTTTAAGATTCCACATATAAGTGATATCATATGATATTTGCCTTTCTCTATCTGACTTATATCACTGAGTATGACAATATCTAGGTTTATTCATGTTGCTGTGTATTGCATTATTTCATTCTTTTTATGACTGAGTAGTATTCCATTATATACATGTAACCACATCTTCTTAATCCATTTATCTGTAAGTGGACATTTAGGTCACATCTATATCTTAGTTATTGTAAATAATGCTGCAATGAACATTGGAGACAGCACATTTATTAAAGTGATCTATACATTTTGTCACCCACAATCAATGCTCATATAAAACAACATAACAAGAATTCTTCCCAATTAGATTGTGGTTTCTAATTCAATTAATCACTCAGTATATAGAGGGAAATTTTCCTTTAGTGTCTTTGATTCTCTTGAAGAGATCTCTAACCTTTCCCATTCTATTGTTTTCCTCTATTTCTTTTCACTGTTCACTTAGTAATGATTTCTTATATCTCCTTGGTATTCTTTGGAACTGTGCATTCAGATGGATATATCTTTCTTTTTCTCCTTTGCCTTTCTCTTCTCTTCTTTTCTCAGCCATTTGTAAGGCCTCCTCAGACAAGCATTTTACCTTTTGCATTTCTTTTTTTGGGGGAATGGTTTTGATCATTGCTTCCTGTACAATGTTACAAACCTCTGACTATAGTTCTTCAGGTAGTCTATCAGATCTAATCCCTTGAATCTATTTGTCACTTTCACTGTACAATCATAAGGGATTTGATTTAGGTTGTACCTGAATGGCCTCGTGATTTTCCATACTTTCTTCAATTTAAGACTAGAGATCTCTTCAAGAGAATTAGAAATACCAAGGGAACATTTCACATAAAGATGGGCACAATAAAGGACAGAAACAGTATGGACCGAACAGAAATAGAAGATACTAAGATGAGGTGGCAAGAATACACAGATGAACTATATGAAAATGATCTTAATGACCCAGATAACCATGATGGTGCAATAACCATGATGGTGACCTAGAGTCACACATCTTGGAGTGTGAAGTTAAGTGGACCTCAGGAAGCATCACTATGAATAAAGCTAGTGGAGGTGATGGAATTCCAGCTGAGCTATTTCAAATCCTTAAGGATGATGCTATGAAAGTGCTGCTCTCAATATGCCAGCAGTTTGGAAAACTCAACAGTGGCCACAGGACTGGAAAAGGCTATTCTTCATTCCAATACCAAACAAGGATAATGCCAAAAGAATGTTCAAACTACCA
Organism: Bos indicus x Bos taurus; assembly: GCF_003369695.1. Taxonomy (NCBI): domain Eukaryota; kingdom Metazoa; phylum Chordata; class Mammalia; order Artiodactyla; family Bovidae; genus Bos; species Bos indicus x Bos taurus. Next base: position 33,305,590 of record NC_040088.1, read on the forward strand.
CACATTTGCACTAATTTCACATGCTAGCAAAGAAACATTCAAAATTCTCCAAGCTAGACTTCAACAGTACATGAACGGAGAACTCCCAGATGTTCAAGCTGGAATTTTGAATAGACAGAGGAGCTAGGGATCAAGTTGCCAACATCCATTGAATCACAGAAAAAGCAAGAGAATTCCAGAAAAACATCTACTTCTGTTTCATTGACTATGCTAAAAGCCTTTGACTGTGTGGATCAAAACAAACTGCAGAAATTTCTTAAAGAGATGGGAATACCAGAGCACCTTACCTGCCTCCTGAGAAACCCATTTTCAGGTCAAGAAGCAACAGTTAGAATTGGACATAGAACAAAGGACTGGTTCAAAATTGGGAAAGGAGTAAATCAAGGCTGTATATTGTCACCCTGATTATTTAACTTATATGCAGTGTAAATCATGATGAAAGCTGGGCTGGATGAAGCACAAGTTGGAATCAAGATTGCCAGGAGAAATATCAATAATCTCAGATATGCAGATTTAATAGATGGGGAAACAGTGGAAACAGTGTCAGACTTTATTTTTGGGGACTCCAAAATCACTGCAGATGGTGACTGCAGCCATGAAATTAAAAGACGCTTATTCCTTGGAAGAAAAGTTATGACCAACCTAGATAGCATATTGAAAAGCAGAGACATTACTTTGCCAACAAAGGTCCGTCTAGTCAAGGCTATGGTTTTTCCAATGGTCATGTATGGATGTGAGAGTTGGACTGTGAATAAAGCTGAGTGCTGAAGAATTGATACTTCTGAACTGTGGTGTTGGAGAAGACTCTTGAGAGTCCCTTGGACTGCAAGGAGATCCAACCAGTCCATTCTGAAGGAGATCAGCCCTGGGATATCTTTGGAGGGAATGATGCTGAAGCTGAAACTCCAGTACTTTGGCCACCTCATGCGAAGAGTTGACTCATTGGAAAAGACTCTGATGCTGGGAGGGATTGAGGGCAGGAGGAAAAGGGGATGACAGAGGATGAGATGGCTGGATGGCATCACTGACTCGATGGACGTGAGTCTGAGTGAACTCCAGGAGTTGGTGATGGACAGGGAGGCCTGGCGTGCTGCGATTCATGGGGTCACAAAGAGTCGGACACGACTGAGTGACTGAACTGAACTGAACTGACGGCAGAAAGCAAAGAGTTAACTGAACAGCCTCCTGATGAAGTAAAAGAGGAGAGTGAAAAACCTGGCTTAAAACTCAAGATTCACAAACTTAAGTTCATGGCATATAGTCCCTTCACTTCATGACAAATACATGAGAAAATAGGTGGTATCATCTGCATATCTGAGGAAACAGACACAAACTTTACTTTCTTGGGTTCCAAAATCACTGCAGATGGTGACTGCAGGCATGAAATTAAAAGACGCTTGCCCCTTGGAAGAAAAGCTATGACATGTACAGCATATTAAAATGTGTGAACAGTACCTTGTAGACAAAGGTCTGTACAGTCAAAGCTATGGTTTTTCCAGTAGTCATGTATGGTTGTGCGTGTTGGACCATAAACAATGCTGAACACAAAAGAATTGGTGCTTTCAAACTGTGATGCTAGAGAAGACTCTTGAGAGTCCCTTGGACAGCAAGGATATCAAACTAGGCAATTTTAAAGGAAATCAGTCCTGTATTTTCATTGGAAGGACTGATGCTGAAGCTGAAACTCCAATCCTTTGGCTACCTGATGTGAAGAATTGACTATTTGGAAAAGACCCTGATGCTGGGAAAAGTTGAGGGCAAGAGGAGAAGGGGACAACAGAGGTTGAGTTGGTTGGATGGCATCACCGACTAGATGGACATGAGTTTAAACAATATCCAGGAGATGGTAAAAGACACAGAAGCCTGGCCTGCTGCAGTCCGTGGCCTCAGAGTCAGACACGACTGAGTGACTGAACAATGACAAAAGAGAGAACAGCTGATTGAATTCAGTGAAGCAGGAAAGACCAGAATAAGCAGGAAAACGTGTTGCCATAGAGCATAAGTATTGTTATCGGTATCTGAAAGAACCAAAGAGCTAGCTCATAAGGAATTTTCCCTAGCCATATCATTAAGATGTCCAATTTCAAAAGAAAAATGAATTTTAAGAAAATTTATAAGTTCATATTGATACTCGAAAAGGGCAAATAATATGAGGTTTGTTAGGAAAAAAAGATATAAATTTTTCCAGTAACATTAACAAATAATGATTCATATTAGTACAATTCAGTTCAGTCACTCAGTCGTGTCCGACTCTTTGCTACCCCATGAATCGCAGCACACCAGGCCACCCTGTCCATCAACAACTCCCGGAGTTCACTCAGACCCACGTCCATCGAGTCGGTGATGCCATCCAGCCATCTCATCCTCTGTCGTCCCCTTCTCCTCCTGCCCCCAACCCCTCCCAGCATCAGAGTCTTTTCCAATGAGTCAACTCGTAGCATGAGGTGGCCAAAGTACTGGAGTTTCAGCTTTAGCATCATTCCTTCCAAAGAAATCACAGGGCTGATCTCCTTCAGAATGGACTGGTTGGATCTCCTTGCAGTCCAAGGGACTCTCAAGAGTCTTCTCCAACACCACAGTTCAAAAGCATCAATTCTTCGGCGCTCAGCTTTCTTCACAGTCCAACTCACATCTATACATGACCACAGGAAAAACCATAGCCTTGACTAGATGGACGTTTGTTGGTAAAGTAATGTCTCTGCTTTTCAATATACTATCTAGGTTGGTTATAACTTTCCTTCCAAGGAGTAAGCGTCTTTTAATTTCATGGCTGCAGTCACCATCTGCAGTGATTTTGGAGCCCCCTAAAATAAAGTCTGACACTGTTTCCACTGTTTTCCCATCTATTTTCCATGAAGATATGGGACCAGATGCCATGATCTTCGTTTTCTAAATGTTGAGCTTTAGGCCAATTTTTTCTCTCTCCACTTTCACTTTCATCAAGAGGCTTTTTAGTTCCTCTTCACTTTCTGCATAAGGGTGGTGTCATTTGCGTATCTGAGGTTATTAATATTTCTCCCCACAATCATGATTCCAGCTTGTGCTTCTTCCAGCCCAGCATTTCTCATGATGTACTCTGCATGTAAGTTAAATAAGCAGAGTGACAATATACAGCCTTAACGTACTCCTTTTCCTATTTGGAACCAGCCTGTTGTTCCATGTCCAGTTCTAACTGTTGCTTCCTGACCTGCATACAGGTTTCTCAAGAGGCAGGTCAGGTAGTCTGGTATTCCCATCTCTTTCAGAATTTTCCACAGTTTATTGTTATCTACATAGTCAAAGGCTTTGGCATAGTCAATAAAGCTGAAATAGATGTTTTTCTGGAACTCTCTTGCTTTTCAATGATCCAGCGGATGTTGGCAATTTGATCTCTAGTTCCTCTGCCTTTTCTAAAACCAGCTTGAGCCTCTGGATGTTCACGGTTCATGTATTGCTGAAGCCTGGCTTGGAGAATTTTGAGATATCCCTCACCTCGTTCAAGGTAAGGAGCAGCGGCTGCGCTTTGCTGAAGTAGCCGTGAAGAGATACCCCACGTCCAAGGTAAGGGAAACCCAAGTAAGATGGTAGGTGTTGCAAGAGGGCATCAGAGGGCAGACACACTGAAACCATAATCACAAAAAACTAGTCAATCTAATCACACTAGGAACACAGTCTTGTCTAACTCATATTGGTACAGTTTAGCTAAATATAGCCTAGAATTTGTATCATAGATGTAGTACATATGGGTTTCTTTGGTGGCTCAGTTATAAAGAATCCACCTGCGATGCAGAAGATGCTCGTTGTTTACTGTGTTGGGAAGATCCTCTAGAGAAGGAAATGGCAACCCACTCGAGTATTCTTGCATAGAAAATTTCACGGACAGAGATGCCTGGCAGGCTACAGCCCATGGGGTTGCAAGATGTGGACGACTTAGTGATTAAACCACACCATGAAGCACATATCCTTTTGTGTATACTGTGTTTTTACACAAATTTAATAAAATTTGTAATCATTTCCAATTTCTGTACATTTTATTTATTTTAACATGTTTAAAAAGCTGTGGTGAGCTTATCAGTGACATTTCTAAATTGAACTTATTACACCTGCTTAAGCATTGTCCTTTTATTGTAAGGCTAACGTTGGATATTTTTAGGATCTGAGAAAATAATATGCACTAAATTTACAACTATAGTTTGAAATGCTTGGAGGAATACTCAGGTAGATATTGCTAAGTAGTCACATGATATTTAATCAAATAATTTTATTAATTCATTGATATAGTGAAAAGAATTAGTTTTTTATTTTATTATTTTTAATATAAATTTATTTATTTTAATTGGAGGTTAATTACTTTACAATATTATATTGATTTTGCCATACATCAACATGAATCTGCCACGGGTATACGTGTGTTCCCCATCCTGAACCCCCCGCCCTCCTCCCTGCCTGTACCATCCCTCTGGGTCGTCCCAGTGCACCAACCCCGAGCATCCAGAATCATGCATCAAATCTGGACTGGCATTTCGTTTCACATGTGATATTATACATATTTCAAAGCCATTCTCCCAAATCCTCCCACCTTCTCCCTCTCCCAGAGTCCAAAAGACTGTTCTGTACATCTGTGTCTCTTTTGCTGTCTCGCATACAAGGTTATTGTTACCATCTTTCTAAATTCCACATATATGTGTTAGTATACTGTATTGGTGTTTTTCTTTCTGGCTTACTTCACTCTGTATAATAGGCTCCAGTTTCATCCACCTCATTGGAACTGATTCAAATGTACTCTTTTTAATGGCTGAGTAATACTCCATTGTGTACATGCACGACAACTTTCCTATCCATTCATCTGTCGATGGACATCCAGGTTGCTTCCATGTCCTGGCTATTATAAACAGTGCTGCGATGAACATTGGGGTATACGAGTGTCTTTCTATTCTGGTTTCCTCAGTGTGTATGCCCAGCAGTGGGATTGCTGGGTCACAAGACAGTTCTATTTCCAGTTTTTTAAGGAATCTCCACACTGTTCTCCATAGTGGCTGTACTAGTTTGCATTCCCACCAACAGTGTAAGAGGGTTCCCTTTTCTCCACACCCTCTCCAGCATTTATTGCTTGTAGACTTTTGGGTCGCAGCTATTCTGACTGGCATGAAATGGTACCTCATTGTGGTTTTGATTGGCAATTTCTCTGATAATGAGTGATGTTGAGCATCTTTTCATGTGTTTGTTAGCCATCTGTATGTCTTCTTTGGAGAAATGTCTATTTAGTTCTTTGGCCCATTTTTTGATTGGGTCATTTATTTTTCTGGAATTGAGCTATAGGAGTTGCTTGTATATTTTTGAGATTAGTTGTCAGTTGCTTCATTTGCTATTATTTTCTCCCATTTGGAAGGCTGTCTTTTCACCCTGCTTATAGTTTCCTTAGTTGTGCAGAAGCTTTTAAGTTTAATTAGGTCCCATTTGTTCATTTTTGCTCTCATTTCCAATATTCTGGGAGGTGGGTCATAGAAGATCCTGCTGTGATTCATGTCGGAGAGTATTTTGCCTATGTTCTCCTCTAGGAGTTTTATAGTTTCTGATCTTATATTTAGATCTTTAATCCATTTTGAGTTTACTTTTGTGTATGGTGTTAGAGAGTGTTCTAGTTTCATTCTTTTACAAGTGGTTGACCAGTTTTCCCAGCACCACTTGTTAAAGAGATTGTCTTTAATCCATTGTATATTCTTGCCTCCTTTGTCAAAGATAAGGTGTCCATAGGTGCGTGGATTTATCTCTGGGCTTTCTATTTTGTTCCATTGATCTATATTTCTGTCTTTGTGCCAGTACCATACTGTCTTGATGACTGTGGCTTTGTAGTAAAGCCTGAAGTCAGGCAGGTTGATTCCTCCAGTTCCGTTTTTCTTTCTCAAGATTGCTTTGGCTATTCAAGGTATTTTGTATTTCCATACAAATTGTGAAATTATTTGTTCTAGCACTGTGAATACCGTTGGTAGCTTGGTAGGGATTGCATTGAATATATAGATTGTTTTGGGTAGTATAATTTTTTATTTTTTATATTATAAATTTAGAATAACACATCTACAGGAGACTTGAAAAATACAGAACAAAGTTATATATAGTTCCACTACATATTACATTTATTTTTTAAGTAAATAAGTTAAGGTTTTTAGTTAGAGTTTCGATATAGAACTCTCAAAAATTAATAGAGAATACAGAGAAGTAGAAGGATATAGTAGACCTGAAAAGTACTGTGAATCAATTCAACATAATTAAGATTTATACAATTTTCACACAACAGTAGGATACAAATTCTATTCAAGTTCCCATAGACTGTAAATTAGGAGATATTGGAATATATCCAGGGGCATAAAACAACATTAAAAATTTCATGGTCTGAAGGTATTGATCCCAGTTGGCACTAGTGGTAAAGAAACTGCCTGCCAATGCAGGTTAGATGTAAGAGACATGGGTTCAATCCCAGGTTTGGGAAGTTTCCTTGGAGGAGAGTATGGCAATCCACTCCAGTTATCTTGCTTAGAAAATCCAATTAACAGAGGGGCCTGGCAGACTGCAGTCCATAAGGTGGCACAGAGTCAATCTATGAAGAGACTTAGCACATGCACACAGAGGTATTGAAATCATACAGAGTCGGTTCTTTTATCACTGTGGAATTATGTGAAAAATCAATATAGAAAGATATTTGAAAATAACCCACATATTTTCAAATGCAATGTGACATTTACCAAGAGATCTTTGACTTAGTTGTAGAAAGCCACAAAACAGTTAGACTGAAAAAAAACACAGAGGGTGATTGTGGAGGAGAAAACATTTAAATGCAAAATTAGTATCAAAATGAGGGATTAATGTTAAAGACTCTTTAAACAAAATCCCATATATTTAGAAATAAATGACCACTTTTAAAAGATGGGTGTATCTAAGAAGCCATAATAAGGAAAACTAGAAAACATTTGTAATAGAATACAAATGAAAAGAAAATTTACCAGAATTATAAATTGCAAAATGTAGCTGAAACTGCTCAATGCAATTAAATACAATGCAGAGGCTTGAATCAGGTATGAAAACAAATAATGGATATTAGCACAAAATTTTGTGAAGTTTAAACAAAATTTGTACTTTAGCTAATAATACTGTATCACTTGTTAATTTCTTGTTTTTTTTTTTTTTTTTTTTTTTTTTTAGTTTTTTACAGCATAGTATTTCTTTGTATTCTCAAAATAGGATTAGAGGTTTCAGACCCCATTCAAAAAATTTTTTTTAAATCACAAAGATGGTAAATTTTCTAGACTTATAGCAATAATAGTAAATGCCAAAATACATGAGATTATGCCACAGTTTTGAGTGAATATTATTTAGAATACTAGCATTCTATTCATACTAAGTCAAACAAGTGGAATCAAAATGCCATAGCTTTTTTTAGCTAGGCAAAAATTCATAAATTTTCTAAAATGTATATATTATACATACTATATATATGTATACAAAAGCTTTTCTACTATATGTACCCCAAAATTTTTCTATTTTTAAAGGCTAAAGTTAGGGCTTGAAAAAGAAAAACAAAAACAAGAGGTGAAGAAACTGAAAACAACTTAAATGTAATTGGAGCACTGAAAATGAAATAGAAAAAGTGAAACAAACTAGATAAAAGTAAAAGACCATCATTTAGTCCAGTTGTTTTTATGTTTATGTTTCTAATAAACATGGCTGCTCATTAGAAACACATCCAGTGCTTTGGAGAAGAAAGCATCCTTGGTCATTTGTATGTTACCAAAAATTCCAAGATAATTCTGTTATGTACCTGGATTTTAAAAAGTGATTACAGATTTTTCTATTAAATCGTAGTTTTAGTGATATAAATTCTATTATTTTCCATTGACCAGTCATGATACAATGGTATTTATCAAATGATAGCCACATAATCAGAAGAGTAAAATATGTTCATCAGTTTTCACAATCAATCAGTTCAGTTCAGTTCAGTTGCTCAGTCATGTCCAACTCTTTGCAGCCCCATGGACTGCAGCATGCCAGGCCTCCTTGTCCATCACCAACTCTTGGAGTTTACCCAAACTCATGTCCATTGAATCCGTGATGCCATCCAACCATCTCATCCTCTGTCATCCCCTTTTCCTCCTGTCCTCAATCTTTCCCAGCATCAGGGTCTTTTCAAATGAGTCAACTCTTCACATCAGGTGGCCAAAGTACTGGAGTTTCAGCTTCAACATCAGTCCTTCCAATGGACACCCAGGACTGATCTCCTTTAGAATGGACTGGTTGGATCTCCTTGCAGTCCAAGGGACTCTCAAGAGTCTTCTCCAACACCACAGTTCAAAAGCATCAATTCTTCAGTGCTCAGGTTTCTTTACAGTACAACTCTCACATCCATACATGATTACTGGAAAAACCATAGCCTTGACTAGACAGATCTTTGTTGACAAAGTAGTCTCTGCTTTTTAATATGCTGTCTGGGTTAGTCATAACTTTCTTTCCAAGGAGTAAGCATCTTTTAATTTCATAGCTGCAGTCACCATCTGCAGTGATTTTGGAGCCCAAAACCTAAAGTCAGCCATTGTTTCCACTGTTTCCCCATCTATTTCCCATGAAGTGATGGGATCGGATGTCATGATCTTCATTTTCTGAATGTTGAGCTTTAAGCCAACTTTTTCACTCTCCTCTCTCACTTTCATCAACAGGCTCTTTAGTTCCTCTTCACTTTCTGCCATAAGGGTATTGGTCATCTGCATATCTGAGGTTATTCATATTTCTCCCAGCAGTCTTGATTCCAGCTTGTGCTTCATCCAGGCAAGCATTTCTCATTATATACTCTGCATATATGTGAAATAAGCAGTGTGACAATATACAGCTTTGACATACTCTTTTTCCTATTTGGAATCAGTCTGTTGTTCCATGTCCAGTTCTAACTTTGCTTCCTGACCTGCACACAGATTTCTCAAGAGGCAGGTCAGGTGGTCTGGTATTCCCATCTCTTTCAGAATTTTCCACAGTTTATTGTGATCCACACAGTCAAAGGCATTGGCATAGTTGATACAGCCAAAATAGATGTTTTTCTGAAACTCTTTTGCTTTTTTGATGATCCAGTGGATGTTGGCAATTTGATCTCTGGTTCCTCTGCCTTTTCTAAATCCTGCTTGAAGGTCTGGAAGTGCACGGTTCACATATTGCTCACAATCAATAGGCAGACAAAAAATAAAAGATAATTACAATGGGAAACTATGATTAATGTAACAATATAAAATAATTATGTACAATCTGGGGGGTTAAGTATAATGATGTGGTAAGTGGAAGTGCATACATGCACATGTTCTCATCTGCCCAATCAGTCTGTGTCTTTTGGTTGGTGCATTTAATCCATTTACAGTTAAAGTAATTGTGGTGGATTCATTTTGATATTTGGCAAAACTAATACAATTATGTAAAGTTTAAAAATAAAATAAAATTAAAAAAAGTAATTATTGATATGCATGATCCTAATACAATTTTAATTGTTTTGGGCTTATTTTACATAGGTCTTTTCCTTCTCCTGTGTTTTCTGTCTACAGACGTTCCTTTAGTATTTGCCGTAAAGCTGCTTTGGTGGTGCTGAATTCTCTCAACTTTTGCTTGTTTGGAAAGTTCTGATTTCTCCTTTAAATCTGAAAAAGAGTCTTGCTGAGTAGAATATTCTTGGTTGTATGGTCTTCCTTTTCATCACTTTAAATATATCATGACATTTCCTTCTGACTTGTAGTATTTCTGTTAGGAAATCAGCTGATAACCTTATGGGAGTTCCCTTGAATATTGTCATTTTTCCCTTGTTGCTTTTAATATTTTATCTTTGTATTTAATCTTCATCATTCTGATTGCTATGTGTCTCAGTGTGTTCCTCCTTGGGTTTATCCTTCTTGGGACTCTGCATTTCTTGGACTTGGTTGACTATTTCCTTTGTCATGTTCGGGATGTTTTCAGCTGTTATCTTTTCAAACATTTTCTCGGGTCCTTTCTCTCTCTCTTTGCCTTCTGGCACCCCTATAAAGTGTATGTTGTTGAGTTTAATATTGTCCCAGAGGTCTCTTATTCTGTCTTCATTTTTTTTTTTTTAATTCTTTTATCTATATTCTGCTCTGCAGCAGTCACTTTCACCATTCTGTTCTCCAGGTAACTTATCCATTTTTCTGCATCAGTTATTCTGATACTGATTCCTTCTAGTGTATTATTCATCTCTGTTTGTTCTTTAGTTCTTCTAGGTCTTTGGTAATCATTTCTTACATCTTCTCAATCTTTGCCTTGATTTTTTTTTTTTTTCCTGAGATCCTGGATTATCTTCACTATCTTTATTCTGAATTCTTTTTCTGGAAGGTTGTCTAGCTTCACTTCATTTAGTTGTTTTTCTGAGTTTTTATCTTGTCCCTTCATCTGGGACAAAATCATATGCTTTTTCATCCTGATTAACTTTCTGTGATGTGGTTTTAATTCTAGCCTCTGTGGGATTTTGATTCTTCTTGCTTCTTCTGTCTGCTTTCCAGTGGATGAATCTAAAAGGCTTGTATAAGCTTCCTGATGGGAGGGCCTGGTGGTTGGAAAAATTGGGTCTTGCTCTGGTGGGCAGGGCTGTGTTCAGTAAAACTTTAATCCAGTTATCTGCTGATGGGTGGGTTGTTCTCTCTCCCTGTTTGTTGTTTGGTCTGAGGCAACACAGTCTTGGGATCTATGGGCGCCATAGTAGGGTTAAGGACTTATGTCAAGGAGCCCCTTTAGGACCACTGCTGCTAGTGCCTCCATCCACACAGCAAGCCACTGCCAACCCCCACCTCCACAGGAGACCCTCCAACAACACTAGCATGTAGGTCTGTTTCAGTCTCCCAAGGGGTCACTGCTCATTTTCCCTGGGTCTTGATGCTCACAAGATTTTTTTTGTGTGTGCTATTTCCTAGAGTGGAGACTCTGTTTCCTCCATTCCTGTGGAAATTCTGTAATCAAATCCCATTGGCCTTTAAAGTCAAATTTCCTGGAGATTCCCAGTCCCTTTGCTGGATCCCTAAGATGGAAAGCCTGACATGAGGTTCAGAACCTTCACAACAGTAGGAGAACTTCGTTGGTGTTCTTATTCTTCAGATTTTGGATCACCCACCTGGCAGGTATGGGATTTAATTTTATCATGTTTTCGATGGTGTATAGCATCCTCCTCTTGATGACTGTTCAACAGCCAGTTGCAATTTTGGTGCTTTTGCAGGAGATGAGCATCCATCATCTCCACCATCATACATTTTATTCCACCATCTTGAGCCAGAAGCCCCAATAATTAATACCTTACGGACAAAAATTTTATTTATAAATTGGAAGTTTATATATACACGATTATAATTTAGAATACAATAACTATAGATACATTTTCCACTCTTAAAATCTTTTTCAGAGACTTTAATCCCAAATTGTTGACTAACACCAGATCACCTCACTGCTTATCATCTGTGGCCTTTCATGATGCTCTGCATTCTTCATTATGCCAGAATCTATTTTTCCCAATAGATTGCAATCATCTTGAGATGTTGTCACAAATTTAATACAGTATTAGGAACGCCACAGGTTTCTCTCACTCTATAATATTTTCAGTCTTCACCCACCAAGCTAGATAGATGTTGCCAAATTCAATGGTCAATTTCAGTACAAATGTACTTGAATTCTCAGTAGAGATGGACCCAGTTGTTAACTCCATCCTTATTTAAACACCATCAGAACACCACATTCACTTGCTTTGCTCATATCAATGCCAACTCCTCATTTTATAGTGCTGAATTGTCCTCCTCTCCAGATATCTCAATGTTGAAGTTTAGTAATTCCCTGGAGGTCTAGTGGTTAAGACTCCATGTTTCCACTGCAGATAGCACAGGTTCAATCCTTGCCCAGGGAACTAAGATCTTGCATGCCATGTGGCATGATCAGATGAAAAAGAAAAAAAAAAATCTTGTTCACCCAGCCAACCAACACACTTCTCCCTAATTTCTGCATATTTCCCAAAGTGGACTATTCTTCCAGATTCCTAGGTCAAAAGGAGATAGGCTTGCTTCCTCACTTTCTTAACAATACATGTAAAATTGACAAGCAAGTCCTGCCTACTCTATCTTAGAGTAAATCTCCAACCTCATCACTTCTTTCTTTCCCCTCATTTACTAGTGACTGGAGCCTTATATTTAACTCTCACAGTTCTATTCCTAACCAGTTTCTGTCTATTCTCCACAAAGCACTCCGAGAAATCTTTTAAGTGTATAAACTAGATTGTGTCTAGAGGGACTGGAATCATGGCTTAAAAATCCTCTGAATTCTGCTGTTATTAATTGCTAGATGAGTAGTAAGTATCAATACATTGTGAATATGCAAGGAGAAACAAATCCTCATCCTGTGAAATATCCCTCACATCTAGTCTATAATTGTCCTTTTAGCTTCATTATTGGTTGCTGCCTCTGGCCACTCTGCTCCAAGAACATTGATCACCTTATAGTTTCTCCTTCAAAGAAAACTTCTTCCTGCCTCAGAGTATCATCTTTGTTAATTCCCTCTGTGCTTATAGGGAACCTGCTAGATCTTTGATTCTCTAGCCCACCTTTTCTTATTAGGTTGCTTACTTAGTTTTTCAGTGGACAAATAGATGATAGTCTCCTATAGATAGGTTGCCACTTCTCACACACATCTGACATTTATTAATTTACTCACTATCTGTGTTCCACAACTAAAGTGTAAAACAGAAATTTTCTTTTAAGGATTTTATCCCTAGAACACACCCTGTTTGATGCTTATAATTATTGAAGAAAATTCTTGTCAAACAAGCTGATTGTGGTATAAAAGATGATGAAGAGACAATTAAAATTAGAAAAATGGAATAATTTCTAATATGGATTCATGCCACCCTTTGATGAGACTCTTTAGTGATTTTCCTAGTGGAGTAAACAATAAACAACAAACAAACAAAAGTGATTCATTACATGTCTCTTGGTTCAAAGTTCTGAAATTCTTTTCAATTAGTATTAAACAATAATTCTAGCTGCCCTTTACTGAATATGTGTTGTGTGTCAGATATTGTTCTTCAACATTTATAGAAATTGTTTTCCTTTAATCCTCACAAAATCTCATATGATGTATATATTTCTGTTTCCATTTTATTGATAAGAAATGGAAACCTTAAAGAGATTAAGTAACATTGCAAGTTCCATTCTTACGGGGTCATAAAGCCTGATTTTAAACTCAGGTCTCCAAGCTATAGTATCCAAGTCTTTTGAACTCTATATCCCATTACTTCAAGGAATTACAAAAATGCCATTTAAAGTTCAAATTAAGACTGTTTAATAGAAATATAAAGTGAACTATGTGTGTAGTTTTAATTTTAAGTAGACATATGAAAAGTAAGAAAAGTGATTTTAATAATATATTTCATTTAAGACAGTATGTAAAATATATTTTTCAGTATGTAATATAGACATAAAATTTTTTAAATAAATATTTTGCATTTCTTTCTTTATACTAAGCTTTTGAGATTTGGTTTGTATTATATATATGTGTGTGTGTGTGTGTGTGTGTGTGTGTGTGTATAACATATATCAATTTGAGCAGCTGTGTTTCAATAACTGCAAGTTGCTTATAGTTAACATACTGGACAAGCCAGAGCTTATCATTTTATTCAATAAAGTATGTGTTGAATATCTTTATTTTTCTATACCTACAGTGCTGTAAAGAAGTCTGCTTTTAAAATGCTTGTTAAAATCTAGGCATGATAGGATACAATATAAACTAAAAAGGAAAATCAAAAGTTCACATTCAATTAAGTTGAAAACTCTAACTTCTGGGATTTCTCGAGCAGGGATTAGAGGGAGGTCCCTAATTTCTAAAGCTACTTATCAGCTGTTTGATCAACTATCTGAGTAGCAGGTGATTATGTTAGTGAGAGCCTTTTTATCCCTGTTGAGCTTAGGATAGAGATAAAATATCCAACAGCGTCGAGCAAGCATTTCTGAAATTCCAATTTACCTCTCATAATCTGACAGGAGAAAACTTGTCCTTCAGTGCTCAGATCAAGGTATGAAAGCTAATCAACTAATATAACCCAGTTAGGAAAAGAAATAGTGTGTACAGCAATCATAATTTTGCAGCAAAAATAAAGACTATTAAAATTAGTGATCAGAAGTTTGAAGAACAGGATATTGGCAAGCTCTCAATATTCCTTCAATATATTTATCAATTACAAATGGAAAAATAGTAACTGCACAGAGAAACGATCATGTAATCAAGGCTGTTATGATTAGTAATGACACATCTCAACTTCATGTATGCTGCTGCTGCTGCTGCTAAGTTGCTTCAGTCCTGTCTGACTCTGTGCGACCCCATAGACGGCAGCCCACCAGGCACCCCCGTCCCTGGGATTCTCCAGGCAAGAACACTGGAGTGGGTTGCCATTTCCTTCTCCAGTGCATGAAAGTGAAAAGTGAAAGTGAAGTCGCTCAGTCCGGTCTGACTCTTAGCGACCCCATGGACTGCAGCCCACCAGGCTCCTCCGTCCATGGGATTTTCCAGGCAGGAGTACTGGAGTGGGGTGCCAGTGCCTTCTCCAACTTCATGTATAAGTTCAACCTAATCAGGAAAACACTTAAGACAAATTTCATCAAGAGTCATAGGACCAAATAACTAATAACTGCTCTTCAAAAGTATCAAGGTCATGAGAGCCAAGGAAAAACTATGGAATTGCCACAGATGGAAGAGACTACAGAAATATGAAAACTAAATGCAATGTGGTATCCTAAACCAGGAAAAGCATATTAATGGGAAAACTAGTGAAATGAAGTCTGATATTTTATCTATTTTTGTTACACCAATGTTATTTTAAATTAATCTCTATTGTATTATAGTTAATGCAAGGTGCTAAATTAGAAAAATTTGGATGGCCAGGAGAATATGTGAACTCTGTATTATTTTTGCAACTTTTCTGTAAATACAAAACAATATCAAAATTAAAAAAAATAAGGCAAAGATTTGAACAACTCATTGTTTGGTGCTCTTTCCATACAATTGTTCTACTCTTTGTCAATGCTTACCTACCACTGGAATAAATTATTCAGCTGTATTTTAAAAGCACAGTTAATTATGCTATATTTTACAGGCAAAATAATCCACTAACTGAACCTTTCACTTTTCAACTAATTATTTACGGTTGCTTAGCCTCAATCCAAGAGAGTATTCTTAGGAAGTTGATGATAATTCTACTTTCAAATATTTGTAGACTCATACAACTGTTATCAACCAAATTCTCTTTGTTATGCCATACATCATACATGATGATGATATTTGGAGTTTAAAATATGTCATCACGTCATCATAATATTTATTACATTTTCTTGAGCTTCCCATGGAGGAAGGACTTTTCTAAATATATCATAAAACATTATGCATTCCAAGTAAAGAGCAATTTCTACAATGTATTAGAAAAAATGAATACTGTTCAATACAGGTAGAAGTTAGGACAAAAATTTACTTAATGCTTTCTTCTTACTTTGTATACTAGATAAACCATTCTCCAATTTAAAAGGAAGAATTATATTTTCACACAATGTTATTCCTGTTCCTGTAAGCATTTTAGTACCCTAGAAGAGGCAGATTTCAAAGACCTATTAACAATATCAGTGTTGCTCACTGATAAATGAGTATGAAGCACAAAAATCCACCAAAGGAGTAGAGGCAGCTTAGCTTTTCTCTCAAAAGGACTTTTAAGAATGAGCAGAAGGCTAAAACAGGTGTTTCTCCAAAAAAGAAATACAGATGACCAATAAGGACACAAATAGGTGCTCAACATCCCTAATTATTAGAGAAATGCAAATCAAGACTACAGTGAGATACCATACCAGGCAGAATCACTATCTTTAAAAAGTTTACAAATAACAAATGCTAGAGACAACGTGGAGAAAAGGGAACCTTCCTACACTGTTGGTGGGAAAGTATATGGAGAAGAGCATGGAGGTTCATCAAAAAAGTAAAAATAGAGTTGCCATATTATCCTGCAATCTCACTCCTGGGCATATATCTGGACAAAATTATAATTCCAAAAGATATGTGCACCCCTGTGTTCATAGCAACACTATTCAGAATAGCCAAGACATGGAAACATCATAAACATCCATTGACAGGTGAATGAATAGACAAGAGGTGGTGCATGTATGCAGTGGAGTATTACTCAGCCATAAAATAGAATGAATAATGCCATTTGTAGCTGCATGAGTGGACCTAGAGATTATCATACTAAGCAAAGTAGGTCAGAAAAAGACCAATACCATGTGATATAACTTATTTGTGGAATCTAAAATATATCACAAATAAACCTGTCTACGAAAAAGAAACAAACTGAGAGACATAGAGAACAGATTTGTGATAGCTAGTGGTGAGTGGATTGGGGAGGGAAGGAGTGGAAAGGTGGGATTAGCAGATATAAGCCTTTAAATATAGAATGGATATACAACAAAGTCCTACTATATAGCACGGAGAACTGTGTTCAATATCCTACTATAAACTATAATGGAAAAGACTACACACACACACATATATATGTATATAAAACTGAATCACTTTGCTGTACAGCATAAATTAATACATTATTGTAAATCAACTATTCAGTTCAGTTCAGTTCAGTCACTCAGTCGTGTCCAACTCTTTGTGACCCCATGAATCGCAGCACGCTATACTTCAGTGAAAAAGAAGGAAGAAAAGAGCTTCTCAGGATGAAATTGTGCTGCTTAGTTCTACAAATGATTATCTTTCTGCAGTACCAGGAATGTTTTCAGTAGGCTATGTGGTGTGAACAGTGGGAAATAGAAATCAACTCCATCTTGGGTGTGTTTAGTATCCAAAAGGATTCCCAGCACATTCTGGAAATCCTTTGTAATCTTACTACAAGCTTAACAGTCTCACCTCAATTTATAATCTACCCACAAAATACCTGATCAGAAAGGGAGTATCTGGGGTTTGAACCTGGAGATTGAATTTGAGTGAAAATAAAGTTTAAATGGTCCTTTGTTCTATTTGATTTTTCCATATACATGTAAATGAGTCTTTTATAGAAGTCATGGTAAATGCAGCATTTTAGAATTTATAGAGAATGCTTATTTAAAATACTTAACCTGGTCCACAGGGTTGGCCTTCCCTCACAAAATAAACAGCCACCCATCAGATAATCCTTAGCACATGCAGGGAATTAAAGAGCAAGGATTCCCACTGAGTAGATTGAAACACATATTTTTATTTTATATTATTTTTAAACTTTACAATATTGTATTAGTTTTTCCAAATATCGAAATGAATCCGCCACAGGTATACCCACGTTCCCAATCCTGAACCCTCCTCCCTCCTCCCTCCCCTACCCTCCCTCTGGGTCGTCCCAGTGCACCAGCCCCAAGCATCCAGTACCATGCATCGAACCTGGACTGGCGACTCGTTTCATACATGATATTATACACATTTCAATGCTATTCTCCCAAATCTCCCCACCTTCTCCCTCTCCCACGGAGTCCATAAGACTGATTTATACATCGGTGTCTGTTTTGCTGTCTCGTACACAGGGTTATTGTTACCATCTTTCTAAATTCCATATGTATGTGTTAGTATACTGTATTGGTGTTTTTCTTTCTGGTTTACTTCGCTCTGTATAATAGGTTCCAGTTTCACCCATCTCATTAGAACTGATTCAAATGTATTCTTTTTAATGGCTGAGTAATACTCCATTGTGTATATGTACCACAGCTTTCTTATCCATTCATCTGCTGATGGGCATCTAGGTTGCTTCCATGTCCTGGCTATTATAAACAGTGCTGTGATGAACATTGGGGTACACGTGTCTCTTTCCCTTCTGGTTTCCTCAGTGTGTATGCCCAGCAGTGGGATTGCTGGATCATAAGGCAGTTCTAGTTCCAGTTTTTTAAGGAATCTCCACACTGTTCTCCATAGTGGCTGTACTAGTTTGCATTCCCACCAACAGTGTAAGAGAGTTCCCTTTTCTCCAGAACCTCTCCAGCATTTATTGCTTGTAGACTTATGGATCGCAGCCATTCTGACTGGTGTGAAATGGTACCTCATAGTGGTTTTGATTTGCATTTCTCTGATAATGAGTGATGTTGAGCATCTTTCCATGTGTGAAACACATATTTTTGATTATGAAGTCTGAATGATGAAGTGGGTGGAATTCAGTATTTAATCATTAAGACTGTCTTGTGCCCTTTTAAAAAAATTGTTTGAATGAGTAAATATGATGCCTCTAAATTGTTGATTTTTTTTTGTTTTGATAAATTAGTTTTAAGGATATAAGAGATATAGGTTCCTCCCCCCGCCATTATGGTTTATTGAAGGATATTTAATATAGTTTCCTATGCTATACAATATGATCTTGTTGCTTATCCATTTTATGTATGATAGTTTGCACCTGCTAGTCCCACACTCCCAATTCATCCCTTCCCCAGCCCCATACTTGGCAATGATAAGTCTGTTCTTAATATCTGTGAGATTGTTTCATAGATAAGTTCATCTCTGTCATATTTTATATTTCACATAAAAGTGATAAATGGTATATGTCTTTCTCTTTCTGGCTTACTTTGCTTAGTCTGATAACCGCTAGGTCCATTCATTTAGCTGTGGATAGCATTATTTGTCTTTTTAAAAGGATGAGTAATATCCCATTTTATACACATACAATATTTTCTTTATCCATTCATCTGTTGCTGGACACTTAAGTTGTTTTTATATCTTGGCTACTGTCAATATTGCTGCTATGAACATAGGGGTGCATGTTACTTTTTGAATTATAGTTTTGCCCAGGATCCCTCTTCATGGATCACAGCCTTGTCATGGTAAAGGGGCTCGCATAAGTCAATTAAGCTATGAGCCATGCTGTGCAGGGCCACCTAAGATGGATGGGTCCTAGTGGAGAGTTCTGAAAAAAATGTGGATCATTGGAGGAGGGAATAGCAAACTACTCCTGTATTCTTGCCACAAGAACCTCATGAATAGTATGAAAAGACAAAAAGATATGACGCTGGAAAATGAGCCCCACCCCACCCCCAGGTCAGAAGATGTCCAATATACTACCAGGGGAGACAGGAGGGCAATTACTAATAGCATTAGAGATAATGAAGCAAGTGGACCAGAGCAGAAATGAGGCTCAGTTGTGGATGTGTCTGGTGATGAAAGTAAAGTCTGATGCTGTGAGTAATATTGCTTAGGAACCTGGAGTGTTAGGCCCATGAATCAAGGTAAATTGGATGTGGTTAAGCAGAATATTTCAAGTGAACATCAACATCTTAGGAATTAGTGAACTAAAATGGATGGAAATCGGTGAATTTAATTCAGATGACCATAATATCATGGGCTTCCCTGATACCTCAGTTGGTAAAAATCTGCCTATAATTCAGGAGACCCAAGTTTGATTCCTGGGTTGGAAAGATCCCTTGGAGAAGGGAAAGGCTACCCACTCCAGTATTCTGACCTGGAAAATTCCATGGACTCTATAGCTCATGGGGTTGCAAAGAGTTGGACACGGCTGAGTGATTTTACTTTCATGATGTGTCCCAATCTGTGGAAGAGCCCAAAATGCAGTACTTGGAGGCAATCTCAAAAAGGAGAGAATGACCTCAGTTCATTTCCACAGCAAACCATTCAATATCATAGTAATCCAAGTCTATGCCCCAACTACTGATGCCAAAGAAGCTGAAGTTGAATGGTTCTATGAAGACCTACAAGACCTTCTAGAACTCATCCCCCTCCCCCCCCCAAAATACTTTCTTTGCATCATAGGGTATTAGAATGCAAAAGTAGAAAGTCAGGAGGAACCTGGAGTAATAGGCGAGTTTGGCCTTGAAGTACAAAATGAAGTAGGGCAAAGTCTAATAGAGTTTTGTCACTGGTCATAGCAAGCATCCTTTTCCAACAGCACAAGAGGTGACTCTACACATGGACATCATCAAATGGTCAATACTAAAATCAGATTGATTATATTCTTTGCAGCTGAAATGGAGAAGATTTGTGTTTGTGTGTGTGTGTGTGTGTGCTAGTAACTTCAGTCGTATCTGACTCTTTGTGATTCTACAGACTGCAGCCTGCCAGGCTCCTCTGTCCATGGTACTCTTCAGGCAAGAAAATTGGAGTGGGTTGACATGCCTTCCTCCAGGGTAATTTCTTGACCTAGGGATCAAATTCACATCTCTTATGTCATCTGCATTGTCAGGTGGGTTCTTTACCACTAGCACCACCTGGGAACCTCAGAGAAAATCTACGCAGTCAGTAAAAGCCAGATGATTGTGGATAAGACAGTTAGCTCCTTATTGCAAAATTCAGTCTAGGAAAAAAAGGGAAAACCACTAGGCCATTCAGGTATGACCTAAGTCGAATCCCTTATGATTATACAGTTCAGTTCAGATGGTCAGTTGTGTCCAACTCTTTGTGACCCCATGAACCGCAGCATGCCAGGCCTCCCTGTCCATCACCAGCTCCTGGAGTTTACCCAAAATCATGTCCATTGAGTCGGTGATGCCATCTAACCATCTCATCCTCTGTTGTCCCATTCTCCTCCTGCGCTCAATCTATCCCAACACCAGGGTCTTTTCAAATGAGTCAGCTCTTCATCTCAGGTGGCCAAAGTATTGGAGTTTTAGCTTCAACATCAGTCCTCCCAATGAACACCCAGGACTGATCTCCTTGCAGTCCAAGGGACTCTCAAGAGTCTTCTCCAACACCACAATTCAAAAGCATCAATTCTTTGGTGCTCAGCTTTCTTTATAGACCAACTCTCACATCCATACATGACTACTGGAAAAACTATAGCCTTGACTAGACAGACCTTTGTTGACAAAGTAATGTCTCTGCTTTTCAACATGCTATCTAGGTTGGTCATAACTTTCCTTCCAAGGAGTAAGCGTCTTTTAATTTCATGGCTGCAATCATCAACTGCAGTGATTTTGGAGCCCAGAAAAATAAAGTCAGCCACTGTCTCCACTGTTTCCCTATCTACTTGCCATAAAGTGATGGGACTGGATGCCATGATCTTAGTTTTTTGAATGTTGAGCTTTAAGCCAAATTTCAGAATTTTCCAGTTTATTGTGATCCACACAGTCAAAGGCTTTGTCATAGTCAATAAACCAGAAATAGATGTTTTTCTGGAACTCTCTTGCTTTTTCAATGATCCAGCAAATGTTGGCAATTTGATCTCTGCCTTTTCTAAAACCAGCTTGAACATCTGGGGTCAGGAAGGAACAGTTAGAACTGGATATGGAACAACAGACTGGTTCCAAATAGGAAAAGGAGTACGTCAAGGCTGTATATTGTCACCCTGCTTATTTAACTTATATGCAGAGCACATCATGAGAAACACTCAGCTGGAAGAAGCACAAGCTGGAATCAAGATTGCTGGGAGAAATATCAATAACTTCAGATATGCAGATGACACCACCTTTATGGCAGAAAGTGAAGAGGAACTAAAAAGCCTCTTTATGAAAGTGAAAAAGGAGAGTGAAAAAGTTGGCTTAAAGCTCAACATTCAGAAAACGAAGATCATGGCATCTGGTCTCATCACTTCATGGGAAATAGATGGGGAAACAGTGGAAACAGTGTCAGACTTTATTTTTGGGGGCTCCAAAATCACTGCAGGTGGTGATTGCAGTCCTGAAATTAAAAGATGCTTACACCTTGGAAGGAAAGTTATGACCAACCAAGATCGCATATTGAAAAGCAGAGATATTACTTTGCCAACAAAGGTTCATCTAGTCAAGTTTTTCCTGTGGTCATATATGGATGTGAGAATTGAACTGTGAAGAAAGCTGAGAGCTGAAGAATTGATGCTTTTGAACTGTGGTGTTGGAGAAGACTCTTGAGAGTCCCTTGGACTGCAAGGAGATCCAACCAGTCCATTCTAAAGGAGATCAGTCCTGGGTGTTCATTGGAAAGACTGATGCTGAAGCTGAAACTCCAATATTTGGCCACCTCATGTGAGGAGTTGACTCATTGGAAAAGACCCTGATGCTGGGAGGGATTGGGGGAAGGAGGAGAAGGGGATGGCAGAGGATGAGATGGCTGGATGACATCACCGACTTGATGGGCATGAGTTTGAGTGAACTCTGGGAGTTGGTGATGGACAGGGAGGCCTGGTGTGCTGTGATTCATGGGGTTGCAAAGAGTTGGACACAACTGAGTGACAGAACTGAACTGAACTGAAGCCAAATTTTTCACTCTTCTCTTTCACTTTCGTCAAGTGGCTCTTTAGTTCTTCCTCACTTTCTGCCATAAGGGTGGTATCATCTGCATATCTGAGGTCCACTGGAGAAGGGAATGGCAAACACTTCAGTATTCTTGCCTTGAGACCCCCATAAACAGTATAATTATACAATGGAAGTAACTAATACAGTCAAGAGAGTAGATCTGATAGGCAGATTGCCTGAAGAACTATGGGTGGGGTTTTGTAACATTGTACATGAGGTGGAGATAAAAATCATTCCCAAGAAAAAGAAATGCAAAATGGTAGTCTCAGGAGGCCTTACAAATAGCTGAGAAAAAGAGAAAAGCGAAAAGCACAGGAGTATAGAAAAGATAAATCTGAATGCAGAGTTCCAAAGAACATCAAGGAGAGATAAGAAAGCCTTCTTAAGTGAACAATGCAAAGACATAGAGAAAAACAATAGAATGGGAACAACTAGAGATCTCTTCAAGAAAATTAGAGATACCAAGGGAATATTTCATGCAAAGATGGGTATAAGAAAGGACAGAAGTGATATGGACTTAACAGAAGCAAAAGATATTAAGAAGAGGTGGCAAGAATACACAGAACAACTATACAAAAAGGAACTTAATGACCCAGATAATCAGGATGGTGTGGTCACTCAAGTAGAGCCAGACATCATGGAGTGTGAAGTCAAGTGGCCCTCAGGAAGCATCACTATGAACAAAGCTAGTAGAGGTGATATAATTCCAGTTGAGCTATTTCAAATCCTAAAAGATGATGCTGTGAGAGTGCTTCACTCAATATGTTAGTAAATTTGGAAAACTCAACAGTGACCACAGGACTGGAAAAGTCAGTTTTCATTCCAAATCAAAGAAGGATAATGCCAAAGAAGGTTCAAACTACTGCACAATTGCACTCATTTCGATTGCCAGCAAAGTAATGCTCAAAATCCTCCAAGATAGGCTTCAACAGTACATGAATCAAGAACTTCCAGATGTACAAGATGGATTTGGAAAAGGCAGAAGAATCAGAGATCAAATTGCCAACAAAAGTTGGATCATAGAAAAAGCAAGAGAATTACAGATAAACATCTAATTCTGCTTCATTAACCACACCAAAGCCTTTGACTGTGTGGATCACAATAAATTGGAAAATTTTCAAAGAGATGAAAATACCATACCATCTTATCAGGCTTCTGAGAAACCTGTATGCAAGTCCAAAGCCACAGTTAGAACTAGACATGGAACAACAGACTGGTTCCAAACTGGGAAAGGAATACGTCAAGGCTGTATATTGTTTATTTAAGTCATATGCAATGTATGTTATGTGAAAAGCCAGTTTGGATGAAGCACAAGCTCGAATCAAGATTGCAGGGAGAAATAATAATCTCAGATATGCAGATGACACCATCCTCATGGCAGAAAGCAAAGAGGAACTAAAGAGCCTCTTAAAGGTGAAAGAGGGGTGTGAAAAAGCTGGCTTACAACTCAACTTTCCAAAAACCAACATCATGGCATCCAGTCCCATCACTTCATGGCAAATAGGTGGGGAAACAATGGGAATAGTGATAAACTTTGTTTTCTTGGGCTCCAAAATCCCTGCAGATTGTGACTGAAGCCATGAAATTAAAAGACACTTGCTCCTTGGGACAAAGCTATGACAAACCTAGACAGCATATTAAAAAGCAGAGGGAGGAGCTAAGATGGTGGGGGAGTAGGATGGGGAGAACACTTTCTCCCCAACAAATTCATCAAAAGAACATTTAAACTCCGAGTAAATTCCACAAAACAACTTCTGAATGCTGGCAGAGGACATCAGGCACCCAGAAAAGGGACCAAATTTTCGAAAGGAGGTAGGAAAAAATATAAAAGACAAAAAAAGAGACAAAAGAGGGAGGCACAGAGTTCCATCCCAGGAAGGGAGTCTTAAAAAGAGAGACATTTCCAAACACCAGGAAACCTTCTCACTGCCGAATCTGTGCTGAGCCTTTGAAGCACAGAGGGAAACATAACAGGGAGGAAAAAATAAATAAACAATTAAAACCTGCAGATTGCAAGCCCTATGGTAACTCCCCCAGTGGAGAAGCAGTGCAGACGCCTGCACACGCCACTAGCAAGCGGGGGCTAGGCAGGGAGGCACGGTGCGGGCTGCACTGCTTAGAGTAAGGATCTGGCCTGAATACCCCAAGCGCTATCTGAGAGAAATAATTTGGGCTAGCAAACCAGACTGTGGGATATCTACCACGCGAAAAGCCAGCCCTAACCTAAGACACCACCAGGCCTGTGCACAGAACAAAGGACTAAACAGAGATAGCTGGTTGCAGACCATCCCCCTCCGGTGACAGGCAGCCAGAGCTGGAAGGGGGCAATCGCAGCCCCAGAGAGACATTATCTATAAAACTGTAAGCAGGCTTTTTTGCTAACTAAAACTTCTTGGGGGTCTGGACCGTCAACATCCGCCTGAGAAGGTGTGCTGGTTGTACACCTAGATAACCAAGCCGCAGGGAGGCAATAAGTCGCAGCAATCGCGCTCGCCAAACACCTCATCACCTGAGTTGCTCGGACCTGGGAAGGGCACAAAACGCAGGCCCAACTGATTCTGCGCCTCTGAAGACTACCCGAGTGCCGGAACCTGAGCGGCTTGGACCCGGGAGGTGCAAGCAGCCCAGGGCCGGCCACTGATGGTTCCCTGCGGAGCAACCTAGAGCCTGAGCAGTGTGGGCAGGAAGGCTACATGCGCCGTGAGCGGAGGCAGACCCAGTGTGGCTGAGGCACTGCGAGCACACGCCAGTGTTATTTGTTTGCAGCGTCCCTCCCTCCCCACAGCACAACTGAACAAGTGAGCCTAAAAAAAAAAAAAAAAAGTGTCCCCTTTGTGTCAGGGCGGAAACCAGACACTGAAGAGACCAGCAAACAGAAGAAGCTATAACAGAGGGAACCACCTTGGAAGCTACAGGCAATAGATTAAACCCTGTGGTTAGTACCGACTACATAGGAAGGGGCCTATAGATCTTGAGAAATATAAGTCGGACCAAAGAACTAGCCAAAAATGAACTGACCCCACAATACTCACAACAAAACCAGAGAAAGTCCTAGATATAATTTTACTATTTTTATGATCATTCTTTCTTTATTTTTTTTTTTAATTTTTTAAAAAATTTTAAGTCCTCTATTATTCCTTTCATTTTCACTTTTATAACCCACTATTACTTTGCAAAAAAAAAAAAAGACCCTACTTTTTTTTAAAACAAACTTCATATATATATATATTTTATAATTTTTGTGACCTTTTTTTTCCTTCTTCTTCTTTTCTTTAACATTGTATTTTTAAAATTCCAAGCTCTACTCTAGATTTTTAATTTTAGCTTTTTGGTATTTGTTATCAATTTTGTACCTATATTTTCTTTTATAATTTTTGTGACTTTTTTTCTCTTCTTCTTTTATATAACATTGTATATTTGAAATTCCAAACTCTACTCTAGATTTTTAATTTATGCTTTTTGGTATTTGTTATCAATTTTTTACCTATATTTTCTTTAAAATTTTTGCGACTTTCTTTTTTTCTCTCTCTCTCTCTTTCTTTTTCTTCTTCTTTTTTTTAACATTGTATTTTTGAAATTCCAAACTCTACTTTAGATATTTAACTTTTGCTTTTTGGCATTTGTTATCACTTTTGTACCTATATTTTCTTTATAATTTTTGCAACTTTGTTTGTTTGTTTGTTTTCTTTCTCTCTCTTTTCCTTCTCTTTTCTGTAACATTGTATTTTTGAAATTCCAAACTCTACTCTAGATTTTTAACTTTTGCTTTTATGTATTTGTTACCAATTTTGTACCTTTAAAAACCCAATCATCAGTACCCATTTTTCACTAGGGAGCGAGATTACTGGCTTGACTGCTCTCTCTCCCTTTGGACTGTCCTTTTTCTCCACCGGGTCGCCTCTGTCTCGTCCCTAACCCCTCTGTACTCTACCCAACTCTGTGAATTTCTGTGTCTTCCAGACGGTGGAAAACACTTAGGGAACTGATTACTGGCTGGATCTGTCTCCCTCCTTTTCATTTCCCCCTTTTATCCTCCTGGCCACTTCCGTCTCCTTCCTCCTTCTTCTCTTCTCTGTATAACTCCGTGAACATCTCTGAGCAGTCCAGTTGTGGAGTGCACATAAGGAAGTAATTACTGGCTAGCCCACTCTCTCCTCTATTGATTCCACCTCATCTCATTCGGGTCATCTCTAACTCCCTCCTCCCTCTTCTCTTCTCCATGTAATGCTGTGAACCTCTCTGGGTGACCCTCACGGTAGAGAAACTCTTCATCTTTAATGTAGATGTTTTATCAGTGGTGCTGTATAGAAGGAGAAGTTTTGAAACTACTGTAAAAATAAGACCGATAACTGGATGCAGGAGGCTTAAATCCAAACCCTGACTCCAGGGAACTCCTGACTCCAGAGATCATTAATTGACAGGAGCTCATCAAATGCCTCCATACATACACTGAAACCAAGCACCACACAAGAGCCAACAAGTTCCAGGGCAAGACATACCAAGCAAATTCTCCAGCAACAGAGGAACACAGCCCTGAGCTCCAAGATACAGGCTGCCCAAAATCACCCCAAAACCATAGACATCCCATAACTCATTACTGGATACTTCATTGCACTCCAGAGAGAAGAAATCCAGCTCCACCCACCAGAACACGGACACAAGCTTCCCTAAACAAGAAACTTTGACAAGCCACCTGTACAAACCCACACACAGCGAGGAAACGCCACAATAAAGAGAACTCCACAAACTGCCAGAATACAGAAAGGACACCCCAAACTCAGCAATTTAAACAAGATGAAGAGACAGAGGAATATCCAGCAGATAAAGGAACAGGATAAATGCCCACCAAACCAAACAAAAGAGGAAGAGATAGGGAATCTATCTGATAAAGAATTACAAATAATGATAGTGAAATTGATCCAAAATCTTGAAATCAAAATGGAATCACAGATAAATAGCCTGGAGACAAGGATTGAGAAGATGCAAGAAGGGTTTAACAAGGACATAGAAGAAATAAAAGAGAGTCAATATATAATGAATAATGCAATAAATGAAATAAAAAACACTCTGGAGGCAACAAATAGTGGAATAACAGAGGCAGAAGATAGGATTAGTGAATTAGAAGATAGAATGGTAGAAATAAATGAATCAGAGAGGAAAAAAGAAAAATGAATTAAAAGAAATAAGGGCAATCTCAGAGACCTCCAGGACAATATTAAATGCTACAACATTCAAATCATAGGGGTCCCAGAAGAAGAAGACAAAAAGAAAGACCATGAGAAAATACTTGAGGAGATAATGGTTGAAAACTTCCATAAAATGGGGAAGGAAATAATCACTCAAGTCCAAGAAACCCAGAGAGTCCCAAACAGGATAAACCCAAGGTGAAGCACCCCAAGACACATATTAATCAAATTAACAAAGATCAAACACAAAGAACAAATATTAAAAGCAGCATGGGAAAAACAACAAATAACACACAATGGAATTCCCATAAGGATAACAGCTGATCTTTCAATAGAAACTCTTCAAGCCAGGAGGGAATGGCAAGACATACTTAAAGTGATGAAAGAAAATAACCTACAGCCCAGATTATTGTACCCGCAAGGATCTCATTCAAATATGAAGGAGAAATCAAAAGCTTTTCAGACAAGCAAAAGCTGAGAGAATTCAGCACCACCAAACCAGCTCTCCAACAAATACTAAAGGATATTCTCTAGACAGGAAACACAAAAACGGGGTATAAATTTGAACCCAAAACAATAAAGTAAATGGCAACGGGATCATACTTAACAATAATTACCTTAAACGTAAATGGGTTGAATGCCCCAACCAAAAGACAAAGACTGGGTGAATGGATACAAAAACAAGACCCCTACATATGCTGTCTACAAGAGACCCACCTCAAAACAGGGGACACGTACAGACTGAAAGTGAAGGGCTGAAAAAAGATTTTCCATGCAAATAGGGACCAAAAGAAATCAGGAGTAGCAATACTCGTATCAGATAAAATAGACTTTAAAACAAAGGCTGTGAAAAGAGACAAAAATGGTCACTACATAATGATCAAATGATCAATCCAAGAAGAAGGTATAACAATTATAAATATATATGCACCCAACACGGGAGCACCGCAATATGTAAGACAAATGCTAACAAGTATGAAAGGAGAAATTAACAATAACACAATAATAGTGGGAGACTTTAATACCCCACTCACACCTATGGATAGATCAATTAAACAGAAAATTAACAGGGAAACACAAACTTTAAACGATACAATAGATCAGTTAGACCTAATTGATATCTATAGGACATTTCATCCCAAAACAATGAATTTCACCTTTTTCTCAAGCGCACATGGAACCTTCTCCAGGATAGATCACATCCTGGGCCATAAATCTAGCCTTGGTAAATTCAAAAAAATAGAAATCATTCCAAGCATCTTTTCTGACCACAATGCAGTAAGATTAGATCTCAATTACAGGAGAAAAACTATTAAAAATTCCAACATATGGAGGCTGAACAACACGCTGCTGAATAACCAACAAATCACAGAAGAAATCAAAAAAAGAAGTCAAAATTTGCATAGAAATGAATGAAAATGAAAACACAACAACCCGAAACCTATGGGACACTATAAAAGCAGTCCTAAGGGGAAAGTTCATAGCAATACAGGCATACCTCAAGAAACAAGAAAAAAGTCAAATAAATAACCTAACCCTACACCTAAAGCAACTAGAAAAGGAAGAAATGAAGAACCCCAGGGTTAGTCGAAGGAAAGAAATCTTAAAAATTGGGGCAGAAATAAATGCAAAAGAAACAAAAGAGACCATAGCAAAAATCAACAAAGCCAAAAGCTGGTTCTTTGAAAGGATAAATAAAATTGACAAACCATTAGCCAGACTTATCAAGAAACAAAGGGAGAAAAATCAAATCAATAAAATTAGAAATGAAAATGGAGAGATCACAACAGACAACACAGAAATACAAAGGATCATAGGAGACTACTATCAACAATTATATGCCAATAAAATGGACAACGTGGAAGAAATGGACAAATTCTTAGAAAAGTACAACTTTCCAAAACTCGACCAGGAAGAAATAGAAAATCTTAATAGACCCATCACAAGCACGGAAATTGAAACTGTAATCAAAAATCTTCCAGCAAACAAAAGCCCAGGTCCAGACGGCTTCACAGCTGAATTCTACCAAAAATTTAGAGAAGAGCTAACACCTATCCTGCTCAAACTCTTCCAGAAAATTGCAGAGGAAGGTGAACTTCCAAACTCATTCTATGAGGCCAACATCACCCTAATACCAAAACCTGACAAAGATCCCACAAAAAAAGAAAACTACAGGCCAATATCACTGATGAACATAGATGCAAAAATCCTTAACAAAATTCTAGCAATCCGAATCCAACACCACATTAAAAAGATCATACACCATGATCAAGTGGGTTTTAACCCAAGGATGCAAGGATTCTTCAATATCCGCAAATCAATCAATGTAATACACCACATTAACAAATTGAAAAATAAAATCCATATGATTATTTCAATAGATGCAGAGAAAGCCTTTGACAAAATTCAACATCCATTTATGATAAAAACTCTGCAGAAAGCAGGAATAGAAGGAACATACCTCAACATAATAAAAGCTATATATGACAAACCCATAGCAAACATTATCCTCAATGGTGAAAAATTGAAAGCATTTCCTCTAAAGTCAGGAACAAGACAAGGGTGCCCACTTTCACCATTACTATTCAACATAGTTTTGGAAGTTTTGGCCACAGCAATAAGAGCAGAAAAAGAAATAAAAGGAATCCAAATTGAAAAAGAAGAAGTAAAACTCTCACTGTTTGCAGATGACGTGATCCTCTACATAGAAAACCCTAAAGACTCCACCAGAAAATTACTAGAACTAATTAATGATTATAGTAAAGTTGCAGGATATAAAATCAACAAACAGAAATCCCTTGCATTCCTATACACTAATAATGAGAAATTAAGACAGAGAGATTAAGGAAACAATTCCATTCACAATTATAATGGAAATACTTAGGAATATATCTACCTAAAGAAACTAAAGACCTATATATAGAAAACTATAAAACACTGGTGAAAGAAATCAAAGAGGACACTAATAGATGGAGAACTATACCATGTTCATGGATTGGAAGAATCAATATAGTGAAAATGAGTATACTACCCAAAGCAATTTATAGATTCAATGGAATCCCTATCAAGCTACCAACGATATTCTTCACAGAGCTAGAACAAATAATTCCACAATTTGTATGGAAATACAAAAAACCTTGAATAGCCAAAGCTATTATGAGAAAGAAGAATGGAACAGGAGGAATCAACCTACCCGACTTCAGCCTCTACTACAAAGCCACAGTCATCAAGACAGTATGGTACTGGCACAAAGACAGAAATATAGATCAATGGAACAAAATAGAAAGCCCAGAGATAAATCCACGCACCTATGGACACCTTATCTTTGACAAAGGAGGCAAGACAATATCTTTAACAAGTGGTGCTGGGAAATCTGGTCAACCACTTGTAAAAGAATGAAACTAGAACACTTTCTAACACCATACACAAAAATAAACTCAAAATGGATTAAAGATCTAAATGTAAGACCAGAAACTATAAAACTCCTAGAGGAGGACATAGGCAAAACACTCTCCGACATACATCACAGCAGGATCCTCTATGACCCACCTCCCAGAATATTGGAAATAAAAGCAAAAATAAACAAATGGGACCTAATTAAACTTAAAAGCTTCTGCAAAACAAAGGAAACTATAAGCAAGGTGAAAAGACAGCCTTTCGAATGGGAGAAAATAATAGCAAATGAAGCAACTGACAAACAACTAATCTCAAAAATATACAAGCAACTCCTTCTGGCTTACTTCACTCTGTATAATAGGCTCCAGTTTCATCCACCTCATTATAACTGATTCAAATGTATTCTTTTTAATGGCTGAGTAATACTCTATTGTGTATGTGTACCACAGCTTTCTTCAGCTCAAGTCCAGAAAAATAAATGACCCAATCAAAAAAATGGGCTAAAGAACTAAATAGACATTTCTCGTAAGAAGACATACAGATGGCTAACAAACACATGAAAAGATGCTCAACATCACTCATTATCAGAGAAATGCAAATCAAAACCACTATGAGGTACGATTTCACGCCAGTCAGAATGGCTGTGATACAAAAGTCTACAAGCAATAAATGCTGGAGAGGGTGTGGAGAAAAGGGAACCCTCTTACGCTGAAAGGGAACCCTCTTACTCTGTTGGTGGGAATGCAAACTAGTACAGCCACTATGGAGAACAGTGTGGAGATTCCTTAAAAAACTGGAAATAGAACTGCCTTATGATCCAGCAATCCCACTGCTGGGCATACATACTGAGGAAACCAGAAGGGAAAGAGACACGTGTACCCCAATGTTCATCGCAACACTGTTTATAATAGCCAGGACATGGAAGCAACCTAGATGTCCATCAGCAGGTGAGTGGATAAGAAAGCAGTGGTACATATACACAATGGAGTATTACTCAGCCATTAAAAAGAATACATTTGAATCAGTTCTAATGAGGTGGATGAAACTGGAGCCTATTATACAGAGTGAAGTAAGCCAGAAAGAAAAACACCAATACAGTATACTAACGCATATATATGGAATTTAGAAAGATGGTAACAATAACCCTGTATACAAGACAGCAAAAGAGCCACTGATGTATAGAACAGTCTTTTGGACTCTGTGGGAGAGGGAGAGGGTGGGATGATTTGGGAGAATGGCATTGAAATATGTATAATATCATATATGGAATGAGTCGCCAGTCCAGGTTCGATGCTCGATACTGGATGCTTGGGCTGGTGCACTGAGACGACCCAGAGGGATGGTATGGGGAGGGAGGAGGGAGGAGGGTTCAGGATGGGGAACACATGTATACCTGTGGTGGATTCTTTTTGATATTTGGCAAAACCAATACAATATTGTAAAGTTTAAAGGTAAAATAAAATTTAAAAAAATAAAAAATAAAAAGCAGAGGTTTTACTTTGTTGATAAAGGGCCTTATAGTCCAACCTATGGTTTTTCCAGTATTCATGTATGGATGTGAGAATTTGACCATAAAGAATGCTGAGTGCAGAAGAATTGATGCTTTCAAACTTCAGTATTAGAGAAGACTCTTGAGAGTCCCTTGGACAGCAAGGAGATCAAACCAGTCAATCCTAAAGGAAATCAGTCTTGAATATTCATTGGAAGGACTAATGCTGAAGCTTCAGTACTTTGGCCACGTTATGGGAAGAGCCGACTCACTGGAAAAGACCCTGATGCTGGAAAGGCAGAAGGTATGAGGAGAAGGGGATGATAGAGGATGAGATGGTTGGATGGAATCACTGATTCAATGGACATGAGTTTGAGTAAGCTCTGGGAGATGGTAAGAACAGGGATTCCTGGTATGCTGCAGTCCATGGGGTCACAAAGAGTTGGACACGACTGAGCAATTGAACAATGAACTCACTCCATTATTCTTGCCTGGATAATTCCATGGATAGAGGATCTGGCAGTCTACAGTCCATGGGGTTATGCAGAGTGTGACATGACTGTGTGACTAACACTAGTACTATACAGTAGAGATGACAAAAGGATTCAAGGACTTAAATCTGATAGACACAGTACCTGAAGAACTAAGGACAGAGGTGCATAACATTTTACAGGAAGAGGGACCAAAACCATCCCACCAAAAATAGAAGTGCAAGAAGACAAAGTGTTTGTCTGAGGAGTCTTTCCCAATAGCTGATGAATGAAGAGAAGTGAGAAGCAAGGGAGAAAGGGAAAGATATACCCAACTGAATGCAGTGTTCCACAGAATAGCAATAGAGATAAGAAGGGCTTCTTTAACAAATAATGCAAAGAAATAGAGGAAAACAACAGAATGAGTAAAGCTAGAGATCTTGTCAAGAAAATTGGAGAATTTAAGGGAACATTTCATGCAAGGGAGGAATGATAAAGAACAGAAATGGTAAGAACCTAACAGAGGCAGATGAGATTAAGAAGCATGCTTGTTTGCTAAGTCTCTTCAGTAGTGTCTGATTCTTTGTGATGCTATAAACTGTAGCTCACCAGGCTCCTCTTCTCATGGAATTCTCTGGGCAAGAATATTGGAGTAGGTTGCCATGGCATCCTCTAGGGGGTCTTTCCAACCCAGGGGTTGAACCACTGTCTCTTACATCTCTTCCATTGGCAGTTGGTTTCTTTTCCCACTAGTGCTATCTGGGAAGCCCAAGATTAAGAAAGAAGAGGTGGTAAGTAGAACTATACAAAAAAGGTCTTAATGACCCAGATAACCATGATGCTGTGGCCACTCACCTAGAGCCAGATACTCTGGAGTGTGAAGCCTTACTAAGAACAAAGCTAGTGGAGGTGATGAAATTCCAGATGAGGTATTTCAAATCCTAAAAGATGATGCTGTTAAAATGTCACACTTAATATGTTAGCAAATTTGGAAAACTCAGTAGTGGCCACAAGACTGGAAAATGTCAGTTTTTAATTCCAGTCCCAAAGAAGGACAATGCCAAAGAACGTTCCTTCCTAGGAAGCAGTGACAGACTTTATTTTCTTGGTCTCCAAAATCACTGTGGATAGTGACTGAAGTCTTGAACTTAGACACTTTCTCCTAGGAAAGAAAATTATGATAAACCTGCTTTTGTTCAGTCACCAAAACATGTCCAAGTTTTTATGACTCCATGGACTGAAGCACACCAGGCTTCCCTGTCTTTCACTATCTCTTGGAGTTTGCCAAAGTTCATGTCTATTGTATCAGTAAAGCCATACAGTCATCTCATTCAAAACTACACAGCTTATTATAAAGCAAAGACATCACTTTGCTGACAAGGCCTGTATATTCAAAGCTGTGTTTTTTCCAGTCACAAATGACTATGACAGTTGGACCATAAAGAAGACTAAGTGCCAGAGAATTGATGCTTTTGCATTCTGGTGCTGGAGCATGTTCTTGAGATTCTCTTGGACTTTAAGAAGATCAAACCAATCAATCCTAAAGGAAATCAGTCCTGAATATTCATTGGAAGGACTGATGCTGAAGCTGAAGCTCCAATACTTTGGCCACCTACTGTGAAGAACCGACTCCTTGGAAAAGATCCTGATGCTGGGAAACATTGAAGGCAAGAGGAGATGAAGAAGGCAGAAGATAAGATGGCTAGATAGCATCACTGACTCAGTGAACACAAATTTAAGAAAACTCCAGGAGATAGTGAAGGACAGGGACATCTTGTGTGCTATTGTCTCTGTGGTTGCTAAGAGTCGGACACCACTTAGCAAGTGAACAATAATGCTTAGGAATGAGATGGCAGGATCATATAACAACTCTATTTTGACTTTTCTGAGGAAGCTCCATGCTGTTCTCCCTAGTGGCTGCACACATATACATTCCCACCAACAGTGTAGGACGGTTCCCTTTTTTCCACACCCTCTCTAGTATTTATTTGTATACTCTTTAAACACAGCTATTCTGACCAGTGTGAAGTGGTACTTCATTATAGTTTTGATTTGTTTTCTCCAATAATTAGCAATGTTAGGCATCTTTTCATGTACCTATTGGCCATCTGTATGTCTTCTTTGGGGAAATTCAGCTGTCTCCTCCTCATATATAGCATTTCTTTTAAGTATTATTTCCCACTCAGTTATCTTCTTCTCTGGACAATCATCTCAGTGTCAGCTGCTTCAGAGTTGGTAGGTTCCTTATTTTTAGAGTTGAATAATATTCCATTTTCTGACTGTGCCACAGTTTATTCATTCACCTACTGAAAGACATTTTGGTTTGTTTCAAATTTTGGCAATTATAAATAAAGCTGCTATAACAATGTCTATGCAATTTTTTGTGTGAACTCCTTTAGGTAAATACCAAGGAGAACAATTGATGGATCACATAGAAAGAGCAAGCTTAGTTTTGTAAGAAATTACCAAACTGTTTTCCAAAGTGGCTGTACCATTTTGATTGTCCATCAGAAATGAATGAACATTCTTGTTCATATCTTTTTTAAAATATAAATTTATTTATTTTAATTGGAGGCTAATTACTTTACAATATTGTAGTGGTTTTGCCATACAGTCACATGATCCACCAGGGGTGTACATGTGTTCCCCATCCTGAACCCCCCTCCCACCTCCCTCCCCATCCCACCCCTCTGGGTCATCCCAGTGCACCAGCCCCAACCACCCTGTCTCATGCATCAAACCTGGGCTGGCGATCCTCTTCACATATGATAATATACATGTTTCAATGCCATTTGATGTTCTTGGTGTTCTGGATTTTAGCCATAGAAATAGATGTGTAGTAGTATCTCATTGTTTTGTTTGTTTGTTTGTTTCTCCTGAAGGTGCTTGATGTGAAGTGTCTCTTCATATGCTTATTAACTATCTGCATATCTTCTTTGGTGAGAGGTCTGTTCTGATAAAGTGTCTTTTAAGGTCTTTGGTCCATTTTAAAATTAGGTTTTATTTTAGAAATATATTGGCCTTGCAGGTTTTATTTGGGTATTAAAATATTGAATTATTAAACGTGGGCTATGAGCTACCTGTGTTTCTTTGAGCTTCTACCTCCTTAAAAGCAGGGTTCCACATATATAAAGCTAATACTTCAGGTACCAGTTTCATGTTCTTCTCAACAGACATTGTTAAATAATAATAACAAAAATTCTGGTGTTTTTTTTTTTTTAACAATATGTACTTAAATTCACCTTCTAAATTTTAAGATGAATTCATTTTTAATCATTTTGTTAGTATACTATTAATTCACCATTTCCTGGGATTGCTTGTTTATAACCCTTGGGTCACTAGAGAAACAACTTTTGGCATACATTTTTTCATCTTTCACACATGACAACAAGAACTGTCATTCATTCTGAGTGGCAAATTAGTTCTAGTTAATCGTCCTCTCATGGTTATGGCCATATTTTAGGACCAAAATGATCTTACTTGGTACTGAATATAATTAATAGAATTTCAGTTTCTCTACCCAGACAGAAAAGGATGTTCACCTCATTAGGATCATCATCTGGACATAATATCAATCAG
Organism: Bos indicus x Bos taurus; assembly: GCF_003369695.1. Taxonomy (NCBI): domain Eukaryota; kingdom Metazoa; phylum Chordata; class Mammalia; order Artiodactyla; family Bovidae; genus Bos; species Bos indicus x Bos taurus. The sequence goes on from NC_040088.1 coordinate 33,341,969, forward strand.
AAAACAAGAGAAGCGGAAGAATCATTTTTACTGTATAACCAAGGATATACCTTCTCTCAATACAGACTGACTTCACTAACAATTACTCAGGTAATCACTTTTCACCATCAGTTCAGTTCAGTTGCTCAGTCACATCTGACTCTTTGCGACCCCATGAATCACAGCACGCCAGGCCTCCCTGTCCATCACCAACTCCCGGAGTTCACTCAGACTCATGTCCATCGAGACAGTGAAGCCATCCAGCCATCTCATCCTCTGTCGTCCCCTTCTCATCCTGCCCCCAATCCCTCCCAGCATCAGGGTATTTTCCAATGAGTCAACTCTTCGCATGAGGTAGCCAAAGTATTGGAGTTTCAGCTTCAGCATCAGTCCTTCCAATGAACACCCAGGACTGATCTCCTTTAGAATGGACTGGTTGGATCTCCTTGCAGTTCAAGGGACTCTCAAGAGTCTTCTGCAACACCACAGTTCAAAAGCATCAATTCTTTGGCACTCATCTTTCTTCACAGTCCAACTGTCACATCCATACATGACCACTGGAAAAACCATAGCCTTGACTAGACGGACCTTTGTTGGCAAAGTAGTATCTCTGCTTTTCAATATGCTATCTAGATTGGTCATAACTTTCCTTCCAAGGAGTAAGCGTCTTTTAATTTCATGACTGCAATCACCATCTACAGTGATTTTGCAGCCCCCCAAAATAAAGTCTGACACTGTTTCCCCATGTATTTCCCATGAAGTGATGGGACCAGATGCCATGATCTTCGTTTTCTGAATGTTGAGCTTTAAGCTAAACTTTTCACTCTCCTCTTTCATTTTCATAGAGGCTTTTTAGTTCCTCTTCACTTTCTGCCATAAGGGTGGTGTCATCTGCATATCTGAGGTTATTGATATTTCTCCTAGCAATCTTGATTCAATCTTGTGCTTCTTCCAGCCCAGTGTTTCTCATGATGTACTCTGCATATAAGTTAAATAAGCAGGGTGACAATATACAGCCTTGACGTACTCCTTTTCCTATTTGGAACCAGTCTGTTGTTCCATGTCCAGTTCTAACTGTCACAGAAACGCTCCAGCTTTGATGGACCACGCAGAAGCATGCTGGCTGCAAACAGACCACACAGAAGCACGGCCAAAAGGAGCTACCCCATGTCCGAGGTCAGGGCGGCTACCAAGAGAAGCAATCTGACATCCAAGGAGCGGCAGCTGCGTGGGCACAGAAGGGCCGAGAGGAGCTACTCCATGTTCAAGGTCAGGAGGGGTGGCCATGAGGAGATACCCCTCGTCCAAGGTAAAAGATATCCAAGTAAGATAGTAGGTGTTGCGAGAGGGCAGCAGAGGGCAGACACACTGAAACCATAATCACAGAAAACTAGCCAATCTGATCACATGGACCACAGCCTTGTCTAACTCAATGAAACTAAGCATGCCGTGTGGGGCCACCAAAGATGGATGGGTCATGGTGGAGAGGTCTGACAGAATGCGGTCCACTGGAGAAGGGAATGGCTAACCACTTCAGTATTCTTGCCTTGAGAACCCCATGAACAGTGTGAAAAGGCAAAATGATAGGTTACTGAAAGGGGAACTTCCTGGGTCGGTAGGTGCCCAATATGCTACTGGAGATCAGTGGAGAAATAACTCCAGAACAAATGAAGGGATGGAGCCAAAGCAAAAACAATACACAGCTGTGGGTGCAACTGGTGATAGAAGCAAGGTCCAATGCTTTAAAGAGCAAAATTCATAGGAACCTGGAATGTCAGGTCCATGAATCAAGGAGAATTGGAAGTGGTCAAACAGGAGATGGTAAGAGTGAACATTGACATTCTAGGAATCAGTGAATTAAGATAGCCTGGAATGGGTGAATTTAACTCAGATGACCATTATATCTACTACTGTGGGCAGAAATCCCTTAGAAGAAATGGAGTAGCCATCATGGTCAGTAAAATAGTCCGAAATGCAGTACTTGGATGCAATCTAAAAAATGACAGAATGATATCTGTTCATTTCCAAGGCAAACCATTCAATATCATGGTAATCCAAGCCTATGCCCCAACCAGTAATGCTGAAGAAGCTGAATGGTTCTATGAAGACCTACAAGACCTTTTAGAACTAACACCCAAAAAAGATGTCCTTTTCATTATAGGGGACTGGAATGCAAAAGTAGGAAGTCAAGAAACACCTGGAGTAACAGGCAAATTTGGCCTTGGAGTACGGAATGAAGCAGGGAAAAGGCTAATAGAGTTTTGCCAAGAGAACACACTGGTCATAGCAAACACTCTCTTCCAACAACACAAGAGAAAACTCTACACATGGACATCACCAGATGGTCAATACTGAAATCAGATTGATTACAATGTTTGCAGCCAAAGATGGAGAACTCTATACAGTCAGCAAAAACAAGACTGGAATCTGACTGTGGCTCAGATCATGAACTCCTTATTGCCATATTCAGACTTAAATTGAAGAAAGTGGGGAAAACCACTAGACCATTCATGTATGACCTAAATCAAATCCTTTATGATTATACTGTGGAAGTGAGAAATAGATTTAAGGGATTAGATGTGATAGACAGAGTGCCTGATGAACTATGGACTGAGGTTCCTGACATTGTACAGGAGACAGGGATCAAGACCATCCCCATGGAAAAGAAATGCAAAAAAGCAAAATGGCTGTCTGGGGAGGCCTTACAAATAGCTGTGAAAAGAAGGGAAGTGAAAAGCAAAGGAGAAAAGGAAAGATATAAGCATCTGAATGCAGAGTTTCAAAGAATAGCAAGGAGAGATAAGAAAGATTTCCTCAGTGATCAATGCACAGAAATAGAGGAAAACAACAGAATGGGGAAGACTAGAGATCTCTTCAAGAAAATTAAAGATACCAAGGGAACATTTCATGCAAAGATGGGTTCGATAAAGGACAGAAATGATATGGACCTAAAAGAAGCAGAAGATATTAAAAAGAGGTGACAAGAATACACAGAAGAACTGTACAAAAAAGATCTTCATGACCAAGATAATCACGATGGTATGATCACTCACTTAGAGCCAGACATCCTGGAATGTGAAGTCAAGTAGGCCTTTTCACCATAATGGCTCTTTAAAAATGATATGTTGATGTTACAATTTCAGGCAAAATTACTTTCACTTATTTGACACAATGAGTTTCCCAGTTGGCACAGTGGTAAAGAATCCACCTTCCGATGCAGGAGATGCTAGAGATGAGTGTTTGACTCTTAGGTCGGAAAGATCCCTTGGATAAGGAAATGGCAACCCACTCCAATATTCTTGTCTGGAAAATTCCATGGACAGAGGAGCCTGATGGATTATATAGTCCATGGAGTCTCAAAGAGTCAGAAATGACTGAGCATGCATTCATGGTTTGACACAATAAATAGAGTATATCACATGGAATACATTAGATAAATATGCTGTATTTAGATCAACACCAAGAGTAGTGTTTTGCATACATACATTAACAACAACAACAACAAAAAACAATGAAGAGGAATCATCCTCTACAACTTTTCAGAAGGTTGTGTGTGTGTCCTATTTCTATATGTTTTGAGCCCTTTGATGAAAGTTTTAGCACTTCATTAAATCAAGTTAAACCGAAAATCTTCTGTGCTTCAATTATATTTAAATATGTTTCAAATTGATCCTCTCAATTTGTGAGAAGAATATGAGATTTGGAAAGATTCAAATATAGTGAAAATAATGGTACAGAAAGAATGGGCCTTCCAAATGGTTGCTCCCCGGAACTCACTTGCAACTGTTAACATCCATGCTCAAATCTTCATTTCATATTTTAACAAGTACAATAAATCTTTATTTCATTAAATTTTATGTATGTACTATTTGTGTACTTTCAAATTGTTGTTTATTACTTTTGTCATTCATTTTTATTGGTCATTTGATATATTTTTATCTGTGATATACTTAAGCATATTTTTGGCTGGGATTTTATTGATCCTAAAAAATCACTGAAAAAGTACTGTTTCCATTTTCTTATTTGTACTTAATATTGGGGTCAGGAAGAGACAAAATTCAGTGAAAAGAGGATTGGTAAGCTAAGCAGGAGAGAGAGATAGGAAAAATATATGTGAAATACCATCCCATTTCCTATAAATGGCTCCTACTTTCCTTAGGGTCTCAGTACCTCTCATTCTGCTGAATGCTAAAAAAGTAAGTTTGAGTTGTGGAAAACCCAACTTTTAATGTTTGTGTGGTGCCTGCATTCTGGAAGTGTATTATTGATGCCCCTAGAAAGCACAACCACCTGACGTTAAATATAGCATAGAGGTGATGAAGATTAAATTTGTGCAGAAGCTGATGATTTTGTCGATATGTTCCTGAGTCTCAAACCCATGTTGTATGCCTAAAATTACATTTGTTGTAGGTGATATTACTACTAAGTTGTTCTGAGAGGTGTCACTTACTCCATATAATTGAAACAGAGTGTATTTCTACAAACATTAGCATGTCATAAATCATATGGGTTTTGGAAAACTACTGGCTTTCAACAGTTTTACTTAATGAAAATTAACACAATAAAATGTCTTCACTGCAGGAATCATGCTGCAATGGAATCCATTTAAAACAGATGGCTTTAATTTTTTTTTTTTTCTTGAAAGACTAAAATATCTTGCCAAAATAAGATAGGCAAAAAGAAAAAAAGTTTGATTATTTAACATCGCATGATTTGTAATGGATGGGGTATTAGAGAATAACAGTGATGAATACCAGAATTGATCTCATGTCACCAACTTAAGATTTTATTTTTGGTAGCATTTTACCGTGACATATGGTAAAGGTAGCTAAAGTGTTAGACCAGAAATGAGGGTTGTGGGAAAAAAATCCGATTTTGTTCCATAAAAATTGTGAATTGGAGCAGTCTTTTAAAATATTAGTTCAGCTGAGACTTTCTGATGAGTAGGAAGGTCTGAGTAATTTGCTTTGGAAAGTAGTCATTTGAAATTGCTGGCTGTTTGTTTGAGAGCTAATGAGAGTGGGTAATGTGTAGCATACTTTTAAAAGAATCACTTAAAGCTAAATGTTCCTTTTAAAATGACATCTTTGCTCAACCAAACTCCCAGCAGAGAATTACTACAATTGTGTACATTTATATTAGACAAGTTTAGGCTAAAAGCGTATTAAATGAGACATTTGCAAGATCTTCAGAAAATTAATTTATACTAAATTTGGCAAAATAACAAGAGAGGGGATATTCTCATAGATTTTTGGCATGCTCAAACATTAGGCATAACATTTGTGGAAATGTAATTAAGTGCATAAAATATACTTCATAATAGTGCAGTTGGCCATAAAAGGGAGAAAAGCCTCTATTATAAAAATGAAAACATCTAAGGCAAGAGTAGCTATCCAATGTGAGCATCTGGAGCTTTACTGTTGATTATTATCGATGGGATATTTTCTTTCTAACGTGGGGAAGGTAAGGAAGAATTTTAGAACCTAACAATGCATATATTCTTTAGCTTGTGACAATACATTTTTTTTTTTTTGCTTTGAAATGTTTAATAAGTACTTAAATACAAGAATTATATGTGCAAGAAATAAGACTTCTCATTACCATTTCCTCTATGAATACTTTTGATATTTGTGATTTTTTCACTTTATATAAAATTACTTAAAATTTTATGCATTATATAATATAAGAACAATGGGAGAGTTTGACAAAGACTATTACTATAACAAGAATTTTTAAAATTAGCTGACCAAAAACTGGTCTATATTTAAATGCTATCCATACTATTTGATAGGCAGACACTAGATTAGAAACTATACCTTCTAGACTCAATTATCCATCTCCCTCAGCTACTTATCACAGTTGTCTTCTAGAATCCCAGATGGATTTAATGTGTGTAGAGGGAACAAACACTTTCCATTACTCCCAATTCCAAAATCTAACTCCAGTCTAAGAAGATGGAAGTCCAAATGGGGAAACCTTTATCAGTCTAGAGCAGCCGCCATGGATCCAGGGAAGAAGAAAACTGTGCCTACTTTAAAATCCAGAGTTCAACTTGCCTTAGAGAAAGAGTTTAATTGTACTTGGGTAAAGGATAGATCATCCATCTTTGAGATGGGATTATCACTGGAAACTATTAAGTAAGCTTATATTTACTGCAAACTTCTTATTTGGCTTAATTTTGAGTTCCTGTAGTTATGTGAATCAAATTCTTGGAATAGAGTGTTTGCCTGACAATTTTGATCCCAGTTTTGAAGATGTGTTACTTCTGTCATTGTTTGGGACAGTCTAGCATCACACTTGAAATTGAGGAGGGATAAAGCTTCAATGAGAGGTATCGTTGGAGGAATCTCTCTTAGCCTGTTCCCTAAATGTTCCCTAAATGTCTCTCTATCTTGTAGCTTACAGACTCAGCTTTAAGAACAAATGGGACTGTAAAATCTGTAATCCAACACTAGAAAACAGATTTATTGTCATGCTTATGGTCAAACTAAGGCCTTATTCTCTAATTTGAATTACCAGGTTGTTATCTTGCTATTGAGATGTTTTATATAATAGCCCTCGTGGGTCAGATGGTAACGCGTCTGCCTGCAGTGCTGGAGACCTGGGTTCAGTCCCTGGGTCAGGAAGATCTGCTGGAGAAGGAAAAGGCAACCCACTCCAGTACTCTTGCCTGGAAAATTCCATGGATGGAGGAGCCTGGTGGGCTACAGTCCATGGGGTCGCAAAGAGTCGGACATGACTGAGCGACTTTACTTTCACTTTCATATAATAGCCCACATGTATTATTTTGATATTGTAAACTGCATTACTTCAAAATTCAGTGATGTTAAAAACAAAATTCAACTAAGTAAATTTTAAAGATCTTATTGGCTTTGTTCATAAATTAGCATGCAATCTAGTAGACAGAAGGAGCTCTCAGGTGCTGTACAAAAATGAAAGACTTATAGATGGAAGGGAGTAGGAATAAGGAAGTTACACTAGACAGAAAAGCAAATTGGTTATGGTAAGGTCACTTTCCTTTAGATTGCATGGATATAACAGGCAGAGTAGATAACTCGTGCTGATTAAGCAATTCTTGATTGATTGACTTAAAATTCTATTTTTGGGTGAGTGGTGACTGTAAGTCTTGGTTTGATGACATGGAGTTTACAATAAACAACTCCATTTTGGGCCTGTTGTCTTATTCTTAACAGTGACTTAAGCATTTTTGGTGATTCCAGAGTGTTTGTGTCAGCCAGCTGGCTCTTCTGGTACAGGCTGAGTCGTGTCTGAGGAAGGCTGCAGTATTGGTTGGTCTAGGCTGTCCTCAGCCAAGATGGCTCATGCCCCATGTTACCCCTTACCTTCCAACAAGTCATGTGGAAATGAAATTTTTATAGGCTTTTGCATCAGCAACCTAGCAATTTCTATTAAAATTAAATATGTACAAACACTTAAAATGAGCAATGGCATTATTAGAATATTGTCATGTAGAAATAAGAGAAATGCGAGGACACCAAGCTATGAAGAAAAATTAAGAACTTTCTGAAAGCAAAAAAGTTGAGTTTACCATTCACACTTTCAATAAAGAAACTACTAAAGGATATGCTCAGGAAAGAAGAAACTGGAAATAGAGGGGGAAAGGAGAGCAGAGGAAAGAATTGTGATAAAAGACATTTATTAAATGAATTTAAAAATTGGCTATTAGAAAGCAGCATGAAGTAATGACATATTTGATGAGTATCAAAACAAGATGGAGCTAAAATACTAGAAGAACATGTTCTCAAACAATTTATTTTAAAGTATTCTTTAAAAAATGCTGCAGTGTGCCCCAACACAAAAAGACCTTAGATTTTATTTTTAAAGAAAGGCATGGTATTCAAGAAAGATGAGATGCAACCACAAAGCTGAAAGAAATTTTTGGTAATAAGAAGGGATCTTAGGGTGACAGCTTTATATATGTACAACATGTTCACAATACCATGTAAAACATAAGGGTGATAGGAGTTAAATAATTGTAGAATTTTGACAATATTGAGAAGACAAAGACTTATTATTTTGAAATTTAGAAAAAATTGTGTTAAGAATTAAGGTGAGTTAAGGGTGAATGATGTCAGTGAAAATGGCAAATTAAGGACCTCCCGAAATTCCACCCTTCATAAAAGCAATGATACACTGGCAAAGTTGTCAAAATCTTTTTCTTTTTCTTTTTTTTTAGAACTTTGGAAATTAACTAAAGACCTGTATCATCCAGAGAGCCTTTAAGAAAAACAACTGAATCTAGGTAAGAACAGAGAGTTCTGTGGTATTCTCACTTACCCCAGTTCCATTTCACACTCTTCAACTTAACAGTAACCTTGAAAATACAAGTTAACATTTCCAATATTGAAGGGAAAGAGCTGTTGTCCTTCAGTCACTAAGTTGTGTCTGACTCTTTGCAACCGCATGGACTGTAGCATGCCAGGCTTCCCTGTCCTTGGCTATCTCCCAGAGTTTGCTCATACTCCTTGTTGTCCAAGGGAACCTTCAAGGGTCTTTTTCAGTATCACAATTCGAAAGCATCAATTCTTTAGCAGTCGGCCTTCTTTATGGTCCAAATCTCACATCTGTACATGACCATTGGAAAAACCATAGCTCTGACTATACAGACCTTTGTTAAAGTGGTGTCTTTGCTTTTTAATATGCTGTCCAGGTTTGTCATAGATTTTCTTCCAAGGAGCAAGTGTCTTTTAATTTTGTGGCTACAGTCACCATCCACAATTATTTTAGAGCCCAATAAAATTTCTAAGGAATTATCATTATTTTGATCCATCTACTGGTCTCCTGAAATACTTCACTTGAAAAGATCATCTTTAACTTAAGTGTTCACCTCATGCTAAAAGCCTCTTTGGAAGACATTTATCAAAAATATTTATAAATAAATATTCCCAAGGCAATAGATAACATTTGGGGTAAACCATAGACTAATGAAAAGCTTAAAAGGGAAAACTGTGGAATGACATGTCCATAGGGTTTTGAAATGCTTTGACATACTTCTGGGAATCTAGAAAGCTATGCATATGTGTAAGGTCATGTATGAGCTTGTTCCTGAATCCATGCACCATTTGCTCACTACATGACAGGCCAATAATCAGGAGATGAGGTGTTGAGGCAAGCAATAGAGATTTTATACAGAAAACAGTGGGTCCTAGAAGATGGCAGACTAGTGTCCTGGAGTACCATTGTATCAGGATCTCGATGCCAGTTTATTTTATAGACAGGGAGAAGAGGTGAGGAAATAAAGTAAAAAGGTCTTAAATCTTACAAAATATCTTCTGGGTTGGCCAGCATGGGGGAAGAGATGTGTTAATTTCTTCTATCCTGCAGCCATTTACTAGTGGGAAGCATCAGAATGTCTCCCTGTGAGCTGGACAAAGGCACTTTCAGATCAGATCAGATCAGATCAGTCGCTCAGTCGTGTCCGACTCTTTGCGACCCCATGAATCGCAGCATGCCAGGCCTCCATGTCCATCACCAACTCCTGGAGTTCACTCAGACTCACATCCATCGAGTTGGTGATGCCATCCAGCCATCTCATCCTCTGTCGTCCCCTTCTCCTCCTGCCCTCAATCCCTCCCAGCATCAGAGTCTTTTCCAATGAGTCAACTCTTTGCATGGGGTGGCCAAAGTACTGGAGTTTCAGCTTTAGCATCATTCCTTCCAAGGAAATCCCAAGGCTTTAGTTTAACATTAAAGCAGAGGGGCAGGGTTCCCAGAGGCAGGCCATTATGTATGCTTACATCTATAAACAGCATCCTGTTAGTGATTATAGTAACAAAAACAACAAAATGCAAAGGTTAAAGTAAAAGAAACAGATTCAACATGGGGTCAGATTCTGTTCTTCCCTGTTACATGCTCAGGTAAGACATTAAAGACACAAAGAAATGGAAAGATGTCCTAAGTTCATGTACTGAAAAGCAATATTAAGATGGCAAGACTCCCCAGATTGAGCTATCAATTCAATGCAATCTCTACCAAAGTATCTGTTTACTTTTTTTGCAGAAATGAAGAGCTGATACTGAAAATAATCTGGAAATACAAGGGACACAGAATAGTGTCTTGAAAAAGAACAAAGTTGGAAGACTCAGCCCTTTTCTATTTCAAAAGTTATTACACAGCTATAGTAATCAAGGGTATGTGGTATTGGTATTAGAATAGATATATAAATTAGTGGGATAAAACTAAGAGTCCAGAAATAAACCCATGCATCTACTGTCAGCTGACTTCGACAATAGTGCCAAGATTATACTCTGGGGAATTTATAGTCTTTTTAACAAACAGTGCTGAGACATGTGGTTATCCACATGTAAAAATGAATTTGGAGCCCTACTCATACCATGTACAAAACAACTCAAAATAGATCGAAGACTTAAATGTAAGAGCTGATATCGTGAAACTTCTGAAAGAAAATAGAGATGTATATACTCATGACTTTAGTTAGACAAAGCTTTCTTTTAAGACCACCAAGCCACAAGCAACCTTCCTTAATCTGTTCAGGCTGTCATAGAAAAATGCTACAAATTGGGTAGCTTATAAACAATAGAAATTTATTTTTCACAGTTTTGGATGCTGATAAGTCCAAGATCATGGCTCTGGCAGATTCAGTGTGGTGGCTGGTGAGGGCTTACTTTCTCATTCATATGTGGTGCCTTCTTGTTATGTCCTCACATGGTGAAAATGGCTAGGAACCTCTGTGGGGTCTCTTTTCCAAGGTTTGTATTGCTGTTCATGAGGGCTCCACTCTCATAACTAAAGTATTTTACAAACCATCTAAAACCATCATCTCTGGGGTGTTAGGATTTCAATGTGTTAGTATGACCAGGAGCGGGGGTACACACATTCAAACTACAATACAACCAAAAGTGATAAATTGGACCTTATCAATATTAAAAACTCTTGAGTACCAAAAAACACTATCAAGAAAGTAAAATAATCCTCAAAATCAGAGAAAATATTTGCAAATTGTATACCTGATAAGGTTCTAAGATTCAGAATATATAATGAAGATGTATAATTCAACAATAAAAATGCAAATTGCTCAATTAAAAGTGAGCAAAGGACTTGAATAGACATTTTCTCCAAAGAAGATACACAAATGGCCAATAAGTACATAAAAAGATGGTCAATGTCATTAGTCAATAGGTAAATGCAAAGCAAACCACAATGGCATACCACTTTGCAAACTGTAGGATGACTATAATAAAAGACACAGACAATAAGAAGTGTTAGTGAAGATGTGAAGAAATTGAAATTCTCATACATTACTGATGGGAATGTCACATGGTTTGGCTGTGGAAAATAATTTGGCAGCTTCTCAACAAGTTAAACCATGCAACTAGGCAATTTTACTCCTAGGTGTATACTAAGGAAACTAAAAACATATGTTCACATAAAAATCTGTACACCAATCTTCACAATAGCCTCATTCATTATAGCCAAAAGGGAAAAACAACCCAAAAGCTCATCAACTGATGAATGGGTAATATAGTATACCCACACAATAGAATATGGTTCAGACACAAAAAGGAATAGAGTACTGTTGCAAGCTACAATATGAATGAAACGTGAAAACATTATAGCAAGCTAGATCCAAAAAAGATATAAATTATATGATTTCATGTATATGAAATGTCCAGAACCAGCCAATCCGTAGAGACAGATAGTAGATTAGTGGCTGCCAGGAGCTCCAGGAAGAGGAATGGAGAGTTGGGGAGCAAATGTAGCAGATGGAAGGTTTCTTTAGGGATGATGAAAATGTTTTGGATTCGGTAGTTGCAATGACTATACAGCCTTGTGATTATATGAAAAGCCACTGAACTGTACATTTTAAAATAAGGAATTTTGTATGTGAATTATATCTCAATTAAAAAATTAAGGCCACAACTAAAATAGTAGAAATAGGATATACAACTTTCAAACCAACTAAAGATAGAATGTAATAAAACATGACCCACCTGAAATCAGTAAAGACAAAGAAAGAAAGAAAAAGAAAAATTTCTAAGGAGAAAGAACAACAACAACAACAACAGCAAAAAACATGTAGAATGAATCTATATGTATAGGCAATGATATCAGGTATACAGATTGGAAAATTATGGCCTGGATCAAAGCCCTGCAGTCTGATTTTGTACAGACTAAGAAGGAATTGGCTTTGCATTTTAGAATTCTAGAAAAGCATGATGAAAGAGATGGGGAATAGTAGCCACTGAAACCACAGCTCTCAAAGCCTAAAATATTCACTGAGGGGCCCAGTACAGAACAAGTTTGTCAACCTTTGATAGTCTAAACTTTCAAAGATTACCTTTAAAGTTAAACACAAAATCTAATAATAAAACAGTTTGGTTTCCTTCATAGCTCAGTTTGTAAAGGATCTGCCTCCAATGCAGAAAACCCAGGTTCAGTCCCTGGGTCAGAAAGATCTCCTGGGGAAGGAAATGGCAACCCACTCCAATATTCTTGCCTGGAGAACCTCATGGACAGAGAAGCCTTGGAAGCTACCATCCATGGGGTCTCAAGAATCCGACACGACTCAGTGACTCAACTACCTCAATAAAACAATAAAATAAAAATTCTCCTTTTTAAGTACCACCTGCCAATTTCAGAAGAGTTGTTTGGAACTACCTTTCTGGGTGTGTTCTTCCTGTCTATTTCCACGTTGAAGGTTGTCATAGGTGGAACTAGCTTGGCAATTAGAAGGCAGAAAGAAAGGTTACATCTTCTTCAGATTCAGTTTTTTCAGGAACAGGCTTAGAGAGTAGGCAGCAGCTGCAGCCAGCATTGGTCAACAGAAAGGGGTCAGTTCACATGACAACACCTGATCCCATGTGGCACAACCAACAATTCAAAAGTTGAACATATTGGACTATGAAATTTTGCCTCATCTGCCATATCCACCAGACAAATCAGCTACTATTTCTTCAAGTATCTCAATAACTTCTTGCAGGGAAAACGCTTCCACAACCTGCAGGAAGCAGAAAATGCTTTCCAAGAGTTTGTCGAATCTCAAAGCATGGATTTTTATGCTACAGGACTAAACAAACTTATTTCTTGTTGGCAAAAATATGTTGATTGTAATAGTTCTTATTTTGACTAATAAAGATGTGTTTGAGCCTGTGCTGTGCTGTGCTTAGTCACTCAATCATGTCTGACTCTTTGCAACCCCATGGACTATAGCCCTCCAGGCTCCTCTATCCATGGGATTCTCCAGATAAGAATACTGGAGTGGGTTGCTATGCCCTTTTCCAGGGGATCTTCCTGATCCAGGGATTGAATCCAGGTCTCCCACATTGCAGGCAGACACTTACTGTTTGTGCCAGTGGGGAAGCCCAAGAATACTGGAGTGGGTAGCCTATCCCTTTTCCAGGGAATGTTCCCGACTCAGGAATCAGACTGGGATCTCCTTTGCAGGCAGATTTTTTACCAACTGAGCTATTAATTATGATGATTTAAGGGGGTTTCTCTGGTGGCTCAGTGGTAAAGAATCTGCTTGCAATGTAGGAGACGCAGGTTTGATTCCTGGTCTGGGGACATCCCCCTGGAGGAAGGCATGGGAACCCACTCCAGTGTTCTTGCCTGGAAAATCCCATAGACAGTGGACCCTGGTGGACTATGGTCCATAGGGTTGCAGAGTCAGACATGACTGAAGCAACTGAGCATACACACATAATGATTTAAAATCAATGGTCCAAAACCACAATTACAGTTGTACCAACCTAATAAGAAAGTTGATGATCCACCCATCATATGACCCAGCAGTTCTAATATTGGGCATCAGTTATGGAGAGATGTTAACATATGTGCAGAGGAACATATGTATGATTGTTCAATGTTTGCAATACAAAAAAAAAAAAAAAAAGGCCTCACATTTAACAATCCCTTTGAAGGGGATTAGAGGAATAAACTGATTGAAAATAAAATATTTAAAAGATGGAATGTCTTAGATATATAATGATTAATCTTTCAAAAACATCATGTTACATAAAGAAAACAAGATGTCAAGTAATTAGCAATAAATAAGATAAAATGTGGGGCTTCCCAGGTGGTGGTAGTGGTAAATAACCCACTTGTCAGTGCAGGAGACATGAGATGTAGGTTGGATCCCTGGGTCAGGAAGATCCCCTGGAGGAGGGCATGGCAACCCACTCTAGTACTCTTGCCAGCAGAATCCTATGGACAGAGGAGTCTGACAGGCTATAGTCCATAGGGTCACAAAGTGTCAGACATGACTGAAGTGACTTAGAATGCACAAGATAAAATGTATACTGTCTCTCTTTCTCTCTCTCTCTCTCTTTCTCTCTCTCTCTCTCTCTCTCTCTCTCTCTCTCTCTATATATATATATATATATATATATATATATATAATATAAATTTAGATAGCACATCTTCTTGGGAGAGATCCTGTAAAAGCAGAGCCTAGGACAAGGATTGTGGTGTATGTGACCTACTGTAGGATGGCTCATAGAAGGACAGGAAGGGAAGCAGGGCAGAACTGAGGAAAGAATAAAGCAAGGTTACAGGTTTGGTTGGAGTCTCATCTCAGTCTGATCCCAAGAGCAGCTTTGGAAAACAAAGTAAACAATAGCACTGGTCTCACCTTGAGGCAAGAGGGTGACTGCTTCTCTTTCTCATCCCTGTGCCCGAGACACACATACTTACCAATCACTGGCTGTGGGTTGACCTGTGGAAGGCATCTTCCAATGGAACACCTTCTATGTAGCCAAGCACAATCCTGGGAACAGAACAAGAAAGCTGAGACCCATTAGCAGCTCACACTCCCCATACTCACTGCACCTGAATGTGAGGGCACCAACAGAGAAAGAGTTCTGAAAGGGGTATAACAGTGTCTACTGCACATATAAAACAATGGTGTATGGTTTTTGGCATTATGTGTTGTATAATTTCAAATGTTTGCATGGGGATGAAAAACAGCACTCATTTCAAAATACCGGTTTCCTCTAACAAGGGAGAGAAGAAGGCAAAGAAAATGACTCAAATGCTGGCCTTATGCTATGCTTCCATCATTTTGTTGTTACTGTTGTTTAGTCATTAAATTGTGTCTGACTCTTTTGTGACTTTATGGACTGTAGCCCACAGGTTCCTCTGTTTATGGGATTTCCCAGGCAAGATTATTGGAGTGGGTTGCAATTTCCTTCTGCAGGGGATCTTCCTGACCTAAGGACTGAACCTGCATCTCCTGCATTGGCAGGTAGATTCTTTACCACTGAGCCACCAATGAAGCTCTTAAATTATTTTACTTCTTTATAAAAAGTGGTCTGAAGTTAAAAAAAAAAAGTTAATATTTAAATCTTGGTGTAAGTACATGGATATTTGCAAACTTTAAAATAATATATAAAGACAAACTGATGAGTAAAATACATAGATTTTAAAATAATAATAATGGTTCTCCTAATATTTTGATTTAATTTACACCAACAGTGAAAAATATCTTTTCTAAATTAAAGATAAAACTAGAAGTTACTCAGTTTTGTTTAATTTTCATCCTGTCAATTCCATTCATCAAAAAGTTATATGTTTACTTATAAAAGGTAGTTATAAGACTACTTAGTTCATATAATAGCTCTCTTTATATTTTAATCTAACATTTTATGTGAAGATATGAGAATTCTAACTTCTGGGGTAATATTTACCAAATTTTGAAATGGAATATATCTGGATTTGGAAATAGTGTATTAATATAGTGGGATTTGGAATAGTGTATTAATTTCTTCTTTTTAAATTTATTAATTGCTTTTATTTTTATAATGACCATTGTAGCATCTTTACAGAAACAAGTCACTCTCAAAAATTAAGAAAAATATGTATCTTCCTTAGTAATAAAACCATTAGAAATTCAGTAACTCCATGATATAATTTTATATCTGATATATTTGCCAAAATTGAATAAAAGAAATATTCAAAATTGGCAGCATTTTTAAAACTTGGTATAATGATATATTGCTAATGCCAGTATAAACAATTATAATTCTATTTATTAAAAAATGGAATTTGGCAAAATTTCTTGAGTAGCAAACAGATGTTTATGTCCTTGTATCCATAAACTCATTTCTTAGAATTTATTCCATGGGAACTTTACAATAAGGGATTATCTTCCATGTAAATGATGGCTATTTCAGCAAACAATTTGAAACAATCTACCTTAGCTAAGAAAATCTTGACATACCAACTGAATGGGGTTTTATGCTGTAATTATAGTATGAAAAATGTGAATAAGGAAATAATGTTGATAGTTCCTGGACATCTAATTAGGGAGTTAATTTGTGAATTTCTTCTCAAAATTCATGGATTCACTGTTACTAAAATACCACTACATGGGGAAGCAACTTTTTGCACATAGTCACATGGCATGTTAATAAGTGGCAGTATTAAGATTCCCTCCAAGTTCTAACTCCAGATCCTCAACTCTTTCTACTGAAAAATTTTTCCTAGCTGTAGAATTCATTTCATAAAAACAAAAAGTGTAAGCAGAACCCTTTTATCTCCAAATTAAAAAATAATAATAATAAAAAAGGCTGAGCTTATTTAGATGGATATGCTGGGAATGTGGGATTTCCCAGGTGGTGCTAGCAGTAAAGAACCTGCCTGCCAATGCAAGAGAAGCAAGAGACATAGGTTCCATCTCTAGGTTGGGAAGATCCCCTGGAGGAGGGTATAGTAACCCACTCCAATACTCTTGCCTGGAGAATCCCATGGACAGAGAAGCCTGATCAGTTACAGTTCATAGGATTGCAAAGAGTTGGATACAACTGAAGTGACTAAGCATGCACACACATTGGGAGTGTTGGCTAGTCAGACCCACCCCACCCACTTGGCTTTAACAAAATCCTAGATAGCCACAGATACTATTTTAAAAGTTGCTCTACTATGCCACATTTCATCTGGAAAATATAAAAATGACTTTGTTTAATAATATGTTTTAAAAGATAGTAATATAAAATATTGCCATTTGCAACTTTCAATTGAGTAGAAGAATACATAGAAATGGATCAAAACATTTCTGTGCAAAGACAAGACTTGCCTCACAGGTGGCATCACATACAGCTCAGCCATGGGGACTGAGGAGGACATTTTTAATTGCTTTATCCACAGCTTTGAAGTTGGTCCTAAAAGCTTTATTAAGCTTAAATAGATCCACTTATCTTTGTGCCCATTCAGGCATAGTAATCCATAAAATATTATAAAGAGTATGCATTGTTTGTGAATGTGGACATAATCCGTGATGGGAGAGGAACAAGAAAACTAATACATACATGTTTCAGATTAAAATACGCTTCCCACCAAGCTTTTTGAAGTAGACGGCATGAGTCATCTCCTTCCTTCTTGCCAGTTAAGAAGATCGAGACCCTGCCATCTGTTTCCCCGATGCCTTACCAGTAAAAGCTGAAGATAGCTGTACCTTGCTTTACCAACCTTCTTTGAAGCAATAGCATGAACATGTGTACCACTCTTCGTCCATGAGCTTCAAGAGAAAAATCTAGTGACTCAGGGAAAGATTGCTTTTTCTGAGATGTGTAGAAAGCAGATCTACTTCCTTTCCTGCCTGTGACCTTCTCTCATAAAGTTGTGAGGCTTAAAGTTACTGCAGCTATCTTGCAAGTCAAGAAAGGAGCCAAAGTTCCAGGAAATCTGACAAATACCTTCCCATATAGATTTTGATACATGGTGGAAAGGACCTACTGTTTAAGCTCCTTTGTATTTGGACATTCTATTATGTGTAGAAAATATCCTAATGTACACTGCAGAAATCGATAAGACAGCCGAAGTTCCCAACTAGAATGTACAATTTTACATTATTAAGGCCATCTTCTCTCTCTCTCTCTCTTTTTTTTTTTTTGCTAATATAAATCAAATGTAGCTACTCTCAATATGGACATTTTTATTATGAATAATTTCTGATAATTTCCTTCTTTTTACAGTGGTTATATCATAATCCATGAATTTTGTCTGAAGTGATTGTTTCCGATTGTTGTGGCTTTCTTCTGGTTTTCACAAGGGAAGTTGCTGACTTCAAATTGCTAGAAAAAATGCTGGCAGTTTTTCAAGGAGCAGGGCTATTAGGTCCTCAGAAGATGAAGAATGAATTCTTTCTTTGCCTTTCCCTCAGCTTCCCCTTCTGTTCTTTCTACTCTAGGGCCAATATTTTTGAAATAGCCTTCAAATACTACTGATGTAAATCTCTGCATACTCCACTACATGGATTAAATAAAACATGGGAAAAGTGCTTTAGAGGTAGGAGGGCATTCTGTAAAGCTGTGGGGCTGACATTATTTGTTACATCTTAACAACATTGCCCTGTATTAAAAACAGCAAACTAAAAATAGGCAAGTGATATTAAGGTCTGCCCAAATTATTTATTTTCAAAACTAGATTTGCTCTAAAATCGGGATAGTGTTGGGCTTCCCAGGCCAATGCTCAGGAGATGTGGGTTCAATCCCTGGGTCAGAAAGATTCCCTGGAGGAGGGCATGGCAACCCAATTTTCTTGCCTAAAGAATCCCATGGACAGAAAAGCCTGGCAGGCTATAGTCCACAGGTTTGCAAAGAGTTGGACACGACTGAAGCAACTTGATATTGTAGGGAAGGAAAAAAGTTTCTTCAAAACTTGTTAGGGTCCCTGACTGGGTCTGAAATTTTAACTGACAAAGATAGATTAATAGGTATAAAGTGTACAGTTAGACCTGCATATTTTAAAGCTGAATTTGATGGACAGTGGGAGTTGTGTAGAAATAGGATAGTCAAGGAGTATAAGGTAAGCGTAATAATCCAGGGGGAGACTTAGCGAGACCTTTTTATTAGAATTCTTCTTGGGAGTCCCCTTGTCTTTGGAGATAATATTTCTTGCCTCCAAGTATGGAAGATATCTCCCACATGAGAGTTTTATGGTTTGTTTCAGAGAAAAAGGGCAGAGGGGAGGTCAGAGAAACCTACTTTCCTGCATCTTCTGTTTTCTCAAACTTTTAAAACTTAAGATATTCAATATGTCAAGGTGTAATATTTTGTGGGTAGTGTGTCCTAACTCCACCAACATATAGAAATAAATGTATGAAGTCATTCACTAGAAGTGAGAAAGTGTGAGCAGGTTCACCACATGCTTCATTTTTGCTTTATGGGCAAGTCTGAAAAAGAAAGAAAATAAAAGGAGAAAAAAATCTAGTTGGTTTTTTTCCCCATTCTTTCATCCTTATTTTTTAAATCTTCATGTGTGTGATACTGATGGTGGGGTGGGGGAGGATAATGAGTCTCTGTCTGAAAACAGCCATAGCTTCATCAATCTGTACATATTGTGAGAAGGAAATTTCAGAGAAAAACCATACTGTAAAAAGCCCCCAAATTTCTCCAAACATTAACTGAAAGATTCTGGTGATGACAATAATAAACCAAAATAGACATGGAAGCCATGTCTCCAACTAGTATTATCTTCCAGCACTTCTTTTGGATCTGAGCGCATTTATGGTGGAACATATTTGATTTTATTTCCATTTTTTACCTTATATGGTCAGTTGCAAAACTGGCCACAAATTCTTTCTCTTCCTGTTTCATGACTTTTGCAGTGAGACTTTGCAGCTTCTTCCATCAAAGTAGAGAGTTTATTTCTCTCTCTCCCTCTCTCTCTCTCTCTCTTTTTTAAATTTGAATTTAGGTGTGTGACAGACTTTGACCAGCAGGGGCTTAGCAAGTACTTGAGCACTAGGCTTTTCCTCTCTTGCTATTCTTAGGAATTAGTACAGCAACCCTATGAATGATCCTCAGCTAGCCTTCTAGAGAACGAGTGGCACATGATCCAGTTACTTGCATTGATCCTGAAGCCAGGTATCACCATCAGGCATGTGAACAAGGTCATCAACCACCCACTGACTAGAGCAGAGACAAGCAATCCAGGTTGAGCTCATCCCAAAGTGCCAATTCACATTGCTATGAGAAAAGAGAAATTGTTAGGTTTAGCCACTACTTTGGGGATCATTTTTTACATAGCAAAACTAACTGTTCTTCCTTGAAAATGAATTGTATTTGATTTACCTTCACAGAGGAAAAAAAAGCTTTAGGTACCAAGGTACTAAAGAAGAAGATGCATTATTAGTGGCCCTGGGAGAAGTCAAAGTTCTGATGAAGATGCTGAAAACTGAAGAAATTTGATTCCCATCCTTCTCTAAGTCTCCATAGTATGCTCACTAACCCTGGGGGAAGAACCATCCAGGGAAAGGTTGCTTGAAGTTTACAGCAGGGACAAGACCCATTGTAGGAAAATGTATTTTATTTTTCTTCATTCAGCCTTACTTTAGGCTTTTCTATGCTTAACAGCCCTTGGTGGCAGAGCAGGTAATGACTCTGTGCATTTCAGTGCGATGGATTGGTCTTAATTATCTTAAAATATGTCTAACTTCATTGCAAAAGCAATATGTTGGGCTAATGAGACTTAGGCTCCGTGGCTGTGTTTCCTTTCCTTCCCACCCTAGAGCTCTTGCCACTATACAGCACTTTCATTTCCAAAGGATGTCTGAGCACTTCATAAACTTAGCCAGTGGACTTATAAACTTTATGGCCAAGGAGTCAGTCCACCTCTGAAGAGTAACCTGCTTCTGGTGTGAAAAGTAGCAATTGTTTACATATGGTTAACCTGAAGGCATAAGGAGGCCCAGCATTAGGTTTAAAACCTTGAGATCCCTTGGAGCTGGTCCTGGTAGGATTTCCTTTCCTTTATTAAGTTCTCTTCTGCAGTGGGTTTAGTTGACTGAACCCAAAGGAAGTGTATCCAGTGAGTGAACTGAACCTATGACCCTAAGCACCTGGTTAGAATTGGCCTTTGTGTAATAACCTGGGACAGCTCCTCCCTCCTGTAGGGCAGGTCAGCCAGAATAAAATCACATTTTAAAGCTGTTTAAATTCAAATTTTTTTTCAAGGAAACCTATTCATATATTATCACTTTCTTATTTTTTCTGTACGTTTTACATTGAATTTCATACTTTAAAAAGTATTTATTTTAATTGGAGGCTAATTACTTTACAATATTATGGTGGTTTTTGCCATATACTGACATGAATCAGCCACTGGTACACATGTGTTCCCCCATCCTGAATCCCCTCTTACCTTCCTCCTCACCCTATCCTTCTGGGTTGTCTCAGAGCACCAGCTTTGAGTGTCCTGCTTCATGCATCAAACTTTCACTGCTCATCCATTTTACATATGGTAATATACATGTTTCAATGCTATTCTCTCAAATCTTCCCACCCTCACCTTCTCCCACTAAGTCCAAGAGTCTGTTCTTTACACCTGTGTCTCTTTTGCTGTCTTTCATATAGGGTTGTCATTATTATCTTTCTAAATTCCATATATGCATTAATATACTGTATTGGTGCTTATCTTTCTGACTTACTTCACTCTGTATAATAGGCTCCCGTTTCATCCACCTCATTAGAACTGACTCAAATGTATTCCTTTTTATAGCTGAGTAATATTCCACTTGGAGAAGGAAATGGCAACCCACTCCAGTGTTCTTGCCTGGAGAATCCCAGGGACGGGGGAGTCTGGTGGGCTGTTGTCTATGGGGTCGCACAGAGTCGGACACAACTGAAGCGACATAGCAGCAGTAGCAGCAGCAATATTCCACTGTGTGTATGTACCACAACTTCCTTATCCATTCATCTGCTGATGGGCATCTAGGTTGCTTCCATGTCCTAGCTATTGTAAATGGTGCTGGAATGAACATTGGAGTACATGTGTCTCTTTCAGTTCTGGTTTCCTCAGTGTGTATGCCCAGCAGTGGGATTGCTGGGTTATATGGCAGTTCTATTTTCAGTTTTTTAAGGAATCTCCACACTGTTCTTCATAGTGACTGTACTAGTTTGTATTTCCATCAACAGTGTAAGAGGATTCCCTTTTCTCTACACCCTCACCAGCATTTATTGTTTGTAGACTTTTTGGTGGCAACCATTTGAACTGGCATGAAATGGTACTTCATTGCGGTTTGATTTACATTTCTCTGATAATGAATGATGTTGAACATCTTTTCATGTGTTTGTTAGCCATCTGCATGACTTTGGAGAAATGTCTGTTTAGTTCTTTGGCCCACTTTTTGATTGGGCCATTTATTTTTCTGGTATTGAGCTGCTTGTATATTTTGAAGATTAATTATTTGTCAGTTATTTCATTTGTTATTATTTTCTCCCATTCTGAAGGCTGCCTTTTCACCTTGCTTGTAGTTTCCTTCATTGTGCAGATACTTTTAAGTTTAATTAGGTACGATTTGTTTTTGTTTTTATTTCCATTACTCTGGGATGTGGGTCATAGAGGATCTTGCTGTGATTTATGACAGAGAGTGTTCTGCCTATGTTTTCCTCTAAGAGTTTTATAGTTTCTATTTAGATCTTTAATCCATTTTGAGTTTATTTTTGTGTATGGTGTAAGAAAGTGTTCTGGTTTTATTCTTTTACAGGTGGTTGATCAGTTTTCCCAGCACCACTTGTTAAAGAGATTCTTTTCTCCATTGTATATTTTGGTCTACCTTGTCAAAGATAAGATGTCCATATTTGTGTGGATTTATCTCTGGGCTTTCTATTTTGTTCCATTGATCTGTATTTCTGTTTTTGTGCCAGTACCATACTGTCTTGATGACTGTAGCTTTGTAATATAGTCTGAAGTTACGCAGGTTGATTCCTTAAGTTCCATTCTTCTTTCTCAAGATTGATTTAGCTATTCAAAGTTTTTTATGTTTCTATACAAATTGTAAAATTGTTTGTTCTAGTTCTGTGAAAAATAGCATTGGTAGCTTGATAGGGATTGCATTGAATCTGTAGATTGCTTTGTGTAGTATACTCATTTTCACTATATTGATTCTTCGGATCCATGAACATGGTATATATCTCCATCTATTTGTGTCATCTTTCATTTCTTTCATCAGTGTTTTATGGTTTTTGTATATAGGTCCTTTGTTTCTTTAGGTAAATTTATCTCTAAGTATTTTATTCTTTTCTTTGAAATGTTGAATGGGATTGTTTCCTTAATTTCTCTTTCTGTTTTCTCATTGTTAGTGTATAGGAATGCAAGGAATTTCTGTGTATTAATTTTATATCCTCCGACTTTACTATATTCACTGATTA
The DNA here is from genome assembly GCF_003369695.1 of Bos indicus x Bos taurus. NCBI lineage: Eukaryota > Metazoa > Chordata > Mammalia > Artiodactyla > Bovidae > Bos > Bos indicus x Bos taurus. The sequence continues at coordinate 33,365,077 of NC_040088.1, forward strand.
GCTCTAATAATTTTCTGCTGCTATCGTTAGGGTTTTCTATGTAGAGGATCATGTCATCTGCAGACAGTGACAGTTTTACTCCTTCTTATCCAATCTGTATTCCTTTTCTTTCTTTTTCTTCTCTGATTGCCGTGGCTAGGACTTCCAAATCTAGGTTGCATAGTAGTGGTGAGAATGGGCACCCTTGTCTTGCTCCTTATTTTAGAGGAAATTCTTTCAATTTTTCACCATTGAAGATAATATTTGCTGTGAGTTTGTCATATATGGCTTTTATTATGTTTAGGTATGTTCCTTCTATGCCTGCTTTTGAGAGAGTTTGATGTTGAATTTTGTCAAAGGATTTCTATGCATCTATTGAGATAATCATACAGTTTTTATCTTTCAATTTGTTTATATGGTGTATCACATTGATTGATTTGTGAATACTGAAGACTCCTTGAATCCCTGGGTTAAAGCCCACTTGCTCATGATGTATGATCTTTTAAATATGTTTTTGGATTCTGTTTGCTAGAATTTTGTTGAGGATTTTTACATCTATGTTCATCAGTGATATTGGCCTGTGGTTTTCTTTTTTGGTGTGGCATCTTTGTCTGGTTTTGGTATTATGGTGATGGTGGCCTCATAAATTCAGTTTGAAAGTTTACCTTCCTCTGCAATTTTCTGGAAGAGTTTTAATAGGATAGGTGTTAGCTCTTCTTTAAATTTTTGGTAGAATTCACCTGTGAAGCCATCTGGTCCTGGGCTTCAACAAATGCTTTGCTGAAAGATTTTTTATTACAGTTTTGTTTTCCATGCTTGTGACGGGTCTGTTAAGATTTTCTGATTCTTCCTGGTTCAGTTTTGGAAGGTTATACTTTTCTAAGAATTTGTCTATTTCTTCCAAGTTGTCCATTTTATTGGCATATAATTTCTCATAGTAGTCTTATTACCTTTTGTATTTCTGTGTTGCCTGTCATGATTTCTCCATTTTCATTTCTAATTTTATTGAGTCTATTCTCCGTTTTTTTCTTGATGAGCATGGCTAATGGTTTGTCTATTTTATTTATCTTCTCAAAGAACCAGCTTTTAGTTTTGTTGATTTTTACTATAGTCTCCCTTTTCCTTTTTCTTTTTCATTTATTTCTTCTCTGACTTTTATGATTTCTTTGCTTCTACTAACTTTGGGCTTCTTTTCTTCTTCTTCTTCTTCTAGCTGCTTTAGGTGGAAAGTTAGGTTGTTTATTTGATGCTTCTCTTGTTTCTTGAAGTAGGCTTGGGACCCCCCTCTTAGCACTGCTTCTACTGAATCCCATAGGTTTGGGGTTGTCATGTTTTCATTTTCATTTGTTTCTATGCATATTTTGCTTTCCTTTTTGATTTCTTCCATGATCTGTTGGTTACTCAGAAGTGTGTTGTTTAGCCTCCATATGTTTATATTTTTAATAGTGTTTTTTTTTTTTTCCTGTAGTTGACAGCTAATCTTACTGCATTATAAACAGAAAATATGCTTGAACTGATTTCAGTTTTTAAAAATTTATCAAGGCTAGATTTATGGCCCTAGATGTGATATATCTTGAAGAATGTTCCATGTCCACTTGAGTGAAAGGTGAAATCCATCATTTTTGTGTGAAATGCCCTATAGATATCAATTAGGTCTAACTAGCCCATTGTAGAATTTAAAGGTTGTGTTTCCTTGCTAATTTTGTTTGGTTATTTTATCCATAGGTGTGAGTGGAATATTAAAGTCCCCCACTATTATTGTTTTACTGTTAATTTCCCCTTTCATACTTGTTAGCATTTGCCTTACATATTGAGGTGCTCCTGTGTTGGGTGCATATATATTTAAAATTGTTACATCTTCTTCTTGGATTGATCCTTTGATCATTATGTAGTGTCCTTCTTTGTCTCTCATCATAGTCTTTATTTCAAAGTCTATTTTATCTGATATGAGCATGGATAGTCTTGATTTCTTTTGGTGTCCTTTTGCATGAAATATCTTTTTCCAGCCCTTCACTTTCAGTGTGTATGTGTCCCTAGGTTTGAGGTGAGTCTCTTGTAGACAGCATATATTGGGGTCTTATTTTTGTATCCATTTGGCCAGTCTTTGTATTTTGGTTGGAGCATTTAAACCATTTATATTTAAGGTAATTATTGATAAGTATAATAACCTCAGATATGCAGATGACACCACCTTTATGGCAGAAAGTGAAGAGGAACTAAAAAGCCTCTTGAGGAAAGTGAAAGTGGAGAGTGAAAAAGTTGGCTTAAAGTTCAACATTCAGAAAACTAAGATCATGGCATCTGGTCCCATCACTTCATGGGAAATAGATGGGGAAACAATGGAAACAGTGTCAGACTTTATTTTTCTGGGCTCCAAAATCACTGCAGATGGTGATTGCAGCCATAAAACTAAAAGACACTTACTCCTTGAAAGGAAACTTATGACCAACCTAGATAGTATATTCAAAAGCATAGACAATACTTTGCCAACAAAGGTCCGTCTAGTCAAGGCTATGGTTTCTCCTGTGGTCACGTAAAGATGTGAGAGTTGGACTGTGAAGAAGGCTGAGCGCCGAAGAATTGATGCTTTTGAACTGTGGTGTTGGAGAAGACTCTTGAGAGTCCCTTGGACTGCAAGGAGATCCAACCAGTCCATTCTAAAGGAGATAAGCCCTGAGTGTCCTTTGGAAGGAATGACGCTAAAGCTGAAACTCCAGTACTTTGGCCACCTCATGCGAAGAGTTGACTCATTGGAAAAGACTCTGATGCTGGGAGGGATTGGGGGCAGGAGGAGAAGGGGACGACAGAGGATGAGATGGCTGGATGGCATCACTGACTTGATGGATGTGAGTCTGAGTGAACTCTGGGAGTTGGTGATGGATACGGAGGCCTGGCATGCTGCTATTCATGGGGTAGCAAAGAGTCAGACACGACTGAGCGACTGATCTGATCTGAATCCTTGTCTCTTGTCTATTTATTTGTAACTCCATTATGTTTTCAAGATTTTGGATCATCTTTACTATCATTATTCTGAATTATTTTCCAGGTAGACTCCCTATTTCATCTTTTTCTTTGTTTGTGGGTTTTTATCATGTTCCTTCACCTGCTGAATATTTGTCTGCATTTTCACTTAGATTGCTGTGTTTGGGGTGCCTTTTCTGCAGGCTGGAAGTTCATGGTTCTTCTTAATTGTTGAGTCTGCTCCCTGTGGGTGTAGTTGGACTAGTGGCTTGTCAAGGTTTCCTGGTTGGAGGAGCTTGTGTCTGTGTTCTGGTGGGTGGAACTGGATCTCTTCTCTCTAGAGTGCAATGACGTGTCTACTAGTCAATTTGGGGGTATCTATAGGGGTATCTGGAGAAGTCAATGACACCCCACTCCAGTACTCTTTCCTGGAAAATCCCATGGACGGAGGAGCCTGGAAGGCTGCAGTCCATGGGGTTACTGAGGGTCAGACATGACTGAGTGACTTCACTTTCACTTTTCACTTTCATGCATTGGAGAAGGAAATGGCAACCCACTCCAGTGTTCTTACCTGGAGAATCCCAGGGATGGGGGAGCCTGGTGGGCTGCCGTCTATGGGGTCGCAGAGAGTCGGACATGACTGAAGCAACTTAGCAGCAGCAGCAGCATAGGGGTATCTACAGGTTTGGCATGACTTTGGGTAGCCTGTCTTTTAATGTTCAGGGTTGTATTCCTGTTTTGCTGGAGAATTAGCATGGTGTGTCTTGCACTGGAACTTATTAGCTTTTGGGTGAAGCTTGGTTGCAGGGCAGGTATGGAGATTTTGGATGAGCTCTTGTCTATTAAAGTTTCTGGAGTCAGGAGTTCTCTGATGTTCTAACGGTTTAGAGTTAAGCCTCCTGCCTCTGGCTTTTAGTTCTTCTCTTACAGTAGCCTCAAGACTTCTCCATCTATACAGCACAGAAGGTAAAACCCCTAGGTTAATGGTGAAACAACTGTCCACAGTCAGGAACACCCAGAGAAATTCATATATAAAGAAGAGAAGAGGGAGGAGGGGAGATAGAGGTGACCAGGAGAATAATAGGGGGAGTCAAAAGGGGAGACAGCACTCAAACCAGTAATCAAATCTCTAAGTGTAAATGAATACTGAAGATTAGATTCTTAAAGGTACAAAATTGATAACAAATATAAAAAAGCAAAGATTAAAATCCTAGAATAGAGATTAGATTCTCAAAAATGCAATATAAAAAATACAAAACAAAATCAAAAAAGTTAAAATACATATATATTTGATATATATATTGTTGTGGGAAATGTGGACCAGTTCAGTATTAGATAGTCGCTTGTTCCAGCTTGTACTTTTTCTCAAGGTCTATAGATGTCTCTCAAATGCACAGTCTCAGTATTAACTGCAGGGTTTTAATCTGCTGCACTTGCCACTTCCAGAGCAGTTCCTCCTTCTTTGTTTATTTTGGCTTCTTCTGTTTGCAAGTCTCTTCAGGGTCTAATATTCACCCTGAAACGAGGTTGTGAAGGCGGCCACTTATTCAGGCTCACTTGTTCAGTTGTGTTGTGGGGAGGGAGGGACACTGCAAAATAATACCACTGGCATGTATGAGGAGTGCTCATAGTGGATGGACCACACTCTGTTTGCCACAGCCGAAGGTGGCATGTACTTTCCGGGCCCACACTGCTTAGGCCCCAGGGTGCTCTGCAAGGGTACTATCCCAGGTGGGTCCTGTGTTTTTTGCACTTCCCAGGTCTAAGCCACTCAGGTTCTTGGGTGGTCCTCAGGGGCACAGATCCAGATTAGCTGTGTGTTTCGTGCCCTTCCCAGGTCCGAGCAGCTCAGGTGACTAGGTGCTTGGTGAGCACACTGTCCCAGGTGGGCTTTGTATCTTATTCACTTCCCCTGTCCTGGCTGCTTGGTTTCCCGGGTGTGCTGTAAGAGCACAGTCTAGAGTGTGCTGTGTGTCTCCTCTGGGGAGCTGACCTCAGGCTGTGACACTCCTGGCAGATGTCAACTGTCCAGGATCCCAGGAAGACGTAGTTAGCAACTGGAAGCCTCCTTACAGTTTGGTGGAAGATGCAGTCTCCGGGGCTGAGACTGAAGCAGCTCCTTGCCTTCTGTATCGGTTGCATGCCTGCCTCTCTGCCTCTGGGAAGGAAGGGCCCTATATGGCAGCGACTTGCTCTCCTTTGGTATTCACTCTTTTGTTCTGTGAGCATGCCAAGGGGCACTGAGGGGCATTAGAGCCTTTTGCAGGAAAGTTTTTTTTTTTTTTTTTCCTGTCTCTCTGATCATCCTACAGTTTGGGTTGCTATCTCACATTAGCTCCCTCAGATTGTCCTCAGGGCATTCAGGTCCAGTCCTTAGCCTAAGGACTGTTGATGCAGCCCATATCTCCCTGCCTAGCTCCTACTCACTGGTGGCGGAAGGAAGTGTCTGTGCCACTTCTCCACCTCTGCTTGTTGTTGCAGTTAGGCACATATTCTGTGTTTTTTTGTTTTCCCTCCTGGTTATGTTGCCCTTTGAGATTCCAAAACTTCCTGCAGACATGACTGTGAGAGGATTTCCTATTGTGTGGAAACTTCTCCTCCTTTACGAGTCCCTCTCCAGGAAGGATCTCCATCCCTAAATCTTCTGTCTCTGCTTTTGTCTTTTATATTTTGTCCTACCTCCTTTTGAAGAGATTGAGCTGCTTTTCTCGGTGCCTGGTGTCCTTCACCAGCTTTCAGAAGTTGTTTTTTGGAAGTTGCTCAAAATGCAAATGATCTTTTAATGAATTTGTGGTGGAGAAAGTGGTCTCCCCATCCTATACCTCCTCCATCTTGGAAGAATCCCAACATACTTTTCATCTTGTGTGCTTCCCTGGTGGCTCAGACAGTAAAGAATCTGCCTGGAATGCAGGAGAACTTGGTTCGATCTCTGGGTTGAGAAGATCCCCTGGAGGTGGGCATGGCAATCCACTCCAGTATTATTGCCTGGAGAATCTGCAGGGACAGAAGAACCTTGGCGGGCTATAGTTTTTGGGATCACAAAAAGTCGGACATGACTGAGCAACTAAGCACAACACATCTTGTGTTTTAATTGTTTGTTTCATTTAAGGCAAGCTCTTTGAATGAGCCTGCTGACAACCTCCTTAAACTGAGCCACATTGACTATACAGGAAAAGAAGCACTTCTCTCCACCTCTCAGTTTAGCACTACATTCCACCTCTTCCTAAAAAAATGGGAAACTTGTTAATCATGATACTAATTTCAGGATGTTTGTTTACTGGACCACAGTTATGAGTAACAGTGCGACTATGGATTACATAGGGCCTCTGTTTCTCTCTTCATTCACTCCATGCAGGTAAACAATAACTCTCAAAGCCCAAACATCTTGTTTTCTTCACTTGCACTCTTCAAAATACACTGGTCATTGCTTCCTATCAGTTCAGTTCAGTTCAGTCATTCAGTCATGTCCGACTCTTTGAGACGCCATGGACTAAAGCACACCAAGCCTCCCTGTCCATCACCAACTCCTGGAGCTGCTCAAATTCATGTCCATCAAGTCGGTGATGCCATCCAACTATCTCATCCTCTGTTGTCCCCTTCTCCTCCTGCCTTCTATCTTTGCAGAATTTCTAATGTCAGTCTTCACATCAGGTGGCCAAAGTATTGGAGTTTCAGATTCTGCATCAGTCCTTCCAATGAACACCTAGGACTGATCTCCTTTAAGATGGACTGGTTGGATCTCCTTGCAGTCCAAGGGACTCTCAAAAGTCTTATCCAACACCACAGTTCAAAAGCTTCAGTTCTTTGGCACTCAGCTTTCTTTATAGTCCAATTCTCACATCCATACATGACAATTGGAAAAACCATAGCTTTGACTATACACACCTTTGTCAGCAAAGTAATTGCTTTATATAGCTTATACCATTTTGAGCAGCTAGTACTTTTATTGAATTGGCATAAGAGTTGGAAGACAGGAGGCTCAGTTTTCTAAGACCTCTTTGCTAATAAGTCAGAGGCATTGGCTGATTAAATGTGTTATTTTCTATTGGCTAATGACCAATGTGTGTTTACTTCTCGGTTACCTCAAGATCGAAAGGAAAAGAAATTATTGGCAGAGATAGGACATCTCTTGTGCTGCTAGTCCAAATACCTTTTCTTGGCAGAATGTTTTGGAAAAAAAAAAAAAACCTCCAATTAAAATAAATACATTTATATTTAAAAATTAGCTGTTATTTAATTAATTTATTGATGAAGTAGTCTTCATTCTTCCAGAATTAATTTTGTATTAAAAATATTCTATGACATCAACATGCATCTGCCACGGGTGTACACATGTTCCCTATCCTGAACCCCTCTCCCACCTCCCTCCCCATACTATCCCTCTGGGTCATCCCAATGCACCAGCCCCAAGCTTCCTGTATCCTGCATTGAATCTGGACTGGCGATTCATTTCTTATATAATATTATACATGTTTTAATGCCATTCTCCCAAATCATCCCCCCTCCCCTTCCTACAGAGTCCAAAAGACTGTTCTATACATCTGTGTCTCTTTTGCTGTCTTGCATACAGGGTTGTCATTACCATCTTTCTAAATTCCATATATATGCACTAGTATACTATATTGGTGTTTTTCTTTCTGGCTTACTTCACTCTGTATAATAGGCTCCAGTTTGATCCACCTCATTAGAACTGATTCAAAACCAATACAATATTGTAAAGTAAAAATAATAATAATAAATTAAAAAACAAAAAAATAAAAATATTCTATTACAATCCAAAACATAATTTACTACCTATAACTATAATCTTTTGAGATCCTTGATTTAAAGCAGTCAATACAAATTCTGCATCATGTATAATTCCAGCAATATTAGAATCAATTAACTCAAGACATTTCACATAGGAGATTTCTTTTTTTTGTTTTTTTAAAAACATAATAAGGCCTTTTCAAGTGGATATATATGATTACTTTTTACAGAAGCCACCTCATGTCTCAATCAAACGTCTTATGCTATGGATCTTGATTTTCTTCTGTTTGTTGGTTTCTTCTTTGTAGTAGTGAAGATATGCTGAGTTATTCTTCTAATTTTCCTTAATGGAATACCATTTGTTGGTTCAAATATCTCACCATTGATTGGATGCTCAATTTTAAAAATTTTCCTAGGAAGATGGGGTCAAGCTGAAAAGACAAACAAGTCAGCTGTCAGGGTCCCCTCCTGGCCAAATCTTGGACAATTTCAATATCAGAATATGTAGGATAGTAAAAATTATGATCCAATATTTAAATAAGAATGTATGAGAATATCCTGGTATATATAAATATATAAATCAATAAATAATTGAAAGTTTGATGAGTAGTGGGATATTTACAAGTTAAAAGTACCTCTTCTCAAAATAGTTCTTAATTTTAAAATGTGAAATTTACAATGGAGAATGCTAAAGACACCACTTTAACCCAGTGATCACCAGTTGTTGTTCAGTCTCGAAATCGTGTCCAACTCTGTGACCTCATGGACTCCAGCATGCCAGGCTTCCCTGTCCTTCACTATCTTCTGGAGTTTGTGCAAATTCATGTCCACTGAATCAGTGATACCATCCAACCATCTCATCCTCTGTTGCCCCCTTCTCCTCCTGTCCTCAATCTTTCTCAACATCAGGTTTTTTTTTTTTTTTTTTTTCTTTTTCTCAATGAGTTGTCTCATCCCATCAGGTGGCCAAACTATTGAAGCTTCAGCTCCAACATCAGTCTTTACAATGAATATTCAGTTTGATTTCCTTTAGGATTGACTGGTTTGATCTGTCTGGAGTCCAAGGAACTCTCAAGAGTCTTCTTCAGCACCACAATTCACCATAACTCAAAGCATGAATTCTTTGGCAATCAGACTTCTTTATGGTTCAACTCTCACATCCTTACATGACTCCTGGAAAAAACATACATAATATTGGCTACAAGCACCTTTTATGGCAAAGTGATGTCTCTGTTTTTTAATATGCTGTCTATATTTGTCATAGCTTTTCTTCCAAGGAGCAAGCGTCCTTTAATTTCATGACTGCAGTCATCACCCACATCACCCACCATCCATTTTGGAGTCTAAGAAAATAAAATCTGACACTAATTTCACTTTCCCCCCTTCTATTTGCTATGAAATGATGGGACTGGATCACCAGTAAAGGGACTCATCAAAAGCATGTGTCACACATGTGAAACAATGAAATGAATGCAGCATTAGTTTTGTGATTTTTTCTTTTTCTATCAATGAAGCATGACAAAGTTAATCATAGAACAAAGATAAGATGAGTCCAGATTCAAGGTGAGAAGCATTCTACAAAACAGATGACTTGTAATCTTTAAAATTTTCAAGGCTAAAAATGTCAAGAAATGACCAAGAATTTGCACAGATTGAAAAAAACTAAAGAGACATGACAACTACAATGCAGCATGATTCTTATCATTTTTAATTCTTATAATTAATCTACTGAAGTGTTCTATTTTTCCAGCTTATTGGGGAATAACTGACAAATAAAATTATATATAAACTATATGATTTGGTATACATGTACATTGTGAAATCATATAGTTCTGAAATAAATCCCTTTACTGAAGCAAATATTGAAACTTGGATGGGACTTGAGGATTATATAGTAAAAATGCATTAATGTTAATTTCCTGATTTTGTTAGATACATTGTAATTAAGGCTTTCCAAGTGGTGCAGTGGTAAAGAATCCCCTTGTCAATGCAAGAAGTGAAGAAGACATGGGCTTGATCCTTGTGTTGGGAAGATCCCCTAATGTAGGAAATGGCAACCCCCTACAATATTCTTGCCTAGAAAATTCCATGGACAGAGGAGCCTGGTGGGCTGTAGCCCATGGGGTCACAAAGAGTCAGACAGAGAATGTCCTTGTTCACATAAAATACACTAAAATATTCATGGGTATTGGGGCATCGGGTTAATACATTATTCTCAAATGGCTCAGGGGAGAAATATTTTTGTACTGTTCTTGCAAAAATAAATAGATTCTCCTAGAGTTGTAGCCTCTAATTAACCATGTGGCTGGTCTAGTTAATCACAGAAATGTTGATGAAACAAAATGAAGAATAAGGCACACCTTACATTTAAAAGTCAGGGGTTTCCATAAATTTTAAAGTAATGCAAGTTTTCAATTAGCTTAAAGTAAGTGATCATTCCTGTCAAAGTTTCCAAAAGTGCAATGATGGAGCAGACACTCTGGGCCCTACCATTCTTATGGTCCCTAGCAGCCCTTCAGTAAACACATCTCCGTCTATTTCCTGAAGATTATTTGGTGATCAAATCTATTTTGCCTGGCTACACAGGTTTAATTAAGTCTCTCAGGAGCAGCCTAGGAGCACTGACTAATGGATTAGTCTATTAATACTCCAGCTTCATTGCTCCATAAATGGGAGAAATCTTGAGGTGGATGTTCTATGAGGCTCCTAGAGTTCCCTACTGGGACTAAGCTCAAGCTGCCCATGTTGGTAACTTGCTTGATAACACACCCTTTACTGGTGGCTTTCTCTTCCATAAATCATTCTAACTTCACTCTCTGCAATCACCTCCCAAATAAACTACATGCATTCATTTCCTAGTTTCAATGTCTTGTTTCAGGGAACTCAAGCTAAAACCTATGATTAGCTTAATTATTTTCAGTAGAGCCCATCCTAACTCTAGGCATAGATCCATATAAAGTTAAAATATTGTGCTATCAATTTCTTATTTCACTTTAAAACAGAAGCTTTTTGCCAATCTGTGAAATCTAAAAACTGCATTTGATGATAACACATTGTTAGCTGTTTTAAATATGATTGAAAGCATACAGATAGCAGGATAGGATGCTCTTTTTATTCCAGAACATGCATTATTATATATTCAACTATTACAATGGATGAATAACACCATTTGCTACAAGTAAAGACATGAAGAAAACAGCTCAGAAAAAAAGCAAGAGTTCAAAGCTGTAGTAAAAATCATCAAGTTAACCCAATAGCTTAACGGCGTAAAAATCTTTCTCCATAGATTTACTCTGAAGCTACATTTCCTAGAAGAAAACATACACACACACACACAAACACACTTTTACTTAGTGCCCTAAGGAAATAAGACTTTGGGTCTTCATGCATTTTCAATTTGGCTGTCTCTGTTATTGGAATAAGAACAAATGAGAAACAGTAGAGGAGAAAATACAGAGCTGAGGCAAGTAGAAGTCATTCTATTATGTGCAGTCAGACTCGAGTGTGAATAGGGCTGCACCTGGAGGAAGAGAAAAAAGGAAGCATTCATCCATCTTTCCTCACGTGGGAAGCCAGATAGGGCAAAGGGGCTACCCTGTCAAGAGAATGATTCAGGAGTCCTTTCTCACTGAAGATTAATCATACCAAAGGGCAGGGGTAAAGAATACCCTGCTCTATTTGCTCCCCAATCTCTCCCCTCTGCCTGGGTCCCTAATGACTCTATTTTCATATGTCGAGATATTGGTAGAGCAGAGCCGCTGAAAGGTCTGGGACATCTGGGAGATGAATCACTCCTTGCAGAAATGGAACAATTAGTTACGTTTAGTCCAACACAAAGGCCTTGAGAGGTGTCTAATTGAGTGGCCTGCAACAGAACCAGAAGGCAATGTGGATTTTAAGAGAATCCACAATTAATTTCTGCATTGACCTAATGGGACATAATTTGTTAATGTGTTCAAAGCCCAGAGTGGGTCTTTTCCGTGATGTTCATGGATTTAAAGTGCATGGCATTCCCCTCTGTTTGTGCATGCTTGGATGAGTGCATGAACAGTAAAGGACATAGTTAAATGCAAGAATCTTTTGCAGTCCATTATTAAATCTGTGACCATTTAAACATAAAACGAAACATTCTGGCACACATTTCTCCAGAACATCAGGTTTGGAGTTAGAAACATTGGCAGTGAAATGGTTTTGAAACTTTCAGATGTTTTATAAAAATTATATTGCCTTCGGACAATTTTAGAAATAGAAGGTAAAAGTGTTTTATTCAAAAAGTGGAAACACATTATATTGTACAAGCCCCTTTGTCCAAGAGCTAAACTTTACTTTCTTATAGATGCTAAAAATATATTAACTACACAAGCTAATGTGTGAGTGTACTTCAGACTCCTGGTTCCCAGAGAATTAGTAGCATGTTTGTTAGTTTTAGTATCTTAAAGAAGAAATTACAGTTATTACCTAAGTGCAGTAATGGAAGGAATCTAGAGACTTGACCCTTTAGAATAATAATAATTTATCACTATAATTAAACTTGCATTTTCATAATAATGAAATTTTGTATGAATTATTCCTAGATTTTATCTCTACTTTTTTTCACTGATTTTTTTTTAATTCCCAAACAAGCATACAGTTTGAAGACAAACAGTCACTTTTACTGGAGTTCTTTGTGTGAAAAAGTGAGGGAGTATAAGGAGTTGATTCACAGGAGCCCTTCCTGGCCTGAATTCAATGATGCCATAACTTCTATAGTAGTCACAAAGATAACAACTAATTATCAACCTGAAAAGATCAAATTCACTAAACTAATCACAAATCTCCCCTTCTTTCTCATGCCTACCAGTGAAGTAGCTCTGCTTTAGAACTGTATTCTTGTGGCTCCCCATCACTAGGCTCCAGGGCACAGCATGCAGCAAAGGGGAGAATGATGTGGGACGTTATAATGTTGAAGATCATATCACTTCAGTGGGGTCTGATTTTGCAGGGGAACAGCCTGACTGAAGAAAACCAGAGTTGAAAATTCTTAAAGAGATGGGACTACCAGACCACCTTACCTTCCTCCTGAGAAATCTATATGCAGGTCAAGAAGCAATGGTTAGAACTACAAGGCTGTATATTGTCACTTTGCCTATTTAACTTATATGCAGAGCACATCATGTGAAATGCTGGGCTGGATGAAGCACAAGCTGGAATCAAGATTGCTGGGAAAAATTTCAATAACCTCGGATATGCAGATGATACCACCCTTATGGCAGGAAGTGAAGAAGAACTAAAGAGCCTCTTGACAAGAGTGAAAGAGGAGAGTGAAAAAGCTGGCTTAAAACTCAACATTCAAAAAACGAAGATCATGGCATCCAATCCCATCACTTCATGGCAAATAGATGGTGAAACGATGGAAATGGTGACAGACTTTATTTTATTGGGCTCCTAAATCACTGGAGATATTGACTGCAGCCATGAAATTAAAAATATCTGCTCCTTGGAAGAAAAGCTATGACCAACCTAGATAGCATATTAAAAAGCAGAGACATTATTTTGCCAACAAAGGCCCATCTAGTCATAGCTATGGTTTTTCTACTAGTCATGTATGGATGTGAGAGTTGGACCATGAAGAAAGCTGAGCACCAAAGAACTGATGCTTTTGAACTGTAGTATTGGAGAAGACTCTTGAGAGTTCCTTGGACTGCAAGGAGATCCAACCATTCAGTCCTAAAGGAGATCAGTCCTGAATATTCATTGGAAGGACTGATGCTGAAACTGAAGCTCCAATACTTTGGCCACCTGATGCAAAGAACTGACTCATTGGAAAAGACCCTCATGCTGGGAAAGATTGAAGGAAGGAGAAAAGGGGATGACAGAGGGTAAGATGGTTGGATGGCATCACTGACTTGATGGAAATGAATTTGAGCAAGCTTCAGGAATTGGTGATGGACAGGGAAGCCTGATGTGCTGCAGTCTGTGGGGCTGCAAAGAATTAGACATGACTGAGCGACTGAATTGAAATGATGCTTCAGTGAATAGGATGATTTCTCTGTCAGGAAACAAAGCATTACAAAAAGACAGGAATAAGCAAGACAGAAAAAGACTTAGGAATGGACCATGTGTGTCTTGTGGTTCACCACTGTACCTTGATTGTTACAGCAAAGTGTCTTGAACATGATAGGCACTCAGTAAATGTCTAATAAATGAATGTAGGCTTATGTGTCAACACAGCCCTTTAACCTAAAGAAGACTTGAAGTTAAAATAATGCAGGGCAATGAAGATATCATATGGTAAGGGAGAGTTGTTTGTGAGTTTCCACTGCAAATCCAGAATCTGCATTTATATGTATAGTCTTTCAACATCACCTCAGTTCAGTCCCTCAGTCGTGTCTAACTCTTTGTGACCCCATTTTTGCCATAAGTGTGGTGTCATCTGAATATCTGAGGTTATTGTTATTTCTCCCTGCAATCTTGATCCCAGCTTGTGCTTCATCCAGCCCAGAATTTTGCATGATGCACTCTGCATATAAGTTAAATAAGCAGGGTGACAATATACATCTACCTCAGTTTCCAACAATCTTATACAAATATCTGCTCAATTCAGGCAACCACACAAGTCAATTGACTGGTTTATTGCATCAGCTGGTCAACTCAGTTTTGGTCACTGGTCACTAGGCTGGTTTTGAATGCTTCCAAGGCTGGAAATCTGAAAAGATTTCCTGGGGTAGTTACCCAAAAGTAGTGAAAGTAGAGCATTAGATAAATAATTTTCACTACACTTTTGATCAACTATATATACCTTGTGATGCTGATGGGTGAAAAACATTAAATTACTAGTAAACAGAATAACTGCTTCTACAAGTAGAATAACAGTTCTATGAATGTTTTTTTTTTTTTTATTTTTTAGTGAAAAAGTGTGAAAACTCTTTTCCTTGAACATCTTAGTTGCTCAGTTAGTGCTGAAGAATTGATGCTTTTGAACTGTGGTGTTGGAGAAGACTCTTGCAAGTCCCTTGGACTGCAAGGAGATCCAACCAGTCCATTCTGAAGGAGACCAGCCCTGGGTGTTCTTTGGAAGGAATGATGCTAAAGCTGAAACTCCAGTACTTTGGCCACCTCATTCGAAGAGTTGACTCATTGGAAAAGACTCTGATGCTAGGAGGGATTGGGGGCAGGAGGAAAAGGGGACGACAGAGGATGAGATGGCTAGATGGCATCACTGACTCGATGCTCATGAGTTTGGGTGAACTCTGGGAGTTGGTGAAGGACAGGGAGGCCTGGTGTGCTGTGATTCATGGGGTCGCAAAGAGTCAGATACGACTGAGTGACTGAACTGAACTGAACTGAACTGAAGGAAAAATCCAGAGAAGGCAATGGCACCCCACTCCAGTCCTCTTGCCTGGAAAATCCCATGGACAGAGAGCCTGGTGGGCCGCAGCCCATGGGGTCGCTAAAGGTCGGACACGACTGAGGGACTTCACTTTCACTTTTCACTTTCATGTATTGGAGAAGGAAATGGGAACCCACTCCAGTGTTCTTGCCTGGAGAATCCCAGGGACGGGGGAGCCTGGTGGGCTGCCGTCTATGGGGTCGCACAGAGTCGGACATGACTGAAGCGACTTAGCAGCAGCAGCAAGCAAAAATCACTAGAAGAACTCTGCCAAGCCAAAACTTGTGCAAAGAAATGCATATTCTAAAAAATTATTTCATTTATAATGAAACAGAGGGAAAATGTCATCCTTGATGGAAAACTTTTGGAATTCACAGACCAACAGATATCATATGGAAATGCTTATGTTAAGAGTTAGAAATACATTCAAACAGGCATACCCTTACTATTTTCATGATCTTCATGTGATGGCATAAAGAAGCTTCCAACATTTACTTTTGATACTAGGAGTGCATCCTTAGTCCCTTGACCCTAGTTAGAAGATTTCCTTCCTGGATCATCTGTGAACTTTGAAATTGAAGCTAAACAACTAGCCTTGATGGCTGCAGGGCAACACAGGATGTTTTTCCTTATTATTATAGCATCTTATAATGTATAATGTTTCTAAAAGTCCAATGGTACATTTATCTCAGCATTCTCTGACCCTGGGGGGTAATTTCTCTGTTTGAAATATGAGTACATTCTGTTTCTGAAATGTCCCAGAATATAAGAATATTGGTGTGT
Source organism: Bos indicus x Bos taurus (assembly GCF_003369695.1). NCBI lineage: Eukaryota > Metazoa > Chordata > Mammalia > Artiodactyla > Bovidae > Bos > Bos indicus x Bos taurus. Next base: position 33,380,918 of record NC_040088.1, read on the forward strand.
GGTTTGCTCACCATGAGGCTTGGTTGTGACTGTGTTGCTGAAGCAAGGCTACTTCTACAAGACAGGATGTAAAATTCAACAGGCTAACTGTTACATCACATTATGGACCAGGAAATCAGAGACATGCAGATGTTTGATTTACTAATCACACAAAAGTGCTTTATACCAAGGTTGCCTAATACAGTTATTTTGAAGAAGTCACTTCATGTGTTAAACTATCTTAGATACAGAAATACATATTCTTACTTTATTCAACAATGATTTGATGTATGACGTGAGTCAGTCCACCTTGGGGAGTGTGATCCATGTGAAATGTTGATGTAAAGCAAGGGAAGAAGGAAGGTAGAATCCTTCAGCTAGTTCAGTTTAGTCACTCAGCTGTATTTGACTCTTTACCACCCCAGGGACTGCAGCATTCCAGGCTTCCCTGTCCATCACCAGCAAAGCTTACTCAAACTCATATCCATTGAGTTGGTGATGCCATCCAACCATCTCATCCTCTGTTGCAAACTTCTCCTCCTTCCTTCAATCTTTCTTAGTATCAAGGTCTTTTCCAAGGAGTCAGTTTTTTGTATCAGGTGGCCAAAGTATTGGAGCTTCAGCATCAGCCCTTCCAATGAATATTCAGGACTCATTTCCTTTTTTTTTTCTCTCTCTCTCTTTTTTTTTAAATTTTATTTTATTTTTAAACTTTACAATATTGTATTAGTTTTGCCAAATATCGAAATGAATTTGCCATAGGTACACCTGTGTTCCCCATCCTGAACCCTCCTCCCTCCTCCCTCCCCATACCCTCCCTCTGGGTCATCCCAGTGCACCAGCCCCAAGCATCCAGTATCGTGCATCGAACCTGGACTGGTGACTCGTTTCATACATGATATTATACATGTTTCAATGCTATTCTCCCAAATCTCCCCACCCTCTCCCTCTCCCACAGAGTCCATAAGACTGATCTATATATCAGTGTCTCTTTTGCTTTCTCGTACATTGGGTTATTGTCACCATCTTTCTAAATTCCATATATATGCGTTAGTATACTGTATTGGTGTTTTTCTTTCTGGCTTACTTCACTCTGTATAATAGGTTCCAGTTTCATCCATCTCATTAGAACTGATTCAAATGTATTCTTTTTAATGGCTGAGTAATACTCCATTGTGTATATGTACCATAGCTTTCTTATCCATTCATCTGCTGATGGGCATCTAGGTTGCTTCCATGTCCTGGCTATTATAAACAGTGCTGCGATGAACATTGGGGTACAGTGTCTCTTTCTCTTCTGGTTTCCTCAGTGTGTATGCTCAGCAGTGGGATTGCTGCATCATAAGGCAGTTCTATTTCCAGTTTTTTAAGGAATCTCCACACTGTTCTCCATAGTGGTTATACTAGTTTGCATTCCCACCAACAGTATAAGAGAGTTCCGTTTTCTCCACACGCTCTCCAGCATTTATTGCTTGTAGACTTATGGATTGCAGCCATTCTGACTGGCATGAAACGGTACCTCATAGTGGTTTTGATTGCATTTCTCTGATAATGAGTGATGTTGAGCATCTTTTCATGTGTTTGTTAGCCATCTGTATGTCTTCTTTGGAGAAATGTCTATTTAGTTCTTTGGCCCATTTTTTGATTGGGTCATTTATTTTTCTGGAGTTGAGCTGTAGGAGTTGCTTGTGTATTTTTGAGATTAGTTGTTTGTCCATTGCTTCATTTGCTATTATTTTCTCCCATTCTGAAGGCTGCCTTTTCACCTTGCTAATAGTTTCCTTTGTTGTGCAGAAGCTTTTAAATTTAATTAGGTCCAATTTGTTTATTTTTGCTTTTATTTCCAATATTCTGGGAGGTGGGTCATAGAGGATCCTGCTGTGATGTACATCGGAGAGGGTTTTGCCTAAGTTCTCCTCTAGGAGTTTTATAGTTTCTGGTCTTACGTTGAGATCTTTAATCCATTTTGAGTTTATTTTTGTGTATGGTGTTAGAAAGTGTTCTAGTTTCATTCTTTTACAAGTGGTTGACCAGTTTTCCCAGCACCACTTGTTAAAGAGATTGTCTTTAATCCACTGTATATTCTTGCCTCCTTTGTCAAAGATAAGGTGTCCATATGTGCGTGGATTTATCTCTGGACTTTCTATTTTGTTCCATTATTCTATATTTCTGTACTTTGTGCTAGTACCATACTGTCTTGATAACTGTGGCTTTGTAGTAGAGCCTGAAGTCAGGTAGGTTGATTCCTCCAGTTCCATTCTTCTTTCTCAAGATAGCTTTGGCTATTCGAGGTTTTTTGTATTTCCATTCAAATTGTGAAATTATTTGTTCTAGCTCTGTGAAGAATACCGTTGGTAGCTTGATAGGTATTGCATTGAATCTAGGCCACCATCACCCTAATACCAAAACCTGACAAAGATCCCACAAAAAAAGAAAACTACAGGCCAATATCACTGATGAACATAGATGCAAATATCCTTAACAAAATTCTAGCAATCAGAATCCAACAACACATTAAAAAGATCATACACTATGACCAAGTGGGCTTTATCCCAGGGATGCAAGGATTCTTCAATATCCGCAAATCAATCCATGTTATACACCACATTAACAAATTGAAAAATAAAAACCATATGATTATCTCAATAGATGCAGAGAAAGCCTTTGACAAAATTCAACATCCATTTATGACAAGAACTCTCCAGAAAGCAGGAATAGAAGGAACACACCTCAACATAATAAAAGCGATATATGACAAACCCACAGCAAACATTATCCTCAATGGTGAAAAATTGAAAGCATTTCCTCTAAAGTCAGGAACAAGACAGGGTGCCCACTTTCACCATTACTATTCAACATAGTTTTGGAAGTTTTGGCCACAGCAATCAGAGCAGAAAAAGAAATAAAAGGAATCCAAATTGAAAAGAAGAAGTAAAACTCTCACTGTTTGCAGATGACATGATCCTCTACATAGAAAACCCTAAAGACTTCACCAGAAAATTACTAGAACTAATTAATGATTATAGTAAAGTTGCAGGATATAAAATCAACACACATAAATCCCTTGCATTCCTATACACTAATAATGAGAAAACTGAAAGAGAAATTAAGGAAACAATTCCATTCACCATTGCAACGGAAAGAATAAAATACTTAGGAATATATCTACCTAAAGAAACTAAAGACCTATATATAGAAAACTATAAAACACTGGTGAAAGAAATCAAAGAGGACACTAATAGATGGAGAACTATACCATGTTCATGGATTGGAAGAATCAATATAGTGAAAATGAGTATACTACCCAAAGCAATTTATAGATTCTATGCAAATTTTGATTTATTTTTTTATTTCTTCTGTGATTTGTTGCTTATTCAGCAGCGTGTTGTTCAGCCTTCGTATGTTGGAATTTTTAATAGTTTTTCTCCTGTAATTGAGATCTAATCTTACTGCATTGTGGTCAGAAAAGATGCTTGGAATGATTTCTATTTTTTTGAATTTACCAAGGCTAGATTTATGGCCCAGGATGTGATCTATCCTGGAGAAGGTTCCATGTGCACTTGAGAAAAAGGTGAAATTCATTGTTTTGGGATGAAATGTCCTATAGATATCAATTAAGTCTAACTGGTCTATTGTATCATTTAAAGTTTGTGTTTCCTTGTTAATTTTCTGTTGATCTATCTATAGATGTGAGTGGGGTATTAAAGTCTCCCACTATTATTGTGTTATTGTTAATTTCTCCTTTCATACTTGTTAACATTTTTCTTACATATTGCGGCGCTCCCATGTTGGGTGCATATATATTTATAATTGTTATATCTTCTTCTTGGATTGATCCTTTGATCATTATGTAGTGACCATCTTTGTCTCTTTTCACAGCCTTTGTTTTAAAGTCTATTTTATCTGATGTAAGTATTGCTACTCCTGCTTTCTTTTGGTCCCTATTTGCATGGAAAATCTTTTTTCAGCCCTTCACTTTCAGTCTGTACGTGTCCACTGTTTTGAGGTGGGTCTCTTGTAGACAACATATGTAGGGATCTTATTTTTTTATCCATTCAGCCAGTGTTTGTCTTTTGGTTGGGGCATTCAACCCATTTACGTTTAAGGTAATTACTGATAAGTATGATCCCGTTGCCATTTACTTTATTGTTTTGGGTTCGAATTTATACACCGTTTTTGTGTTTCCTGTCTAGAGAATATCCTTTAGTATTTGTTGGAGAGCTGGTTTGGTGGTGCTGAATTCTCTCAGCTTTTGCTTGTCTGAAAAGCTTTTGATTTCTCCTTCATATTTGAATGAGATCCTTGCTGGGTACAATAATCTGGGCTGTAGGTTATTTTCTTTCATCATCTTAAGTATGTCTTGCCATTCCTTCCTGGCTTGAAGAGTTTCTATTGAAAGATCAGCTGTTATCCTTATGGGAATTCCCTTGTGTGTTATTTGTTGCTTTTCCCTTGCTGCTTTTAATATTTGTTCTTTGTGTTTGATCTTTGTTAATTTGATTAATATGTGTCTTGGGGTGTTTTGCCCTGGGTTTATCCTGTTTGGGACTCTCTGGATTTCTTGGACTTGGGTGATTATTTCCTTCCCCATTTTAGGGAAGTTTTCAACTATTATCTCCTCAAGTATTTTCTCATGGTCTTTCTTTTTGTCTTCTTCTTCTGGGACCCCTATGATTCGAAAGTTGTAGCATTTAATATTGTCCTGGAGGTCTCTGAGATTGTCCTCATTTCTTTTAATTCGTTTTTCTTTTTTCCTCTCTGACTCATTTATTTCTACCATTCTATCTTCTAATTCACTAATCCTATCTTCTGCCTCTGTTATTCTACTACTTGTTGCCTCCAGAGTGTTTTTGATTTCATTTATTGCATTATTCATTATATATTGACTCTCTTTTATTTCTTCTAGGTCCTTGTTAAACCTTTCTTGCATCTTCTCAATCCTTGTCTCCAGGCTATTTATCTGTGATTCCATTTTGATTTCAGGATTTGGATCAATTTCACTATCATTATTCATAATTCTTTATCAGGTAGATTCCTATCTCTTCCTCTTTGGTTTGGTTTGGTGGGCATTTATCCTGTTCCTTTATCTGCTGGGTATTCTTCTGTCTCTTCATCTTGTTTAAATTGCTGAGTTTGGGGTGTCCTTTCTGTATTCTGGCAGTTTGTGGAGTTCTCTTTATTGTGGTGTTTCCTCGCTGTGTGTGGGTTTGCACAGGTGGCTTGTCAAGGTTTCTTGGTTAGGGAAGCTTGTGTCAGTGTTCTGGTGGGTGGAGTTGTATTTCTTCTCTTTGGAGTGCAATGAAGTGGCCAGTAATGAATTATGAGATGTCTATGGTTTTAGGGTGACTTTGGGCAGCCTGTATCTTGATGATCAGGGCTGCGTTCCTTTGTTGCTGGAGAATTTGCTTGGTATGTCTCGCCCTGGAACTTGTTGGCCCTTGTGTGGTGCTTGGTTTCAGTGTAGGTATGGAGGCATTTGATGAGCTACTGTCAATTAATGTTCCTTGGAGTCAGGAGTTCCCTAGAGTCAGGGTTTGGACTTAAGCCTCCTGCTTCCAGTTATTGGTCTTATTTTTACAGTAGTTTCAAAGCTTCTCCTTCTATACAGCACCATTGATAAAGCATCTACGTTAAAGATGAAAAGTTTCTCTACCATGAGGGTCACCCAGAGAGGTTCACAGTGTTACATGGAGAAGAGAAGAGGCAGGAGGGAGTTAGAGGTGACCCGAATGAGATGAGGTGGAATCAATAGAGGAGAGAGTGGGCTAACCAGTATTCTCTTCCTTATGTACACTCCACAACTGGACCACTCAGAGATGTTCACGGAGTTATACAGAGAAGAGAAGAAGGAGGAAGGTGACAGAGGTGGCTAGGAGGATAAAAGGGGGGAATGAAAAGGAGGGAGACAGATCCAGCCAGTAATCAGTTCCCTAAGTGTTCTCCACCGTCTGGAACACACAGAAATTTACAGAGTTGGGTAGAGTAAAGAGGGGTTAGGGAGGAGACACAGGTGACCTGGTGGAGAAAAAGGAGAGTCCAAAGGGAGAGAGAGCAGTCAAGCCAGTAATCTCGCTCCCTAGTGAAAAATGGGTACTGAAGATTGGGTTCTTAAAGGTACAAAATTGGTAACAAATACATAAAAGCAAAAGTTAACAATTTAGAGTAGAGTTTGGAATTTCAAAAATACAATGTTAAAGAAAAGAAGAAGGAAAAGAAAGAGAGAAAAAATGAACAAACAAAAACAAACAAGGTCGTGAAAATTATAAAGAAAATATAGGTACAAAATTGATAACTAATACCAAAAAGCAAAAGTTAAAAATCTAGAGTAGAGTTTGGAATTTCAAAAATACAATGTTAAAAAAGAAGAAGAAGAAAAAGAAAGAGAGAGAGAGAGAAAAAAAAAAAACAAACCAAAACAAAGTCACAAAAATTATAAAGAAAATACAGGTACAAAATTGATAACAAATACCAAAAAGCATAAAATAAAAATCTATAGTAGAGTTTGGAATTTCAGATATACAATGTTATTTAAAAGAAGAAGAGAAAGAAACAGAGAAAAAGAAAAAAAGAAAAAAAAAAGGGTCACAGAAATTAGAAAAAAAAAAAAACTATAGGTACAAAATTGATAACAAATACCAAAAAGCTAAAATTAATAATTTAGAGTAGAGTTTGGAATTTCAAAAATACAATGTTAAAGAAAAGAAGGAAAAAACAATGTCAAAAAAATTATGAAAAAAAATATATATATGAAGTTTGCTTTAAAAAACATAGGGTCTTCTTTTTTTTTTTGCAAAGTAATAGGTTATAAAAGTGAAAATTAAAGGAATAATAGAGGACTTAAAATTTTTTTAAAAATTAAAAAAAAAAGAAAGAATGATCGTAAAAATAGTAAAAATATATCTAGGACTTTCTCTGGTTTTGTTGCGAGTATTGTGGGTTCAGTTCATTTTTGGCCAGTTCCTTGATCCGACTTATATTTCTCAAGATCCATAGGCCCCTTCCTATGTAGTTGGTACTAACCACAGGGTTTTAATCTATTGCCTGTAGCTTCCAAGGTGGTTCCCTCTGTTATAGCTTCTTCTGTTTGCTGGTCTCTTCAGTGTCTGGTTTCCGCCCTGACACAAAAGGGACGGTGGAGGACACTTTATTTATTTATTTATTTTAGGCTCACTTGTTCAGTCGCGCTGTGGGGAGGGAAGGAGGGATGCTGCAAACAAATAACACTGGCGTGTGCTCGCAGTGCCTCAGCCACACTGGGTCTGCCTCCACTCCTGGCGAGTGTAGCCTCCCTGCCCACGCTGCTGAGGCTCTAGGTTGCTCTGCTGGGAACCATCCGTGGCCAGCCCTGGGCTGCCTGCACCTCCCAGGTCCAAGCTGCTCAGGTTCAGGCACTCCGGTAGTCCTCAGAGGCGCAGAATTGGTTGGGCCTGCGTTTTGTGCCCTTCCCAGATCCAAGCAGCTCAGGTGATGAGGTGTTTGGCACGTGCGATTGCTGCGACTTATCACGTCCCCACCGCTCGGTTATCTAGGTGTACAACCGGCACACCTTCTCAGGCAGATGTTGACCGTCCAGACCCCCAAGAAGTTTTAGTTAGCAAAGAAGCCTGCTTATAGTTTTATAGATAATGTCTCTCTGGGGCTGCGATTGTCCCCTTCTGGCTCTGGCTGCCTGTCACTGGAGGGGGATGGTCTGCCGCCGGCTATCTCTGTTCAGTTCTTTGTTCCGTGCGCGGGTCTGGCAGTGTCTTAGGTTAGGGCTGGCTTTTCGCATGGTAGATATTCCACAGTCTGGTTTGCCAGCCCAAATTATTTTGCTTAGATAGCGCTCAGGGTATTCAGGCCAGATCTTTACTCTAAGCGATGCAGCCTGCGCCGCGCCTCCCTGCCCAGCCCCCACTTGCTAGTGGTGTGTGCAGGCGTCTCTGCTGCTTCTCCGCTGGGGGAGTTACTGTAGGGCTCCCAATCTGCGGGTTTTAATTGTTTATTTATTTTTCCTCCCTGTTATGTTGCCCTCTGTGCTTCCAAGTCTCGGCACAGATTCGGCAGTGAGAAGTGTCTCTTTTCCTGGTGTTTGGAAACTTCTCTCTTTTTAAGACTCCCTTCCCGGGATGGAACTCCGTCCCTCCCTCTTTTGTCTGTTTTTTTTTTTTTGTCTTTTACATTTTTTCCTACCTCCTTTCGAAGACTTGGGTTGCTTTTCTGGGTGCCTGATGTCCTCTGCCGGCATTCAGAAGTTTTGTGGAATTTACTCGGCGTTTAAATGTTCTTTTGATGAATTTGTGGGGGAGAAAGTGTTCTCCCTGTCCTACTCCTCCGCCATCTTAGCTCCTCCTCCCACTCATTTCCTTTAGGATGGACTGGTTTGGTCTCCTTGCAGTCCAAGGGGCTCACAAGAGTCTTATCCAACACCACAGTTCAAAAGCATACATTCTTTGGCACTCAGCTTTCTTTACAGTCCACTGTCACATCCATACATGACTACTGGAAAAACCAGAGCTTTTACTAGACTTTGCTGGCAAAGTAATGTCTCTGTTTTTTAATATGCCATCTAGGTTGATCAAAGCTTTTCTTCCAAGGAGCAAGTGTCTTAATTTCATGGCTGCAGTCACCATCTGCAGTGATTTTGGAGCCCCCTAATTTAAAGTTTCCATTTTTCCCCATCTTTTTGCCATAATTTCATGGGACTGGATGCCATGATCTTAGTTTTCTGAATGTTGAGTTTTAAGCCAACTTTTTCACTCTCCTCTTTCACTTTCATCAAGAGGTTCTTTAGTTCTTTTTCACTTTCTGCCATAAGGGTGGTGTCATCTGTGTATCTGAGGTTACTGATATCTCTCCTGGCAATCTTGATTCCAGCTTGTCCTTCATCCAGACCAGCATCTCACATGATGTACTCTGCATAGAAGTTAACTAATCAGGGTGACAATATACAGTCTTGATGTACTCCTTTCGCAATTTTGAACCAGTCCATTGTTATGTGTCTGTTTCTAACTGTTGCTTCTTGACCTGCATACAGATTTCTCAGGAGGCAGGTAAGGTGGACTGGTATTCCCATCTCCTGAAGAATTTTTCACAGTCTGTTGTGATCTACGCAGTCAAAGGCTTTGGTGTAGTCAATAAAGCAGAAGTAGATGTTTTTTGGGAACTCTCTTGCTTTCTCAATGATCCAGCGGATGTTAGCAGTTTGATCTCTAGTTCCTCTGCCTTTTCGAAATCCAGCTTGAACATCTGGCATCTGGAAGTTCACATACTGTTGAAGCCTGGCTTAGAGAATTTTGAGCATTAATTTGCTGGCGTGTGAGATGAATGCAATTGTGTGGTAAGTCTGAACATTCTTTGGTATTGCCTTTCTTTAGGATTGAAATGAAAAATCACATTTTCCTGCCCCATGGCCACTGCTGAGTTTTCCAAATTTGCTGGCATATTGAGTGCAGCACTCTAAGAGCATCATCTTTTAGGATTTGAAATGGCTCACCTGGAATGCCAGCACCTCTACTAGCTTTGTTTGTAGTGATACTTCCTAAAGTCCATTTGTCTTCGCATTCCAGTGAGTGATCACACCATTGTGATTATCAGGGTCATTAAGATCTTTTTTTGTATAGTTCTGTGTATTCTTGCCACCTCTTCTTAATATTTTCTACTTCTGTTAGGTATATACCATTTCTGTCCTTTATTATGCCCATCTTTGCATGAAATGTTCCCTTGGTATGTTTAACTTTCTTGAAAAGATCTCTAGTCTTTCCCATTCTATTGTTTCTATTTCTTTTGACTGATCACTGAGGAAGGCTTTCTTATCTCTCCTTGCTAGTCTCTGGAACTCTGTATTCACATGGATATACCTTTCATTTTCTCCTTTGTCTTTTATTTGTCTTCTTTTCTCAGCTGCTTATAAGGCTTACTCAGACAACCATTTTGCCTTTTTGCATTTCATTTTCTTGGGGATGGTTTTGATCACTGCCTCCTGTATATTGTCACAAACCTCCATGCATAGTACTTCAGGTACTTTGTTTATCAGATTGAATCCCTTGAATATATTTCTCACTTCCACTGTATAATCGTAAGCAATATGATTTAGGTCATACCTGAATGGTGTAGTGGTTTTCCCTATTTTCTTCAGTTTACACCTGTATTTGGCAATAAGGATTTCATGATCTGAGCCACAGTCTGTTCCCAGTCTTGTTTTTGCTGATTGTACAGAGCTTCTCCATCTTTGGCTGAAAAGAATGTAATCAATCTGATTTCGGTATTGACCATCTGGTGATGTCCACATGCTGAGTGTCTCTTGTATTGTATGGAAGAGGGTGTTTGCTATGATCAGTGTGTTAGCAAAATTCTGTTTGCCTTTCTCCTGCTTCATTTTGTACTCCAAGGCCAAATTTGCCTGTTACTCCAGGTATCTCTTGACTTCCTACTTTTACATTCCAGTTTCCTACGATGAAAAGAGCATCTTTTATTGGTGTTAGTTTTAGAAGGTCTTGTAGGTCTTCATAGAACTGTTCAACTTCAGCTTCTTCAGCATTAGTAGTTGTGGCATAGACTTGGATTACTGTGATATTGAATGGTTTGCCTTGGAAACGAAGAAAGATCATTCAGTAGTTTATGAGATTGCACCAAAGTACTGCATTTCAGACTCTTCTTTTCACTATCATGGCCACTCTATTTCTTCTAAGAGATTTCTTGCCCACAGTAGTAGATATAATGGTCATCTGAGTTAAATTCACCCATTCCAGCCCATTTTAGTTCACTGATTCCTAAATGCTGATGTGCACTCTTGTCATCTTCTGTTTGACCACTTCTAATTTACCTTGATTCATGAACCTAACATTCCAGGTTCCTATGCAATATTGTTCTTTATAGCATTGGACTTCACTTTTGTCACCAGTCACATCCACAACTTGGCATTGTTTTTGCTTTGGCTCAGCCTCTTCATTCCTTCTGGAGCTATTTCTCCACTTTTCTCCAGTAGCATATTAGGTACCTACTGACTTGGGGAGTTCATCTTTCAGTGTCAAATCTTTTTGGCTTTTCATACTGCTCATGGGGTTCTCAAGGCAAGATACTGAAGTAGTTTGCCATTTTCTCCTCCAGTGAACCACATTTTGTCAGAACTCTCCACCATGACCCATTCGTCTTGGGTGGCCCTATGTGGCATGGCTCATAGTTTCATTGAGTTAGACAAAGCTGTGATCCATGTGATCAGTTTGATTAGTTTTCTTTGATTGTGTTTTTCATTCTGTCTGCCCTCTGAGGGATAAGGATAAGAGGCTTATGGAAGCTTCCTAATGAGAGAGACTGACTGTAGGGGAAACTGGGTATTTTTCTGATGGGTAGAATCTTTATTGCCTTTATAAATTGGTTCAACTTGAATATGAAGATTTTACAAGAGTGTGTGTGTTAGTCATTCAGTTGTTTCCTATTCTTGCAACCCCCATGGACTGCAGCCTGTCAGGCCCCTCTCTCCATGGAATATTCCAGGCAAGAATACTGGAGTGGGTAGCCATTCCTTTCTCCAGGGATTGAACCCCAGGTGTCCTGCATTGCAGGCAGATTCTTACTATCTGAGCCACCAGGGAAGCCCTTCAAAAGGGTAGGTGAAGGTTTTTTCTTTAGTTTGAATTTCCAGTTCTCCTATTTATCCCCAATTATTATACTTTGGAGATTTTCTACAACAATCTGTCCATTGCCACCACATTTGTTTTTGCAAGTAATCCATTGTTTTCTGAAAGGAAGAAGGTGTGGAAGCAAAGGGAAAAAAGACTCATGTGCTTGTGATTTAAATCATATGTTCTCTTTTTAGACTCAAATTCAAGAAGGTGCATGCTATTATAGATCTATCTTCTCTCTTGGCATCATGACACTGCTTTCCAATGTATTGCTACAACTTCTTTGTGGTGATACTAGACAGTCTTGGGACCTGGGACCCTTTGCTTCAGTGCTGCAAAATTTGCACCTGGACATACCTCTCCTTGAGCAACAAAATACAAAGAAACTCTACTGGGCTAAAAATAACTACTTGCATGCACAATTGGGGCAAATTCTGGACACAAAAGAAACAAACACAGGATTTTGAGGATAAAAGCAGGGTACTGTGGATGTCTCCTGCACACAATATTATCTAAGAGGTGGGCAAAACACTAAACCACTCCTCTGATCTGACCCCTGGACACACCACAACCCTTATGACACAACACTTAAGGGAAAATCTGACACCCATCCTTGGGGAGCAAACAAGCAAGGGAATCTGTTGTTTGTTCTTGCTCCCCCAGCCGCAGCAGGGTCCCCAATAAAGCCTTGCCTGAATTTCTTGTCTGGCCTCTAGTCAATTTCTATTGACTGGGGAAGGCCAAGAACCCTGATTCGTAACAACATAAAGTCACTTCAGGATCAAGAAGAGTAAATCTGGATTCAGTAACTGAAAACTATTTTCTCTTTTGCTCTTCATAAGCAACTGTTTATTGAATGTACCACATATTGTGCACTATGATGGAAAGATATGTAGGGGAGTGGTAAGTACCTTAAGAGACAAATACTTGGAAAACTAGAGACTACTTTTTCTGGTAAATGAAACAGGTACAAAGTCATCATGATATGAGTGGATATGTAGAAAAATAAAGAGAAATTTGGTGATGCTGAGATGTGATAGATGAGGTTGATTAGATGGTTAGTGTAGCAAGAGAAAGGAAGTATGAAGTAAAATTATAGAGGTCCTAAAGTAACTCCAGATGAGATTTGAGAGTGAAAATATAGGTCGTGGTAAAGCTGAGGTAGGTATAGGAACTTCCAATGACAATCATAAAACTGTCAGGTAGTTAGAAAAAAATAAAAAATAGATGAGTCCAACATGGAGAGCCATGCAGAGGGAGGGGGAAAAGTCCATGAAAAGGGAAGTTTAGGATCTGAGTGAGAACCTCTGGTCCTGAGTGTAACCAATCAGGCAAATGCTGCTATATTATCTCCTATTTTGAAGATGATAAAGAATCTGTCTGCAATGTGGGAGACAGGGTTTGACCCCCTGGAGAAGGGAATAGCAACCCACTCCAGTATTCTTGCTTGGAGAATTCCATGACAAAGGAGCCTGGAGGGCTACTGTCCATGGGGCTGCAAAGAGCCAGATATGACTAAGCAACTAACACAACACCACTATATAACTTGCGAAAACACACCCTCTTCCCTGATAGGTCCTGGGTGTAACCAGTCAGGCATATGCTGGGATGGTCACCTATTGTGCATAGGGTATAACCAATCAGACTCTGGGAAAGGAGACAAAAATGTATAAAAAGGGATGCCAAGAGGACTCAGGGCCTTTCAGGGTCAGCCTGTCCTTGTGTCTTGTGGGGCTATTGCCTGCTGCCTGCTTCACACTTCAGCTGTAACTGAGCTGTAACTAATTTGTTGTTACAAACAGGGCCTATAGCCTGCTTAATAAAATCCTGCCTGTTTGAGCTGTAAGTGGTCTGTGGTTCCAAATCTTTGTTATGATGAGGCAAGAACAGAGGAAGAGAATACACCAAAATGACATTACTAAAGTAAATATCTTGATGAGACCATAGCTTAAGTGTCCAAACATTGTTTGTTAGAAACTAAAGCTGAGAATAATTCCTAAAATAGAAAAGGATAAGTGAATGGTCATATGTGAAGGGTGAGCAAAAGCAGACACCAAGTTGACTCTCAATGCCAAGCTTTCATTACCCAAGGGATTCAGGTCATCTTTTACTCCCTCTCTAGCCTACATTCCAGGAACTTTTGGTGACACCTCAATGTCTTCTGAGCAAAGTCAAAATTTCCTGTTATTTTATAGGAAATGCCATCAGTACTCTTCCCAGGTCCAGAATATGCAAACCTGAGTAACAAGTACTAGTTTCTCCATCTCTTTTCTTTAAGGATTTTTTTGCTGGTTGCTAGAGCCATGCTTGCTGGTGCACATGGGAAGGCAGAAATATCAAGGAGTTAACAATTCCAACCCATGTGGAATTACTGAGGACTGATATATAGTACTCTCAAGTCCCTTTCAACCTTTAGGAGCAAAGTACCAGAGGAATGTATTCAGTACTGTTTCTGAGTTCCCCAGTGAGACTGAGCTTTAGTTGCCCCGAGTTATTGGGAAATTCACTCTGATACATTCTTATTCTTCTCACTCTCTCTTCCCCACTTCATCATTACTGTTTCTAGATCACTTTTTAAAACAAACCACTTGCATTTGAGTTCTTAACTGTGAGTCTATTTTTGGGAGAAGCCAAGACATAAGGCATTAACATCATTTGTGACCAGGTCCTATCTAGTCTTCTCTTCTTTGTAATTTTCAAGTGCTACAAATGTGCCACTAACTCTTACCAAGAAAGTAAACTCACAGAGAACTTTGCCATTTTCACAGTATTTAATCACACATACATCTGTTTCCCATGAAAATCTCTGATGTCATGGAACCCAGGAACTGTATTCTATTCACATCAGGGTCCTTAAAACTTGGTACAATGGCTGGTACATATTAGATGCTATGATTCTTAATTTTATGTGTCAACTTGATAGATCATGGAATGCCCAGACATTTGGCCAAATATTACTCTGAATGTCTCTGTGAAAAAAAATTTTGAATGAATCATTTGAACATACTGATGAACATGGAAACAGTAGACTGAATGAAGCAGATTGACTCCTTTAACATGGGTGTCAATTAGTTAGTTCAGTCGCTCAGTCGTGTCCTACTCTTTGCGACCCCATGAATCGCAGCACGTCAGGCCTCCCTGTCCATCACCAACTCCCGGAGTTCACTCAGACTCATGTCCATCGAGTCAGTGATGCAATCCAGCCATCTCATCCTCTGTCGTCCCCTTCTCCTCTTGCCCCCAATCCCTCCCAGCATCAGAGTCTTTTCCAATGAGTCAACTCTTCACATGAGGTGGCCAAAGTACTGGAGTTTCAGCTTTAGCATCATTCCTTCCAAAGAAATCCCAGGGCTGATCTCCTTTAGAATGGACTTGTTGGATCTCCTTGCAGTCCAAGGGACTCTCAAGAGTCTTCTCCAACACCACAGTTCAAAAACATCAATTCTTTGGCGCTCAGCCTTCTTCACAGTCCAACTCTCACATCCATACATGACCACTGGAAAAACCATAGCCTTGACTAGATGGACTTTTGTTGGCAAAGTAATGTCTCTGCTTTTGAATATGCTATCTAGGTTGGTCCTAACTTTCCTTCCAGGGAGTAAGCGTCTTTTAATTTCATGGCTGCAGTCACCATATGCAGTGATTTTGGAGCCCCCAAAAATAAGGTCTGGCACTGTTTCCACTGTTTCCCCATCTATATCCCATGACTTGATGGGACTAGATACCATGATTTTCGTCTTCTGAATGTTGAGCTTTAAGCCAACTTTTTCACTCTCCACTTTCACGTTCATCAAGAGGCTTCTTCGTTCCTCTTCACTTTCTGCCATAAGGGTGGTGTCATCTGCATATCTGAGGTTATTGATATTTCTCCTGGCAATCTTGATTCCAGCTTGTGTTTCTTTCAGTCCAGCATTTCTCATGATGTATTCTGCATATAAGTTAAATAATTAGTTAAAGATCTGAAAAGAATAAAAATCTGACTTTCCTATAAAAAAGGATTTCTTACTACCTGACTACCTTTGAACTAGGATATTGTGCTGTTGTTGCTGCTGTTCTTTTCCTGACTTTAGGTTTGAACTGAGTCTGCCTACTGCTGATTTGGGGACTTATCAGCCTACATAATCATGTGAACCAATTTCTTATTGGTTCTATTTTTCTCTGGAGATCCATAAGAACCCTAATACATATTTTAGTATCAATGATAGATCTAGAAGAACTGAATTTTAAGGATAAATTTAATGAATTGGTTCCATGGTTTCTGCAACTGCTCTCCAAGCTGATTAAATCTAAAATGTTAATAACTCTTTTCCAGTAGTAAAGAGAGCACTGAAATTCATGACATGATATGGCAATAGAGATATGCAAAACACCACTATTGGATACTCCTAATTAACCACTTACAAGAAGCAAGGATGTGGGTGACATTTTTGAATACTTTTAGCAAACTAACAAATATACTAAAATTGGATGGTTGCTCCTAATGTTGCTGGACAAGATGCGGGGAAAAAATTATGAGCTCAGAGATTTGAAATCCCAGCTCAAGCACCACATAAATGACTTAAGAACTATCATGTCTGCCCTGAAAGAGACTCTTATCCCCCATAACCTTAGGAATAAAATTTCTGACATTGACCTGTGACTGACTGAGTTATGGTGTGAATTAAACAATGTAGATTCTCCTCAGCAGCCAACCTCAGCACCCCTCTTTGTTTCCAGACATATCAGTTCAGTTCAGTTCACTTGCTCAGTCATGTCCAACTCTGCAACCCCATGAATTGCAGCACTCCAGGTCTATGTATAACTAGGTTCAAATCCCATCACACCCCTAATGGGGAGTTAAAGAGTGTGACCCATGAGAAGATGAGCTACAATTAAAAAGAATTGCTTGGGTTTTCCAAATTATACAAACAGAAATCCAGGGAACACATGTGGGAATGGATTTTAAGGGTTTGGGAAATGGTGGAAGGAACAGAATGTCAGATCAGGCCAAATTCATTGGTTTAGACTCAATAAGCAGAGAGTTTGCATTTAATGTTGCAGTTTGGTGAGTTACTAGGAACTCTAACAGTTTTCTTGTTTGCTTGGTTGAAACATGAAGGTGGCCTGTAGTTACTGAGTTAGAAATGCCAAACTAACTTTGGTTTAATATAAAAGAAGGAATTCAAAGATGGGGGATATTAGGATATTAGAGTGGGCTTGTCATTTAAAATGGCTCAGAAGATAAAGAACCTGACTGCCATGAAGAGACACAGGTTCAATTCCTGGGTTGAGAAGACATCCTGGAGAAGAGGTTAGCCACTCACTCCAGTATTCTGCCTGGAGAATTCCATGGACAGAGGAGCTTGGTAGTCCATGGGATGGCAAAGAGTCAGACACAACTGCATGACAAACACATCCACCCTGAGAGGGTTCAGAGTCACCCTTTTGTGACTGTGAGAAATATATTTGTGAAGAAAGCCGTAATATCTCTTAAAGAGCTTTGTGATCACTCTGTAGGCAGGAACTTACAGTGGAAACCATGGTGACTCACTTGGGAGATGTAAATACAATGACTTTGAATCTGAGAGTAGCAGGGGCCATGTGACAGCACTAGGTCACCAACTGCAAGGTGGGCATGGTTGCTCTAATGGAAATGGAAGTCAAAGTACCATCAAAATAGTCTAATTCATGAAGATGGGTGGCACTGACCAGGTGACCAAAGTGTCCTTTAAGTGAAATAGATAGTCTACTAAATCTTACTTGTTCTAAGTAGAAAAGTTCTAAGTCAATTGAATAGAAATCTAACCTGATGATATTAGCATAGACTTTCAGTCAATTCCAAGAGTTGAGCCAATTTACAGATGCAAAATCACTTGAATGAAAAAAATTGAAGAAAAAGAAATAATCAGATATACAGGGGGCTACTGGACACTGGTTCTGGACTAACACTAGTTCCAGGAGACCAAAAACATCCCTCTTGTCAGAGAAGAGACTTAGTGAGGGAAGGTAATCAATGAAATTTTAACTCAGGTTCATCTCACAGTGGGCCCACCGGGTCCCTGAATGCATCTTAATGTTATTTTCCTAGTTCCTGAATACATAATTGGAAAGACATGTTCCTCAGTTAGTAGAATTCTGACATGTAGAGTGAGGGCTTCTGTGGGAAGAAAAACCAAGTAGAAGTCACTAGAACTGTCTCTCCCTAGGAATATAGTATATCAAATGTAATACTGTATTCTTAAAGAGATGACAGAGATTAGTGACACCATCAGGGACATGAAAGATTAAGGTGTGATGATGACCATCACATTCTTATTCAACTCTCCTATTTGGCTTTTGAAGATGGATGGATCGTTGAGAATGACAGTGGATTTTTTTTTCTAATTTTATTTTATTTTTAAACTTTACATAATTGTATTAGTTTTGCCAAATATCAAAATGAATCCGCCACAGGTATACATGTGTTCCCCATCCCGAACCCTCCTCCCTCCTCCCTCCCCATACCATCCCTCTGGGCCGTCCCAGTGCACCAGCCCCAAGCATCCAGCATCGTGCATCAAACCTGGACTGACAGTGGATTTTAAGATTACTCATGCAGTGTTTCCAGTTGCACTAGATATAGTTTATTTGCTTGAGGAAATTAACACATTCATTGATATCTAGTAAACACATTGATCTGGCAAATGCTTTTTTCCTCCACACCTGTCAATAAGGACAACTAGAAGCAGTTTTCTGACAATGCCAGAATACACCTTCGTTGTATTCCCTCAAGAGTGTATCAACACTCCAGATCTCTGTCATAATTGAATTCATAGGGATCTCGATTGCTTTCTCTTGCACAAGATATCACACTGGTCCATTACATTACTGACACTATGATGATTGGACCTGGCAATTAAGAAGTAGCAATTACTATAAGCTTATTGGTAAGACATTTGTGTATCAGATGATACAAAATAAACCCAACTAAAATTCAAGGTGCTTCTAGCTCAGTCTTATTTTCTAGGGGTCCAGAAGTACGGGGACATGCCAAGATATTTCTTCTAAGATGAACCATAAGTTGCTGCCTCTGGCCTCTCTTCCAACCAAGAAAGAGACACAGTACCTACTGGCAGAAATTTGAGCAGTGCATGCTTATTTACTTTGCTTGGAAGGATAAATGGTCAGATTGAGATTATATATCAATTCATGGTTTAAGGCCAGTGGGGAAGAGGTATGTGGCTAGACCTCTTTGGATAGCAAAAAAGCATAAATATTTTTGTGTTCTATATGAATGTTCACCAAATAGTAATCTTAACAGAGGACGATTTTAATAATCAAGTAGATAGTATGACCCATTGACTGGATACCAGTCAGCTTTTCTCCTTCCTCCCTTTCATCACCCAGTGGATTCATGAATAAAGTAGCCATGGTGACAGGATGGAGATCATGTATGAGTTCAATAACAAGGACTTCTACTCACCAAAGCTGACCTGGCTATGGCCACCTCTGAGGGCCCAATCTGCCAGCAATCAACACTAACTCCCTGATATAGCACCTATACATAAGTTGATTAGCCAGTTAGCTGTTGTCATGTTGATTGCATTGAATCACTCCATTACAGAAGGGACAGCATTTTGTCTTTATTGAACTAGACACTGAATACAGATTTGCTTTCCCTGCAATTGTTCTGCCTAAACTGTTGTCTGCAGCCTTACATAGTTCTGGTATGTCACACAACATGACTTTTGATCAAGAAGCTCACTTCACAGAAAATGAAGTACAGACATGGGCCATGCCCATGGAATTTACTGGTCTTACCATGTTCCCCAACATCCTGAAGAAACTTTAGATGGAACAGCAGAATGGCTTCTTGAAGACTCAGTTACAGTGCATCTTGTGGCAGTAATTTGCAGGTATGGGGCAAGCTTCTCTAGAAGGTTGTATATGCTTTGAATCAGTGTCCAATATAACAGTAGATGGTACTATTTCTCCAATAGCCAGGAACTCATGTGTCCATGATTTAATTTGTGGAAATAGGAGTGGCACCACACTTATTATTCCTAATAGCCAACTAGCAAAAATATTTGCTTCTTGTCCCCATTACTTTGTGATTTCCTGACCTAGAGGTCTTAGTTCCAAAGGGAGAAATTCTTCCACTAGGAGACACAACAATGATTCCACTGAATCACTGCCACCATCCACACTGGGCTTCTCATGCATTTGAATCAACATACACAAGAGGCAGTTTCTGTGGTGATCGATCCAGATTATAATGGGATATTAGACTGCTACTCCACTGTGGAGGCAAGTAAGAGTATGTACAAGAGATCCTTAAGGGTGACTCTTAGTGTTTCCATGGAGAAGTACAACATCCCAAACCAAGTAGGATAGCCCAGATCTCTCAGGAATGAAGGTTTTTTTCATCCCACCAGGTAAAGGATCATGACCAGCTGAAGAGCTGACTCAAGGCAAAAGAAATACAAAACTGGCAGTAGAAGAAGATAGTTAAAAATGCTAGTTACAACCTCATGATCAGTTACAGAAATAATATCTATTACTGTCATGAGAATTTCCATTTTTGTTATACCTATGTTTGTGTGTATGAATACAAGAAAACAACTTTTTTGTTTTCTTCCCTCTCTTATTCCACTATCATGTATCATAAGATGTATTGGCTTTACATTATAGTATTTAAGTATTGTCAATTTTACATCATAGTATTTAAGTTCGTGGGACATCAAAGAAAAGAGTAAGCGTCACTCAAAGACTTGCCTCCTCTACTGGGGAGGGTTCAGTGCATTTTCAGTTGTATGTAGAATAGTTGAATCACATTAGGTGAAATTAGGACCTTTCTGCTATCCTTACTTGAAAATTACAGATGGTTTCAGGAGATAGGTATGCATGCCAAGTTGACAAGGGCTAGACTTTAAATGATTAATTTTATGAATCAACTTGACTGAGCCATGGGATGCACAGGCATTTGGTCAAATGTCATTCTGGTGTGTCTTTGAGGGTGTTTCTGGTTGACATTTGAATCAGTCAATTGAGTTAAGCAGATTACTCTCCCTAATATGGATGGACCTTTTTCAATCAGTTGACAGTTTAAATAAAATTAAAATGCTAACCCTCCTTTGAGTAGGAGGGAACTCCTCTTGCCTGATTGCCTTGAAGCCAAGTCATCTTTTTTTGTTTTGTTTTTCTCTGCCATCAGACTTGAACTGAAATTTTGGCTCTTTCTGGGCCTCAAGCCTTCTGAAATTTTGATAGAATCACAGTCAGCTCCCATGGTTTTCAGCCTTTCAGACTTCATCTAGAACTATACCATCAACTCCCTTAGGTTTCCAGTTTGCTGGCTGCAGATCTTGGTACTCATCAGCTTCCATAATTATGTGCATTAATTCCAAGTGAAAGAGGAAAATGAAAAAGTTGGCTTAAAGCTCAACATTCAGAAAATGAAGATCATGGCATCTGGTCCCATCACTTCATGGGGAATAGATGTGGAAACAGTGGAAACAGTGTCAGACTTTGTTTTTTGGGGCTCCAAAATCACTGCAGATGGTGACTGCAGCCATGAAATTAAAAGATGCTTATTCCTTGGAAGAAAAGTTATGACCAACCTAGATAGCATATTCAAAAGCAGAGGCATTACTTTGCCAACAAAGGTCTGCTAGTCTAGGCTATGGTTTTTCCTGTGGTCATGTATGGATGTGAGAGTTGGACTGTGAAGAAGGCTGAGCACTGAAGAATTGATGCTTTTGAACTGTGGTGTTGGCCAAGACTCTTGAGAGTCCCTTGGACTGCAAGGAGATCCAACCAGTCCATTCTAAAGGAGATCAGCCCTGAGTGTGCTTTGGAAGGAATGATGCTAAAGCTGAAACTCCAGTACTTTGGCCACCTCATGCGAAGAGTTGACTCATTGGAAAAGACTCTGATGCTGGGAGGGACTTGGGGCAGGAGGAAAAGGGCATGACAGAGGATGAGATGGCTGGATGGCATCACTGACTCGATGGACGTGAGTCTGAGTGAACTCCGGGAGTTGGTGATGGACAGGGAGGCCTGGCGTGCTGCGATTCATGGGGTCGCAAAGAGCTGGACACGACTGAGTGACTGAACTGAACTCAGTGCCTTATAATCCTTTGTTATTTAATACATATATGAAATTCTATTGGTTCTGTTTCTCTGGAGAACACTGACTAGTACAGATTAATTAGTTTTGAAACTGTATTAGACAGAGTTAATTATTTTAGTAGCAATTTTTGTAGAAGAGACTATAGTGTTGACAGTATTTGTGACTTTTTCTTCTGGGATTTTAAATAAGCTGACTTGTGTGGTAATTTGGTATCCCCACATGTCCAGGAGTATGATAAGATTTCAGGGCTGCACTTGATTTGCCTAGGACACCTTGACATGTGTCAAGAACAGAGATAAGAATATGAATTGAGAAACATCACCCAACAAGTATATGAGTGTCAAGTATGTGTTAGGTTCTGAAGTGAGAAAATCTCACTTCATGGAGCATATCACATAGTGAGAAAGAAAGACATTTTAGAGATAATTCACAAGTAAATTAATAAGCACAAATTCAGATTCAATTTTAAGGGATGTAATACATTTTCTAAGAGTATGTATAATAGAGAAGCTTAATCTCTTCTAAAGAGTTAGTTGCTCAGTGCCCACTCTCTCCAACTGGCACAAAAGCGGTGCCCTAGAGGTGGTTCCAGGAAGAGAAAGTGTTTACAAAATCAGAGATCATGAATGGAAACAGTGAGTTTGAGAACATGTTGCCTTAGCTGTCATCTGTATATTTGAAAATTATCATTAAGAAGCCACTGCCACAGCTGCAGCTCAACACCAGCAAAATGTGGAGACTAAAGCACCAAGCAATGAATGATGGCTTGAATGGAATTCATCTCATGAATACGAGGTAGATCATCACTTTCCTCTCAGAATACAAAACTGGGATGAAAAAGAAGACTATCATTAACAGGAAAGGGAATCAAAAGCAAAAAGAGACTATATTAAACTTAAAAGGTTTTGAACAGCAAAGAAAACCACCAACAAAATGAAAAGGCAGCCCACTGAATGGGAGAAGATATATTTTTTTTAATTTTTAAAATTTTATTATTAGTATTTTTTTTACTTTACAATATTGTATTGGTTTTGCCATACATCAACATGCATCTGCCACGGGTGTACACGTGTTCCCCATCCTGAACCCCCCTCCCACCTCCCGCCCCATACCATCCCTCTGGGTCATCCCAGTGCACCAGCCCCAAGCTTCCTGTATCCTGCATTGAACCTGGACTGGCGATTCATTTCTTATATGATATTATACATGTTTTAATGCCATTCTCCCAAATCATCCCCCCCCCTCTCCCACAAAGTCCAAAAGACTGTTCTATACATCTGTATCTCTTTTGCTGTCTCACAAACAGGGTTGTCATTACCATCTTTCTAAATTACATATATATACATTAGTATACTGTATTGGTGTTTTTCTTTCTGGCTTACTTCACTCTGTATAATAGGCTCCAGTTTCATCCACTTCATTAGAACTGATTTAAATGTATTCTTTTTAATGGCTGAGTAATACTCCATTGTGTATATGTACCACAGCTTTCTTATCCATTCATCTGCTGATGGACATCTAGGTTGCTTCCATGTCCTGGCTATTATAAACAGTGCTGCGATGAACATTGGGGTACATGTGTCTCTTTCAATTTTGGTTTCCTCAGTGTGTATGCCCAGCAATGAGATTCAAAAGTCTACAAGCAATAAATCCTGGAGAGGATGTGGAGAAAAGGGAAGCCTCTTACACCGTTGTGGGAATGCAAATGAGAAGATACTTTAAAATGATATATCCAAAGAACTCATATAATTCAATAACAAAAAAACTTGATTAATAAACGGGCAGAGGACCTGAATAAACATGAATCCAGAGAAGACATACAGATGGCTAATAGGTATATGAAAAGATGTTCAACATTCCAATCATCTGGGAAGTACAAATCAAAATGACAATGAGATAGCACCTCACCATTCTCACCTGTAAGAATGGCTATCATCAATAAAACTACTGTATGACCCAGCAATCCCACTACTGGCCATATACCTGGAGAAAACCATAATTCCAAAAGACACATATACCCCAGTGTTCACTGCAGCACTGCTTACAATAGTGAGGACATGGAAGCAATCTCAATATCCATTGATGGGTGAATGAATAAGAAGTTGTGGTGCATATATACAGTGGAATACTTAGCCATAAAAAAGAACTAATTTGATTCAGTAGAACTGAGGTGGATGAACCTAGAGCCTTTTATACGGAGTGAATTAAGTCAGAAGAAGAAAGACAAATATCATATATTAATGCATAATATGTAATGTAGGAAAAATGGTACTGAATAACCTATTTGTAGGGCAGTGATAGAGACGCAGATATAGAGAAACAGAATTGTGGGCACAGTGGGGGAAAGAGAGGGTTGGATGAATTAAAAGAGTAGCACTGAGATACATGCATTACCATATGTAAAATAGATAGCCAGTGGAAACTTGCAGTTTGACCCAGGGTTCTCAACTTGGTACTCTGTGACAACCTCTAGGGGTGGGATGGCATGGGAAGGATGTTCAAGAGGGAAAGGACATATGCATACCTATTGCTGAATCATGTTGATGTATGGCAGAAACCAATGCAACATTGTAAAGTATTTATCATTCATTTAAAAATTAATTAATTAAAAAAAACACATGTACACCCATGCAGATTTATGTTGATGTATGGCAAAACCAATAGAATATTGTAAAGTAAAAAAAAAAAAATTAATAAAAAAACATATATACTTGAAAAAAAAAAAAAAAAAGATGGCAAACACTAAGAGTAGTTGAGGATATGGAGAAAAAACTAACACTTGTATATTGTTGATTGGATTGTAAATTAGTGTAGCCACTATAAAAAACAGAATGGGGATTTCTCAAAAAATGTAAAACAAAATTGCTATGTGATGCAGCAATTTCACTTCTGATTATCTACTCAAAGAAACCAGCAAGACTAAATCAAAAATATATGTGCACTCCATATTCATTGTAGTACATTTTACAATAGCCATTCACACTTACAATGTAAGTAGCCATCAATAAATGAATGGATAAAGAGGAGGTGGCATGTATCTGTAGGTACACACACACACACACACACACACATATATATATGCATATTATGTGTATATACATATATACATAATGTATAAATACAGTGAGTAGCACTCAGCAATAAAAAAATTAAATATTGCTTCTTGCCACAATATGTGTAGATCTAGAGAGCTTTACACTAAGTTATTTAACTAAACAAATTGATCAAATGGATCACAGCCTTGTCTAACTCAATGAAAATATGAGCCATGCCATAAAGAGCCGCCAAAGACAGATAGGAAATGGTGAAGACCTCGGACAAAATGTGGTCCACTGGGAGAAGGAAATGGCAAACTACTTCAGTATTCTTGCCTTGAGAACCCCATGAACAGCATGAAAAGGCAAAAAGATATGACACTGAAAGATGAACTCCCCAGGTGAGTAGGTGCTTGATATGCTATTGGAGAAGAATGGAGAAATAGCACCAGAAGGAATGAAGAGGCTGAGCCAAAGCAAAAACAATGCCCAGTTGTGGATGTGACTGGTAATGAAAGTAAAGTCTGATGCCCTAAAGAAAAATATTGCATAGGAACCTGGAATATTAGGTCCATGAATCAAGGTAAATTGGAAATGGTCAAACAGGAGATGGCAAGAGTGAATATTGACATTTTAGGAATCAGTAAGCTAAAATGGACTGGAATGGGAAAACTTAATTCAGATGACCATTACATCTACTACTGTGGGCAATAATCCCTTAGAAGAAATGGAGTAGCCCTCAAAGTCAACAAAAGAGTCTGAAATGCAGTACTTGGGTGCAATCTCAAAAACAACAGAATGATCTCTATTTGTTTCCAGGCAAGCCATTCAATACCACAGTAAGCCAAGTATATGCCCCAACCACTATTACCAAAGAAGCTGAAGTTGAATGGTTCTGTGAAGATCTACAAGACCTTTTAGAACTAGGACCCAAAAAAGATGTCCTTTTCATCATAGGGGACTGGAATGCAAAAGCAGGAAGCCAAGACATACCTGGAGTAACAGGCAAATTTGGCCTTGGAGTACAAAATTAAGCAGGACAAAGTCTAACAGCGTCTTGCCAAGAGAATGCACTGGTCATAGCAAACACCCTCTTCCAACCACACAAGAGACAACTCAGCACATGGACATCACTAGATGGTCAATACTGAAATCAGGTTGATTATAATCTTTGCAGCTGAAGATGGAGAAGCTCTGTACAGTCAGCAAAAAAAAAAAAAAAAAAAAAAAAGAAAGAAAGAAAGAAAGAGCAGGAGCTGACTGTGGCTCAGATCATAAACTCCTTATTGAAAATACACACTTAAATTGAAGAAAACCATTAGACCATTCAGGTATGACCTAAATCAAATCCCTTACAATTATACAGTAGAAATGGTAAATAGATTCAAGGGATCCGATCTGATAGACACAGTGCCTGAAGAATTATGGACAGAGGTTTGTAACATTGTACAAGAGGCTGTGATCAAAACCATCCCAAAGAAAATGAAATGCAAAAAGGCAAAATGGTTGTCTGAGGAGGCCTTACAAATAGCTGAGAAAAGAAGAGAAGTAAAAGGCAAAGGAGAAAAGGAAATATATATCCATCTGAATGCAGAGCTCCAAAGAATATCAAGAAGAGATAAGGTACCCTTCCTAAGTGAGCAATGCAAAGAAATAGAGGAAACAATGGAATGGGAAAGACTAGAGATCTCTTCAAGAAAATTAAAGATACCAAGGGAACTTTACATGCAAAGATGGGTACAATAAAGGACAGAAATGTCATGTACCTAAGAGAAGCAGAAGATATTAGGAAGAGGAGGCAAAAATACACAAAACAGCTATACAAAAAAGATCTTAATGATCCAGATGACCACAATAGTGTGATCACTCACATAGGGCCAGTCATCCTGGAACGTGAAGTCAAATGGGCCTTAGAAAGCATTACTATGAACAAAGCTAGTGGAGGTAATGGAATTCCAGCTGAGCTATTACAAATCCT
The DNA here is from genome assembly GCF_003369695.1 of Bos indicus x Bos taurus. Classification (NCBI taxonomy): domain Eukaryota; kingdom Metazoa; phylum Chordata; class Mammalia; order Artiodactyla; family Bovidae; genus Bos; species Bos indicus x Bos taurus. The sequence goes on from NC_040088.1 coordinate 33,407,603, forward strand.
AAACTATGATGCTATAAAAATGCTGCACTCACTATGCCAGCAAATTTGGAAAACTCAGCAGTAGCCACAGGACTGGAAAATGTGAATTTTCATTCCAATCCCAAAGAAAGGCAATGCCAAATAATGTTCAAACTACCATACAGTTGCACTCATCTCACACACTAGCAAGTTAATTCTCAAAATTCTCCAAGCTAGGCTTCAATAGTATATGAACTGAAAGCTCCCAGATGTTCAAGTTGGATTTAGAAAAGGCAGAAGAACCAGAGATCAAATTGCGAACATATGTTGGATCATAGAAAAAGCAAGAGAATTCCAGAATAACATCTACTTCTGCTTCATTGACTATGCTAAAGCCTTTGACTGTGTGGATGACAACAAACTGTGGAAAATTCTTAAAGAGATGGGAATACCAGACCACCAGACTTGCCTCCTGAGAAATCTGTATGCAAGTCAAGAAGCAACAGATAGAACCTCACATAGAACAAAGGACTGGTTCAAAATTGGGAAAGGAGTATATCAAAGCTGTATATTATCAACCTAATTATTTAACTTACATACAGAGTATATCATGGGAAATTCAAGTCTAGATGAAGCACAAGCAGAAATCAAGATTGCCGGGAGAAATATCAATAACCTCAGATATGTAGATGACACCACCTTTATGACAGGAAGTGAAGAGGAACTAAAGAGCCTCTTGATGAAAGTGAAAGAGGAGAGTGAAAAAGCTGGCTTAAAACTCAACATTTGAAAAACAAAGGTCATGGCATCTGATCCCATCACTTCATGACAAATAGATGGAGAAACAATGAAAACACTGACAGACTTTTTTTTCTTGGGCTTCAAAATCACTGCAGATGGTGACTGATACCACAAAATTAAAAGATGCTTGCTCCTTGGAAGAAAAGCTATGACAAACCTAGACAACATCTTAAAAATCAGAGACATCACTTAGCTGACAAAGGTCCATATAGTCAAAGCTCTGGTTTTTCCAGTAGTCATATGTGGATGTGAGAGTTGCACAATAAAGAAAGCTGAGCACTAAATAATTGATGCTTTTGAACTGTGGTGTTGGAGAAAACTCTTGAGAGCCCCTTGGACTGCAGGGAGATCCAGCCAATTCATCCTAAAGGAAATCAGTCCTGAATGTTCATTGGAAGGACTGATGTTGAAGCTGAAACTCCAATACTTTGGCCACCTGATGCAAAGAGATGACTCATTTGAAAACTCTCTGACACTGGGAAAAATTGAAGGCAAGAGGAGAAGGGGACGAACAGAGGATGAGATGGTTGGATGGCATCACCAACTCAATGGACATGAGTTTGAGTAAACTACGGAAGTTGGTGATGGACAGGGAGGCCTGGCGTGCTTTGGTTCATGGAGTCACAAAGAGTTGGACATGACTGAGAGACTGAACTGAGCTGAACTGAACTGAATTATAGCTGAGGGCTTCCCTAGTGGCTCATTGATAAAGAAACCACCTGCAATGCAGGAGTTGTGTATGTGATCCCTGGGTTGGGAAAATCCCCAGGAGAAGGAAATGGTAACACACTCAAGTATTCTTGCCTGGGAAAATCCCATAGATAGAGCAGCCTGGCAGGCTGCATTCCATAGGGTTACAAAGAGTCAGACACAGCTTAGTGACTAAATGTCATTAAAGCTCTAGCTGACTGTTGAAACTTCAGGTCTCAGCAAACTCATCTCATTATTTCAATGTGATAATTATTTTAACAATGTGATAATAATTAGCATGCCAGGGATATTTCTAGGTATTAGGGAGGTTGTAGGGAGAGAACACTTCAAAGAACATTCTTTCTAAAAGCAAAAGATACACAAAATGAATATATAAGGAAACTAGATGTAAATAATTTATGTAAAGATGACAAGCTAGTAATAGGATAGGGTATGAAACTTAAATTACATTTAAGAATACTATTGTTATAAGGAAGACAATGTCTTCTTCACTAGACAATGAATGAAATTTAATTTTCAAGACAACAACTTTTTCAGGAAGCCTCTTTGATAATTGTATCTTGAGTTTAATATTTATGTATCCTCACATATACACATACATGTCTGTATATAATATAACAATATATATACACATATGTGCAACAGAGATTTACATATGTGTCTTCCACAAGACACAAATATACATGTATCTTGTAGAAAACACATACCAGTTCAGTTCAGTTCAGTTCAGTCCCTCAGTTGTGTCCAATTCTTTGCGACCCCATGAATCGCAGCACGCCAGGCCTCCCTGTCCATCACCAACTCCCGGAGTTCACTCAGACTCACGTCCATCAAGTCAGTGATGCCATCCAGCCATCTCATCCTCTGTCATCCCTTTCTCCTCCTGCCCCCAATCCCTCCCAGCATCAGAGTCTTTTCCAATGAGTCAACTCTTCACATGAGGTGGCCAAAGTACTGGAGTTTCAGCTTTAGCATCAGTCCTTCCAAAGAAATCCCAGGGCTGATCTCCTTCAGAATGGACTGGTTGGATCTCCTTGCAGTCCAAGGGACTCTCAAGAGTCTTCTCCAACACCACAGTTCAAAAGCATCAATTCTTCAGTGCTCAGCTTTCTTCACGGTCCAACTCTCACATCCATACATGACCACTGGAAAAACCATAGCCTTGACTAGATGGACTTTTGTTGGCAAAGTAATGTCTCTGCTTTTGAATACGCTATTTAGGATGGTCATAACTTTCCTTCCAAGGAGTAAGTGTCTTTTAATTTCATGGCTGCAGTCACCATATGCAGTGATTTTGGAGCCCCAAAAATAAAGTCTGACACTGTTTCCACTGTTTCCCCATCTATTTCCCATGAAATGATGAGACCAGATGCCATGATCTTCGTCTTCTGAATGTTGAGCTTTAAGCCAACTTTTTCACTCTCCTCTTTCACTTTCATCAAGAGGCTTTTTAGTTCCTGTTCACTTTCTGCCATAAGGGTGGTGTCATTTGCATATCTGAGGTTATTGATATTTCTCCCGGCAATCTCGATTCCAGCTTGTGCTTCTTCCAGCCCAGTGTTTCTCATTATGTACTCTGCATATAAATTAAATAAGCAGGGTGACAATATACAGCCTTGACATACTCTTTTTCCTATTTGGAAACAGTCTGTTGTTCCATGTTCACTTCTAACTGTTGCTTCCTGACCTGCATACAGGTTTCTCAAGAGGCAGGTCAGGTGGTCTGGTATTCCCATCTCTTTCAGAATTTTCCAGTTTATTGTGATCCACACAGTCAAAGGCTTTGGCACAGTCAATAAAGCAGAAATAGATGTTTTTCTGGAACTCTCTTGCTTTTTCCATGATCCAGAGGATGTTGGCAATTTGATCTCTAGTTTTTCTGCCTTTTCTAAAACCAGCTTGAACATCTGGAAGTTCATGTTTCATGTATTGCTGAAGCCTGGCTTGGAGAATTTTGAGCATTACTTTACTAGAGTGTGAGATAAGTGCAATTATGAGGTAGTTTAAGCATTCTTTGGCATTGACTTTCTTTGGGATTGGAATGAAAACTGACCTTTTCCAGTCCTGTGGCCACTGCTGAGTTTTCCAAATTTGCTGGCATATTGAGTGCAGCACTTTCACAGTATCATCTTTCAAGATTTGAAATAGGTCCACTGGAATTCCATCACCTCCACTAGCTTTGTTCATAGTGATGCTTTCTGAGGCCCACTTGACTTCACATTCCAGGATGTCTGGCTCTAGGTGAGTGATCACACCATCGTGATTACAAGTGGTTCAGTTCAGTTCAGTTCAGTCACTCAGTGGTGTCCAACTCTTTGCGACCCCATGAATCGCAGCATGCCTGGCCTCCCTGTCCATCACCAACTCCCAGAGTTCACTCAGACTCATGTCCATCGAGTCAGTGATGCTATCCAGCCACCTCGTCTTCTGTCGTCCCCTTCTCCTTCTACCCCCAATCCCTCCCAGCATCAGAGTCTTTTCCAATGAGTAAATTCTTCGCATGAGGTGGCCAAAATACTGGAGTTTCAGCTTTAGCATCATTCCTTGCAAAGAACTCCCAGGGCTGATCTCCTTTAGAATGGACTGGTTGGATCTCCTCACAGTCCAAGGGACTCTCAAGAGTCTTCTCCAACACCACAGTTCAAAAGCATCAGTTCGGTGCTCAGCTTGTAACTATTTATTTAAATAGCCTATATGATGCTTCAACTACAGTTCAGTTCAGTCATTCAGTCGTGTCCGACTCTTTGCAACCCCATGGACTGCAGAACATCTGGCTTCCCTGTCCATTACAAACTCCTGGAGCTTGTTCAAACTCACATCCAGTGATACCATCCAACCATCTCATCCTCTGTTGTCCCCTTCTCCTCCTGCCTTCAATCTTTCCCAGCATCAGGGGCTTTTCTGAGTCAGTAGTTCGTTTCAGGTGGCAAAAATATTGGAGCTTCAGCTTCAGCATTTGTCTTTCCAATGAATATTCAGGGTTGGGTTCTTTTAGGATTGGCTGGTTTGATCTCCAAGGGACTCTCAAGAATGTTCTCCAGCACCACAGTTCAAAAACATCAATTCCTTGGTGCTCAGCTTTCTTTATGGTTCAACTCTACATCGATACATGACTACTGGAAAAACCATACCTTTGACTATATGGGCATTTGTTGGCAAAGTAAAGTCTCTGCTTTTTAATATGCTGTCTAGTTAGTCTTAGCTTTTCTTCCAAGGAGCAAGTGTCTTTTAATTTCATGGCTGAGTCACCATCTGCAGTGATTTTGGAGCCCAGGAAAATAAAATCTGACACTCTTTCCCTTGTTTCCCAGTCTATTTGCCTTGAGGTGATGGGACTGGATTCCATGATCTTCATTTTTGAATGTTGAGTTTTAAGCCAGCTTTTTTACCCTCCTCTTTCACTTTCATCAAGAGGCTCTTTAGTTTCTCTTCTCTCTGCCATAAGGGTCTGTTAAGAAGTGGGTAATCTGGACAGGATCTTTAATGGAGTGAAGAGAGATATTGCACAAAAGGATTCCAGTTGTATTTATTTATGCAAATATTTCACTCACTCACTCATGCAAGTATTTGTAAATCCCAAGAAAAAGCATACTTATAAATATCTTTACTGGCAATATCTGGAAATACCACCAGAGGGTAATGCTTCTACAAGTAAAACATTTTCTGTTTTCTTAAAAACTTATTATAATTAATTGATTCTTTTAAAAATTTAATGGTGCACTTGTTTGCTAATTCTAACTTCTGTTCAGGGTTGTTTTGACATAGTTGATTTATTTCCTCATAATGGGTTGTATCTTCCTTGTTCTTTGCATGCTTTGTAGTAGTTGATAGGATACCTGACATTCTGAATTTTACCTTCCCAAGTGGTAAATAATCTTTTATTCCTCTAAATATTCTTGAGTTTTGTTTAAAGATGTACTTAAATTACTTGAGAACATTTAATTTCTTCTGTACTTTTTTTTAACATCTCACATGTTAAATTTGGCCATTGATTCCATTTAAACCACTGTGGTCCAAACAAAAGCCATCCTCAGGTCAGATTTGAGAAACACAGGGATAGTCCTTTGAAGGGGGGAAAAAAACTCACTTAATTACCGTATGACCCAGAAATCAGGCATATACCCTGAGAAAACCATAATTCAAAAAGACACATGTACCCCAATGTACATTGCAGCACTGTTTACAATAGCCAAGACATGGATGCAATCTAGATGTCCATCAACAGATGAATGGATATAGAAAATTTGGCACATATATGCAATTGAATATTACTCAGTCATAAAAAGGAACTAAATTGGGTCATTTGTAGTGATGTGGATGTACCCAGAGTCTGTCATATAGAGTGAAGTAAGTCAGAAAGAGAAAAACAAATGTGTTAATGCATATATATGGAATCTAGGAAAATGGTACTGATGAACCTGTCTTCAGGGCAGGAATAGAGATGCAGATGTAGAGAAGGGACTTGTGGAGAGTGGGAGCGGGAGGGTGGGATGAGTTGGAAGAGTTGCATTGACATGTATGTGTGTGTGTGTGTGTGTGTGTGTGTGTGTATAAAACCACTTGTAAAATAGAAAGCTAGTATGCTTTGTTTTTAAGATTTGTTAAGTGTAACTGGGAATAGTGCTCAGTCTAGGGCTAATTATTCCCAAGGATTGAGGCAAATTCTTTCTGTGTACTCTACATGAAGCTTCTGAATCTTGAGGTTTTTTGTCTGGCTGATGGGAACAGGCATTACTTACAATCCCTTGATAGTCCCAGTGTCTAATCTTTTCAGGAGATTCTTTCTTCAGCTTCAAGTAGTTTTCTCACATACATGGATTGATCAATACACCAGGGGACCTTCCACAAATCTCCATGGTTCTCTCTCTGTGCAGCTCTATCTTCTTTGGTACTCTATTGTGTCAGCTTTAGCTACAGTGTTCTTTGTAGGTTCTCATCTCTGTCTCTTCCTGAGCAGCCCTTCTGTGCCATGGTCTGGAAACCATTCCAAGGCAGTCGTCTTGGGTAATAGAAAGGCTCGTCTCTCAAGCATCACTGTCTTTCATTGCCTCATGTCCAGCGTCTTGCAAACTATTGTTTCACATATTTGTCTGTTTTTCTCTTATTCCAGATGGGAGGGTAAACATCATGTTTTTCCTGGTATTTCATCTTGGCCAGAGTGGAAGTCATTCCTATACTTTTAAATTAAAGATTCCTGATGACTTTTTTTGTTGTGTCATTCTTCATATTCATTCATTCAAAATGTATGGAATAATTGCAATGAACCACAATAACGCTAAGGATATAAATTTGATTCTCCAACTCAACAAATTAAGCCCAGAAATGTTTAGACACAGAGGTAGGGAAGTAGATTTTTTCCCTACAACTTAGTTCTCCTTTTTTTAAAAAAAAAATTTAAATGATTTTAAGGAATCTAAATATTTTATGCTGACAAAAGTCGTGATGATTTTAAAGTTAAGGCTGCTCTAGAACAAAGACAATTTCATTTATTTCTTTAGTTTAGAAGGGTAATGTGGAATTATTGAACATTACAGAGCTGAACTTCTCAAACTTTAACATACATGAAGCATTTTCTTTTTCTTTTTTGTAAAATGCTGAATTCTGGTCTTAGGTGAGGTCAGGCATGCTGCCTTTGTAATGAACTCCCAGAGGATGCAAATATTTCTAGGTACTCTGTTTGGTTTTGTGAATAAGAGTCATCTGTGGACTCCATATAAATTTTTAGCAAAAAATAAGGATGGAAACAAGATTACAAGAGACATTAAATGTGATGCTATTGATCTCTTTATAGCCGGGAGCTGTAAAGTCATAGAGCAGTGAGTTGTAAACATGCGAGCCTATGTATTGCCTATCCATATATTTCCATAGCCTGACGTAGTCTGCTGGCTTATAGCACCTTTTCAATAAAATTTTGTTGAAGAACATTGGGGTAGTAAAGTTTCCTTGGAGAAATTTAATCCCATGATTCTTAATTCGGAGGGGTCATATCTACCCTTGTAAAAATCTGTAAAAAGCACTTGTTGATAAGCACCAAATTTTTATCCAAGTGAATGTCTATATGCAGCTCCTAAAGTCCTTTCACAAGCCATCTAGGAATTTTTAAACCTCTTAATTTTTATGCACACTGACCCTGTTAATGAACAGAAATCTTAAATTATTGACCAAAACCCCAGGGTTGATCACTGGCAGAATTTTTATTATCTCCTGAGTCTGTTAACTTTCAGTGATTTTTTTCCCCCTCTTGTATTACACTATACATTTTTTTCTAAGAGGAATACATTTTCCACTCCCAAAAAAGAGGATGGACTTCATTGTGTAAAACTAAATGAGTTGACCACTGGGAGTTGTAATTTTGTCTTGGATTTACTGGCCTGGGAATCTACAGTGTAAGCATGTGCTGTTCCCTAGGGGAATTGCTTCAGTACAACCAGGACCACCTGTTCTAAATGCTTATTTGAGCAGCACTCAGGACCAAAGGGGATGGAAATGTTAATGAGAAACTCTCTTTAGGCAAAGGAAGATGTGGAGTTTATACTTTTATCCAGATGACTTTAGCACATCGATTTTTGCCTTCTGAGATATAAAAAATAATTGGCATCATTCTCTCACTCTCTCATTCCCAGTGGGAGTTACATAGTTATAGCAACTGCCTGTGAGCCATAAAAAATGGACACTAGACACTGACCCATCAGCTTATGAACAATGGGTATGTAACAATGTTTTCAAAACAACTTTAAATGAAAAATCTGACATGAATGGACTTGCTGAGATTCAGTCATATTTGGGGAGCTGTACTGAAATTGGGACAAAGTTAGAAATAAACATCTATGCATGTGCCAACAACAAGAGGCAGCCCAAGGAGGATCTCAGGGAGGCTGCTTTCTTGTGTGTGTCAGGAGCCCATGTTTCAGGATTTTCCCCAACAACAAAATATAGGAAGAATATCCCTAGGAGCTATTTTGATGAACTTATAAAAGCTAGATCACTGTGCTGACAATTTGGAGCAAAACCCCACAGTGCCCTGCAGCAAAAGTGCATGTGAAAATATCTAGACACAGAAAGTTTCCATGTTTCATGTTCCAACAATTGCTTCCATGTTGATCTCTTTAATGTCTTTTAAAATGTGAGTTCTGGTTCGGTACCACCAACTCATGTAAGCCATTCAACAATTTGTCACTCATTTATTAAGATGTAAATTTGATTCTTACTCATTTATTTAATAGTTTCCTAGTTTAATCTATTGATTTTTTAAAGCTTTTTTTGCTAGTCTTGAACTGGGTCATCAGAATAACTCTTCACATTTAACCAGAGTCATTAAAAGTAAATAGACATTTGAGAATAGTGTAATTGGTTGTGAAGGCATTTTCAAGGTGGAAAGGCCAAAGGTGGCAAGGCATGTCCATGTGGGTATGCTGTCTTTGAGACCCGACTTACTCAGCAGTTCTCAAGAACAACTAAAGACTTCCTATAGCTTCAGGCACTAATTTGTCCAAAGACTGTTGTAAGACTTTGGCTAAAGAAAACCAGAAAGCCTATGAAAACATGGCTTACTAATAACACATCCCAGCTGTTCACTCCCTGTTAAAAAGTAGAGAATGACGTGTTTTGGAACAGCTTAAGTACTCTGCTGGGTATGTTTTCAGGACTCCATCAAGTCTTAACAGCATGAGTGTTGTTCATTTTAATTGGGTTGTATAGTTAAAACTTGTCTCAGAACCCAGAATTTTGCTATTGATATGTCATGTTTGGTATATCACTTTCTGTTTTTTGGGCATTGTGATCTCTGTGATTTTCTAACTCACATAACTCAAACAGGAAGGTATCTTTATTTCTTCTGTTAAACCCTATGTTCTTTGAAGACCATTTATTACTCATCTTTGCTTTACTTGGAATGATAGTCCCCCAGTAGTTGCATGCATTAAAGCATGCACAAGAACCACCTAGAATGTTTGTTATATCACAGATCAGTTGAATGCCACCTAAAAGATTATAATTTTGCTGATCTGGACTGAAGCCCAAGAATCTGCATTTCTAATGAACATCTTGCTGCCAATTCTGAGACTACACTATGAGGAGTGCTGCTCTGGAGTCTTGGCAAAATCTCTATTCATATCAGATAGTACTATATCTAATACACTGAAATGGAATTAATACATAATATAAACCTCCCCCACACCTATTTTTAATTCAATATAATGCTTTAATTATAATGTAGAAATAAATTATAAAATAAATTAAGAAAATCATTTATCATAAATAAGCATTTCAGTGTTAAATACTTGTGTCACCTTGAATATTAGTAACAAATTCAGCCACCCAGCCATAATGCCTTTTGTTATGTGACTTTCTGAAATAATAAACAATTCTAGTTAGAGCACCAAATAAAACAAAGGGCATAATTCTGTCAATGTGTATGGTAGTTGCTACTAAAGCAGTGTAAAAAAGAATCTTTGCATATATATACAAAAATGGGGCTACGTTTTAGGCTTAAGTTTTTCTTAGCACATTTTTCTTCACAAGAGTCAGATGAGATCTGAGACATCACTTCATTGTGTGAGACTATGCAGCATGGTGCAGTGTCAGTTGCTCTGTCATGTCCAATTCTTTGTGACTCCCATGGACTGTACCCCACCAGGCTCCTCTGTCCACAGAATCCTCCAGGCAAGAATACTGGAGTGGGTAGCCGTTCCCTTCTCCAGAGGATCTTCCTGACCCAGAGATGAAATGCAGATCTCCTGCATTGTAGATAGATTCTTTACCATTTGAGCCACCAGGGAAACCTGGTGTTTTAGGACCTCTACAATTCCAGGTCCCCACCCACTAAACACCAGTAGTGCACCCCAAGCATTGTGATAACCCAAATGTCCTTCAAATTTCCCTAAGGGCAAGATCAGACATATCTGAAATAGAATATCATACAAAATGCCTTGAAGATAATAGGTAATTTAATTTTTTTTCAGTTGAAGATAAACACTCTCCCATGGCAAGTGGAGATTGGTAATTGAACACTTTTTTTCTCAAAATGTACTGAATCAAGTGACTTTTTTATTTTTTTAAGATAAAACCCAACAACAATGATCAATCACATTTTTCTTTACCCTGGCTACTTTTTAAGAACAGGTTATTGGACATCTTCATCATTGTACATTTATATCTTTATGTCAACCAGCTTATAAATCAGCTGACACACATGAGCAGACTTTTGGTCATGTTCATTGAGTTGGGAAAATGTCATGATGCCAACTGCATGCAGCTGTGGTCTACACCTAGGGTGACAGTGTGTCCTATTCTGCCTCTGACAGTTCTGGTTTACACCTGTGGTTCTGGTGTAATTATCAATAATTACATTCATTGTCAAAAGTGTCTCTATTTGGACAATAAATTATATTGTCACCCTAGTTATACCTCACTAACAATTCCAGGTGCTGAAAAGCTTGTCTTTTTTTCCTGTGTAATGTAAGAAAAAGTTTCCAAATGTGAACACCATGGTGAGTTCTTCTGCGATAAAACAAGGCTGGACAATGAAGTACTACAGTCAATAATTTCTTATGTTCTTTCTGTATTTCCATGACTTTCTTGTATTATGATTGCATATAATAATATCACTCAGAACATTGAATGTTGTTATCTTCTTCCTCTGAAATTTCATGGCTAAACTGAGATTCACTGAGAGAAGCAAAGAGGTTATTGATTTTCTTTACTCCAAAGTTTTGAGAATGGTAGTCCATATCTAACTGAAGAATTCAGTCTGATCTCAGAAAGAAACTAGGATCCTAATCTGCCCATTTAGTGGTTTCAACATCAGGCTTGTGGCCTCAAGATTCATTTCTGAGGTAAGTCTGGGAACCCACAAATCTCCTAAGTACAACCTTTCTCTGATTGCCTAGATCCCATGGCTGGATTTCTGCCTTGGTTTCCTGAAGAAGTGAAGTAAAATTTGTTCAGTTGTGTCTGACTCTTTGCGACCCTATAGACTGTAGCCTTCCAGGCTCCTCTGTCTGTGAATTCTCCAGGCCAGAATACTGAAGTGGGTAGCTGTTCCCTTCTCCAGGCGATCTTCCCAAACAAAGGATCAAACCAAGGTCTCCCACATTGCAGGAGGATTATTTGCTGTCTGAGCCACCAGGAAGCCCAAGAATACTGGAGTGGGTAGCCTATCTATTCTCCAGCAGATCTTCCTGACACAGGAATTGAACTGGGGTCTCCTGCATTGCAGATGGATTCTTTACCAGCTGAGATACTAGTGAAGCCCTGGTTTCCGGAGTCTGCTCCAACTCTTCCTACTGAATCTCATCCTCTTTGGCAACAGTTCAAATACACTGTACTCTTTCTTCTCTTTTCTGCTTGAACATGGTCCTTCTTCTTGTCCCATACACCATCCCCAAACTGAGTCAGAGTACATTCTTAATTAGTCCATTATGTAATTATCCCAGTAAGAGTACCTGTCAGAAAAAAAAAAAAAAAAAAGACAAAGAGAAGTAATTGCCTTAGGTTCAAATAGTTTATGTAATTGTGAACTTAGGTCAGCTCTTATTTTCTTTTAGCCTCATTTTTCTCAAAGTAACCTATAGATAGTAATTATCTGAGATAAGAATCAAATGACACAAATTTGTAAAATGCCTAGAACTCAGTGGTGTTCAATGGGGCAGAACCTGGAACAAATACTGTGTATAAGAGTAATAGGAATCATCTCTTCTGACAGTGGTAAAGACTGAATTTATGCACTATTTTATAGACTTCAAAGGCTAAAATTAGAACTTGGATCCTTTGGAACCTAGGAGTTAATGTGGCATTTAGGAATTTGTTTGACTCAGAATTTTCATATATCATCAAGATGGACGAGTACAATTAACATTTACAACTCTTAGAGAGGCATTGGAAAAGTATAAGAACACATAGACCCTGTAAGAAGGCCCCTTTAAATGAACAATTCAAAGAAATAGAGAAAACAATAGAATGAGAAAGACTAAAGATCTCTTCAAGAAAATTGGAGATATCAAGGGAATATTTCATGCAAGGAGAGGCATGGTAAAGGACAGAAATGGTAAAGACTTAAAAGAAGAAGAGATTAACAAGAGGTGGCAAGAATAAACAGAACTATACAAAAATTTCTTAATGATCTAGATAACCATGATGGTGTTGTCGTTAACCTAGAGCTAGACGTCCTGGAGAGTGAAGTCAAGTTGGCCTTAGGAAGCATTACTACAAACAAAGCTAGTGGAGATTATGGAATTCCAGCTGCATTATTTCAAATCCTGAGAGATGATGCTGTTAAAAGTGCTGCACTCAATATGTCAGCAAATTCGGAAAACTCAGCAGTGGTCACAGGGCTGGAAAAGGTCAGTTTTCATTTCAATTCCAAAGATTGTTCAAGCTACAATATAATGGAGTTCATTTCACACACTAGCAAGGTAATGCTCAAAATCCTTCAAGCTAGGCTTTATCAGTGTGTGAACTAAGAACTAGCAGATGTACAAGCTGGGTTTCAAAGAAACAGAGGAATCAGAGATCAAATTGCCAACATTTATTGGATCATAGAGAAAGCAAAGGAGTTCCAGAAAAACATTTACCTTTTCATCATAGATTAAGCTAAAGCCTTTGACTGTGTAGATCTCAGCAAACTGGAAAATTCTTTAAGAGACGGGAGTACCAGACTGCATTACCTATCTCCTGAGATACCTGTTTGTGGGACAAGAAGAAACACTTAGAACTGGACATGGAACAACTGACAAAATTGGGCAAGGGGTATGACAAGACTGTATACTGTCACTCTGCTTATTTAACTTATATGCAGAGTACACCATGAGAAATGCCAGGCTGGGTGAATCACAAGCTGGAATCAAGATTGCTGGGAGAAATATCAACAACATCAGATATACAGATATACCACTCTAATGGCAGAGTGTGAAGAGAAACTAAAGAGCCTCTTGATGAAGATGACAGAAAAGAGTGAAAAAGCTGGCTTGAAGCTCAACATTCAAAAACCTAAGATCATGATATCTGGTCAGGCTCATTACTTCATAGCACATAGAAGAAAACTTGGCAACAGTGGCAGATTTTCTTTTCCTGGGTCCCAAAATCACTGCGGACAGTGACTGTAGCCATGAAATTAAAAGACACTTGCACCTTGTAAGGAAAGTTATGACCAACCTTGACAGCATATTAAAAAGCAGAGACATTACTTTGCCAACAAAGGTCTGTCTAGTCAAGGTTATGGTTTTTCCAGTGGTCATGTATGGATGTGAGAATTGGACTATAAAGAAGGCTGAGCACCGAAGAATTGATGCTTTTGAACTGTGGTGTTGGAGAAGACTCTTGAGAGTCCCTTGTACTGAAAGGAGATCCAACCAGGCCATCCTAAAGGAGATCAGTCCTGGGTGTTCATTGGAGGGACTGATGTTGAAGCTGAAACTCCAATACTTTGGCCACCTGATGCGAACAGCTGACTCATTGAAAAAGACCCTGATGCTGGGAAAGATTGAGGGCAGGAGAAGAAGGGGACAACAGAGGATGGGATGGTTGGATGGCATCACCGACTCGATGGACATGGGTTTGGGTGGACTCTGGGAGTTGGTGATGGACAGGGAAGCCCGGCGGGCTGCAGTTTATGGGTTTGCAAAGATTCAGACATGACTGAGTGACTGAACTGAACTGAACTGCACCTTGGAAGGAAAATTATGACAAATTTTGTCATACAAAGGTATGACAAACTTTAAAGGAAAGGTATGCTGCTGCTGCTAAGTAGCTTCAGTAGTGTCCAACTCTGGGCGACCCCAGAGACGGCAGCCCACCAGGCTCCCCCGTCCCTGGGATTCTCCAGGCAAGAACACTGGAGTGGGTTGCCATTGCCTTATCTGAGAAAAGGTATGACAGCATACTAAAAAGCAGAGTCATCATATTTCCAATAAAGGTCCATATAGTCAAAACTATGGTTTTTCTAGTGGCTTTGTCTGAAGAACTGATATTTTCAAACTGTGATGCTGGAGAAGATTCTTAAGAATCTTTTAGACTGCAGGATCAAACCAGTCAATTTTAAAGGGAATCTACCCTGGATATTCATTGGAAGGACTGATACTAAAGCTGAAGATCCAATTCTTTGGCTATCTGATGCGAAGAGCCAACTCACTGGAAAATACCCTGATGCTCAGAAAGACTGAAGGCAAAAGAAGTGGGAGGCAGAGGATGAGATGGTTAGATAGCACCATCAACTCAATGGACATGAATCTGAGCAACCTCTGGGAAACAGCTGAGGACAGAGGAGCCTGACTTGCTGCTGTTCATGGTGTTGCAAAGAGAAGGAAATGACTTACTGCCTGAACAATGACAACAAAACCCTGTTAATCTAAGAAGGAACATAAAGGTTGATACATGGGGGAAAAAAAAAAAGATTAAAAGCTATTTGGTGACCTCAGGTCACCATGCCCTACCTTGCATTAAAACTGACCTCCCAAAGAGGAGGATAGAAATGTTGGGTGATTGAACAAGCATAACAAGCATAGCACAAAGTCATTTTCTTTCCATATAGTAGCATGTTTCCACTTCTCAGTATTTGAGGCAGATAGCAAACATTCATTAGGAGCATAAATATTAATATCAGTACTAACAGTTTTTTCATTAAAGATAATTCTCTAGATTCAGATTTTATGGCTATTCTTACTACAAAGCTCTAGCTGAGAAAAGAGTCTCACAGCATTGTTTTAACAAATCATGTTTCAATCATACAAGTACTAAATCCAACACCTTTCCAGTAACAAGAAACTTTAGTTCATTGATATCTAATAGAAATTTCGGCTATGATGAAAATATTCCATATCTGTGCTCTCCAATATGGTAGCAAATAGTCACATGTGGCTATTGACTGCTTGAAATGTGGCTAATGTGGACGAGGACCTGAATTTTCAAATTTAGCAAACTCAAATTTAAATTGTCCCTATGATATTGAGTAGCTCAGCACTAGAGGGATCATCTTGGGCAGCAACATCAACTTGTTAATAATATCTATCCCCTACTTTTCTGCATACCTATTAGATTTCATATTGCATTTTTATTATAACCTTCTCTTTGTTTCTTTGCATTCAAAGCTGCTACAGTCATTCATTTTAATCAGGTTTCTCCTGCATGAAATTCACTGGAGTGATTGGCAGCACAAAAATGAAACTTACTTTGACTTTCATAGCAGTTGCAATATTAGTTCCCTTTGGAGAACAGTCCCAACTGATGACCTGTTTGTGCTAGTCTTCTTAGTGGTTTCAATAAGAACTGTGGAAGCTTGATACATTGCACACTAAAGGGATGGAAATACTGTGTCCAAGGGCTTCCTGTCAGGGTTGTGTACAATTCCCTATAACCCAGCCAGAAAGCACGAGATACCCTACTACATAACCTGAATCCTGATTGAAGACATAGTTTAAGATATTGGCCAGTCTTTTGATAATATTCTTATAGGGATCAGTGATAAATGTTCTTGTCTCTTTGATCATATAAACAGTAAATGACCCCCATTAAATTCAATAAAGACTTTCCTTTGCTAAACCAATGAAAATCTCATGTTCTGTTGGAAGAGGTCTAGTCAGTGAGTCATGGATGGTAATTCCAACAATTCTGGAAATGTTAGTCCTCCAGAAGTCCTTGTCAATGTTAACTGCTGCTGCTGCTAAATCGCTTCAGTAGTGTCCGACTCTGTGCGACCCCATAGACAGCAGCCCACCAGGCTCCCCCGTCCCTGGGATTCTCCAGGCAAGAACACTGGAGTGGGTTGCCATTTCCTTCTCCAATGCAGGAAAGTGAAAAGTGAAAGTGAAGTCACTCAGTCATGTCCGACTCTTAGCGACCCCATGGACTGCAGCCTTCCAGGCTCCTCCATCCACGGGATTGTCCAGGCAAGAGTACTGGAGTGGGGTGCCATTGCCTTCTCCAGTCAATGTTAACAAATACCTCTTAATCTTGCATACCAGTAAATTCCATTTAAAACCCTTTGCGAAAAATCAATCACAGTTTACCTGTTTGAGAAACAAGATGATTCTATTGTCATCAAAATGATTTCTTAAGTTATATACTTATTTTGATAGTTATTTATGCTCTCTTTCTATATCCTTACATGATTTTTATGTAACATGAAATATTTGTAGTGTTTTGGTAGAAAAATCCATTGAATCTATAGGTTTATTTAATTGAATAGAAAGTGGTTGAGAACATCAGAGGAAAGAAAGTGTATTTCAGATAAAATAAAATAAATTATAGCACCCAAAACCCTGTAAAGTGGGTTAATATTACATATTCTATATCCTCTTTATTTTCCTACAAAGCAATCAAAGAAAGTGAAATATCTTTTTTTTTTTTTTAACAGAGTGAAGTAAGCCAGAAAGAAAAATACCAATACAGTATACCAACCCATATATATGGAATTTAGAAAAATGGTAATGATAACCCTGTATGTGAGACAGCAAAAGAGACACAGATGTATAGAATGGTCTTTTGGACTCTGTGGGAGAGGGAGAGGGTGGGATGAGGGAGGGAGGGAGAGGGTGGGAGAATGGCATTGAAACATATATAATATCATATAAGAAATGAATTGCCAGTCAAGGTTCAATGCAGGATACAGGATTCTTAGGGCTGGTGCACTGGGATGACCCAGAGGGATGGTACAGGGAGGGAGGTGGGACGGGGGTCCAAGATGGGGAACACGTGTACACCTGTGGCGGATTCATGTTGATGTATGGCAAAACCAATACAATATTGTAAAGTAATTAGCCTCCAATTAAAATAAATAAATTTAAATTAAAAAAAATAAATAAATAAAAGTGAAATATCAAGTAGATTTCCTTTTAAAAAATGTGAGTAACTAGAATCTATATTATAGCATTTAGTAAATATTTCAGCAATGTGGTAATTATCCCTAACTGATGCTAAAAAAAAAAAACCCTGAAATTTGTTGTAGGTTAGTACTCTTGCCTGGAAAATCCCATGGACAGAGGAGCCTGGTGGGCTGCAGTCCATGGGGTCACTGGGAGTCGGATACAACTGAGTGACTTCACTTTCACTTTTCACTTTCCTGCATTGGAGAAGGAAATGGCAACCCACTCCAGTGTTCTTGCCTAGAGAATCCCAGGGACGGGGGAGCCTGATGAGCTGCCATCTATGGGGTCGCACAGAGTCAGACACGACTGAAGCGACTTAGCAGCAGCAGCATGAAACGTAGCAATTATATTTCAGTCATTAGACTGGATATTCTCAAACTCTGAGATCCCTGTAGATTAGATTATTATTCAACAAGTGTTCACTCCCAGCCCACTCACTTTCAGTGGAAGACTGTACTGCTCAACTCCATTAATTTGGGGCTTGACTGGTTCTAACCAATGGAATGTGAGTGAAAGTGACATTGTGACTGATGTGAGCCTATGTGTTCAGAAACATCATGTTTCCATTTCTGATTCTACCATGAGAAAATCATGTGTCAACTTGCCAGAATGAGGTATGTGGAAGAGACTTGAACCCAACCTGTAGACAGAAACACAGCTGCCCAGCTCAGACCAGATTTGCTGAAAAGAAATGCAAAAAAGCAAAATGGCTGTCTGAGGAGGCCTTACAAATAGCTGTGAAAAGAAGAGAAGTGAAAAGCAAAGGAGAAAAGGAAAGATATACCCATTTGAATGCAGAGTTCCAAAGAATATCAAGAAGAGATAAGAAAGCCTTCTTCAGTGATCAATGCAAAGAAATAGAGGAAAACAACAGAATGGGAAAGATTAGAGATCTCTTCAAGGAAATTAGAGATAACAAGGTTTCATGCAAAGATGGGCTCAATAAAGGACAGAAACGATATGGACCTAACAGAAGCAGAAGATATTAAGAAGACGTGGCAAGAACACACAGAAGAACTGTAAAAAAAAGATCTTCATGACTCAGATAATCACAATGGTGTGATCACTCACCTAGAGCCAGACATCCTGGAATGAAAAGTCAAGTGGGCCTTAGAAAGCATCACTATGAATAAAGCTAATGGACGTGATGGAATTCCAGTGGAGCTATTTCAAATCCTGAAAGATGATGCTGTGAAAGTGCTGCACTCAATATGCCAGCAAATTTGGAAAACTCAGCAGTGGCCACAGGACTGGAAAAGGTCAGTTTTCATTCCAATCCCAAAGAAAGGCAATGCCAAAGAATGCTTAAACTACCACACAATTGCACTCATCTCACACGCTAGTAAAGTAATGCTCAAAATTCTCTAAGCCAGGCTTCAGCAATACATGAACTGTGAACTTCCAGATGTTCAAGGTGGTTTTAGAAAAGGCAGAGGAACCAGAGATCAAATTGGCAACATCCACTGGATCATCGAAAAAGCAAACGAGTTTCAGAAAAACATCTATTTCTGCTTTATTGACTGTGCCAAAGCCTTTGACTGTGTGGACCACAATAAACTGTGGAAATTTCTGAAAGAGAGGGGAATACCAGACCACCTGATCTGCCTCTTGAGTAAGTTGTATGCAGGTCAGGAGGCAACAGTTAGAACTGGACATGGAACAACAGACTTGTTCCAAATAGGAAAAGGAGTATGTCAAGGCTGTATATTGTCATCCTGTTTATTTAACTTATATGTAGAGTACATCATGAGAAACGCTGGGCTGGATGAAGGATGAAGCACAAGCTGAAATCAAGATTGCCAGGAGAAATATCAATAACCTCAGATATGCAGATGACACCATCCTTATGGCAGAAAGTGAAGAGGAACTAAAAAGCCTCTTGGTGAAAGTGAAAGAGGGAGTGAAAAAGTTGGCTTACAGCTCAACATTCAGAAAACAAAGATCATGGCATCTGGTCCCATCACTTCATGGGAAATAGATGGGGAGACAATGGAAACAGTGTCAGGCTTTATTTTTAGGGGCTCCAAAATCACTGTAGATGGTGACTGAAGCCATGAAATTAAAAGACGCTTACTCCTTGGAAGAAAAGCTATAACCAACCTAGACAGCATATTAAAAAGCAGAGACATTACTTTGCCAACAAAGGTCTGTCTAGTCAAGGCTTTGGTTTTTCCAGTGGTCATGTATGGATGTGAGAGTTGGACTGTGAAGAAAGCTGAGTGCCAAAGAATTGATGCTTTTGAACTGTGGTGTTGGAGAAGACTCTTGAGAGTTCCTTGGACTACAAGGAGATTCAACCAGTCCATTCTACAGGAGATCAGCCCTGGGTGTTCTTTGGAGGGAATGATGATAAAGTTGAAATTCCAATACTTTGGCCACCTCATGCGAAAAGTTGACTCATTGGAAAAGACTTTGATGCTGGGAAGGATTGGGGGCAGGAGGAAAAGGGGATGACAGAGGATGAGATGGCTGAGGATGAGATGGCTGAATGGCATCACCGACTCGATGGACATGAGTTTGAGTGAACTCCGGGAGCTGGTGATGGACAGGGAGGCCTGGCGTGCTGCAATTCATGGGGTCGCAAAGAGTCGGATACAACTGAGCGACTGAACTGAACGGAACTGAACCATTCTGTAATGGGAAAACGCATTTGTTGCTATCTGCCACTGAGATTTTTTGGTTGTTGTTTTTATGGTAATAATTGCCTGATATATTAAGAATGAGTCACTTTTAAAAAAACAATACTTTTGGCTCAGTGGGTAAAGTAAGTGAAAGTGAAAGTGAAGTCGCTCAGTCGTGTCCAACTCTTTGCGACCACATGGACTGTAGCCTACCATTCTCCTCTGTCCATGGGATTTTCCAGGCAATAGTACTGGAGTGGATTGCCATTTCCTTCTCCAGGGGATCTTCCAGACCCAGAGATCAAACCTGGGTCTTCCGCATTGTAGACAGACGCTTTACCGTCTGAGCCACCAGGGAAATCCTCTGCCTCCAATGCAGGAAATAAGAGACACAGGTTCCATCCCTGGGTTGGGAAGATCCTCTGGAGAAGAAAATAGCAATATTTTTTGCTCCAATATTCTTCCATGGAAAATTCCATGGACAGAGGAATCTGGGGGGTACAGTCCAAAGGATCACAAAGAGTTTGACATGACTGAATGACTAAGCACATACACACAAACGCACCTTTACCTAGTATGCTGCTGCTGCTGCTGCTAAGTCGCTTCAGTCATGTCCGACTCTGTGTGACCCCATAGACGGCAGCCCACCAGGCTCCCCCGTCCCTGGGACTCTCCAGGCAAGAACACTGGAGTGGGTTGCCATTTCCTTCTCCAATGCATGAAAGTGAAAAAATAAAGTGAAGTCTCTCAGTCGTGTTCACTCCTAGTGACCCTATGGACTGCAACCCACCAGGCCCCTCCATCCATGGGATTTTCCAGGCAAGAGTACTGGAGTTGGGTGCCATCACCTTCTCCATTTACCTAGTATAGTTGACCCTTTAACAACAATGAAAGGGGTTGGGGCACCAATCTTCTGCACAGTGGAAAATCCACTTTAACTCATAGTTTCCCCTCCTTACTATCAGTTTTGCATGGGGGATTCACCAACCAAATATTACATAATATTGTGACAGTCGTTAAAAAAATCTGCAAACAGATGGGCAAGCACAGTTCAAACTTGTGTTGTTCAAGGGTCAACAATTTAGGCACTGCGCCAGCATCTGTACTCTTTCTTCACTTTTATCTTCATATACTTTTCATCTCCTCTTCTGAAGATACTAGATACTATCAAAGAATATTATAGCTGCTTATAATTCAAACTACAGCCCTTACCTGGCAGTTTTATCACCACCTTGAAAATCCTTAGGAATGTAAATCCTCGGGTCCCGCCACAGACCAACTGCATCATTATCTCTGGGGATGGGGAACCAGAAATCTGTATTTTTAATGGTTCTTTGGGTTATTCTCTGCATACAGTAAAGTGCCCACTGTTTGCCAAGGACTGCTTCAGTTTCAGCACTGAAATTCACTCTTCTAGGGAAACCCCTCAGAAGATTGGTCACCTTTTAAGAGCCAATGTAGATTTCTACAGTACTGGGAAAGCATATTTCTCCTAAAATCCTGTTTTTCTAGAAATACTTCTGAAATACAGTCATACTTCATGTCTTTGGTGATGACCAAACAGGTATTTCCCTTGCTAAATCACAAAACTCCACAGGAGGGTAATTTGTGGAGTGTTTCCAAGTGGAATGGATTATCTCATGATGAAGGACAGCCTTCTCAGATGGAAGGGAACAAGGATTCCTAAGTTCCTCATCTATGCTCTGTGTCTAGAGTATAAATAAATATTTTCAGGTGAGACAGTTTTTGCAGTGAGCAGTAGAATAGAAGCTGGAGACACTGTGGGGTTAGATAAGGGACAAGGAAAAAGAAAACACTAAATATGTGTTTCTAAGACTTATAGTTTCACTGTAACAGGTCTTCTGTCTCAAATACGACTTTCCCCTTCTTCAGAAAGAGAATAGGACCCCTTTATCCTAATTTCCTTAGGCAGCTGTGGCATTAGCTTACTTGTGCTCATGGTACATTGGGGATGTGATTCCCTATGTAGGTTAAGCCTTGTGATATGCGGATTCTCTATTCTTGTTAACTTCTCTTAGCTTGAATTGGATCCCATCAGACTGGGGCCCAAAGCAACCTAATCATCTTTGGATAGAATCCATCTAAGAGTTCACCCAGTACCCTGAAGTTCCGCACATGAGCAGGAACCACAGGAAGCCCTTGGATCAAAGAGAGCCAAGAGAGCCTCTACTGGGCTGCAGGAACATCGTGTAATTTACCCAAACCATCTGCAAGTGACATAAATACCAGCCGCTTAGAACACCTGCACCAGATGACTCAGCACCAAGTTGGGAAACCAGCAGGGGGTTGAAATAAAAGAAAACAAAAACTTCAGTGACTGGAGCAAAACAAATCATCACATTTTGGTGCCAGCTGTACTGGAAAGGGAAAAAAAAAAGAAAGAAAATGAGTTGGCAAATTTTTAAGTCGACTTCCAGACAGAGAAATCTGCCAGCTGGACTTGTCAAAGTTTGTGACGGGTATGGGGGCAAAGGAGGGAGGTTTTAAAAAAGTCTCAAGAAATATAAAAATCCCAGAAACCTCCAAAAAGAGATTCAGGGCCCTAGATAAAGAGCAACTGCTTTTGAACTTAAGACAAAGTATAATGATTATGACCTAATAGAGATGGAGAAAGAGGGGCCCTTTTGATAGAGTGAGGAGAGAGTGAGCAGGTGAGGACATTGCATGCACCATGCCAGACGGAGCTTACCCAAGAAGTCCTAATGGGCCACTGCTTCTCAATTTATTTAGACATAATCCCTCACAGTTCTCAGAAAAATGCCCCTGCTACCCCAGGCACCATGAAGAAGGCCAGCCCCACAATTTTGAGACTTCACTAGGAAAAGAAAAACCTGATTTCCTGTGAGCTGTTCGAGTGAAAAAACCTCTGGAATTTCGATTACTCTGGGGTGCCTACTGTTTATAGCACTGACCTTATATTTTTTCTGGTAGGGAGCAGGATGTGATGAATGGTGGGCCCACCACTTTCTGCCTCATCCACCAGATGAATGGCCACCAGATATTCTTGGCATCTTAAGTGGCCCAGGTGGCCTGATTTCCTTGACTGGTTTTCCTTCCTCATCTGGGAATTTTGACCCTCCTGTTTTCCAACTAATTGTATCATGTATCTCCCTTTGTTCAACATTGTCCTCTCAGTAAAAGTTGACAAAATCCCAGGCTGTTGGGGTAGAAAGTTTCAATTAACCTCTCACCTTGTTTCAGTGCCCAAGGCTTGGGTTATTCCTTTATACCTATCTGTTAGCCCATTAATGGGCTGTCCAAAAACAAAACAAAACAAAAAAGCTGTTTTGACCAGGCTGTAATAGATGCTAAGTGAACTTAACAATAGTTCCCTTGTATCACTGCTAAATGGTTAGGGTGGGCCACTCAGACACATGGGTAAATCCTAGGCAGTGAGATTTATCTGTGCTAAGGGTTTCCCCATATCTCGTTAAGTACTTCATCCAGCAACTCCTTTGGTTGAAAAGTGGTCATTTTTTGGATTGCCAGAACTGACAACATGGCAAAAAGCATGAAGGACAACTCCCATGGAGGACTATGAAAGCCTTTCTCCCCTCCTGCTGCAAATATAATTAGTTTATGTTAGCTGGAAAAGGTCAGAGGTTGTCAAAGGGTAGCCTAGTCTTTGTTTTTAGGCAAGATAGTGGAATAATTGCTTGATGCTCAGATCTGCAGGTGCTGTAAGGAGCTCATTTGGGCTCAGCAGCCTGCAGGGAAAGCTCATTTCCTCTGGAAAACCACGGAATTCCTTGTGACAGAGTTTATTTGCTGTGACGAGGGTGATTATCCATTTGTGCCCCAAAGACACCTTATCTTACTGCCTTCACCTTACTCAACATACTCACCTTACTGCCCTCACCTTACTCCCATTTTCACACACTGCAGGCATTGAGCTCTCATCCCCTCTTTTCTTATGAGATGGTGAGGGCGTGAGCACACAGACCAACCTGACTGAGAGAATTCTTTGGTTGTCTTAGGATGCAGAGGAAGAAGGGACAAAAAGCCCATGGAGTAGCTTATACAAGATTAAAAAAAAAAAAAAGAAAAAGGAAGAAAGAAAAAGAAAAGAAAAAAGATAGTGTCATGAGTTAAATGTCACATTAGGTATGAGTGGGAAATTAAGGGTGAAGAATGAGAAGATTCTCCAAAAAAAGATTTGCTTAAAATAAACTGCATCTCCCCTAAGCTCATCATTGTCAGTTTGTTTTCCTTATCTGACTCAAGAAAGAGTAAGATCATAGTGAGATACCTAATTAATCTGAATCACAAATCTTTAGAAACCAAAGAAATCACTCTGTACTTATTCTCCAGTGGACTCACTTTGGTTGTAAGAAAGTCCCTTATAGTTAATCTGTGGATGTTTTGCATATATGATGAGGTTATGCTTTTAGCCACTTGTCCAAGAATCAAAGGAAAGTGATTCTAAAGCTGGTGTAGATTCTCCTGCACTTGCTAGTTGAATGAATTTGGACAAGGCCTTCAACTTCTTTTTGTAATATACAGTAGTTTCTTCAACAGTATAATGAGGATGATAATGCTGTATTATATTTCTTACCAAATTGATTTCAGATTCAAATAATGTGCTTTCCAGTTATCATTCCCATCCAACACACACGTTAATTGTGATAAATCTAATGTGGATTTTGCTTTTAGTCTTCTTCAAATCTCTGTTGCTGGAGGCATAGATTAAAGGCATCTCCATGGTAAGAAATCTAAACCCTGGAGCTTTCTTTGAAAGTCCTGAGATTGTTTGCTAGCTTGACATGCCTTTAGCTTTAGCCTCTGTAAAAATTAGTTAGATAATGGGATTTGGAGTAAAGCAGAATTTTATACATGGATATATAAATGAGAGAAGATTGGCACTGGCTTCCCTGGTGGCTCAGAGGTTAAAGCGTCTGCCTGGAATGCAGGAGACCTGGGTTTGATCCCTGGGTCGGGAAGATCCCCTGGAGAAGGAAATGGCAACCCACTCCAGTACTCTTGCCTGGAGAATCCCATGGAGGGAGGAGCCTGGTAGGCTACAGTTCATGGGGTCGCAAAGAGTCAGACACGACTGAGCAACTTCACTTCACCTGACAGTAATACATGATTAATCTACACAGGTTTGTAACATTGTGGAGGCACTCAAAAAATAAAAAATTCAGTCTTTCATGTTTTACAAAGCCATTAGTGATTTTGACACCTGTTTGGGAAGTATGTTCCTGAGGAAATACTGGCTATGGAGAGCAAGTCAGAAATTTAACTATGCTGAAAAAGATTGTGAGTCCCTTTACCCCTAATAAGTCAAAGTCTTTATATCTAGAGAAAAGGTGTTTTTTTTTTTTGTTTGTTTTTGTTTTTTAAAGTTAAGGAAAGAAAGGAAAGGAAAAGGAAAGTTAGATACAGAAGGAAAGAAAAAAGCAACGCAGAGAAGAAGGGAGGAAGGAGAAAAGGTGGGAGAAGAAAGCAAATCAGTGGGTCTCTGTTTATCATCAAGAATCAATGTTAATAACTGAACTCCAGAAAGAGATCATAAGAAATTGTGAATGCACTGTTATTGTTCAATTACTCAGTCGTGTCTCCATGGACTGCAGCACTCCAGGCCTCCCTGTCCTTCACTATCTCCCAGAGTTTGCTCAAACTCATGTCCACTGAGTCAGTGATGCCCTCCAACCATCCCATCCTCTGTCGTCCCCTTTTCCTCCTGCCTTCAATATTTCCCAGCATCAGGGTCTTTTCCATTGAGTCAGCTCTTTGCATCAGGTGGCCAAAGGATTGGAATTTCAGCTTCAGCATCAGTCCTTCCAATGAATACTCAGTACTTATTTCTTTTAAGATTGACTAGTTTGAGCTCCTTGCAGTCCAAGGGACTTTCAAGAGTCTTCTCCAACACCACAGATCAAAAGCATCAATTCTTCAGTGTTCAGCTTTCTTTACAGTCCAGCTCTCACATCCATACGTGACTATTGGAAAAACCATAGCATTGACTATACAGACCTTTATCAGCAAGGCAATGTCTCTGCTTTTTAATATGATGTCTAGGTTTGTCATAGCTTTTCTTCCAGGGAGCAAGTATCTTTTAATTTCACGCCTACAGTCACCATCTGCAGTGATTTTGGAGCCCAAGAAAATAAAGTCTCTCTGTTTCCATTTTTTTCCTCATTTATTTGCCATGAAGTGATAATACTTGATGCCATGATCTTCATTTTCTGAATGTTGAGTTTTAAGCCAGCATTTTCACTCTCCTCTTTCACCTTCATCAAGAAGCTATTTAGTTCCTCTTTGCTTTCTGCCATTATGATGGTATCATCTGTATATCTGAGGTTATTGATATTTCTCCCACAATCTCGATTTCAGCTTGTGCTATATCCAGACCAGCATTTTCCATGATGTACTCTGCATAAAAATTAAATAAGGAGGGTGACAATATACAGGTTTGATGTATTCCTTTTCAAGTTTGGAACCAGTCCATTGTTCAATGTCTGGTTCTGTTGCTTCTTGACCTGTATATAGGTTTCTTAGGAAACAGGTAAGGTGGTCTGGTATTCCCATCTCCTTAAGACTTTTTCACGGTTTGTTGTGATCCACATAGTCAAAGGTTTTACTGTAGTCAATGAAGCAGATGTAGATGCTTTTCTGGAATTCTCTTGCTTTTTCTATGATGCAACAGATGTTGGCAACTTGACCTCTTGTTCCTTTGCCTTTTCTAAATCCAGCTTGTATATCTTGAAGTTCTTGGTTCATATACTGTTGAAGACTAGCTTATATGATTTTGATCATTACCTTGCTAGCATGTGAAATGAGTGTAATTGTGTTGTAGTTGGAACATTCTTTGACATTGCTCTTCTTTGGGATAGGAATGAAAACTGACCTTTTCCAGTCCTGTGCCCACTGATGAGTTTTCCAAATTTGCTGACATATGAGTAGATTCACAAAAATAAATCAACAAATGAAGAATCAAAACTACTTTTAAGGATCTCGTTTTTTACTAGTTTCTTTCAGACTGTGTAAGGTTATGAAACAAATATCTTAATACCTCATGGTCTGATTAGACAATCAGTTATGAAATTTCATTCAAGAATGTATATACAAAAGGAGAAATGATAGAAGCTAATAGTGAGTGACTTAGGGTCTTGGATGGGAATGTAGGCTGGGATGGGAATGATTGCCTATAGAGTCAAGGACATGAGGCCTGAGCCTCAGAGGAAGGTTAGGATGTAGGATCTGGATCAAAAGAGATCTTAGGAGAGGCTGGGGAAGGGTATGGGGAGGGGAGAAAGACCATGTGGTGGTAGATAAATTGCACCAATAGTGCACTCTTTCTGCTGTCCTGTATCAGTCCTCTTTTCAGTGTGCAATGTCTCCCACCCTGGAGAGAATGTTCTTTCTGCTCTATATTCTGATTCTTCCTTTGGCCAGTTGTTAGCAAATTTGCCATCAAGAGAGTCTGAAAAATATACTGGAACTTCAGAAATGTCCTTGAATGTGTCTTTTTTTATTTTCCTCCTACCTTGTTCTTCTAAATTCTATCATGAGAAAATCCTCAGATTAGCCTTTGAAAGTAAGAAATGTAAGGTACAATGGAATTATCCCAGTTTTTCCAGTTGAGTTCCTCCTTGATAAGCTGACAATCCCAATCCCAAGCATAGAGGAGAGCCTCACTAGTATGAGCAGAGCCCTCTAGCTTGAGCACAGCTGACTGCAGTTCCAGGAATGGACCAGCTGAAGAGGATAGGAAATTTCTAGCCAATTTACAAACTCATAATATAGATATGCTTATATTCTGAGCCAATAAGTTCTGAAGTGACATGTTACACAGCTTTATTATGTCAATAAGTAACCAATACATATGCCCTGATTTAAAATTTGCATTTAATAATGTAAGCTCCAATATGAAGACAGATCTTTTTCTTTTTGCTGTAGGTGTTTGGAAATCATCTTTTGCAGGGGAGTAGGCACTAGTGTCACTCCAGTACTCTTGCCTGGAAAATCCCATGGATGGAGGAGCTTGGTAGGCTGCAGTCCATGGGGTCGCTAAGAGTCAGACATGACTGAGTGACTTCACTTTCACTTTTCATTTTCATGCATTGGAGAAGGAAAGGGCAACCCACTCCAGTGTTCTTGCCTGGAGAATCCCAGGGACGGGGAAGCCTGGTGGGCTGCCGTCTATGGGGTCGCACAGAGTCGGACACGACTAAAGCGACGCAGCAGCAGCAGCAGCAGCAGCAGCAGCAGCAGGCATTAGTGTGGGTTTCCCTGGTGGCTCGGTTGGTAAAGAATCCACCTGTAATGTAGGAGATCCAAATTCTATCTCTGGGTGGTGAAGATCCCCTGGAGAAGAAAATGGCAAGCCACTCCAGTATTTTTGCTTGGGAAATCCCATGGACAGAGGAGCACAGTGGGCTACAGTCCATGGGGTCACAAAGAGTCAGACATGAGTCAGTGACAAACACTTAGGCATTAGTCTGGAGAAGAGGGAAGCTCAAAGAGTTTTGTTCACTTACAGAAGAATTATAGAACTGATAAAAGTAATCACTGATTTATTCACAATAATAATAGTGTTTCTGAAATAGCTAAAAACTAAGAAAAAGTGTTGCACTCACTTGAATCCTCTCAAGTTCACCAAGTAACCACATTTTATGAAATTAAAAAAGACTTTTGAAATCTTAAAAATTCACTTTTGGCACAGTAAACTTTTGTTTAGAAAGATAATCCGTATTTATTCTCTTTTAAAAACTTAATTATGAAAAGTATATACATATGATACATATACATATATGTATATACATATGATATATATCATCATATATGGCTAATATATGACTTCTGAAAATACTAAAAATGCTTACCACCAGATTATGGAAGAAAAGATTACCAATAACTTTAAGATCATTGTTCAAAGATTCTCTCCACAAACTATCTGTTTTTGTGTTTCCCCAGAAATAACCTCCAATTTTGTGTTCATCCACATTTTCTTTAAGACTTTTAGGCTTATGACTCTCAAATATTTAGGACCAACTATAATCTCTTTTGTCTACAAGGTCATATTTGCAAATGCATATAATTCTATATATGTACACTTCACTCTCAGTAGCCTACTCTCACCTCAGAAATAATTTGTCTAAAAACAGACTTACCACAGCCCCCCAAACCAATTTCCTTTCCAGAATGTTTGAGGTCTGCCAATGCCCACACCCTGTCCTAAAAGTCCAGGCCAAGTGGTCATGAGGTTCAACAAGGGATAAAGCATAAATAGGTTGGCACAAGTTCTTTCCCACTACAGAAAAACACTTTGATCCACATATGGTCAATGGGTCACTAGCAGCATCTTGGAATCATAAAGATCACATATAATTACAAAATTACAGATAGTCCCCATATTTTGCCACTCACGCAAACTGAATAAAAACTTGGAAGCACTCAAGATGTCCTGCAGTAGACGCATAGATAAATAAATTGTGGTACATCCAGACAATAGAATATTATTAAGTGCTAAAAAGAAATAAGTTATCAAACTGTGAAAATACGTGAAGGAAACAAACGCATATTACTAAGTGAAACAAACCTATCTGAAAAGGCCAGATACTGTATGTATCAAGAGCCTCTTGATGAAGTTGAAAGAGGAGAGTTAAAAAGCTGATTCAAAACTCAACAATCAAAAAACAAAGATCATGGCATCTGGTCCCATTACTTCATGGCAAATAGATGGGGAAACAATGGAAATGGTGACAGACTTTATTTTCTTGGGCTCCAAAATCACTACAGATGGTGACTGCAGCCATGAAATTGAATGACACTTCCTCCTTACAAGAAAAGCTATGACCAACCTAGACAGCATATTAAAAAGTAGAGACATTACTTTGCTGACAAAGGTCTGTCTAGTCAAAGTTATGGTTTTTCCAGTAGTCATGTATGGATGTGTGGGCTGGACAATAAAAAAGGCTGAGCACCAAAGAATTGATGCCTTCAAACTGTGGTGTTGGAAGACTCTTGAGAGTCCCTTGGACTGCAAGAAGATCAAGCTAGGTAATCCTAAAGGAAATAAACCCTGAATATTCAGTGGAATGACTGAAGTTGAAGCTTCAATCATGAAACTGCAGCTCAAACTGGAGCTGAAGTTGAAGCTCCAATACTTTGGTCACCTGATGCTAAGAGCCGACTCATTGGAAAAGACCCTGATGGTGGGAAAGATTGAAGGCAGGAGGAAAAGGGGATGGCAGAGGATGAGATGGTTGGATGGCATGAATGATTCAATGGACCTGAGTTTGAACAAACTCTGGGAGATGGTGAAGAACAAGAAAGCCTGGCATGCTGCAGTCCATGGGGTCTCAAAGAGTTGGACATGACCGAGCCACTGAACAACAATAGTATGGTTCTAACTACATGACACTCCAAAAAAGGCAAAACAGTGGAAACAGTAAGAAGATCTGTGGTTACCAAGGGTGGATGAAGGGAGGGTGAATAGGAAAAGCACAAACTATTTTTAGGAGAGTGAAAATATTCTGTATGATATTAAAATAATAGACAAATGTGTGTGTGCTAAGTCGCTTCAGGTATGTTTGACTCTTTGTGATCCTATAGACTGTAGCCAGGTCCTCTGCCCATGGGATTCTCTAGGCAAGAATACTGGAATGGGTGGCCTTACTCTCCTTCAAGGGATCTTCCTGATCCAGCGATTGAACCCACGTCTCTTAATTCTCCTGTTGGTAAGTGAGTTCTTTACCATTATAGCTATCTGAGAAGCTTGATGCACTATGAGTGATCCCTAATGTCAGCTTTGTACTTTGTGTGGTAATAATGCTTCAGTGTAGGTTCATCAGTTACAAAACATGTACCACTCTGAGAGGGATGTTGATAATGGAGCTATGCACATGTGGGGACAGGGAACATATGGAAAATCTGTGTATTTTACTCTCAATTTTGCTGCAAACCTATAACTTATCTTAACAAATAGTCTTCTTAAAAAAGTCTATTTGAGGAAAGGCAAAATATGCAACTAATTCATTCATTTTTTATTCTAGAAAAAATCAGTTGGGTGACACTTACTAATACATAAGATAGGAAACACCACTACTTTCATGTAGTTTATATTCCATTATAAGGGATAGCTAATGAGCAACTAAACAAGATAGTCTGAGAAAATTTTAAATTCTGAGAAAGTAATAAAATAAAATGATTTGATTGAGTTGGATTTGAGTAGGGACATGCTACTTGAAATAGAAGAGTCAAGGAGGGCTATTTGATGAGATCACATCTAGGCCAAAACTAACTTATGAGAAGTTGCTATGTACAATTATAAAGAAAAATATGCACTAATTTGTGAAAAGCATGATGCTTCCACATAGAAGAAAAGGGGGACCCAGTTATAAATTTTATTTAAGGTCACATTTTGGATAATATGGAGTAACAGTGTTCCTGGCAGAAGTGTGGTGCCACCAAGTCCTGATTAGCACATCTTTGGATCCCCCTTGTTCATTTTACTAAGTACTGTTTCCTCATGTTTGCTTGGGAATTTTTATTTTAAAATATCTCAGATTCATCTTGTGCAAAGTTTATTATTTTGTAAATGAGAAGAATAGTGCTTGAACCCTCTAAATTCTCTTATTTGGTTCACTGGGAGGAACCAAGGTACATCTAAATTTTTAAAATGGTGTATCTACAATAGCTTTTTATTTATATTTAACTTTTGGCTTGTAAGTTTCAGAGACCAAGGAAAAATTTCCAAAAACACAAAATGGAAAATGAGTCATGTAGCTGAAAAATGCAGAAAGAGAGGTGGTTTAAGTATGCCTGGATCCAGGGGCTCAGCTGAGAGCTTCAGCTCTATGTCTTGGCATCTTTCAGCTCAGTGTTCTTCTTTATCAACTTAATTCTTGGGGAGATTTCCCCTACATCTTGCCACCCAGCTTCTAATCTAGTGTATTGAGAACCTTGACTTCCCAACAGTTTCAAGCATGTGTCTCTGGATTGGGTTTCAATTAACTACAGAATCATATGTCCAATACTGAATGGCTCTATCATTAAGGTAATAGAATATGTTGGTTGGACTAAGAGTACAGAAAGGAGTTTTACCACAAGAAAATTAAATACAGCTCCCAGTAAAACAATGAAATTAGAACATTTCCTCACACCATATACCAATAACAATAATAATAATAATAAATCAAGATATGTTTAAAAACTAAATGTAGGACTTAAAACCATAAAACTCCAAAAAGAATACAAAGGAAGAACACTTTGACATAAATTGTAGCTTTTTTTTTTTTTTTGAATCTGCTTCCTAAGGACAAAAGAAGTAAAAGTAAAAATAAACAAACTGAACCTAATTAATCCTAAAAGGTTTTGCATAGCAAAGGAAACCATCAACAAAAGGCAACCAAAGGATTGGAAGAAATATTTGCCAATGATAAGAGTTGGACACGACTGACCTGACTTAGCAGCAGCAGCAGCATGATTAAAAAGGGGTTAATATACAAAGCATATAAACAGTTCATACATCTAAATACAAAAAAATTGAAAAGTGGGCAAAAAACATGAATTTGCATTTTCCCAAAGAAGACATAGATGGCTAACAGGCACATGAGAAGGTGTTCAACATCACTAATTATTAGAGAAATGCAAATCAAAATAAGATATTACTTCACACCTGTCAGAATGGTTATCATCAAAATGTCTACAAATAGCAAGTTCTGGAAAGGATGCAGAGAAAGGGAATCCTGGTACACTGTTGGTGGGAATATAAACTGGTGCAGCCACTGGGGAAAACAGTATGCACCATTCTACAAAAATACTAAAAATAGAACTGCCATATGATCTAGAAATTCCACTCCTGTGTATATATCCAGAAAAATCAAAACCACCAATTAATTAAAAAAAATACATGCACCCCAATGTGTATAGCAGCATTGTTTACAATAGTCAATATATGAGAGCAGGCCAAGTATCCATGAACAAGTAAAGAAGATGTGGTATGTGTGTGTATATATATATATATGTTGTCGTTGTTCAGTCACCTAGTCATGTCCAACTCTTTGTGGCCCCATGGAATGCAGCATGCAAGGACTCTATGCCTCACCACCTCCTGAAATTTTCCAAAGGTCATGTTCATGGCATTGATGATGCCATACAGATATCTCATTCTCTGATGCCCTCTTCTTCTGTCCTCAATATTTTCTCAATCATGTGTTCCTTTTAATGGCTGAGTAATATTCCATTATATATATATATAACACAACTTCTTTATCCATTCATCTGTTGAACATCTAGGTTGATTTTCTAATTGAAATATAATTGATTGAAGTATTAGCTTCAAGTGTGCAACATTCAGTAATTTTTACAGGTTCAGTTCAGTTCAGTTGCTTAGTCGTGTCTGACTCTTTGTGACCCCATGAATCACAGCACGCCAGGCCTCCCGGTCCATCACCAACTCCCAGGGTTCACCCAAAATCATGTGCCTCCAGTTGGTGATGCCATCCAGCCATCTCATCCTCTGTCATCCCCTTCTCCTCCTGCCCCCAATCCCTCCCAACATCAGGGTCTTTTCCAATGAGTCAACTTTTCACATGAGGTGGCCAAAGTATTGGAATTTCAGCCTCAGCATCAGTCCTTCCAATGAACACCCAGGACTGGTCTCCTTTAGGATGGACTGGTTGGATCTCCTTGCAGTCCAAGGGACTCACAAGAGTCTTCTCAGGCACCACAGTTCAAAAGCATCAATTCTTTGGTGCTCAGCTTTCTTCATTGTCCAACTCTGACATCCATAAATGACCACTGGAAAAACCATAGCCTTGACTAGACGGACCTTTGTTGACAAAGTAATATCTCTGCTTTTTAATATGCTATCTAGGCTGGTCATAACTTTCCTTCTAAGGAGTAAGCATCCTTTAATTTCATGGGTTCAGTCACCATCTGCAGTGATTTTGGAGCCCAAAAAATGAAGTCTGACAGGTTATACTCCATTAAAAATTGTTATAAGATTATGGCTATAGTTCCCGGAGCTATACAATATATCCTTGTTGCTTATCTATTTTATACATAGAAATATGTATCTCTTAATCCCATATCCTAACTTGCACCTCTTCCCTTTCCTGTCCCCTTTCACAATTACTAATTTGTTCCCCCTATCTGTGAGTCTGTTTTTATTCTACTACACACATTAGTTTACATTATTTTTTTTGATTCTACATGTAATTGATATAGTATAGTATTTATATTTCTTTGTGACTTATTTCATGTTCTAGGTCCATCCACATTGTTGTAAAAAGCAGAATTTCATTCTTTTTTGTGGCTGAGTTTTCACTGGGGATTCCCTGGTGGCTCAGATAGTAAAGAATCTGCCTGCAATGAAGGAGACTGGTTCGATCCCTGGGTTGGGAAGATCTCCTGGAGAAGGGCACAGCAACGTGCTGCAGTATTTTTGCCTGGAGAATTTGATGGACAGCTTACAGATATGGGAAACCAAAGGGGACAGGGAAGGGAAGAAGGGAAAGTAGGGTATGGGATTAAGAGATACATACTACTATGCATAAAACAGATAAGTAACAAGGATATATTGTATGGCCCAGGGGAATTATAGCCATTATCTTATAATAATTTTTAATGGAGTATAATCTGTAAAAATTACTGAATGACTATGTTGCACACCTAAAACTAATACTTCAATCAATTATATTTCAGTTAAAAAATCAACCTGAAGGACCATCAACAGATGATTGGCTAAAGAAGTTGTGGTACATATATACAATGGGATATTACTTGGCCATTAAAAATGGAGCACATTTGAGTAAGCCTTAGTGATGTGGATGAACCTAGAGTCTGTCATAAAGAGTGAAGTTTAAAAGAGAATGACAAATTTCATATATTAACGCATATATAGGGAATCTGGAAATATGATGAACCTATTTTCGGGTCAGGGATAGTGTTACAGACATAGAGAACAGACTTTGGCACAGTGGGACAGATTGACAGAATAGCACTGAAACATATATATTGCCATATGTAAAATAGATAGCTGTGTGACACAGGAAAGCCAGTGTGGTACTCTGTGAAGCCTACAGGGGTAAGATGGGGCAGGGAATAGGGGGAGGTTCAAGAGGGAGGGGACATACATATACTTATGCCTGATTCACACTGTTGTATGACAGAGGCAGACTTGATATTGTAAAGCAATTATCCTCCAATAAATAAATTAATTAAAAAATAAAATAGAGTTACAAAATTGTGGTTAAATCTTTTCTGGGAAGGCATAAATAATAGATAACAATGGTGGCAGTGGTTCTCAAAGTGTTGTCCCTACACCAGCAGTGTCAGCATCACCTGTAAGAAATGCAAATTCCTAGGCTGTACCCTAGAGGTGGGCTTCCCTGAAGGCTCGATGGCAAAAATGTCAGAGACATGGTTTCCATCTCTGAGTTGAGAAGATCCCCTGGAAAAGAAAATGTCAACCCACACCAGTATTCTTGCCAGGGAAATCCCGTGGACAGAGGAGCCTGAAGGGCTACAGTCCATGGGATCACAAAAGAGTTGGACATGACTTAGTGACTGCTGCTGCTGCTAAGTCACTTCAGTCATGTCTGACTCTGTGTGACCCCATAGATGGCAGCCCACCAGGCTCTGCCGTCCCTGGGATTCTCCAGGCAAGAACACTGGTTGTGGGTTGCCATTTCCTTCTCCAATGCATGAGAGTGAAAAGTGAAAGGGAAGTCGCTCAGTCATGTCCGACTTCTAGCGACCCCATGGACTGCAGCCCACCAGGCTCCTCCATCCATGGGATTTTCCAGGCAAGAGTACTGGAGTGGGGTGCCATCACCTTCTCCGACTTAGTGACTATACAACAACAACAATAATCTTAGAGGTACTGAATCAGAAACTGTGGGGAGTGGATCCAGTAACATATGCTTTAGGAAGTTCATCTAGGTGATTTTGATGCACACTTAAAACTGAGAATCACTGCTTTACACCATGTTTTTTAGGACAAAACAAAGGTAGATATAACATCTTCTATGTCTTAGATCTCATCTGTGCCATCTATATCTACATTTTACTTCATCTTCTTTCTGTGGTACTGAATCAGAAATTGTGGGGAGTGGATCCAGTAATATATGCTTTAGGAAGTAAATGTAGGTGATTTTGATGCACACTTAAAACTGAGAATCACTGCTTTACACCATGTTTTTTAGAACAAAACAAAGGTAGATATAACATCTTCTATGTCTTAGATCTCATCTGTGCCATCTATATCTACATTTTACTTCATCTTCTTTCTGTTTAATATCATTTAACTACCATCTTAAGGCATTTGTCTGTGATGCTCCCTTTGCCTAGAGTTGTCCTCATGTGGAAAGTCCTTCTCATGATTCCAGCAGCCCTTCAAAAGCCATTTCTCAGAATCCTGACCAGAGTGAGGTATTTCCCTCTCAATTCAAACACTTTGATCATATTTTATTTCCTCTATTTTTATATAATAATTTAAAAGTAACCTATATATTCAATAATTTATATATTCACTTTGACAAATATTAAGATAGGTCTTTTTTCCCCTGTTTTTCTGTTTAATATTCCTAGAATATAAGTGTTGTGTGGACAGGAGTAATATTTGGCTTTTGACTGCAATAACCCTAGTAAATGACAATTCTTGGCATAAAGAAGATACTCACCAAATATTCATAGATTAATTTAATAAACAAATCATTGAATACCCTATGGTGGTTTCTGTACTCCATCACCTCCATCAGGCACTCAAGGAGGGAACAGCACAGTGAAATTATTAAATATGGAAAGGAGGCAAGATGTCCCAGAAGATAGAAACCACAAAGATCATAAGCAGGCTGTCTAGTGTCACAAAATGATAAGGGTCCCAATTTTTCAAATGAAACCCTCCTGGCTTTCTACCCATGAAGCCCACATTCTTTCCAAAGTTTATGCTAAAGGAAAAAAAAAGAAAGGAATGATCTCTTTTATGTGATAGGGCTATTAAAGTTGTTTGTTTGTTTTCTTCATTTACAGTGCATTTTTATCTTTTATGGGGCAACACTAGCCTAGGAAGAAAACATGGGAGAGCTTATTTCAAACAATGTACAAGTTGAGGAATTTGATTCCAAGTTTGAGGTGGGAAGAAAGCTATACAAGGAAGTAACTAAAATAGGAATCTAGTAATAAAGATAAATATTCCCACATGGATGAGGAGAAATAGATTTCCAAATAGATGCTTGGGAATAAAAATAATAAATTTTCTTAAAATAGTCTGCAAAATTAATTTATGCTAAAGGTTCACAAATACTGTGATAACTCTTGTAAATGTGGCCTGGATGTAGTTCCCTAAAATAGATTCAGTGATCTCTAAATAGAGGCATGAAGAATCAGTTGGCAGTTAAAATTAATTTCATCTCTGGATTATCACTGTGGGTGTCTGCACATTTCTGATGTTACAAAAACCTAGATGGTCAGTTATTGTTTTTAATTGTTACAAGTGCATGTTACAACTTATTCTTGGCAGTCATTCTTGATGTGAAGTAAAAATCTTGATGTATTCATCAATAAGTTTAAAATTCCCTTTTTTCAGTGGGTTCAACACCCTCTATGAAAAAAAAAAAGTTTATTTTCAATAGTTAAATGTGAGTGGTGTGCACTTTAGCTTAGTATATTTTCCTTGCGTAGGGAAAGAAGCATCAATAAAAGTATTTAAACCTATCTACACAGTGGATTTTGAGGATAAAGCTCTGAGTCAGGTAAGAATGCTATCTATCATCATGTCTGCTTTCCAAGATGGAAACTGAGTTCACGCAACATCCAAAGTCATTTACTTAAGCTGTGACTATAATCCGGGTACCTTGACCATGTTTTATTATCATTAAAACAATTAGAGGTATAATCCACAAGTTAGATCAAAACAAAAAAACAAACAATGAGAAAAAAATAACCTTAGATGAGAATGAATTAATAGCAAGTTAGGGAAATAGTACGTTAAGCATTAAGGAGGTAAAAATATAGACTCTGAACTAGAACAGCTGACATTTGAATCCTGGTTCAACCATTTAGAAGTTTTTAATCTCTGTGTTCCTCAATTTCCTCATCTGGAAAATGGGTTAATGCTAATACCAATCTTAAAGTGTTGTTATATACTAACACATATATATGGAATTTAGAAAGATGATAACAATAACCCTGTGTACGAGACAGCAAAAGAGACACTGATGTATGGAACAGTCTTATGGACTCTGTGGGAGAGGGAGAGGGTGGGAAGATTTAGGAGAATGGCATTGAAACATGTAAAATATCATGTATGAAACAAGATGCCAGTCCAGGTTCAGTGCACGATACTGGATGCTTGGGGCTAGTGCACTGGGACGACCCAGAAGAATGGTATGGGGAGGGAGGAGGGGGGAGGGTTCAGGATGGGGAGCACATGTATACCTGTGATGGATTCATTTTGATATTTGGCAAAACTAATACAATTATGTAAAGTTTAAAAATAAAATAAAATTAAATTAAAAAAAGAAAAAAAAGTGTTGTTATAAGGGATTGATGAGATAATGTAAGATGTTGAGAGAAAAATGCTTGAAAAAAGAAAATCTTTTAAAATATTTTTTTATTCATAAAGATCCATTGAAAATTCCAATTTTACTGATTAGGAATGAGAATTCTTGAAATACATGTTTTGGTAATTTAATTTTGATCTTTACCAAAGACAGACATGAATGCTATGGAAACTCTTCAACAGGTAGCAGAACATATGTCCATTGCCTCTACCCTGAATTATAAATTCAAATGCCCAAGTCTTCCACTGACCACAAGTGATGGGGCATCATCAGTAACTTCATGAGAGAAAAATTTACAGTGAAGAATTAGTTAAATTTGGACATTCCAAATGAGTGAAATTAAAATGTAAATAGATCAAAATGATGGGGGTACAAAAACTACCTATAACTAAAGGGACTGCAAACACACATTCACACCAAAAAGTACCCACCTTTCTTTATCATAAGTTTTGCTCTTTCATTCTGTTACATTTAAAAATTTAATCATTTCTACAGGTCTTACATATTACTGATATTTTGAAAGGAATGCCAGGTACACATGTGGGAGACCTTTCTTATAATAAAATTGGATTGGAAAAAGAAAACTATGAATGTTTAGCAAAAACAAACTTTGAAAGGAAACTCAACTTTTTAAAAATGTTTCCTTGGGCATTTTTCTAAAATCAGCCTTGTTTCTGCATAATATTTTTCTTGGTTGGGCAAAGGCTGGTTAAAATATTCATTATTTTTTTAATGTACTATACTGCTATTTGCAGCTTCAGGTAGTTAATATTTGTGTTTAAGCTTTGCAGTTCAAATGGGAAAATCTACCCCAAATAGCATTGCTGAACAGCATGAAGGAATCCTTCGAAACAGGAGGTCCCTTTCCTGAATACCAATCAGTGTGGCTTTCCTCTGTGGCTGGGAGAGGAAGCCCTGACCAATGTTTGCACTCCACCATGTCCTGCTTGTCACAAGCCTAACTCCTAACACTGGCCGCCTTGTCGACAGAGTTTCCGGATGGCAGAATGAATTGAACCTCAGAAGACGAGCGGCGCTACTATGTCTCCAGATGACGTCAGCGTCTTCTGGGACAACAGCATGAAAAGATGAAATAGAATCTGCCAGAGCCTGGCCCAAGATTACTTCAAAGAGTACATGTGTGTGTAAATATGATTGGCCAGCTCTATAAGAAAAATCATTGGTATGCAAGGCTTAAGTTAAAATGCAAGTGTAGCTGGAAGATAGCAAGACACCTTAGAAAAATGAGTAACCAGGCTAAGGAAAGGATTCTCTTGATAGCACCAATTTAGATTCCAAAGTACATTTGTTAACATCTACTCTATACTAAATCCATATCTCCTATGTCATTTAATACTGATAATGGCTCAAATAGAAATTGTTAATTAGAAAAACAAAAATGGGGAAACTGAGATTCACAAAAACTTAAATATACTTTCCCAAGAGACCAGTTATTCATTTTTTTTCAAAATGAAAAAGGAACAAAAAAGAAAGGAAATGCCAAAGAATGTTCAAACTACTGCACAATTGCACTCATCTCACATGCTAGTAAAGTAATGTTCAAAATTCTCCAAGCCAAGCTTCAGCAATATGTGAACCGTGAACTCGCAGATGTTCAAGCTGGTTTTAGAAAAGGCAGAGGAACCAGAGATCAAATTGCCAGCATCCTCTGGATCATGGAAAAAGCAAGAGTTCCAGAAAAATATCTATTTCTGCTTTATTGACTATGCCAAAGCCTTTACTGTGTGGATCACAATAAACTGTGGAAAATTCTGAAAGAGGTGGGAATACCAGACCACCTGACCTGCCTCTTGAGGAATTTGTATGCAGGTCAGGAAGCAACAGTTAGAAGTGGACATGGAGCAACAGACTGGTTCCAAATAGGAAAAGGAGTACGTCAAGGCTGTATATTGTCACCCTGCTTATTTAACTCGGAGAAGGCAATGGCACCCCACTCCAGTAGTCTTGCCTGGAAAATCCCATGGACCGAGGAGCCTGGTGGACTGCAGTCCATGGGGTTGCTAGGAGTCAGACACGACTGAGCGACTTCACTTTCACTTTTCACTTTTATGCATTGGAGAAGGAACTGGCAGCCCACTCCAGTGTTCTTGCCTGGAGAATCCGAGGGACGGGGGAGCCTGATGGGCTGCCATCTATAGGGTTGCGCAGAGTCAGACACCACTGAAGTGACTTAGCAGCAGCAGCTTATTTAACTTATATGCAGAGTACATCATGAGAAACTCTGGGCTGGATGAAGCACAAGCTGGAATCAAGATTGCCAGGAGAAATATCAATAACCTCAGATATGCAGATGACACCACCCTTATGGCAGAAAGTGAAGAAAAACTAAAGAGCCTCTTGATGAAAGTGAAAGAGGACAGTGAAAAAGTTGGCTTAAAGCTCAACATTCCGAAAACTAAGATCATGGCATCTGGTCCCATCACTTCACGGCAAATATATGGGGAAACAGTAGAAACAGTGGCTGACTTTAT
Source organism: Bos indicus x Bos taurus (assembly GCF_003369695.1). Lineage (NCBI taxonomy): Eukaryota > Metazoa > Chordata > Mammalia > Artiodactyla > Bovidae > Bos > Bos indicus x Bos taurus. Next base: position 33,448,579 of record NC_040088.1, read on the forward strand.
TTTTCTGGGCTCCAAAATTGCTGCAGATGGTGATTGCAGCCATGAAATTAAAAGATGCTTACTCCTTGGAAGGAAAGTTATGACTAACCTAGATAGCATGTTGAAAAGCAGAGACATTACTTTGTCAACAAAGGTCCGTCTGGTCAAGGCTATGGTTTTTCCAGTGGTCATGTATGGATGTGAGTTGGACTGTAAAGAAAGCTGAGTGCCAAAGAATTGATGCTTTTGAACTGTGGTGTTGGAGAGTCTATCCTAAAGGAGACCAGTCCTGGGTGTTCATTGAAAGGACTGATGTTGAAGCTGAAACTCCAGTACTTTGGCTTCCTGATGTGAAGAGCTGACTGATTTGAAAAGACCCTGATTCTGGGAAAGATTGAGGGCATGAGGAGAAGGGGATGACAGAGGATGAGATGGTTGGATAGCATCACCGACTCAATGGACATAAGTTTGGTTAGGCTCCACTTGTTGGTGATGGACAGGGAAGCCTGTCGTGCTGTGATTCATGGGGTCACAAAGAGTTGGACAGGACTGAGTGACTGAACTGAACTGAACTGAACTATGTATGAGAATATATGTTCCTATTAGAATGGAGACACAATGATGAGCAAGACACAGTGGGGACCTGAACTCATGTTATGTGCAAGATTATATATTGGAAAAACTGATTATCTTATGGAAAAACCCAAATGAATGTTTTGGCCAACCCAATAATATTATTTAGTTCTTACATCTGTCAGTTCGCTTAGTGCTTTTCTTAGACACACTAATATATGAGGTTCTAATCCTTCATCTACTGTATCCTTAAAAGCATATATATGTATGTATATATATAATAAGCATAATATACATAATATATATGTAATAGATGTATATTAAATTATATGTATATTAAATATATGCATGTTACTTACATACGTGTTATTATGATTTTCTTCTTTTCTTTCTCATATGGAGAAGAAAGTGAAAGTATTCTTCACTCAGTCATGTCCAACTCTGCGACTCCATGGACTAAAGCCTGCCAGGTTCTTTTGTCCATGGAATTCTCCAGTCAAGAATACTGGAGTGGGTTACCACTCCCTTGTCCGGAGGATCTTCCTGACCCTGGGATTGAGCCCAGGTCTCCTGCATTGCAGGAAGATTCTTTACAGTCTGAGCCACCAGGGAAGCCCATGGAGAAGAAATGAAATAACAATGCTATCCTTATTTAACCCCTATATATTGCCTCCCATCCTCTCCACATGTTTAATTATTTTCCCTCAAATGCTTTGAGATCATCAATCATCAGAATGGTTCCTGTACTTCCCAGAGCATTAAAGGACTTACTTAGAGGAGGCACTGGCTTCTTGCCAATGAACCACTGAAATGCCAGAGAGGGAGAATGAATGTTGCTCTGTTGCCTTCTCCTACATCTTTTTCTTAACTTTTCCCCTTTCTCAACCTTATTCTTCTCTGTCCTATCATGGAATACCCACTCCCATATGATTAGAATTAATCTAGGCTACTCTTGCCAGACAACTTTAACAAATATGGCACTACTACCAATATGAAAAGTGCATGTTCCTTAAAAAGAGTGTTTGCAGACTGCTTCATCTGGTCTTACCTGCTATCTAAGTAGCCCAGGTGTTTGTTGATTGTGTATTTTTATCAAAGTTCATCTATTTGAAGGTTAAGAGTAAGGCTTATTTCCAATTGCTGCTTCTACTCCATTAACCTTCCTTCCCAATAACAATAGCAAATATATAAATTTGAAATCAAAGTCTTACATCTCATGTTGTGTGGCTACATTGTATTTTTCCTCTTTCCATACTTTCATTTACTAATCTGTTGGTCAGTCTTTCTCATTCATCCAGCATTATGATGTTGGGCTTGTATTTTCATCTTTTGTCCTAGTACTAGAATGACCCAACACCCACATCCCACTCTTACTTTATTTGCTCCCCTTTCTCTTCCCCCTACACTTCACCTCAGATTCCCACCCATCCTGCCACTCCTTGGAGCTTATTATCTCACATAACTGCTCTACTTCAAAAATTTAACCATCTTCTTTCTGATTCAACCTCTCTTTTGTTGATATCGTGTTTTAAATATTTTCATTATGTTATTCTTTTGATTTCATGATACCCTCACTTTCCAACCTCCAACACCTTCACAGGCCTCATTTATTGTTGCACAGTAGCTAAACCATGCCCAACTCTTTGCGACCCCATGGACTGCAACATGCCAGGTTTCCCTGTCCTTCACCATCTCCTGGATTTTGCTCAAACTCATGTCCATTGAATCAGTGATGCCATTGAACTGTCTCATACTCTGTCATCCCCTTTTCCTCCTGTCTTCAGTCTTTCCCAGAATCAGGATCTTTTCCAATGAGCTGGGTCTTTGTATTGGGTGGCCAAAGTATTGGATCATCAGTCCTTCCAATGAATATTGAGGGTTGCTGTCCTTTAAGATTAACTGGCTTGATCTCCTTGAAGTCCAAGGGACTCTCAAGAGTCTTCTCCAACGCTACAGTTTGAAAGCATCAGTTCTTCAGCCCTCAGCCTTCTTTATTAGCCAGCTTATATTTTAAGAATCTTTATATCACTAACTGCCTTATGTATATCATAAATAGCATTGCTTCTATCTCTGTGTATTTTCTTTGCACTTTCTTGCAGCTCCCATACATAATTTAACATATTGTTTTGTGCTCCACTCAAGCATTCAATTGTTGCTAAAGAAATTCACACAGTAGGGCTATTGGATTGTACTATCAAATGATGATAGTCATGACTGGGCTGTCAGCACTGTGGGAACTTGTAGACTGAATACATTAAGGATTCCAATTATTTGCCTTTCACTGGGTCCATGTCCCCTTGCCATGGATTTTAGAGTAACTCCCACTAAAGAGGAAGAATATATTAATACTTTCTCATTCTCTATCTAAATTTGGGTATATGACTGGATTTTGCCAATGGGTTATTAGCAGATGTGATACATGCAGAGGCTTGAGAACATTCTTACACATTTCAACTTCTATCTTGGCCTTGGCACATGCCTTAAATAGACTGCTGGATATAATAGATACATGGAGAGAAGTCATTCATTCCAGTGACCCAACCAAAGCCAGCCTAGATCAGTGACAGTCTCAAAATATGTGAGGAAGCTCAAGAACTACAGGCTAATCCACAGACTCAAAAGATAAATAGAAGGGCACTGTTTTAAGGCACTCACCTTTGGGTTAGTTTGTCACATATCACTGCTGCAGCAGTAGATACTGACACTATCAGCTACAATTCTCTGAATGATTTGTGCTGTAATTCCCAAAGAATGGGCTTCCCTGTTAGCTCAGTTGGTAAAGAAGTCACCTGCAAGGCAGGAAGCCCTAGTTCTATTCCTGGGTCAGGAAGATCCACTAGACAAAGGTTAGACTACCCACTCCAGTATTCTTGGGCTTCCCTTGTGACTCAGCTGGTAAAGAATCCAACTGCAATGCATTTGATCCTTGGATTGGGAAGATCCCCTGGAGAAAGGAAAGGCTTCCCACTCCAGAATTCTGGCTGGAGAATTCCATGGTTGTATAGTCCATGGGATCGCAAAGAGTTGGACACAACTGAGCAACTCTCACTTTACTTCACTTCCCAAAGAATTTTGTTACTTCTCATTGACAAAAATGCTTTACAGATATAATGGAGGGCATCTAATGCTAAATCCCTTAACTTCCTTCTACGAAATTCACAAGGTGTCAGTATCCACTTCATACTACTTTGTGTTCCTCTAATATCTATAGAGATCTGACTATTTTGCTGTCCATGGAAACTGTAGTTTAGATCCAACCCCTTCCTTTATGATCTCTTCTATGTATGTGTGCTCAGTCTTTCCTTTTCAACATGAAATAGTCAACTCATTTCTTTCTGGCCTTTACCATTTCTCTCCATGTAAAAAATTTACCATAGGTCATCAGTGACCCCCTCCCCCAAATCAATTTGTTTTTTAATTCTCAGCTTATTTTCCCTCTCAGAAGCATTCCATACCATAGACCATTCTTTGATTATTAAAATATTGTCTTCTCTTTATTTCTATGACACAGGGTATTTTGGTTTCCCCCTTACGTATCTGTTTACTTCTGTTCTATCTCTGCTTCAGATTTAGTCTCATTTATTCTTCCAAGAAACATTTTTCAAGGTTTGTTCCTAGTCCCTCTTATATTTATGTTAAGACAAAGAGATCCCATCCAAGCCAATGTCTTGATTTATCATCTCAGTAGATAGACTCACAAATTAAGTGTCTCTATCATAGACCTAACCTCTGAGCTTCAAGCCCATTTATCCAACTGTTTCCCTTTATATATGCATTTGGATATCACTAATCCACCTTATGGAAAAAGCAAGAGAGTTCCAGAAAAACATCTTTTTGCTTTATTGACTATGCCAAAGCCTTTGACTGTGTGGATCACAGTAAACTGTGGAAAATTCTGAAAGAGATGGGAATACCAGACCACCTGACCTGCCTCTTGAGAAATCTGTATGCAGGTCAGGAAGCAACAGTTAGAACTGGACATTGAACAACAGACTGGTTCCAAATAGGAAAAGGAGTTCGTCAAGGCTTGTATATTGTCACCCTGCTTATTTAGCTTATATGCAGAGTACATCATGGGAAACTCTGGACTGGAAGAAGCACAAGTTGGAATCAAGATTGCCAGGAGAAATATCAATAACCTCAGATATGCAGATGACACCAGCCTTATGGCAGAAAGTGAAGAGGAACTAAAAAGCCTCCTGATGAAAGTGAAAGTGGAGAGTGAAAAAGTTGGCTTAAAGCTCAACATTCAGAAAACGAAGATCATGGCATCCAGTCCCATCACATCTATTTCATGGGAAATATATGGGGAAACAGTGGCAGACTTTATTTTTTTGGGCTCCAAAATCACTGCAGATGGTGACTGTAGCCATGAAATTAAAAGACAGCAAAAGAGACACTGATGTATAGAACAGTCTTTTGGACTCTGTAGGAGAGGGAGAGGGTGGGATGATTTGGGAGAATGGCATTGAAACATGTATAATATCATATATGAGACGAGTCGCCAGTCCAGGTTCGATGCACGATACTGGATGCTTGGGGCTGGTGCACTGGGATGACCCAGAGGGATGGTACGGGGAGGGACGAGGGAGGAGGGTTCAGGATGGGGAACACGTGTATACCTGTGGTGGATTCATGTTGATATATGGCAAAACCAATACAATATTGTAAAGTTAAAAAATGAAATAAGATAAATTAAATAAAAAAAATAAAAGATGCTTACTCATTGGAAGAAAAGTTGTGACCAACCTAGATAGCATATTCAAAAGCAGAGACATTACTTTGGCAACAAAGGTCCGTCTAGTCAAGGCTATGGTTTTTCCTGTGGTCATGTTTGAATGTGAGAGTTGGACTATAAAGAAGGCTGAGTGCTGAAGAATTGATGCTTTTGAACTGTGGTGTTGGAGAAGATTCTTGAGAGTCCCTTGGACTACAAGGAGATCCAGCCAGTCCATTCTGAAGGAGATCAACCCTGGGAGTTCTTTGGAAGGAATGATGCTAAAGCTGAAACTCCAGTACTTTGGCCACCTCATGCGAAGAGTTGACTCATTGGAAAAGACTCTGATGCTGGGAGGGATTGGGGGCAGGAGGAGAAGGGAACTACAGAGGATGAGATGGGTGGATGGCATCACTGACTCGATGGACATGAGTCTGAGTGAACTCCGGGAGTTGGTGATGGACAGGGAAGCCTGGCGTGCTGCGATTCATGGGGTCGCAAAGAGTCTGACACGACTGAGCGACTGAACTGAACTGAACTGAATCCACCTTAAGTTTAGAAGCTTCAGAATAAAGTTCATTATGTCCCTTCTCCCCAGCTGACTCTATAATGTTATCTATCTCAAGAAATGACAACTATTGTCCAAATGACTGAGTCATCATTTACAACCTATCAAATACAGCCAACTACAAGTCCTATGGATTTTACTTTTTAGCATCATTCAAAGATGGCCATTCTCTGTCTCTCAAGGGTCATCATCTTATTCCAAGTTACTATCTTCTCTTCTATTCATCACCTCTTTGTAGACTCACTGCCACCAAAGTTGAGTTAGAATGTATCACAATCATCCTCTATCATGCATACAAACAAACATGTTTAAAACACATCTAATTTTTCGTTTCACTTGGAATAAGAGTGAAAGTCCTTTAGATGACTTGAAATGTATGGTCTGGTCTCCCTTTTTTTTCAGTCTTGTTTCACACATGTACCCCTACTCTCTTCCTTCTACCACTCTGACCTTTTCTCTTCAGTTCCTGGAACCTTCCAGCCACCCTCCTGCCATAAGTGACACCCTTGGATATGCAGCTACTAGTTCTCCAGATACTTGCTATTTCTTTGGTCAGGAGCATCACCTCTCATGCTATAGGACCTCCCAGATGTTGAAGATCCATTTATCTGGATTTTCTATGCCACCTGCTGCTGAAACTTTTTCCAATCGTATTTATTTTGTCTTGTCTTCTTAGTTTCTACAAATCATCCAGTCTGAATTTGCAAGCAAAAGTGCCCTAATTTTTACATGTAGAATAGCTTAATGTCACTGCATTCTTGTCTATAAACCCCTGGATGATTCCTACACAAATAAGCATATAAGAATCTCAAAGAATCCGTCACACAATCCTTTCCCTCAGTCTAGTTAAGTTCTGCAATGTCAGGGACTGTATCTGGTTTGTTTAGTAATGCAATCCCAACTCTGAGGGCAGTGTCTGGCAGATAAATATTAATTGATTGATATTGGGAAGGGAAGAAAGGAAAGATTGAAGGGAAAAAGGAAAAAAAGTTAGGGAGGGAATGAGGAAAGAGGAAAAAAATAGGAAACCACATAGAATAAATATGATATTGTTGGTTTCAGGCTTTCAAATTCAGTTACCAATAAACAGGAGTTAATCCTTTACCTTTGTGTTATAATTATCAAAGCAATCTTTCCATAAAGAGTGAAATTTGCTAAAAGTGGACCAAGCATGTAATATTGTGGTGTCTAGTCTTTCTTCTAAGAAAAACATAGATGTATGTTTTCCATGTAGCACTGGAAAGACAGAGTCTGAAATGGCCTCATAAATCTCCAGAAAATGAGGGTGAGTACAGCCTTCAAAGACTCTCCTGGGTTGTGCAACGTGCCTCTACAAGCTCCTCGTCCAGCCCTGCAACCACTTTGGAATTTAGCAGCTCTCATGGAAATAGTTGAGTACCTACAAGCTGAGACTGTCACCTTTGACCTCCCACTTTCCCTCTCTTTAGGTCACTTATGTCACCTTTATATTCTGACATGTATTATACACCTGTGTTTGTCTCATGGCCTGCTTCTACATGTGTCTAGAGTATTGCCACAGTTGTGTTTCTGGTTTTAATTCACTATTAACATTCTGAGTGGTGGAGTCTGGAAACTCAGGCAAGTTTCTTTTGCTTTTCTTTTGTTATGAGATTTTCTTTTCTTTTTTTGGTTTCCTGCAGAGTACTGATTTCCAATTAATGCTTCTTGCATATTCCATTCAACAATTTAACAGAGAAATACTGTGGTGGCAGGAAGCAAAAGGAATCTTGTTTACTTCATCTAAAAGCTAAGGCAGAGTCTTGATAAGAAAAGTCTATAAGAAAGGGGTTAATAAAAATGGTTAAGAATCAGAAGATGTCACTGTAGATGAGATACAGTCTGCCCCAGGATCTGTCAACCAGATTCACAAACCAAAAAGATAGCATGCCCATTTTTACACATTCCCCTTTTTATCCCCTGGTTTATAATATGAATATATATTTTGAAGTTTTATATATATATATATATATATATATATATATATATATATATATATATGTACATACATACATATTTCCATGGTGGCTCAGTGGTAAAGAATCCTTTTGCCAATACAAGAGCCATGGGTTTGATTCCTGGGTTGGGAAGATCTCATGGAGAAGGGAATGACTACACACTCCAGTATTCTTGCCTGGGAAAACCCATGGACAGGGGAGCCTGGCAGACTACAAATAGGGGTCACAAAGACTCAGACATGACTTAGCGACTAAACAACAACAACAACAACACACACACACACACACACACATATATATATATATAATACGCAATTTGATGGATATTATTCTTTCTCTATCTTGTGAAAGCTCTCCTATACCACTTTTTATCTGAGAATCTATGTGATCCTCACCCAGAACAGGTTACACTAAGTCCCTTACATATTAACCTTCAAATAGCAAACTTTGAAAACTGTGAATATGCATTGAAAACATAATGAAATTGGAGGCCCAGAGAAAAGACAAAGAGAGACAGGAGGAAGAAGAAGTAACTGAAGACCTTAAGAGATTCATGATGCAGGAAATGGCAAAGGGATTGTCTGTATCTGATGAGGCACTGCTAGTTTTTGAGGCACAAGAACCAAACATAGAACAGTACATAAAGACTACAGCAGCTGTTGAGAATGTAATTCAGTGCTACTGTGTCATTTGTGATCAGGATAAAAAAAAAAAAAAAAGAGAGAGAGCTACTACCCAGGCTCAAACGAAACCTTGGATGCACCAGGATCCAAGGAAAGGAGAAGTGACCTCCACAAGAGACTATGCCAGACCTGCCTTTGAGTGTTTGAGTCTCCTGCAGGGGCATGGGTCAGCAGTGGCCTGCCACCTAACTGTAGTGGTCCTCTGAGAGGCATGGCATGTGGCATAAGTCCCCTTGGAGGAGGTCACCATTAGCCCACTATAGAGCCATTAAGCAGGTAAACCACAAACTGGATAACAATCATAACAAGTTTTCATGCTGTTGTGAAAGTTCTAGGGCCCACAGCAGATTTCCCAACCTGGGGATCAGGCAAAGGGACTGAGAACCCCTGCGGAATTTGACTTTGAAGGCCAGTAGGATTTGATTACAGATTTTCCACAGGACTGGGAAACAGAGACTCTTGCAGAGCACAAACAAAACATTGTGCATACCAGGTCCCAGGAGAAAGGAGCATGACTCCACAAGAGACTGAGCCAGACTGACCTATGAGTGCCCAAGAGTTTCTGGGGAGGTGTAGATCAACAGTGACCTGCCATGGAGTCAGGGGAACCATCTACAACAGTCCTGAGAGGCACAGATTGCCAGCATAAGTCCTTTGGAAGGAGGTGCTGCATTATCCGTACCATAGTTTGGCCTCAGGCCAACCATAGGGCAGGAACGCAGCCCCATCCATCAGTAGAAAATTGGATTAAAGATTTACTGAGCTTGGCATTGCCTTTCTTTGGGATTGGAATAAAAACCGACCTTTTCCAGTCCTGTGGCCATGGCTGAGTTTTACAGATTTGCTGGCATATTGAGTGCAGCACTTTCACAGCATTATCTTTTAGGATTTGAAACAGCTCAACTGGAATTCCATCACCTCCACTAGCTTTGTTTGTATGATGCTTTCTAAGGCCCACTTGACTTCACATTCCAGGATGTCTGGCTCTAGGTGAGTGATCACACCATTGTGATTATCTGGGTCGTGAAGCTCTTTTTTGTACAGTTCTGTGTATTCTTGCCGTCTCTTTTTAATATCTTCTGCTTTTGTTAGGTCCATACCATTTCTGTCCTTTATCGAGCCCATCTTTGCATGAAATGTTCCTTGGTATTTCTAATTTTCTTGAAGATCTCTAGTCTTTCCCATTCTGTTGTTTTCCTCTATTTCTTTGCACTGATCGCTGAGGAAGGCTTTCTTTTCTCTCCTTGCTATTCTTTGGAACTCTGCATTCAGATGCTTATATCTTTCCTTTTCTCCTTTGCTTTTTGCTTCTCTTCTTTTCACAGCTATTTGTAAGGCCTCCCCAGACAGCCATTTTGCTTTTTTGCATTTCTTTTCCATGGGGATGGTCTTGATCCCTGTCTCCTGTACAGTGTCATGAACCTCTTTCCATAGAGTGTTCATCAGACACTCTATCAGATCTAGTCCCTTAAATCTATTTCTCGCTTCCACTGAATAATCATAAGGGATTTAATTTAGGTCATACCTGAATGTTCTAGTGGTTTTCCCTACTTTATTCAACTTCAGTCTGAATGGCAATAAGGAGTTCATGATCTGAGCCACAGTCAGATCCTGGTCTTGTTTTTGTTGACTGTATAGAGCTTCTCCATCTTTGGCTGCAAAGAATATAATCAATCTGATTTTGGTATTGACCATCTGGTGATGTCCATGTGTAGAGTCTTCTCTTGTGTTGTTAGAAGAGGGTGTTTGCTATGACCAGTGCATTTTCTTGGCAAAACTCTATTAGTCTTTGCCCTGCTTCATTCCATATTCCAAGGCCAATTTGCATGTTACTCCAGGTGTTTCTTGACTTCCTACTTTTGCATTCCAGTCCCCTATAATGAAAAGCACATCTTTTTTGAGTGTTAGTTCTAAAAGGTCTTGTAGGTCTTCATAGAACTGTTCAACTTTAGCTTCTTCAGTGTTACTGGTTGGGGCATAGACTTGGATTACTGTAATATTGAATGATTTGCCTTGGAAATGAACAGAGATCATTCTGTCATTTTTGAGATTGCATCCAAGTACTGCATTTCGAACTCTTTTGTTGACCATGATGGCTACTCTAATCCCAAAGAAAGGCAATGCCAAAGAATGCTCAAACTACTGCAAAATTGCACTCATTTCACACGCTAGTAAAGTAATGCTCAAAATTCTCCAAGCCAGGCTTCAGCAATACGTGCACAGTGAACTTCCAGATATTCAAGCCAGTTTTAGAAAAGGCAGAGGAACCAGAGATCAAATTGCCAACATTGGCTGGATCATCAAAAAAGCAAGAGAGTTCCAGAAAAACATGTATTTCTGCTTTATTGACTATGCCAAAGCCTTTGACTGTGTGGATCATAGTAAACTGTGGAAAATTCTGAAAGAGACAGGAATACCAGACCACCTGACCTGCCTCTTGAGAAATTTGTATGCAGATCAGGAAGCAACAGTTAGAACTGGACATGGAACAACAGACTGGTTCCAAATAGGAAAAGGAGTACATCAAGGTTTGTATATTGTCACCCTGCTTATTTAACTTATATGCAGAGAACATTATGAGAAATGCTGGGCTGGAAGAAGCACAAGCTGGAATCAAGATTGCCGGGAGAAATATCAATAACCTCAGATATGCAGATGACACCACCCTTATGGCAGAAAGTGAAGAACTAAAAAGTCCCTTGATGAAGGTGAAAGAGGAGAGTGAAAAACTTGGCTTAATACTCAACATTCAGAAAACGAAGATCATGGCATCTGGCCCATCACTTCATGGGAAATAGATGGGGAAACAGTGAAAACAATGTCAGACTTTGTTTTTTGGGGGCTTCAAAATCACTACAGAGAGTGACTGCAGCCATTAAATTAAAAGATGCTTACTCCTTGGAAGAAAAGTTATGACCAACCTAGATAGCTTATTGAAAAGCAGACATTACTTTGCCAACAAAGGTCCATCTAGTCAAGACTATGGTTTTTCCAGTGGTCACGTATGGATGTGAGAGTTGGACTGTGAAGAAAGCTGAGCACCGAAGAATTGATGCTTTTGAACTGTGGTGTTGGAGAAGACTCTTGAGAGTCCCTTGGACTGCAAGAAGATCCAACCAGTCCATTCTGAAGGAGATCAGCCCTGGGATTTCTTTGGAAGGAATGATGCTAAAGCTGAAACTCCAGTAATTTGGCCACCTCTGGGAAGAGTTGACTCATTGGAAAAGAATCTGATGCTGGGAGGGATTGAGGGCAGGAGGAGAAGGGGACAACAGAGGATGAGATGGTTGGATGGCATCACTGACTCGATGGACGTGAGTCTAAGTGAACTCCGGGAGTTGGTGATGGATAGGGAGGCCTGGCGTGCTGGGATTCATGGGGTCATAAAGATTCGGACACAACTGAGCGACTGAACTGAACTGAACTGAGCTTGGCATTGCCCACCAAGACAAGAAGGAAATGGCAACCCATTCCAGTATTCTTGCCTGGAAAATCCCATGGATGAAGGAGCCTGGTAGTCTACAGTCCATGGGGTCGCAAAGAGTTGGACACGACTGAGCAAATTCACTCACTCACCAGAACAAGACCCAGTTTTGCCCGCAGCCAGTCCCTGCCATTAAGAAGCTTCCACAAATCTCATCCTCATCTACCAGAGGGCAGACAGAATGAAAACCACAATCACAAAAAAACTAATCAAACTGTTCACATGGATCACAACCTTGTCTATCTCAATGAAACTATGGGCCACGCCATGTAAGGCCACCCAAGACAGATTGGTTATGGTGGAGAGTTCTGACAAAAAGTGGTCCAGTGGATAAGGGAATGTAAACCACTTCAGCATTCTTTCCTTGAGAACCCCTTGAACCATATGAAAAGGCAAAAATATATGACTCCCTAGGTCAGTAGGTGCACAACATGCTACCAGAGAAATAGCTCCAGAAGGAATAGAGAGGCTGAGCCGAAGCAGAAACAACATTCATCTGTGGAAGTGTCTGGTGGTGAAGGTAAAGTCCTATGTTGCAAAGACAATATTGCATAGGAAGCTGGAAAGTTAGATACTTGAATCAAGGTAAATTGAAAGTGGTCAAACAGGAGATGGCAAGAGAGAACATCAACATTTTAGTAATCAGTGAATTAAAATGAACTGGAATGGGTGAATTTAATTTGGATAACCATTATATCTACTACCGCAGGCAAGAATCCCTTAGAAGAAATGGAGTAGCCCTCAAAGTCAATAAGAGAATCTGAAATTCAGTACTTGTGTGCAATCTCAAAAATGACAGAATTATTTCTGTTCCTTTCCAAGGCAAACCATTCAAAATCACAGTAATCCAAGTCTATGCCCGAACCACTAATGCCAAAGAAACTGAAGTTGAACAGTTATATGAAGACCTATAAGATCTTCCAGAACTAACACAAAAAAGGATGTCCTTTTCTTTTTTTTTTTTTTTTTACATTTTATTTTATTTTTAAACTTTACAATATTGTATTAGTTTTGCCAAATATCTAAATGAATCTGCCACAGGTATACCTGCGTTCCCCATCCTGAACCCTCCTCCCTCCTCCCTCCCCTACCCTCCCTCTGGGTCGTCCCAGTGCACCAGTCCCAAGCATCCAGTACCGTGCATCGAACCTGGACTGGCGACTCGTTTCATACATGATATTATACATCCTTTTCATCGTAAGAGACTCAAATGCAAAAGTAGGAAATCAAGAGATGCCTCGAGTAACAGGCAAGCTTCACTCTGGAGTACAAAGGCTTTAGCAGGGCAAAAGCTAGCAGAGTTTTATGAAGAGAACACACTGATCATAGTAAACACTCTCTTCCAACAACACAAGAGATGACTACACATGGACATCACTAGATGGTCAATACTTAAATCAGACTGATTACATTCTTTGTAGCTGAAGGTAGAGAAGCTCTATACAGTCAGCAAAAACAAGTCCAGGAGCTGACTGTGACTCAGATCATGAACTCCTTATTGCATAATTCAGACTTAAATTGAAGAAAGTAGGGAAAATTACTAGGTCATTAAGATATGACTTAAATCAAATCCCTTATGATTATACAGTGTAAGTAACAAATAGGCTTAATGGATTAGATTTGGTAGACAGAGTGCTGAAGAATTGTGGATAGAGGTATGTAACATTGTACAGGAAGCAGCAATCAAAACCATCCCCAAGAAAAAGAAATTCAAAGAGGCAAAATGGTTGTTTGAGGAGGTCTTAAATAGTTGAGAAAAGAAGAGAAGTGGTACCTAGGCTAATTTTGTTGGACTTACAAACCAATTCAACCTACTAAAGTCCTCTCAGAATGGAACTCATTCATATGTAGAGGTCTTACTGTATTTAGATGAAGTTGCAATGGTATGTCAGTCATCCCTTTCACTCTGTTGATTGAGATGGGTCTTGATTTCAGTTCAAGAGGCTTGGTTTCTAACTTCCAATTCTATTACTAGGTGGCTGAAAAGGCCTGTGCAGAGAATATTGTATAACACCCCTAAGCCTTTGTCTTCTAATCTAGTAAAATGAACTCACAGTAAAGAACAGGCTCCCACAGCTTTTATGATGATTAATGCCTCAGATGCCCAGATAATAGCAAGTTCTTATAGCTGTTGGATTCCTTCCCATCTTTCTTGTGGAACATAAGACTTATAGCATCTTATAAAGTAGTATAATTTTTACTCTGATTCAGGAAGAGCTGCTATCGCAACAGAGAAATTTGACCTTCTAGAATATATATTATCTAGATCCTTCTTCCATTGGAAAACTCTGATCCTCAAATTAACTCTTCTACTTAGTTTTAAATGTTACTTGCTTGTAATCTATTTAGCAAAATGATTGGGAGATTATTTTATCTGGGGGTAGCATAAAAATGCATTACATGAATAGAAATGTACAAAACTGTATCTTAACTGTTAATATCTTAGTGTACATGTGCACAACCCTATGAAAGAAACACCCATTCTTACCTTACAGAATCTTTATTCTTTCATTAACAGTTACCATGCTTGAAGCAGTTGAATTAGAATTCAGCAATACACTGGTGACTAAAGCACAATAAAAGTATCTCTTTCATGAACTTGACCTAAAAAATAGATAGATATAAATTAGGAAATTATACTAATAAATATATAATTATGAAGACATGTCACTGCTGCGTGTGCTATGGTTGGAAGCACTGGAAGTATGCATAGTGGGAAAATTCAATACATTTTTGCTGAATGAACAAATGAATGCTGGTTGACTGCAGCTGAAACAAGTATTTAAAGAGACATGAATCTTGATCTAGAAAATGGGAGCAAAGGAACTCATCTCAAACTTAGATCTGAAAGATGATTAGAAAATAACCAAGAGAATGCTTCTGGAAATGGATGTTCTACAAAGGGAATATATTAGTCAGAGTTCTCCAGAAAAACAGAACACACACACACACACACACACACATCATGGGGAGGGAGAAGGAGATATTTTAAAGAATTTGTTCATGTGATCACGGACTCTGGTAAGACTGAAATATGTAAGGCAAGCAAGCAGGCTGACTATTCAGGTAACAGTTATTGTTGCAGAATGAAATTGATAGATTGGAAACTAAAGCAGGTATTCTATGTTAAAGATTTGAGGCAGAATTTCTTATTCTTTGGGCTTTAGGTCTTTGTCTGTGCTTTTAGGTCTTAGTCTTTGTGCTTTAGGTCTTTGACTGATCAAATGAGGTCCACCCACATTATGGAGATCTTATCTTCTTTCCTTAATGTCTACTAGTTTAATGCTAATTACATCTGAAAATATCTTCACAGCAACGTATAGACTAAGTTTGGCCAAATAACTGGACATCAGAGCCTAGCTATGGTGACACATAAAATTAACCGTTACATGATGCAATATAAACAAAGCCAATAGAAAGTTAGGCATTGGAGGACCAGAATATATCTAGACGTCAGAAAGTGAAAAGACGCATAAAGCTGGAAAGATAGTGAGGCAGAAGCAGGAGCTGCCTTGTCCAATAAAATAGACACTAGCCACATGGAGTTGTTTAGTTTACATTTGCATTCACTAAAATGAAATGAAATGAAACTTTTCATTCCTCAGTGCCACTAACCATAGTTTAACTGCTCAACAGCTATAGAGCTATTGCCTACTTTATAGGACACCACAGATATAAAATATTTTCATCTATACAGAAAGCTTTATTAAACAGTAGTGGGCAGACTATATGGAATTTTGGACTCCAGAAAGTTTGAGTCTTCATCCTACATGTATTGGAAAACCACTGAAATATTCTCACAAGGAGGTGACATGAATGGTTCTGAGTATTCAATGGTAAATAGATCAGACATTGTCAGTATTCATAAAACTTATACTCTACTAATGAATTGTTTGATTTCCAAAGCAATCACAAATTTTCCAATTCTCCAATTCCATCTGGTGTCCAGCAATTCAATTATGACTCTACCTACAGTCAATGCAGAGCCCACGAGTTAAGGGCTTTAGGCTCATAGACTATCCTCACTTCTAATGTCAGGCTACATGCACTTATGTCCAGATGTCTACAAATTGAGGAGTTATCTTAAACTCTCCCCTTTACCATTCAGTTACTCACTAGAACCCTTCAAAGAACTCAGGAAAGTGTTATCCTTACTTGTTGCTGTTGTTTAGTCTTTAAGTCATTTCCAATTCTTTTGTGACCCCATGGACTATAGCCCACCAGACTTCTCTGTCCATGGGATTTCCCAGGCAAGAATATTAGAGTGGGTTGCTATTTCCTTCTCCAGGGGATCTTCCCAACTTAGGATCGAACCCACATCTCCTGCACTGGCACGTGTCTTCTTTACCACTGAGCCACTAAGGAAGCCCTTATCCTTAACACTACAGTTTTTTGTAAAGGATATTATATCCTTTCAGCTCAGTTCAGTTCAGTTGTTAAGTCATATCCAACTCTTTGTGACCCCATGAATCACAGCATGCCAGGCCTCCCTGTCCATCACCAACTCCTGGAGTTGAGTCAACTCTTCATATGAAGTGGCCAAAGTATAGGAATTTCAGCCTCAGCATCAGTCCTTCCAGTGAACACCCAGGACTAGTCTCCTTTAGGATGGACTGGTTGGATCTCCTTGCAGTCCAAGGGACTCGAAAGAGTCTTCTCCAACACCACAGTTCAAAAGCATCAATTCTTCAGTGCTCAGCTTTCTTGACAGTCCAACTGTCACATCTATACATGACCACTGGAAAAACCATAGCCTTGACTAGACAGAACTTTGTTGGCAAAGTATTATCTCTGCTTTTTAATATTCTATCTATCTTGGTCATAACTTTCCTTTAGTAAGAACCAAATGGAGGAGATGCACAAGGCAAGATGATGGGTATGGGGGAGGCCAGAGTTTTCATGCCTTCTCTGGACACTGCATCCTCTTAGCACATCAACATGTTTACTGTCCCAGAAGCTTCCCAAATCTCTTGATTCAGGAATTCTTATTGAAGTTTCATTGCTGCTGCTGCTGCTGCTGCTGCTGCTAAGTCGCTTCAGTCGTGTCTGACTCTGTGTAACCCCATAGATAGCCTCCTACCAAGCTCCTCTGTCCCTGGGATTCTCCGGACAAGAACACTGGAGTGGGTTGCCATTTCCTTCTCCAATGCATGAAAGTTAAAAGTGAAAGTGAAGTCACTCAGTCGTGTCTGACTCTTAGCGACCTCATGGACTGCAGCCTACCAGGCTCCTCTGTCCATGGAATTTTCCAGGCAAGAGTACTGGAGTGGGGTTCCATTGCCCTCTCCAAAGTTTCATTACTTCAGTGCAATCGATTAAATCATCAGTCACTGGTGATTGCACTCCATCTCAGTCCCCTCCTCCCCACATATCTGAAAGTGGGCTTGAAAGTTCCAATCCTTATTTGGTCTTGCTTGGTCTTTCTGGTAAGAAACCCTCTATCCTGAAGTTATCTAGGAGTTCTGCTTTGACTCACCTCATTAACATAAACCTAGGTGGGGTTGAATGACACTCATTACAGATAACAAAAGACACTTCTATCACTCAGAAAATTGTAGGAAGTTTTAGGAGTTTTGTTCCAGGAATTGGGAACAAAGGCCAAATATATATGCTTCACTACAAGACAGGTACACAAGTTTGTAGTCATGGAATCAATTATAAAGAATTTGTTCTCTCTGAAGCCATCTCTAAACAACTTTAATACACACACAGTTGCATTTCCCAGGTGGCTATAGTGGTAAAGAACTTGCCTGCCAATGTAGGAGACTTGAGTTTGATCCTAGGTCAGAAAGATCACCTGGAGGAGGGCATGACAACCCACTCCTATATTCTTGCCTAGAGAATCTCATGGAGAGAGGAGCCTGGCAGGTTACAGTCCTTGGGGTTGCAAAGAGTTGGACATGACTGAAGTGACTTAGCAAGCAGCACTCACACACACAGTGCTATCAGCTGTGTCCACTCTACTACCCGCATTCAGAGCTTGCCCCAGTCTTATGTAGCTTCCAGTGTCAGGACTGTCTGTCCAGTGCTTATGTCAGGTTCAGTAAGAAGTCAAAGACTAATGTATGATTCTGCAAATTTGATGAGAGACAGGAGGCTTTAGAGATCCAATGAAAGATGTGAGTCATTCAGTGACAAACAGTAGTAGAAATCCACCATTACCCAGGGATCTAGAAGACAAAGATGGGAAATCCCATCACTATGAATTGGTGAGTGCTGGAGTGGTGGAAGAGGGGCTCCAGATTGCAGCTGCAATCCTAAAGGGACATCATCCTGACAGGACTCTAGGTGCCAGAAAAGAGAGGGAAAGGGAATAGAAAAGAAAATAGTTCATACTTTTTATTCACCAGCCATCCAGTCTCCTACCTGTTCCTCATGTGCTTAGGTGAGCCAGGGAGGTGTCGTCATTAACTCAATAATGTTATAATACACAACAGGGAAGAGAAAAACAAAAACAATCATTTATGGAAGAAAATAGGGAAATAACATTACAGTTTCTCAGTTTCTGCTCAAGTTCATACCTTTTCAATGACTTTCATGACCACAGCACACTGGCACAATTAACATTCAGTCAATTCAGTTCAGTTCAGTTCAATCATTCACTTGTGTCTGATTCTTTGCAACCCCATGGAGTGCAGCATGCCAGGCCTCCCTATTCATCACCAACTCTTGGAGTTTACTCAAACTCACATCCATCAAGTTGGTGATGCCATCCAACCATCTCATCCTCTGTCATCCCCTTCTCCTCCTGCCTTCAGTCTTTTTATTGAATCAGTTCTTCACATCAGGTGGCCAAAGTATTGGAGCTTCAGCTTCAGCATCAGTCCTTCTAATGAATATTAAGGACTGACTTACTTTAGGATGGACTGGTTTGACCTCCTTGCAGTTCAAGGGACTCTCAAGATTCTTCTCCAACACCACAGTTCAAAAGCATCAGTTCTTCGGTGCTCAGCTTTCTTTATAATCCAACTCTCACATCCATACATGAGTACTAGAAAACCACAGCTTTGACTAGATGGATCTTTGTTGGCAAACTAAAATGTCTCTGCATTTTTATATGCTGTCTATGTTGGTCATAACTTTTCTTCCAAGGAACAAGGGTCTTTTAATTTCATGGCTGCATTCACCATCTTCAGTGATTTTGGAGCCCTAAAAAATAAAGTCTGCCACTGTTTCCCCATCTATTTGCCATGAAGTGATGGGATCAGGTGCCACGATCTTAGTTTTCTGAACGTTGAGTTTTAAGAAAACTTTTTCATTCTCCTCTTTCACTTTCATCAAGAGGCTCTTTAGTTCTTCTTTGCTTTCTGCCATAAGGGTGGTGTCATCTTTGTATCTGAGGTTAATGAAATTTCTCCCGGAAAACTTGATTCCAACTTGTGTTTCCTCCAGTCCAGTGTTTCTCATGATTTACTCTGCATATAAGTTAAATAAACAGAGTGACAATATACAGCCTTGACATACTCCTTTCCCAATTTAGAACCAGTCTGTTGTTACATGCCTAGTTCTAACTGTTGCTTACTTACCTGCATACAGCTTTTTCAAGAGGCAGGTCAGGTGGTCTGGTATTCCCATCTTTTGAAGAATTTCCCACGATTTGTTGATATCCACACAGTCAAAGGCTTTGGCATAGTCAATAAAGCAGAAGTAGGTGTTTTTTTTTTTTTTTTTTTTTTTTCTTGCTTTCTTGATGAACCAACGGATGTTGGCAATTTGATCTCTGGTTCCTTTGCCTTTTCTAATTCCAGCTTGAACATCTGGAAGTTCATGGTTCACCCAGAGAATTTTGAGCATTATTTTGCTAGTGCGTAAGAGGAATGTAATTGTGCAGTAGTTTGAGCATTCTTTGGCATTGCCTTTCTTTGGGATTGAAATGAAAACTGAAATTTTCCAGTCCTGTGGCCACTGCTGAGTTTGCCAAATGTGTTGGCATATTGAGTGCAGCACTTTCACAGCATCATCTTTTAGGATTTGAAATAGCTCAACTGGAATTTGATCACCTCCACTAGCTTTGTTCATAGTGATGCTTCCCAAGGCCCTCTTGACTTTGCATTCCAGGATGTCTGGCTCTAGGTGAGTGATCACACCATCATGATCTTATGGGTCATGAAGATCTTCTGTGTATAGTTCTTCTGTGTATTCTTGCCTCCTCTTCTTGATATCTTCTGCTTCTGTTAGGTCCATATCATTTCTGTCCTTTATTGTGCCCATCTTTGCATGAAGTGTTCCCTTGGTATCTCTAATTTTCTTGAAGAGATCTCTAGTCTTTCCCATTCTATTGTTTTCCTCCATTTCTTTGCACTGATCACTGAGGAAAGCTTTCTTATCTCTCCTTGCTATTCTTCAGAACTCTTCATTCAAATGGGCATATCTTTCTTTTTCTCCTTTACTTTTCACTTCTCTTCTTTTCACAGCTATTTGTAATGTCTCTTTAGACAGCCATTTTGCTTTTTACATTTCTTTTTATTGGGGTAATTTCTAGCTAGACCCCTGAGATGCTTCTAAATTTTATTTTAATAGATAGTATATTCTATGGGTTATAATTCTGGTTTAATGTAACCAAATGCAGATGTGTGTGTGTGTGTGTGTGTGAGTCCTTTTAAATTGCTTTGCATATTTATCATCCTTTGAATAGAATTAGGTGAAATATCTATTTAGTAACCAAAATACTTGCTCTTTATTTAGACTTCCTCTAATTTGGGTCTTCTCAGCATCAGCATTATTGGTATTTTATGCTGGATAATTATTTATTGTGTGGGAGTATCCTATATATTTAGCAAAATATGTGGCATCAACCCACTAGATGCCAATAGAATAGTGCTTTTCTGCTGCCAGAGCTGTGCCATCAAAAATGTCTCCAAATATTACCAAATGCTCCCTGAGGCCCTAAATAATAATTGATTGAGAACCACTACTCCAGTTAATTCTGTGCTCATTAAAAAAAACAAGTTAATAAATCACTAAGTCCCACTAACACTAATTCAATTATCATCTGTAGGCAGCTTACAAAGTGCACCCCCCCCCCACCCCTGCCAAATTCCTGCCCTCTTACATTCACACCCTTGTGTAGTTAGGTCCATGCCATATTCTATGAGGTCTGATTTGTGTGAAATAGAAGACAGCAGAAGTGATGTTATGCTACTTCTTAAATTAAGTTATAAAATATTGCAGCTTCATATTAGGGTCAATCTGTCTACATCTCCTGATTTGGGAGAAGCCAACTGATGTGTAATGAGGGCTTTCAGGCAACAAATGAAAAGGGCTATGTGGCAAGGAACTGAGATCTCCAGCCAAAGCCAAAAAGGAACTGAGACCTTCCAGTAGCCCTGTGTGTGAGTGCAGAAGCACATCCTTGGCTCCAAGTTAAACTCAGAGGACTGCAGTTGTGGTCATCAGTTTGACCATGGTGCAGGAGAGCTCCTGAGATGAAACAACAAAGACACGGCACCATCAGATTCCCGGCCCTCAGAAACTGTGAGAAAATAATGTTAAAATGTTATAGAACAAAAGGCATTATGAATACATTTAAAAGATAAGTGATGCACTGGGGAAAGATCTGAGTGTCTTCTAAATAATTTCAGTTAATAATTAAAAAAACAAAAAGTACTTAAAACTAGGAAGAAATAAGTGGGTGCAGAATTTGAACAGGCAATTAGTGGTTGAGGAAACCATATAGACCAATATGAATAGACTTGTACTTCACTAGTAATCAAGGAAAAGGCAGAGAACTGGTGGGAAACTATCTCCATACACAAAATTGACCAAGCTTAAAAAAAGGCCAACAAAGATGCACTGATAGAGTTTAAATTGATGCTTTTTTAAATACCAGTTTTGAACTATATTGTACAAGGTAAAGTTCTCAATTTTAGGTATATATCATGGCTAGAAAACTCTTGCACATGTGCATAAAGAAGATTGTGCAACAATATTGATCCACTAAATAATTTAGAGAGATAAGAAAGCCTTCCTCAGTTATTGATGCAAAACCTAGAGGAACACAATAGAATGGGGAAGACTAGAGATCTCTTCAGGAAAGTTAATGATACCAATGGAAAGTCTCATGCAAAGATGGGCATAATAAAGGACAGAAATGGTATGGACTCAACAGAAGCAGACGATATTAAGAAGAGGTGGCAAGGATACACAGAAGAACTATATAAAAAGATCTTAATGATCCAGACAACCACGATGGTGTGATCACTCACCTGGAACCAGACATCCTGAAATACAAAGTCAAGTGAGACTTAAGTATCATTGTGAACAAAGCTAGTAGAGGTGATGGAATTCCAGTTAAGCTATTCCAAATCTTAAAAGATGATGCTGGGAAAGTGCTGCACTCAATATGCTAGCAAATTTGGAAAACTCAGCAGTGGCCACAGGGCTGGAAAGAGTCAGTTTTCATTCCAATCCCAAAGAAAGGCAATGTCAAAGAATGTTCAAACTACTACACAATTTCACTCCTCTAACACGCTAGCAAAATAATGCTCAAAAATCTCCAAGCCAAGCTCAATAGTACATGAACCATGAACTTTCAGGTGTTAAAGCTGGAATTAGAAAAGACAGAGGAACCAGAGATCAAATTGCTAACATCCTTTGATTCACTGAGAAAGCAAGAGAGTTCCAGAAAAAAATCTATTTCTGCTTCATTTACTGCACCAAAGCCTTTGACTGTGTAGATCACAACAAATTGTGGAAAATTCTTCAAGAGATGGGAATACAAGGCAACCTGCCTCCTGAGAAATCTGTATGAAGTTCAAGAAGCAACAGTTAGAACTAGACATGAAACAACAGACTGCTTCCAAATTGGGGAATGACTATGTCAAGGCTGTATATGTCACCCTGCTTATTTAACTTATATGCAGAGTATATCATGTGAAATGCCTGGCTGGATGAAGCACAAGCTGAAATCAAGATTGCCGGGAGAAATATCAACAACCTCAGATATGCAGATGACAAAACCCTTATGGCAGAAGTGAAAAAGAACTGAAGAGCCTCTTGATGAAAGTGAAAGAGGAGAGTGAAAAAGTTGGCTTAAAGCTCAACATTCAGAAAACTAAGATCATGGCATCTGGTCCCATCACTTCACGGCAAATAGATGGGGAAACAACGGAAACAGTGACAGACTTTTTTGGGGGTGCTCCAAAATCAGGGCTTCCCTTGTGGCTCAGCCTGGTAAAGAAACCCCCTGCAATGTGGGAGACCTGGGTTCAATTCCTGGGTTGGGAAGATCACCAGGAGAAGGGAAAAGCTACCCTCTCCAGTATTCTGGCCTGGAGAATTCCATGGACTGTATAGTCCATGGGGTTACAGAGAGTCGGACACAACTGAGCGACTTTCTCTTTCCAAAATCACTGCAGATAGTGACTGTAGCCATAAAATTAAAAGACCCTTGCTTCTTGGAAGAAAAGTTATGACCAACCTAGATAGCATATTAAAAAGCAGAGACATTATTTTGCCAACAAAAGTCTGTCTAGTCAAAGCTATGGTTTTTGCAGTAATGTATGGATGTGAGAGTTGGATTATAAAGAAAACTGAGTGCTGAAGAATTGATGCTTTTGAACTGTGATGTTGGAGAAGACTCTTGAGAGTCCCTTGGACTGCAAGGAGATCAAACCAGTCCATCCTAAAGTAAATCAGTCCTGAATATTCATTGGAAGGACTGATGCTGACGCTGAAATTCCAATATTTTGGTCACCTGATGCAAAGAACTGACTCTTTGGAAAAGCCCCTTATGCTGGGACAGATTGAAGGCAAGAGGAGAAGGGGACGACAGGGGATGGTTTGGTTTCATGGCATCACTGATTCTATGGACATGAGTTTGAGCAAACTTCAGGAGTTGGTGATGGACAGCGAAGCCTGGAGTGCTGCAGTCCATAGGGTTGCAAACAAACACGCCTGAGCAACTAAACTGAACTGCAATAATTTAACAAGTATTGATGGAGTGCCTATTATAAGCTAGATGGTTCTATTTATCAATATTTATCAATATCAGTTAGACAATATGTATCTTTTTAGGGAACTTACATTTTATCCAGGGGTAGGCATATTAAGATAATATAGATTGAGCAGGTACTACTACAGAACACATGGCAAGAGGGTCTATCTGATATGAGGACATTTTTCATGCAAACCTCTAAGAAATGAGTGAGAAATTTATAGCAGATATTATGGGGGAAATAAAGTCTGCCACTCTAGAAATACAAAACTTAGCAATTTAGTTTTTCAAACTCCTTTCCCCATATACAAAATAAGATAACAAACATATCTGCCCCCAAAAGCTGCTGAAGACATATTATCTATCATTATTATTACCACAAAACTATGACAGAGATGTAATTAATTCCATTTCCATCATCAAAGAAGTTAACTAAATGAAATACTCTAGTTTTCACAGAAGGTACACAAGAAGGTTAGGACTTTAACTCACATCTCCCTAGTTCAAAAATGTATAATTTTATAACATTAATCCACCAAAAATGTATTCATTTAATGTTTCATGCATAGGTTTAGGAACTTGAACATCACAAGAAAGAGAAGAATAATGTAACTCACAAGTGTAGCTGAGAGGGGCTAAATGCATAAAGCACGTTAGTAAGGTCTTGTGTTCAAATAAAAAAGAAAGTACTACAGTAACACATGTGTAAGTATTAAAGTCAGAACCAAAAAATCAACTCCTCTGGGGGTAAATGTTTTCCATGAGGGTTTCAAGCCCATGTTTTATGAGTTCCTTACTACTCATAAGTGATAAGGTGGGGGAAAATGTGATGGGCAGAAATATTATTATTGCATTTATAGTAAACATTCAGAAAAGGAAAATCAACATGTCATTCAATTTAAATCTGTAGTTTTCAACATCAAGACCTACTTCATAAGACAAAAACAAATATTGTATATTACCACATGCAGATTTGCAGGGAAGGAATGGAGACACAGACATAGAGAACAGATTTTGGACACAGCAGGGGAAGGAGAGGGTGGGATGAACTGAGAAAGTAGCACTTAAACTATCATGTGTTAAATAGATAACTAGTGGGAAGCTGCTATATAACACAGGGAGCCCAGTCTAGTACTCTGTGATGACCTGGAGGGGTGGGATTGGAGGGGAGAGGGAGGCTTAAGAGGGAGGCAGTATATATATATAATTATGACTGATTTGTGTTGTTGTACAGCAGAAACCATCAAGCATTGTAAAGCAATTTTCTTCCAATTAAAGAATAAAAAAAAAATCAAGACCTATGATAATCAAATTTTTTGTCATGAAATTAAAAGATGCTTGCACCTTGGAAGAAAAGCTATGACAAACACAGACAGTGTATTAAAAAACAGAGATATCACTTTACCAACAAAGTTCCATATAGTCAAAGTTATGGTTTTTCCAGTAGTCATGTGCAGATGTGAGATTTGGACTACAAAGAAGGCTGAGCATTCAGGGAATTTATACTTTCAAGTTGTGGTGCTGGAGAAGACATTTGAGAGTCCCTTGGGCAGCAAGGAGATCAAATCAGTCAATCCTAAGGATATCAACCCTGAATATTCACTGGAGGGACTGATGCTAAAGCTCCAATACTTTGGCCACCTGCTCTGAAGAGCTGACTCATTGGAAAAGACCCAGATGATGGGAAAGATTGAGGGCAGAAAGAGAAGGGGATGACAGAGGATTAGATGGTTGGATGGCATCACTGACTCAATGAACATGAGTTTGAGCAAACTCTGGGAGATAGTCAAGGACAGGGAAGCCTGGCACACTGCAGTCCATGGGGTTGCAAAGAGTTGAACATGACTTGCAACTGAACAACAACAACAGGCTGGTCTCAGGAGCTTTAGTTTGAGTAAGAATTTAACCTCAGACTCCTACACTTCTTTGTCCTGTATTTTACATAGTAAATGTTTACTGAGTTTGTTCATATATATCCATTAAATGTTTGTATGCTCAGCCCAGATGGATTAATCTATGATTTGCTTTATAATGATTTCACAAAGTGAGAACATGAATTTTAAACACTAGTATCTGTATATTTCTTGTTAATCAGTTTCTTCTTCCTTCCTTTTATAACATGAATCCAAATTCAGATTTTATGGCATTCTGTAAAATGAATTGACATTAAAAAACTAATGCAAGAGGACTTTTTAAAAGCAAAGACTCACTAACATCAATTACGCCTCGAATGAACGTGCTTCATGGTGGAGAGTTCTGACAGAATGTGGTCCACTGGAGAAGGGAATGGCTAACCACTTCAGTATTCTTGCCTCGAGAACACCGTGAACAGTATGAAAAGGCAAAAAGATAGGACACTGAAAGATGAACTTCCCAGGTCAGTAGGGGTCCAAATATGCTACTGGAGATCAGTGGAGAAATAACTCCAGAAAGAATGAAGGGATGGAGCCAAAGCAAAAACAACACCCAGTTGTATGAGACTGGTGACAGAAGCAAGATTTGATGCTGTAAAGAGCAATATTGTGTAGGAACCTGGAATGTTAGGTCCATGAGTCAAGGCAAATTGGAAGTGGTCAAACAGGAGATGGCAAGAGTGAACATCAATATTCTAGGAATCAGCGAACTAACATAGACTGGAATGGGTGAATTTAACACATATGACCATTATATCTACTACTGTGGGCAGGAATCCCTTAGAAGAAATGGAGTAGCCATCATAGACAAGAAAAGAATCTGAAATGCAGTACTTGGATGCAATCTCAAAAATGACAGAATGATCTCTGTTCGTTTCCAAGGCAAACCACTTAATATCATGGTAATCCAAGTCTATGTCCTGACCAGTAATGCTGAAGAAGCTGTATTTGAATAGTTCTATGAAGACCTATAAGACCTTTTAGAACTAACACCCAAAAAAGATGTCCTTCTCATTATAGGGGACTGGAATGCAAAAGTAGGAAACACCTGGAGTAACAGGCAATTTGGCCTTGGGGTACAGAATGAAGCAGGGCAAATGCTAACAGAGTTCTGCCAAGAAACGCACTGGTCATAGCAAACACCATCTTCCAACAATACAAGATAAGACTCTACACATGGACATCACCAGATAGTCAACACCAAAATCAGATTGATTATATTCTTTGCAGCCAAAGATGGAGAAGCTCTATAAAGTCAGCAAAAACAAGACTGGGAGTGGACTGTGGCTCAGATCATGAACTCCTTATTGCCAAATTCAAACTTAAATTGAAGAAAGTGGGGAAAACCACTAGACCTTTCAGGTATGACCTAAATCAAATTCCTTATGATTATACAGTGGAAGTGAGAAATAGATTTAAGGGACTAGATCTGATAGACAGAGTGCCTGATGAACTATGGATGGAGGTTTGTGACACTGTACAGGAGGCAGTGAGCAAGACCATCCCCAAGAGAAAGAAATGCAAAAAAGCAAAATGGTTGTCCCAGGAGGCCTTACAAATAGTTGTGAAAAGAAGAGAAGCGGAAAGCAAAGGAGAAAAAGGAAAGATACACTCGTTTGAATGCAGAGTTCCAAAGAATAGCAAGGAGAGATAAGAAAGCCTTCCTCAGAGATCAATGCAAAAATATAGAGGAAAACAACAGAATGGGAAAGACTAGAGATCTCTTCCAGAAAATTAGAGATACCAAGGGAACATTTCATGCAAAGGTGGGCTCAATAAAGGACAGAAATTGTATGGACCTAACAGAAGCAGAAGATATTAAGAAGAGGTGGCAAGACTACACAGAAAAACTGTACAAAAAAGATCTTCACGACCCAGATAATCAAGAAGGTGTGATCACTCACACTCACCTAGAGCCAGACATCCTGGAATGTGAAGTCAAGTGGGCCTTAAGAAGAATACTAAGAACAAAGCTAATGGTGATGATGGAATTCCAGTTGAGCTATTTCAAATCCTGAAAGATGATGCTGTGAAAGTGCTGCACTCAGTATGCCAGCACATTTGGAAAACTCAGCAGTGGTCACAGGACTGGAAAAGGTCAGTTTTCATTCCAATCCCAAAGAAAACCAATGCCAAAGAATGCTCAAACTACCACACAATTGCACTCATCTCACATGCTAGTAAAGTAATGCTCAAAATTCTCCAAGCCAGGCTTCAGCAATACGTGCACCATGAACTTCCAGATATTCAAGCCAGTTTCAGAAAAGGCAGAGGAACCAGAGATCAAATTGACAACATCCACTGGATCATGGAAAAAGCAAGAGAGTTCCAGAAAAACATCTATTTCTGCTTTATTGACTATGCCAAAGTCTTTGACTGTGTGGATCACAATAAACTGGAAAATTCTGAAAGAAATGGGAATACCAGACCCCCCGACCTGCCTCTTGAGAAACCTATATGCAGGTCTGGAAGCAACAGTTAGAACTGGACATGGAACAACAGACTGGTTCCACAGTGGAAAAAGAGTATGTCAAGGCTGTATATTGTCACCCTGCTTATTTAACTTATATGCAGAGTACATCATGAGAAATGCTGGGCTGGAAGAAGCACAAGCTAGAATCAAGATTGCTGTGAGAAATATCAATTAACTCAGATATGCAGATGATACCACCTTTATGGCAGAAAGTGAAGAATAAAGAGCCTCTTGATGAAAGTGAAAGAGGAGAGTGAAAAAGTTGGCTTAAAGCTCAACATTCAGAAAACTAAGATCATGGCACCTGGTCCCATCACTTCATGGCAATTAGATGGGGAAAGAGTGGAAACACTGGCTGACTATTTTTCTGGGCTCCAAAATCACTCTGGATGGTGATTGCAGCCATTAAATTAAAAGACGCTTACTCCTTGAAGGGAAAATTGTGACTAACCTAGACAGCATATTAAAAAGCAGAGACATTACTTTGTCAACAAATGTCTGTCTAGTCTAGGTATGGTTTTTTCAGTAGTCATGTATGGATGTGAGTGTTGGACTATAAAGGAAGCTGAGCACAAAAGAATTGATACTTTTGAACTGTGGTGTTGGATAAAACTCTTGAGAGTCTTTTGGACTGCAAGGAGATCCAACAAGTCCATCCTAAAGGAGATCAGTCCTGGGTGTTCATTGGAGGGACTGATGTTGAAGCTGAAACTCCAATGCTTTGGCCACCTGATACAGAGAGCTGACTCATTTGAAAAGACCCTGATGCTGGGAAAGATTGAGGGCAGAAGGAGAAGGGGAGGACAGAGGATGAGATGGTTGGATGGCATCGTCGACACAATGAACATGCATTTGAGTGGATTCGCGGCAGTTCGTGATGACAGGGAGGCCTGGCATGGTTCATAGGTCAAAAGAGTCAGACACAACTGACCAACTGAACTGAACTGAACTGAACGTGCTTCAAGCTTTAAAAGTTCAAAAGGAGCTTGTTCTTCTTAAATGATTATCAGCCTTTATTTCACCTCCAACTACATTTTTTAAACTCTAGGCTGCACTGTCCAATATAGTAGCTAGTAGCTATATGTAGTTATTTAAATTAATTAAAGTGAAATAAAATTTAAAAATTAATTTCTTGGTTACATTAGCCACGTTTCAATGGCTCAGCAGCCACATTGGGGCAATGGGCTGCTATACTGGGCAGTGCATATTATAGAATATTTTGCAGTGTGTCTATGATTACAGAAACTTTTATTGGGCAGCATTTCTGTAAAATACAGAGCAAAGTACCAGTATTCACTTTCTCTCTTTCAAAACTAAAAGTATACAGTAATCCTCAAAGATCAGGTTTGGTTTGCACCCCTTACTGATTGTTACAAAGTCTCAACTTGAATAAACTAAAATCAAGTTTATAATCCTATCACCACTCTCTTTACAAATAAGAAAATATTTTATGTTATTTCAAAAAGAGAAGAAAACAAAAGCAGCAGATATAAAAGATTTAAAAAATATGTCTACTGGGAAATATATTAATGGATAAAGAATCCACAGCTTTCTTTTCTTTGATTAAATACTTCAAAGCTTGTCATGCTAAAAAAATAAAGTAAAAAGTAAGGAAAACAATGCTATTATTGATTTTTATCTATGATTCCATTTGAATAAGTCAGATGTCTGGGAATGCTGAGCACCAGTCACTGCATTAATCATGCAAAACAACTCTAATATATAGTAACCAGTCTCCAGATGAGACTGTCAAGGTCACTAACACCCAAGTGGTGGCAATCTTATCTCTGTTCACTATTCAGCTTCCTTCATTCAGACACAAATATTTTTATACTGAAACAAAGAAAAGGACCAAAAACCAAAGAAATTTCATAGTAGACATTTTTCTCCTTGAATTATTACTTGAGCTAAAAGAATTTCCATCTGTGAGAGGAAATCCATCAGTTGGAAATTCTAACAAAGTTTAAGTGAACCCTTGCTTTGACATTTAGAAGGAAAAGTTTTCAAGGCTCTAAATTGGATCAGGAAACACTTTATTGAGAATGAAATGAAACTGGTCACACGCAGCAGTGGTTCTTTTGATGCCAAATTAGTCTAGCACTATCTCAAAACCCACACTTATGGTTATTTTGAACTTTTGAATTTGATCACCCATTTAATAAATGACATACTGCTACATTGCTTTATTATGGTAAAATATACTACAAACTCAACCACTTTTAACCCTTTTTATGTGGATATAGACTTATCACCCACTATCACTATGGCCTCCAATTAGTTCAAAGTGTCATAATTTCCCACTGCTCTTAGAATTGAATTAAAGGTCCCTAATATCACCTCTGAGTACCTAAGAATGGGTGCTTTTAAAGTGTGGTGCTAGAGAAGATTCTTGAGAGTCCCTTGGACTGCAAGGACTCCAACCAATCCATCCTAAAGGAGATCAGTCCTGGGTGTTCATTGGAAGGACCAGTGTTGAAGCTGAAGTTCCAATACTTTGGCCACCCTCTGTGAAGAGCTGACTCATTGGAAAAGACCCTGATGCTGGGAAAGATTGAGGGCAGGATGAGAAGTGGGTGACAGAGGATGAGATGGTTGGATGGCATCACTGACTCAATGAACATGATTTTGAGCAAACTCTGGGAGACAGTAAATGACAGGAAAGCCTGGCATCCTGCAGTCCATGGGGATACAAAGAGTCAGACACAACTTAGTGACTGAACAACCACACCTTTGAGGCCCCACAAAATCTAGTCTTTCCACTTTCACTTAACTCCAAGCTCTGCCTCTACTTCTGTACTCCATCAACATTCTCCTTTAGATTCTGACTGTTTTACTTCTGCCACAGGGGCTTCTCTCCTTTCTTTCTTTCCTGCAGAATGTTCTTTCTTCCTTCTTGCACATTGGTGGTTTCTACATACCTTTCAGGTTTCATATCAAGCACATCTTCTTGCATCCTATGACTAGTTCAAGTCACTTCCCCTTAGAAACTCATTGGGACTTCCCTGTTGGTCCAGTGGATAATAATCTGCCTTGCAATGTATGGGAATTTGTGGGTTCCGTCCCTGATCGGGGAACTTTATAACTGAACTGAACTGAACTGAAGATCCCATATGCCCCAGAGCAACTAACCCCAGGTGCCACAAATAAGACCTGAAGTAGCCAAATGAATAAAAAAAGAAGAACAAAGAAACTCACCATCACCATTTAACACTGATTTCTGAATTTTGCAGGTGTGCAAATTTACATATGCTGAGGCATTTGAAGAACATTTATCATGCTTACAAGCGGATGATATCACTGTTGAATCACTATCTCCAGTGTGGGGTTTCATAACCTCAGTGCTATTGACATTTTAGACTGGATAATTATTTGTTGTAGAAGTCTGTCTGAACTTTGTGGATGTTTAACAAACATCCTAGAACTCCAGCCACTGGATGTTAGTAGTACTTACTTCCTTCCCTTTGTGATGAGAGAAGGTTCTTCTAGTCATTGTCAAAATGTTCCTGGTGACAAAATCACCCCATTTCAAAACCACTTCTTGAAACATAGTATAAAGTTTAATACTTAGAATATTCTAAATATACATATGTATGGATCCCTTCATGGATCACTGCCTTCTCATGCTGAAGGGGCTTGCATAAATAACTCAAGGAAGCTATGAACCATGTTATGTAGGGCCATGCAAGATGGACGAGTCATAGTGGAAAGTTCTGACAAAATGTGGTCCACTGGAGGAGGGAATGGCAAACCATTCCATTGTACTAGCTGTGAGAACCCCATGAACTATATACAAAGGCAAAAAGATACGACACCAAAAGATGAGCCTCCCAAGTTGGAACATGTCCAATATACTACTGGGAAAGACTGGAGGACAACTACTAATATTTCCAGAAAGAATGAAGCACTGGCCCAAAGTGGAAATGACACTCAGTTGTGGATATGTGGTGATGAAAGTAAAATATGATGCTATAAAGAACAGTATTGCATAGAAACCTGGAATGTTGAATCCATGAATCAGGGTAAATTGGACTTGGTCAAGCAGGAGATGGCAAGTGTAAACATCAACATCTTAGGTATCAGTGAACTAAAATGGATGGGAATGGGTGAATTTAATTCAGATGACCATTATATCTACTACTGTGGGCAAGAATTCCATAGAAGAAATGGAGTAGCTCTCATAATCAACAAAAGAGTCTGAACTGCAGTTCTTCAGTGCAACCTTAAAAACAGCAGGATGATCCTGGTCTGTTTCCAAGGCAAACCATTCAATAGCACAGTAATCCAAATCTATGCTTTTGAACTGTGGTGCTGGAGAAGACTCTTGAAAGTCCCTTGGACAGCAAGAAGATGAAACTAGTCAGTCGTAAAGGATATCAACCCTGAATATTCATTGGAAAGACTAGTGCTGAAGCTGAAGCTCCAATACTTAGCTACCTCATGGGAGGAACCAGTTCACTGGAGAAGACCCTCAAACTGGGAAAGACTGAGAACAAGAGGACAAGGGGGAAACAGAGGATAAGATGATTGGATGACATCACTGATGTAATGAACATGAGTTTGAGCAAACTCTGGGAGATAATGAAAGACAGGGAAGCCTGGCATGCTGCAGTCCATGGGGTTGCAGAGCGTCAGACATGCCTTGGTGACTAAAAAACAACAGCAACAATGCCCCAAACACCGATGCCAAGGAAGCTGAAGTTGGTTAGATCTATGAAGACCTAGAAGACCTCTTAGAACTAACTCCAAAAAAAGATGTCCTATCTTCATAGGATATTGGAATACAAAAGTAGGAACTCAAGAAATACGTGGTGTAACAGACAAGTTTTTCCTTGGATCATAAAATGATGCTGTGCAAATGCTAACAGAATTCTACCAAGAGAATGCACTGGTCATAGCGAACACACTTTACAACAACACAAGAGGTGACTTTACACATGAGCATTAGCAAATGGTCAGTACTGGATCAGATTGATTACTTTTTTTTGTAGCTCAAGATGGAAAAGCTGTATACAGTCAGCAAAAACAAGACCTGGAGTTCACTGTGGCTCAGATCATCAGCTCCTCATAGCAAAATTCAGGCTTAATCTAAAGAAAGTGGGGAAAACACTAGGCCAGTCAGGTATGACTTAAATCAAATCCCCTATGAATATACAGTAGAAGTGATGAATAGATTCAAGGTATTAGATTTAGCAAACAGAGTGCCTAAAGTACTATGGACAGATGTCCATGATATTGTACAGGAGACATCAAGCAAAACCATCCCAAAGAAAAAGAAATGCAAATGGGAAAAATGGTTGTCTGAGGAGGTGTTACAAACAGCTGAGGAAAGAAGAGAGGTGAAAAGCAAGGAAGAAAGGGAAAGGTACGTCCAACTAAATGCAGAGTTCCTGAGAATAGCAAGGAGAGACAAGAAGGCCTTCTTCAATGAACAGTGCAAAGAAATAGAGGAAAACAGCAGAAAGGGTAAGATAGAGATCTCTTCAAGAAAATTGGAAATATCAAAGGAATATTTTATCCAAAAATAGTCACAATAAAGGGCACAAAGGGTAAAGACCTAATAGAAGTAGAAAAGATCAAGGAGAGATGTAAAGAACATACAGAAGAACTGTACAAAAAAGATCTTAATGACCGGGATAATCCTGATCATGTAGTCTCTCACTCAGAGCCAGACATTCTAGAGTGTGAAGTCAGGTGGGCTTTATGAAGCATTGCTGCCAATAAAGCTAGTGGAGGTGATGGAATTCCAGCAGAGCTATTTAAAATCCTAAAGAAAGTGAAAGTTGCTCAGTCATGTCCGAATCTTTGCAACCCCATGGACTATACAGTCCATGGAATTCTCCAGGCCAAAATGCTGGAGTGGTTAGCTGATCCCTCCTCCAGGGAATCTTTCCAACCTAAGAATTTAAGCCAAATCTCCCTCATTGCAGGCGGATTCTTTACCAACCGAGCTATCAGGGAAGCCCTAAAATCCTAAAAGATGATGCTGTTAAAGTACTGCACTCAATAAGTCAGCAAATTTGGAAAATTCAACAGTGGCCACAGGACTGGAAAAGGTCAAACCACATCCCAATTCCCAAAAGGAGCAGTGTTAAACAATGTTCAAACCACCAGACATTTGCACTCATCTCCCATGCTAGTACGGTTATATTCAAAATCCTGCAAGCTAAGCTTCAGAATTACCTGAATTGAGAACTTCCAGATGTTCAAGCTGGGTTTAGAAAAGGCAGAGGAACCAGAGATCAAATTGCCAGAATTTGCTGGACCATACAGAAAGCAAGGGAATTCCAGAGAACCGTTTACCTCTGTTTCATCAACTATGCTAAAGCCTTTTATCTCATGTGGATCATAACAAACTGTGGAAAACTCTTAAAGAGATGGGAATACCAGACCATCTTACCTGACTCCTGAGAAAACTTCATGCAGGTCAAGAATCAACAGTTAGAACCCTGTATGGAACAATTGACTGCTTCAGGGTTGAGAAAGGAGTATGACAAGTCTGCTTATTGTCACCTTGTTAATTGAACTTACACACAGAGTACATGATGCAAAATGCTGGGCTGGATGGGTTACAAACTAGAATCCAGATTGCCAGGAGAAATATCAACAACCTCAGATATGCGGATGATACCACTTCAATGACAGAAAATGAAGAAGAATTAAAGGGTTGCCTCATGAGAGTGAAGGAAGACAGTAAAAAAAGGTTGCTGAAAACTCAGTATTAAAAAAACTAAGACCATGGCATCTGGGCCCATTCAGTTCAGTTCAGTTCAGTCACTCAGTCCTGTCCGACTCTGTGACACCATGAATTGCAGCACGCCAGACCTCCCTGTCCATCACCAACTCCCAGAGTTCACTCAGACTCATGTCCATAGAGTCGGTGATGCCATCCATCCATCTCATCCTCTGTTGTCCCCTTCTCCTCCTGCCCCCAATCCCTCCAGGCATCAGAGTCTTT
This sequence comes from Bos indicus x Bos taurus, assembly GCF_003369695.1. Lineage (NCBI taxonomy): Eukaryota > Metazoa > Chordata > Mammalia > Artiodactyla > Bovidae > Bos > Bos indicus x Bos taurus. The sequence goes on from NC_040088.1 coordinate 33,483,835, forward strand.
TGTAATGAGTCAACTCTTTGCATGAGGTAGCCAAAGTACTGGAGTTTCAGTTTTAGCATCATTCCTTCCAAATAACATCCAGGACTGATCTCCTTCAGAATGGACTGGTTGGATCTCCTTGCAGTCCAAGGGACTCTCAAGAGTCTTCTCCAACACCACAGTTCAAAAGCATCAATTCTTCGGCGCTCAGCTTTCTTCACAGTCCAACTCTCACATCCATACATGACTACTGGAAAAACAATAGCCTTGACTAGATGGACCTTTGTTGGCAAAGCAATGTCTCTGCTTTTGAATACGCTATCTAGGTTGGTCATAACTTTCCTTCCAAGGAGTAAGCATATTTTAATTTCATGGCTGCAATCACCATCTACAGTGATTTTGGAGCCCCCCAAAATCTGACACTGTTTCCACTGTTTCCCCATTTGCCATGAAGTGATAGGACCAGATGCCATGATCTTAGTTTTCTGAATGTTGAGCTTTAAGCCAACTTTTTCACTCTCCACTTTCACTTCCATCAAGAGGTTTTTTAGTGCCTCTTCACTTTCTGCCATAAGGGTGGTATCATCTGCATATCTGAGGTAATTGATATTTCTCACAGCAATCTTGATTCCAGCTGGTGCTTCTTCCAGCCCAGGATTTCTCATGATGTACTCTGCATATAAGTTAGATAAGCAGGGTGACAATATACAGCCTTGACGTACTCCTTTTCCACTGTGGAACCAGTCTGTTGTTCCATGTCCAGTTCTAACCATTGCTTCCTGACCTGCATATAGGTTTCTCAAGAGGCAGGTCAGATGGTCTGGTATTCCCGTCTCTTTCAGAATTTTCCACAGTTTATCATGATCCACACAGTCAAAGGCTTTGGCATAGTCAATAAAGCAGATATAGATGTTTTTCTGGAACTCTCTTGCTTTTTCCATGATCCAGTGGATGTTGTCAATTTGATCTCTGGTTCCTCTGCCTTTTCTAAAACTGGCTTGAACATCTGGAAGTTCGTGTATTGCTGAAGCCTGGCTTGGAGAATTTTGAGCATTACTTTACTAGCGTGTGAGATGAGTGCAATTGTGTGGTAGTTTGAGCATTCTTTGGCATTGCCTTTCTTTGGGATTGGAATGAAAACTGACCTTTTCCAGTCCTGTGGCCACTGCTGAGTTTTGCAAATTTGCTGGTATAGTGAGTGCAGCACTTTCACAGCATCATCTTTCCAGATTTGAAATAGCTCCACTGGAATTCCATCACCTCCACTAGCTCTGTTCATAGTGATGTTTTCTTAGGCCCATTTGACTTAACATTCCAGGATGTCTGGTTCTAGGTCAGTGATCACACCATTGTGATTATCTTGGTAGTGAAGATCTTTTTTGTACAGTTCTTCTGTATATTCTTGCCACCTTTTCTTAATTTCTTCTGTTTCTGTTAGGTCCATATCGTTTCTGTCCTTTATTGAGCCCATCTTTGCATGAAATGTTCCCTTGTTATCTCTAATTTTCTTGAAGAGATCTCTAGTCTTTCCTATTATGTTGTTTTCCTCTATTTCTTTGCATTGATCGCTGGGGAAGGCTTTCTTTTCTCTCCTTGCTATTCTTTGGAACTCTGCATTCAGATGCTTATATCTTTCCTTTTCTCCTTTGCTTTTTCCTTCTCTTCTTTTCACAGCTATTTGTAAGGCCTCCCCAGACAGCCATGTTGCTTTTTCGCATTTCTTTTCCATGGGGATGGTCTTGATCCCTGTCTCCTGTACAGTGTCAGGAACCTCAGTCCATAGTTCATCAGGCACTCTATCTATCAGATCTAATCCCTTAAATCTATTTCTCACTTCCACTGTATTGTCATAAAGGATTTGATTTAGGTTATACCTGAATGGTCTAGTGGTTTTCCCTACTTTCTTCAATTTAAGTCTGAATTTGGCAATAAGGAGTTCATGATCTGAGCCACAGTCAGCTCCTGGTCTTGATTTTGCTCACTGTATAGAGCTTCTCCATTTTTGGCTGCAAAGAATATAATCAATCTGATTTTGGTGTTGACCATCTGGTGATGTCCATGTATAGAGTCTTCTCTTGTGTTGTTGGAAGAGGGTATTTGCTATGACCAGTGCGTTCTCTTGGCAACTCTATTAGCCTTTGCCCTGCTTCATTTTTTATTCCAAGACCAAATTTGCCTGTTACTCCAGGTGTTTCTTGACTTCCTACTTTTGCATTCCAGTCCCCTATAATGAAAAGGACATCTTTTTTGGGTGTTAGTTGTAAAAGGTCTTGTAGGTCTTCATAGAACCGTTCAACTTCAGCTTCTTCAGTGCTACTGGTTGGGGCATAAACTTGGATTACTATGAGATTGAATGGTTTGCCTTGGAAACGAACAGAGATCATTCTGTCATTTTTGAGATTGCATCCAAGTAAGTACTGCATTTCAGACTCTTTTGTTCACCATGATGGCTACTCCATTTCTTCTGAGGGATTCCTGCCCACAGTAGTAGATATAATGGTCATATGTGTTAAATTCACCCATTCCAGTCCATTTTAGTTCGCTGATTCCTAGAATGTTGACATTCACTCTTGCCATCTCTTGTTTGACCACTTCCAATTTGCCTTGATTCATGGACCTGACATTCCAGGTTCCTATGCAATATTTCTCTTTAAAGCATCAGACCTTGCTTCTATCACCAGTCACATGCACACCTGGGTATTGTTTTTGCTTTGGCTCCATCCCTTCATTCTTTCTGGAGTTTTTTATCCATTGATCTCCAGTAGCATATTGGGCACCTACTGACCTGGGGAGTTTCTCTTTCAGTATCCTATCATTTTGCCTTTGCATACTGTTCATGGGGTTCTCAAGGCAAGAATACTGAAGTGGTTTGCCATTCCCTTCTCCAGTGGACCACATTCTGTCAGACCTCTCCACCATGACCTGCCCATCTTGGGTGGCCCCACATGGCATGGCTTAGTTTCATTGAGTTAGACCAGGCTGTGGTCTGTGTGATTAGATTGACTAGTTTTCTGTGATTATGGTTTCAGTGTGTCTGCCCTCTGATGCCCTCTTGCAACACTTACTGTCTTACTTGGGTTTCTCTTACCTTGGACGTGGGGTATCTACTTCCAGAGCTAGTCTTCAGTCACTCTGTGGTTCAATTCTTTGTCTTCACTGGGAAGTAACTGGGAAACGGATCTGCAGGAACCCCCAGGCCACTACCTGGGGAAGAGCTTTTGGTTTCTGGAGATGGTGAAGAAAGATAAGGGGGCTGGTATTACTTGTTTCTCTTGTGGTGGCTGCACAGGTGCAGGAGGGCCGAGAGGAGCTACTCCACGTTCAAGGTCAGGAGGGCGGCGGTGAGGAGACACCCCTCGTCCAAGGTAAGGAACAGCGGCTGCGCTTTGCTGGAGCAGCCGTGACGAGATACCCCACATCTGGCCCCATTACTTCATGGAAAATAGAAGGGGAAAAGGTGGAACAGTGACATATTTCCTCTTCTTGTGCTCTAAAATCACTGTGGATGATGACTGTAGCCACGGAATTAGAAATTGATTGTTTTTGGCAGGAAAGCTATGACTAACCTAGATAGTGTGTTAAAAAGCAAAGACATCACTTTGCTGACAAAGGTCCTTATAGTCCAGGTCATGGTCTTTCCAGTAGTCATATGCAAATGTGAGAGCTGGACAATAAAGAAGGCAGAGCACCGAAGAATTGATATTTTCAAACTGTGGTGCTAGAGATGACTCTTGATAGTGCCTTGGAAAGCAAGGAGATCAAACCAGGTCAATCTTAAAGGAAATAAACCCTGAACATGCTTTGGAAGGACTGATGCTGAAGCTGAAGATTCAATATTTTGGCTACCTGATGCAAACAGCTGATGCATTGGGAAAGGCCCTGATGGTGGGAAAGACTGAAGGCAAAAGGAGAAGAGAGAGACAGAGGATGAGATGGTTGGATGACATCACTGATTCACTGGACATGAACTTGGTCAGTCTCTGGAAGATGGTGTGAGACAGAGAAGCTTGGTGCACTGCAGCCCAAGAGGTCACAAAGAGTGGATGCAACTTGGTAACTGAACAACAACAACAGCATGTTTATGGAAGATGCATAGAAATTTGCTAGGCTTCTTCCCATCACTAGTACACTGGGCTTCTTAGGCTTTGCAATAAATAGAAGGAAACGTAACTACAATGGCATTGGAAGCAGGGGGTCAACTACATAAATTAATCTGAGATATGTGACCCTGACTGTTTAGCCTAATGGGTGATTAAGGACAAATACCACCAGTGTTACACACACTAGAGGCATCTATAGAAATCCACTGGGGAAAGTGTGCAGGTAGGGTCAGCAGAACATGACCATATGAATTTAATAGCATCATCTTTTAGGATTTTAGGGCTTCCCTGATAGCTCAGTTGGTAAAGAATCCTCCTGCAATGCGGGAGAGCTGGGTTCAATTCCTGGGTTGGGAAGATACGTGGAGACGGAACAAAACTCACAGACAACACTCATGTCATAGAGAGGTGCACTTGGACAAGCAAGCCTGAATATACTGTGGGTTATCATGCAGGACTGGAGTAGGAAATGGCAACCCACTCCAGTATTCTTTCCTGGAAAATTCTATGGATAGAGGAGCCTGATTGGCAATAGTCCATGGGAATGCAAGAGCTGGACATGACTTCATGACTAAACCACCATGATGCAGGACAGAGTCTCCATGCCTCTGCTGATAGTTTTTATTTTTTCAGGAAATTTAGTTGCTCTTTGATCAGATGAAATGACATTTGAACTTTAGTCACCTAGATGAGTTTGTATACAAGTAGCACTTTTGAGTAGAAATCTTAAATCCATTGCTGGTGACCCAAGATATAAAGGATAAAGGGCTGGGCAAGGGAATCCATCTGGGTTGACAGTGGGAAAAAAGACTTACTCTCCCCTCCTTGACAAATGGCTCACTGCCTCCCTTTTAAAATTGGACATCCAATCCCTTGAAGCACTAAAGCAAGCCTGGGAAGCATTCATTTTCATCTTTAAGGGCCTGGGTAGTCTAGCCTTTCTGAAGGCTGGGGGGGAAAAAAGCAGCATTACTAGGTTTGGAAGGCATTTCTTTCTCTTTGTTGTGCATATGGATTTATTATGAGCTTGTCTCTGTTTCCCTCGCTCGGAGGAGTACATGAGTACATGAGTATGTTTGTGTGTAAAATGTGTGTTTATCCATCTCCTGGTCTTCTTATTGTTTCTTATATCTAAACAAGGATTAGTGAGACATCTAATCCCTCAATGTTCCCTTCAAATACAGTTTTAGTGGCTTGGAGTAAATATATTCTTTCAATGTATATACTTCAGAAATGTCAGCTTCTATCCAAGCTGTGGGATGAGTATTGGTACTCTATTTGTAAAGCCTAGAATTTAAATTGGAAACTGAGAAAGAAAATGGAGAATTTTAAGAAACACTAAATCACATAGTGAAAACTGTCAAATTAAGTTTGAATCCAGGTAATCTGACTGCAGTGCATGCTCTTCATTTTGAATTAGTAGTTTTTAATACCTAGGCAGAGGACATTTGAATGTGTGTGTGTGTCTTTGCACTTGTATGTATAACACATACTTTGTTACAAGTTATGAAGTCCCAATCCCACAGTCATACTGTGGAATGGACTCTAATATATTCTTGACTGGCACCTAAGGCCGTGTTGATGGAAGGACTGTCTCCAGACCAGCTCTGTGGATACATAGTCAGTATATTCAAATTTCAAGATGTTCTTTAGTAGAAAGATCATGGTTTGCTTGTTATCAGACATTTCCAATTGGATATGTTATAAGTCGCCTCTCCTCTTAAGCAATCCATCTCAAACTGAGCTTATGGTTCAGATGCCCCTTCTTGGTAAGTGCATCACCTCCTTGTCAGTTGCACAAGCATGAAAACTAGGAGTCTTGGACACTCTTTTTCTCAAACTCTCCATGTCTATACTACATATTAGCACTCCTGTACCCTAGTTTTCAAGTATAGTTTTGCTGTTCTGGTGAGGTGCCAATGCCTTTGCTCCCATGGAGGCCACCCTACCTCTGTGCCTGAGTGGTGGGCACAGACTCCTGACTGGGCTCTCCACCTTTAGTATTTCACTCTCCATGCTGATGCCTCAGTGAACTTTCTAATTATGAATCTGATTATGTCTTTTCCCTGTTAAAACCTTTCCATCCCTTCTGCATTCAGGATGTATTGCAAATACTAACATGATAGAGTCCCTATTACACTGTATCTTTTAGCAATCCATACCAAAATTATTTTGCACTGCATGAAGATACCAACATGTGCTCCTTGTGCTCATCTTGACCACTTTCTCTTCTTCCTTTAGGAGTCAGTTTAGATATCTTTTCTTCCCTGATAAGCTACTGTAAAGACTGAATTTACTCTCTATCCTCATATTCCTATCTGGTCCTTATTGTGCTGTACTAATGAACTTGTTCGTGTGGCTAAGAAGATTTATACAAGTGCTTCTTTTAAAATTACATTTAATGATGTATGAGAAGAAAGAAATGAACTAAAGAAGGAGATACTCAGTTTGCTGGTAGAATTTATAGAAAATATAAGACTTGATAGTTTGGAAAATAGAACTATCTCATCTGTAGTCTCTTCAGCAGACAAAAAAAATCTCAAATTTAGAAACAACTGTATAGTAAAAATTAAACCAATAGTGTAGTTATAGGACATTTTGTTAAGAGCCCTGAAAAACTAAGTTGATTTCTAGTAAACCGTTTCATTTAGACCAAGAGGTTTTCAAGAAATTTAAGAGTAAGATTACAAAAAAATCTAAATCTAAATGACTCTGAAAAAGTCTAAGAAAAAAGTCAAATATTATATTTTTTGTTACATGGAATGGACTATAATCTGATACATCAGTTCAGTTCAGTTCAGTGGCTCAGTTGTGTCCAACTCTTTGTGACCCTATGAACCACAGCATGCCAGGCCTCCCTGTCCATCACCAACACCCGGAGTCCATCCAAACCCATGTCCATTGAGTTGGTGATGCCATCCAACCATCTCATCCTCTGCCATTCCCTTCTCCTCCTGCCCTCAATCTTTCCAAGCATCAATATCTTTTCAAATGAGTCAGTTCTTCGCATGAGGTGGCCAAAGTATTGGAGTTTCAGCTTCAGCATCAGTCCTTCCAATAAACACCCAGGACTGATCTCCTTTAGGATGGACTGGTTGGATCTCCTTGCAACTCTCAAGAGTGTTCTCCAAGACCACAGTTCAAAATCTTCAATTCTTTGGCGTTCAGCTTTCTTTATAGTCCAACTCTCACATCCATACGTGACCACTGGAAAAACCATATCCCTGACTAGATGGACCTTTGTTGACAAAGTAATGTCTCTGCTTTTTAATATGCTTGTCTAGGTTATTCATAACTTTCCTTCCAAGGAGTAAGCATCTTTTAATTTCATGGCTGCAATGATAAGAAATGTCAAATAGTTTTTAAGAATTACAGTGCCATGAATCTATAAGTGACATAGACAGTGCAAAATTAAAACATACCTCTGGCCCTCAATTTTCCTTAAGTAAGAAATAGGACAAGAAAACTACTCAGCTGGAAATATGCAATATTTCTTATGGAGAAAGAAAGACATGTCAGATGCAAAGCAGAAGTCCTAAAGGACAGGGCCAAATACCCAAATAGTAGTGTCAAAACTTAAGGAGGGCAATGGACTAGAGAGCTTATCTCACGAAGAAGATCTGGAACCTAATCAAGAACTATTGCCAGTTCCTCGGGTAGGAAAACCTGATATTATGTGCTATAGTATATAAACTGCTATGCATCAGCATTTGCTATGTGGTGTTTGTTCCTCTCCTTTTTGAGTGACACTGATTGCTCTAGTTATCATTTTATAATTTCAAAATTGTGCACTGGTAGTGTGGGAAGCAGATAATGTTTCATCTTACAGTCCTATATATCAAGAGAGCCACACTAAGAAAGTCCCATCTACATTGAGAATAGCTGCATATCTTGATATGGGGAACTTAGGTCTGATGCCATAATTGGATGAGAATTTCACGAAGTGGTGTGTGGGAACCAGCTCACACCAGCTTTTCAAGGGTGAGTGTGTGTGTCGTTTCCCAACTTACACTCAGTGATGCCATATCAACAGCTTGAAATTATGCATCCTGGTAGTGTTCATACCACAGAAATGGACAAATACTACAAATTAGAGATCTTTTCTCCCATAGAGAATTGGTTGTCACACATCACTGCATTTGGTAATCTTAGAAGGTGATAAGTGTATTTTTCATAAAGGCAATCTAAATAACTGGCTAGGGAGAGGACTGTGCTACATTTTAAAAAGCCTTACATTATTTGTAGTTCTTCTCTTTGGCAAGTGGAATCTATTTCCTTACCCTTTGAATCCGGGCAGGTCTAATGACTTTTTTTTTTAATTTATTTATTTTAAGTGGAGACTAATTACTTTACAATATTGTAGTGGCTTTGCCATACATTGACATGAATAAGCCATGGGTGTACATGTGTTCCCCATCCTGAACCCCCCTCTCCCCTCCCTCCCCATCCCATCCCACTGGGTCATCCCAGTGCACCAGCCCTGAGCATCCTGTTTCATGCATCGAATCTGGACTGGCTATCTGTTTCACATATGATAATATACATGTTTCAATGCTATTCTCTCAAATCTTCCCACCCTTGCCTTCTCCCACAGAGTCCAAAAGACTGTTCTATACATCTGTCTCTATTGCTGTCTCAAATATAGGGTTATTGTTACCATATTTCTAAATTCCATATATATGTGTTAGTATACTGTATTGGTGTTTTTCTTTCTGGCTTACTTCATTCAGTATAACAGGCTCCAGTTACAGATAAGTAGCCTGGAGACAAGGATTGAGAAGATGCAAGAAATGTTTAACAAGGACCTAGAAGAAATAAAAAAGAGTCAATCAATAATGAATATGCAATAAATGAAATAAAAAACACTGTGGAGGGATTAAAAGAAATGAGGACAACCTTAGAGACCTCTGGGACAATGTTAAACACCCCAACAGTTGAATCATAGGAGTCCCAGAAAAACAAGACAAAAAGAAAGACCATGAGAAAATACTTGAGGAGATAATAGTTGAAAACTTGTCTAATGACTTTTTGAACAACAAAATGAGGTGGAAGACATTGTTTTGTGTAACTTCTGAGACCTGGGTTTGATCCTTGGGTTGGGAAGATCTCCTGGAGAAGGGAAAGTTACCCACTCCAGTTTCTGGCCTAGAGAATTCCATGGACTACAGTCCATGGGATCTCAAAGAGTCGGACATGACTGAGCAACTTTTGCTTTCACTTTCTGAGTTTGGGCCTCTAGAGGTCTTGCCACTCCACTTTGTCCTCTTTGGTCATGTTGTTGCTATGTAAGCAAATCTAGGCTAGCCAACGAGAGGGTAAAACCATGTGGGTCGAGGATTTGCTGAGGCCCCTTATCCCAGCAAGCCTCCAGCCAACCCTCCTGCTGACCAGAGCTATACAAGTGGCTTTAGGAGAGGGTAGAAGAAAATTCACTCAGCTAAGACCAGTTCAAATTGCTGAACAACAGTATCACAAGTGAGTAAATTTATTGTTTTTCAGCTACCAACATTATAAATAATTTCTTGTGCTGCAATAGATATCTAATAAAGGGATAGCTCATCGTGTAGCTTGTCCCTGGGACAGAAAGCGTTTAAATTCCAGCACTGAGTCACACATATGATGATATTGGCATCTAGAACATCTGCCCAAATTGGATTAATAGTTCAATAGAAGAGGATCAAGGTCTAATCCTTGTAGATCACCTTGAGAAATTCCTTACAGATTGACATCTGTTTATTAATAGACAACTTTTACGATATGATCATTCATCTTTCTCTAAACCATCAAGTAGTCTAAGTACCTCTGGTGGCTCAGATGGTAAAGAATCTGCCTGCAAAACAGGAGACCAAGGTTCGATCCCTGGGTTGGGAAGATGCCTTGGAAAAGGGAATGGTAACCCACTCTAGTGTACTTGTCTGAATAATCCCATGGACAGAGGAGCCTGGTGGGCTACAGTTCATGGGGGTCACAAAGAGTTGGACACGACTGAGTGAATGACACACACACTGGTATATACTTTCCTATAACTGTTAATTTCCAGAATTTATGTTGGTTTGTTTTATTTCTTTTCTTTTTTAAATCAAGCCTATGCAACCCCTGGAGAAGGGAATGGCGACCCACTCCAGTATTCTTGCCTGGAAAATTCCATGGGCCGAGGAGCCTGCTCAGCTACAGTCCATGGGCTCGCAAAGAGTCAGACATTATTGAGTGGCTAACACACACACACACACACACACACACACACACATACTTGATAGGACTATGTAGCAGGATTTTAATAAGTCTTTACAATTTGTTTTGCCATAATTTTTGTTTCTGAAAACTTCAAATGAATAATTTTGGAACTATGTAACTAGACAGTCATTAGAAGTCTGTGTTGTAACATTGTAATGATTAATTCATTAATTTATGTGTACAATACCTTCAAATAACTCAGGGAAAACTACATCAGTCCCAGACATACCTCAGAGATTAACTTGGTTGGCTTTCCTGAACCTGAGATTAAGAGACTAAGTCTATTAGATCTAATACTTTTAAAGTTCTCTGAAAGCTAAGTCAAACCTTCCACTTCAGTTCATCTGAAGAGTGAGCCAATGGACCAGTGGAGCCCTTTCATTAATTGTTTGGATTTATGTAAATTTATTTTTATATATAGACCAAATTTTTAAAATTCATGCCCAATAGAGGAAGCCAGGTGTGTATATGTTTTCCAGAATCTCATGCAGGGTGCTAATACACCTACCCTGGGTGGCTACTTATGGGTGGACCTGCTTTCAATTCACCAGTATTTCTGAATTCCTTACTGTTACTAATTTTATTTTTATAATTTACTGTTACTAATTTTAAGTCTTTGGTGCTTCAATTTAGGTTTTGATTGCACTCATAGACTTAAAAGGAAATGAAAATATTCTCTTCCTAGTTTTCTTCTTTCACTGTCTTTGTTATAGGGATTGCTTAGAAACAGGTGTCACATAGAGAGTGACTCAGATAAAATTTGGGATTCAGTATTTCTCATCAAGCAATAACTGTTTTTCATCTTCACTCTTCATGCAAAGTTAGTGCAATTTGTTTAACCTACCAGTATTCAGTACAATTTACGCACATGAAAATGCTCAAATCCTGTGTACTGTTCTATGATCTTTGACAAATGCACATAAGCATGTAACCATCTTCCAGATAAAGATATATATAGAATATTACTGCTGCTCCAGAAAATTCTCTTTTCACTTTTCTAGTAATTAATCTTCATCTAAACACAAGATAACTGTGTTTAGATGTTATGCTGACTTCTATCATTCCAAGGTAATTTTGCTTTTTCTTAAATTTTGTATAAATGCATTATACAGTATGTATTCCATTATGTATGGCTTGTTTTATGCAATGAAAATTTTTAAAGTTTAACTATGTTTGTGTCTACATGTAGTTAATTGCTTTCTTTGCTGTGTAGCAGCTTCCCAGGTGGTATTAATGGTAAGGAACCTGCCTGCCAATACAAGAGGCTTAAGAGATGTGGGTTCAATCCCTGGGTGGGGAAGATTCCCTGGAGGAGGGCATGGCAACTCACTCCAGTATTCTTGCCTGGAGAATCCCATGGACAGAGGAGCCTGGAGGGCCATAGTCCATAGGGTTTCAAAGAGTCAGACACGACTGAAGCTACTTAGCACAACGATACACACACCTTGTTGTGTACCAATTATGCTATATGAAATAGCCAATAATAGGAGGACAATTATTGCATGATTCCACTTACATGAGGTATTTAAAACAGTCAGGCTTGTAGAAGTAAAGAATAGAATGGTGATTCAGGAACCAAAGGGAGAGAGAAACAGGAGATTGTTTAACTGGTAGTGTTTTATTGTCTAATTTCCTCTTAAGAAGATAAATAGTAAATACTTGCAGCAAGCAGGCCCTGAGCAAGAAGTCCATCTCCATGTCCAGAAATAAATATATTTTTATAAGTCAGTGCAACTTTTATACTCCGCTAATGCCTCTTATCTTCCAGAAGTGTTTAATTCAACATATATATCCACAGTTTTATAGTGGTTAAACTGTAAAAACTTTGCCTAAACTTTGTGTTAAAATCTCACCTGTCCTCCATTGCATACATTTAGCCGTTTACACAGAGTAAGGCAGTTTAATACAGGCATTCATGATGAGAAATAATGCAATTTGAGGTTAATTTATTACTGTTTCTAGTTAAGATATTAACATTTTGTTAGGATTCCTGTGAAAATAAACCCAGCAAAATCTCTTTAACAGTGAATTTTAGAAACCACAGTTGATTGGTGAGTAATGAGATATATTTGGTGAGGTAGTGTTTTCAATACTTCTAAGGGATTCTGCTCCTGACGAATCTGCCTGTATGGAAGCTATTCCTGGCCAGCAAAACAATGCTGATACAACTACCAATGTTACTTTTTTATTCATTGATCTCATGAATGTTTAATTGACATCTAGTAGGTAGCTGAGCGGAGAAGGCGATGGCACCCCACTGCAGTACTCTTGCCTGGAAAATCCCATGGACGGAGGAGCCTGGTAGGCTGCAGTCCATGGGGTCGCGAAGAGTCAGACGTGACTGGGCGACTTCACTTTCACTTTTCACTTTCCTGCATTGGAGAAAGAAATGGCAACCCACTCCAGTGTTCTTGCCTGGAGAATCCCAGGGACGGGGGAGCCTGGTGGGCTGCCGTCTATGGGGGTCGCACAGAGTTGGACACGACTGAAGCGACTTAGCAGCAGCAGCAGGTAGCTGAGAGTCAGCAGAACTGGCTGGTAGGCCAGGAAATAGTAGTAACTATTTTTACTTATTTATTTACCTTTTAAAATTAGAAACTATTTTAACAGTTAGGTGCCTATAACATTATCCTGTGTATAATGCCAAGTTATACTATGATCCTCATGATATATAGATATATATATATATATATATATACACATTTTTTTCCTTCAAGAAGTCTCTTTCTGATCCTGTCTTTATATATGTTAAGTAATTACTAAAGGAAGATACCATTAATAGGATAAAATGCCTCCTACTGATTTGCCTTTTCAGGCAATACCTGCCAGGAGATTTGAATAAGAAAGATAAACAGACTGCTACATAGACCATTCTAGAACAAATAGCACTTAGAAAACTTAGTTATCTTCTTTTCCTAATTTACCATATTAAATAGGGACCCAGTTGTATCACAGTAGTAGAGTAGACTTAAAAAAGAGTTTGCCAGTACTGGCTAGGTGCTAACCAAGCCCATTTTCTCTTCTTCCTAAGCACTCATTTACACTACATTGCTTGTCTCGTTAGCAGTTAACTGTGATCATGTGATGGGGACTAACCAACAGAATGTGAATAAAGGTAATATGGGGCATTTCCAGGTCTGGGCATACAGAAATGTCACTTGAGAAGCATAGGTACAGGATTTAAATAGTTTGAGTCTCTGTGTGATTACTGTGAGAAAAAAAAATTATATATATATATATATATAAACACAATTTTTGGAGAAACTCATTAAGAACAATTCACCAAAAACAGGAAATCCTGCCATTAAAAGTAAGAGGCACATCTACCAACAATACAAATGTTTTCAAAATCTAGAGGGAATTGACATTCTGATTGTTTCTTGGATGTCTTTCATTTCTCATTTGATTTAATTAAGCAATTAAAACTAGAAATGATAATCAATCTGGTTTGTGTTGTGTGTGTGCTAAGTTGCTTCAGTTGTGTCTGGCTCTTTACAACCCTTTGGACTATAGTCTGCCAGGCTCCTCTGCCCCTGGGATTCTCCAGCCAAGAATACTAGAGAGGGTTGCCGTTTCCTTCTCCAGGGTATCTTCCCAAACCAGGGATTGAACTGGTGTCTCTGCATTGGCAGGCAGGTTCTTTAACACTAGTGCCACCTGGAAAGCCAATCTGCTACTAGAAACATCTAGAAAAACAAGAAACATCTAGAAAAACTCATCATTCAACAATATGCTTAAAGAAAAGATCAGTAAAGGAAAGCACATATCTATGTTAATACATGTATAAAATAAAATGTTAATTTATGGATGCACACTTTCACTGGTAAATGATAAAGCTTCCACTTACAGTATGTGGCAAGTAGTCTGTAGTATTACAATAAAACACAGAATGGTAAGGAAGAAACTACTGGATTATGAACTTAAATACAGTTGGGTTAATCACAAATATTCTTCCTAAAGAAGTAACTTAAACTAGAGAACTGAAGTTGGGGATGTAAATCGTTGACAAAGTCAGCAGAAGGGTAACCCAGACACATAGAATACACCCAGACACTCAGCCAAGTGGAAAGAACTCAGCTTTGTGAGAATAGGAAAGCCAATTAGGTTGACTTTAGAGAGAAGTAAGCAGAGGCCAGAGCAGGGAGGGAGTCGCCATAGTGGGAAATTTGGCTCTGTACTAAGTGCAGTGAGAGGACATTGCAGACTTACAAACAATGAGACAGTGGGAGGTATTTCAAGTTTTACAGAATTCACTTTGGATGTTCTTTAAAGAATGCATCAGAGAAGACAATAGTAAAAATTGAAAGTGATGGCTTGGTCCTGGACCATAAAAAATGGTGAGATAAAACAGCAGATTCATCCAAGGTAGATCTATAGATGAAATTAACAAGGCATGGATTGAATGTGATAGTGGGAAAGAGGGATGTTAGAGAAACTGTAAATTTGTGTTTGTTTTTTGCTATCTTTTGTTTTGGTTTAGCAACTCTTTAACTAATAAAGCCATTTCCTCAGGGGTGAATAACTAGGGAGAGAACTAAAAAAATTAGGGATATATTTTACTATGCTAAGAACAATTAACAGTGACCTAACCACTTACCAAATTTGTAATAGGGTATTAACTGTAGGCACAGCATAGTGAGGCAGATGTCTAGAACTTACTCATCTTGAAAACTCAAAACTTAATACTTGTTGAACAACTCCCCATCTCCCTCCTCCTGTTTACCCTGATGACCATGATCCTACTCTCTGCTTCTATGAACTTGATCCTTTTAGAGATCTAATATGAGTAGTAAAGTGATGCTTAAAATTCTCCAAGCCAGGCTTCAGTAATACGTGAACAGTGAACTTCCAGATGTTCCAGCTGGTGTTAGAAAAGGCAGAGGAACCAGAGATCAAATTGCCAACATCCACTGGATCATCGAAAAAGCAAGAGAGTTCCAGAAAAACGTCTATTTCTGCTTTATTGACTATGCCAAAGCCTTTGTGTGGATCACAGTAAACTGTGGAAAATTCTTCAAGAGATGGAAATACCAGACCACCTGACCTGCCTCTTGAGAAACCTGTATGCAGGTCAGGAAGCAACAGTTAGAACTAGACATGGAACAACAGACTGGTTCCACAGTGGAAAAGGAGTACGTCAAGGCTGTATATTGTCACCCTGCTTATTTAACTTATATGCAGAGTACATCGTGAGAAACACTGGGCTGGATGAAGCACAAGCTGGAATCAAGATTGCCGGGAAAAATACCATTAACCTCAGATATGCAGATGACACCACCCTTATGGCAGAAAGTGAAGAACTAAAGAGCCTTTTGATAAAAGTGAAAGAGGAGAGTGAAAAAGTTGGCTTAAAGCTCAACATTCAGAAAACCAAGATCATGGCATTTGGTCCCATCACTTCATGGCAAATAGATGTGGAAAGAGTGGAAACAGTGGCTGACTTTATTTTTCTGGGCTCCAAAATCACTGTAGATGGTGATTGCAGCCATGAAATTAAAAGATGCTTACTCCTTGGAAGGAAAGTTATGACCAACCTATACAGCATATTAAAAAGCAGAGACATTGCTTTGTCAACAAAGGTCCATCTAGTCATGGCTATAGTTTTTCCAGTGGTCATGTATGGATGTGAGAGTTGGACCATAAAGAAGGCTGAGTGCTGAAGAATTGATGCTTTTGAATTGTGGTGTTGGAGAGGACTCTGGAGAGTCCCTTGGACTGCAAGGAGATCCAATCAGTCAATCTTAAAGCAAATCAGTCCTGGGTGTTCATTAGAAGGATTGATGCTGAAGGTGAAGTTCCAATATTTTGGCCATCTGATGTGAAGAACTAACTCATTAGAAAAGACCCTGATTCTGAGCAAGATTGAAGGCAGGAGGAGAAGGGGATAACAGAGGCTAGGATGGTTGGATAGCATCACCGATTTGATGGACATGAGTTTGAGCAAGCTTTGGGAGTTGATGAAGGACAGGGAAGCCTGGCATGCTGCCATCCACAGGTCGCAAAGAGTCAGACACAACTGAGCAACTGAACTGAGCTGAAAATTCTGATTACAGTTAATATGAAAAAGTTCAAAAGTTTTCTGGAGAATTTTTAGTGAATACTTATCTTATTGTCTTGTTAGTTTGTGTTCTTGCTTTTGTGAGTTTTATATTGTCCTATCCCACATAGAAAAATAAAAGGGAAGAACACTGTCAATGAATAACTTATTGAGTGGCTAATACATGTTAGTCATCATATTTATGATGTAGATAAAATTCTCTATTCTCTCTCTCACACAGAATCTTTCTAAAATAGTTTTGTTCTTTGATAATTGATTTTAAGAGCAATTTAATAGCTGGAGCTCAATAAGTAATAATTAAACAGGTGCACTCAGTTCTGCCCTTCCTCTTGTAAAAGAAAAAAATATTAATGCAAGACGTGAAAGATATTACCAATTCCAAATAAAAGAGTAATCTGTCCCAAATTATCTTGTTCAATCTCCTGCAGAGATGAGATATGTTTCACCATGTCTATCTAATGTTAAATTAATTGTAAAAATGCTGTTGGCAGTCAGAACCAAAAGGAATAAGGAATTCCATCTCAAAGAAAACTCACATGTTACACACCTGCTTAATCTCCAAATATTTTTCAGATGGATTGGAGAATGAGATAGGAATGAACATCTTTTTTTGACCTTAAAAGGTCTTACTGTTAAATAGCATCTGAATTCTTTACTCCCCAGAAATCTAATATTGATCAGATGGTTTGCCTCCAACAAATGTGATGTGTGTAGATAGTGATTTCTGGAGAGTATTCTGGGGTGTATAGGAAACATTGGCCTCAAACTCAACCCAGGCATCACAAAGCAGTTGCTATAAAATATGAGGCCATATGTTCATGACCTTTAGAATCCATCATTTTTGGCACTAGGAGAAATCTTGGATGTTATTTTATTCAAGCCACATTTCAAAAATATGAGCTACTCTGGCCCAAACATTATAAACCCTGCCTAGATTAAAACTGAGAAGAAAAAAGTAAGAAAAGTGGGAAGAAAAAAGAGAGAGTAAAATTGAGGAGCAGAGGAGGAAAGAGAGAATGAGACATTTTTGTGTTGAATCAATCTAGTGTAAGAAACAAAATGTGTCTGTTTCCTGTCACATTCAGAGCCACTGTGTCCTGGGTCACAGCTGATTAAGTGCGGGGCATAAGCACACTGTTCATTTACTTATTTGAATCTTCTGACAAAGTTTGACATGGTCTTGCAGAAGACAAATCTTCTTCCAGAAGAGTTGGCATTTACCATATGTGTATGGCACCTGGGACATGTGGCCGCACACAGATGACCTGGGGACAGCAGATAGCATGGCACAAATGGAAACAGTCTCAATGGAGCCAGTGGAATCTGAGGTCAGACAAATCTTTATATCTGATCATGGCCAAGGGCTTGAGTAACAGTGTCAGGAGTTATGGGGAGGGAGTTCCTGGAAATGTGTGAAAATGACCACATTTGCATGTAACAAACAGGAAATTTATAGAAAAGCCTGAAATCTTAGAGAAGAGTTAGATTTTTTTTTTTTCATAAATTCAGGTAACAAGGATAAGACCTGAATATAACATAAACGTTTTGAAGAAAGATTTTGGTTGGACAAATCAATTAATTTAACTGTTACTCGATAAATAAAAGAATGCTCACTGTTTATCCAAGTCTTTCTCTGGATACCCAGGTAAACAAGGGCTTCTTAGGTAGCTCAGTGGTAAAGAATCTACCTGCTAATGCAGGAGATGCCAGACATGCAGGTTCGATCTCTGGGTGGGAAGATCCCCTGGAGGAGGAAATGACAACCAACCCCAGTTTTCTTGCCCGAGAATCCCATGACAGAGGAGCCTGGTTGGCTACAGTCCACAGAGTCCCAAAGAGCTGGACACAACTGAGTGACTGAGCACACATGCATGCACCCATGAAGACTATAGTTCTTAGTCTCTATCACGCTGAAGCAAGCCATAAGCTTGAATTCTGATTAATGAAACAGGGCAGAAGTGGTGTGAGTGAGCACTGAAGAAGAGAATCTGCTCCAGGCTTTCTTTCTCCTGTTGTTGGCTAGAGATCACTACTAATGAGGCCCTAAGAGACAGAACTATAAGATGCAAAAATTTGGTTCTTGAGTGGGAGAGTCATCTGCTGGTGAGAAATACCTGCATTGGACTATATATGAAAATCTCTTTCATTTCTAGCTTGGGAATCAGTGAATTTCATAAGAAATTCAGGTAGGGTCGAAGGGCTAGATTGAGGGATTAACTAAGTAGAAGGATTTGAGTTTTGAACAGTCAGATGGTCAAGTGATCCTGCAGGTGGAGTAATTACTCCTTTGCTCATAACCTTGCAATGATTTCCCCTTTGGTTTTGGGTAGAAACCGAAGTTTACAAGAGCTCATGTGCACTTGCAGGCTGTGGTCTGCGTTACCCCCTGATGTCTTCTTGTATTCCCCTCCTTGTTTACACACTCTGGCAAGCACCTGGCCTGATATACCAAGAAGACCCAGGCTCATCCCTGCAGTATGACCTTTGCATTACATTCACTCTGCCCTGAATGCTCCTTCTCAGAAATGCAAGGCCTAATTCAAACATCTCCCTCAAGTCTGCTTTACTAAACCTACAAAATAAGACTTACACTAATAAATCTATTTAAACCTTAAGGACCACAATTCCCAAGCATTCATGATTATCTTATCCCAAAGTGAACATTTTTTTTTTTTATAAAACTTACCACCTTTTTCATAAATAACACAAATTGTATACATTTAATATATTTATAAATATAAACTTATTTATAAACTTAAATAATTAAAATAGCACAATATTTGTGAATTACTTATTACCTACCTTGGTCTCTCTCTGTTTCTGTCTCTCTCTCACACACAGACACACAGGATGATTTAACTTTTATTACATCAGACTGTTGTCTGTTTGTTAGTTGAAGTATCTCAAGTACTTAACTCCAGCACATAGTACAACTCAGTAACTCTTTTCTTAAATAATTGAATAAGGGGATGGATGAGTTGGAGACACATACCTGGGACATTCAGAAGGCGTTTCAAAATATGAGTCTAGAACCAGACTATTGATTTAAACTACTGAGGTAGGTAGGGATTCATCTATCATCCTGGATAAAGGAAATAGATGTCACCAGTGGGACAATGGAGACTGAAATTAAGAGGAAACCAAGAAGGAAATTTGAATTCCACAACATTAGAGACTACACAAAGGAAAAGGAATCAGGCTTGGAAATAAAAATGAAGCAAAATGGTCTAAGGAATCATGAGTGATACATGGTATGGTAGATATGAAAGAAAGTTTCAGCTGTCTCACACATATCCAAGTGGGCACTTCTGATACATTGGAGATGTAAGTCTCAGAGCAAAGCTTCTACTTAATATAGGCATGAATATTCACTCTACTAGGAAGCTTAATGCCAAAATTTTTGAATCATGATCACTTGGAAACAAAGGAAGGAAGGAAAGAAGAAAGAAAAATAAAGAATAAAAAGAAAGAAAATATAACCAAAGTCTAAATTTGGCATCATAAGTGAGTTTGGATTAAATTCTTTTTTAAAAAGAGTCTTTGTTTTGTTCCTTTTCTTCAAATAATACATTCATAAGGATATATATATATACACACATATATATGTACATAATGTTAAATATATGTTAATAATTTCAATGAACAAATCTATATTACACAGATGTTTCAAAGGCAAAGTTTAAATAGATGTAATCTAAATGTATTATTAAAACTTCCTAAGCATTCATAAATCAAATGTCTATTGAATTTGTTATACAACCTTACATGTTCATAGGTTCATTTGTAAATGAAAGAGTATATTTATCAGATAGTCTATCTCCTGTTGTTCAGTTGCTCAGTTATGACTGACTCTTTGTGACTCTATGGACTCCTCTGTCCTTCACTGTCTTCTTGAGTTTGCTCAAACTCATGTCCATTGACTTGGTGATGCTATCTCCCCATTTCATCCTCTGCCGCCCACTTCTCCTTTTTGCCTTCATCTTTCCTAGCATCAGGGTCTTTTCCAATGAGTCAGCTCTTCCCATCAGGTGGCCAAAGTACTGGAATTTCAGCTTCAGCATCAGTGCTTCCAATGAATAGTCAGGATTGATTCCCTTTAGGATTGGCATGTTTGTTCTCTTTGCAGTCCAAGGCACTCTCAAGAATTCTTCAGTACCACAGTTTGAAAGTCTGTCTCCTATGTGCTATATATTCATGGACTTATTATTACATTATCTATAGTTATTGCAAACTGGAGATACAAACCATAATGACATTTTGTTGGTATTATGGCTAGATATTCTCTACCAATGATGCTATTTTAAACATGATCATTTTAATTTTTAAATTATGATGTGGACAGAAGATGTGGGTGAATAATCTGCAATTGGACCATACCAACTAAGTTTAGTAGCAGAACTGTGAGAACATATGTAGTGCCTACTAATTTTGGTTATAACTCAATTTATATGACTGCTAATTAACCTCCTATAATATTTAATTTATGTGCTTTACCATTATAACTCTTAAAGACAAAGAAAAATCTCAAACTAAAGAGATGGGAACCTTTCAATTATTTCATTTAGAAATTAAGGAGATTTAGAAACTCAAATAAATGCTCTTAAAGTGATTCTTGTTTCTAACAAAAGATAAAGCATCCTGACATTATTTAAAACATAAAATATCCTGAGGAAATAAGAGAAGCTTACTTTAATAGTTAATGTTTAACTTTATTAAATAAATTAATTTTTTACTTAAAATGATGAAATAAATAATGTGAAGAGAAAATTATAATTCAAGGTAGGTTGTAAATACTAATACACTTCTAATTACCAAGAATGTATCTAGGTGGTACGTACAATAGTGACAGTGAAGTTGCTCAGTCGTGTCTGACTCTTTGCGACCCCATGGACAGTAGCCAACCAAGCTCCTCCATCCATGGGATTTTCCAGACAAGAACACTGGAGTGGGTTGCCATTTCCTTCTCCAGGAGATCTTCCCGACCCAGGGATCGAACCCGGGTCTCCCTCATTGTAGGCAGACGCTTTACCGTCTGAGCTACCAGGGAAGGTGGTACAAAGATAGAAGTAAGCTTCAATTGGAATCCTATCAGATTTTGAAGATGTGATCTCAGAACTCATGCTAGTTTTTCACAAATAGTGGATAATGGTAAAGTTGTAAATAGATCATAGTGTGACAAAAAGAAAGGAAGAAAGAAAGAGAAGTAAAGGTGAATTCTAGAGACCAGTAAATTCCATTTGGTTCAACTCCCATATTTATTGAAGACATAAGAATTTGTAAAGGATTACTATAATCTGTTGAAAATAGCACAAATTTGTTAAGAACAACAGGCAGGGTTAAGAAAGCATAGAGGATTTTCTTCATTATATCAAAGAAGCATCCAGCAGCCTTCTCAAAACATTATAGATATAAGGCTGAAATTGAGCTCATTTCTAAATAAATTATATAAATTCATAGACATATTAGTAAATAATGCACAGGGTCTTGATTAATGACTCTGTACCAGTCTAGATGGAAATTTCTGTGGTTCTGTCTTGATTCCATCCTATACAATTTTCTAAACAATTATAATAAACAGGCTGATAGAATGTTCAGTAAATTTGTAAATAATATGTAATACTTTGGACAATTAAAATTATATATTTAGAGTAGTTATGTCAAACAAAATTATAATATCTCAAATAATAAGACAAACCAGCAAATTTAGTTGGAAAAATCATTTGTAAAAATGAGAAATAACAAATTCTTACTATGTCAATAGTTGATGAACCAATCCTCTAGAAATTTTAGCAACTTCTAAGCCATATGATGTTCAAAGAATGTTCAAACTATTACACAGTTGTGTTTATTTCACATGTTAGTAAGGTTATGTTCAACATCCTTCAAACTAGGCTTCAGCAGTATGTGAACCAAGAACTTTCACATGTACAAGCTGGGTTTAGAAAAGGCAGAGTAACCAGAGATCAAACTGCCAACATTTGTTGGATCATAGAGAAAGCACAGGAATTCCATCTACCTCTGCTTCATTGACTAAGCCAAAGACTTTGACTGTGTGGATCACAACAAACTGCAGAAAATTCTTAAACAGATGGGCATACAAGATTTCCTTACCTCTCTCCTGAGAAATTTCTGTGCAGGTCAAGAAACAACAGTTAGAACTGGACATGAAACAACTGACTGGTTCAAAATTTGGAAAAGAGTAAGACAAGGTTGTACATTGTCACCCTGCTTATTTAACTTATGTGCAGAGTACATCATGTGAAATGCTAGCCTGGATGAATCACAAGGTAGAATCAAGATTGCAGGGAGAAATATCAACAACCTCAGATGATATCACTCTAATGGCAGAAAGTGAAAAGGAACTAAAGAACCTCTTGATGAGAATGAATGAAGAGAGTGAAAAAGCTGGCTTGTAACTCCACATTCAAAAAACTAAGATCATGGTATCCAGTCCCATCACTTCATGGCGTATAGAAGGGAAAAAGTGGAAGCACTGATAAATTTTATTTTCTCAGACTCCAAAATCATTGTGGATGGTGACTGCAGCCATTTCTTGCTACTTGGAAAGAAAGCTATGACAAACTGAGGCAGCATATTCAAAAGTAGAGACATCAATTTGCCGACAAAGATCTATAAAATCAAAGCTATGGTTTTTCCAGTAGTCATGTACAGATGTAAGAGTTGGATTATAATGAAGGCTAAGCATTGAAGAATTGATGCTTTTGAATTATGGTTCTGGAGATGACTTTTGAGAGTCCCTTAGAAAGCAAGATCAAACCTGTCAATCCTAAAGGAATTCAAACCTGGATATTCATTGAAAGGACAGATGCCGAAGCTGAAGCTCTAATACTTTGGCCACCCGCTGTGAAGAGCCTGATGCTGGGAAAAACTAAGGCAAAAGGAGAAGAGGGCCTTAGAGGATGAGTTAGTTAGATAGCATCACTGACTCAGTGGACATGAATTTGAGCAATTCCCAGGAGATAGTGAAGGACAGGGAAGCCTGGCATGCTGCAGTCCTTGGGATCACAAAAGGTCAGGTATGATTTAGTAATTAAATAACAAAAGGTGCATCACTATAAACTCTAAGTCAGCCACTAAAATAAAATATAAACAGAGTTAAAACGAATGAGGCAACGAAGGAGACTGAAAGAAATGCATACTGTGTGATATCATTTATTTAAAATTCTAGCAAATGCCAAAGAATGTACAGAGACACAAAACAAATCACTGATTATTTTACCCGAGGTTTGGGAGAAGAGCTAGAAAGGAGGAATTATGAAGAGGCAGAAGAAACTTTCAGGGGTGATGGGGTAAGTTCACTGTCTTAATTGCGGGTTATTTTCGTGGGTATATGAGAAAAAAATTGGAACCCGAACTCTGGAGGGGTTTAGAAAATCAAAGTATATGTTTTGAACCATAAAGTGTGTGTGTATGATAAACCTCACTGTTGATACAAATAGCTCCCTTTGCAACTCTTCAATGCAACACCTGCATTTCCTTTCATTGAATAATAATACATTTTGATGGATACTTGAAGAACAGTAGTTAGTCCTTTCCCAGGCTCAGTAGAAAAAAGCTGGATTCCCAGACAATATTTTAATTAGACTTTTAAGATTCCAAATACCATCAGTTTAGTTTGTAATTTAGTCAGATGAGAGTCAGGGTTTTGGCCACAGCCACCTGAAGTTTGCTTGAGGCCAAAGCTCCCCTGAGTTGTATTTGGAGGAAACATTTGAGGTTTGCTAAGTATGGGTGCTGCTGCTGCTGCTAAGTTGCTTCAGTCGTGTCCAACTCTGTGCGACCCCATAGACGGCAGCCGACAAGGCTCCCCCGTCCCTGGGATTCTCCAGGCAAGAACACTGGAGTGGGTTGCCATTTCCTTCTCCAATGCATGAAAATGAAAAGTGAAAGGGAAGTCGGGATTTTTCATGGAAATGTAAAAAGACCAAAACAGAAAATAAGAAAACAAATATGCATCTTTCACAGAGCTAGAGAACAGAAAACAACTAATTTGACATTCAGCTTTTTTTATAAGTTCAATTCTCACATCCATACATGACTACTGGAAAAACAATAGCTTTGACTAGACAGACCTTTGCTGGCAAAGTATTAGACAATAATTGCTTTTTAATATGCTGTCTAGATTGGTCATAACTTTTCTTCAAAGGAGCAAGCATCTTTTAACTTCATGGCTGCAGTCACCATCTGCAGTAATTTTGGAGCTCAAAAAATAAAATCTGTCACTGTTTCTATTGTTTCCCCATCTATTTGCCATGAAGTGATGGGAACAGATGCTATGATCTTCATTTTATGAATGCTGAGTGTTCAGCCAACTTTTTCACTGTCGTTTTTCACTTTCATCAAGAGACTCTTCAGTTCCTCTTCACTTTCTGGCATAAGGGTGATGTCATTGCATATCTGAGGTTATTGATATTTCTCCTGGAAATCTTGATTCCAGCTTGTGCTTCATCCAGCCTTGCATCTCACATAATGTACTCTGCATATAAGTTAAATAAGCAGGTGACAATATACAGCCTTGACATGCTCCTTTCCCGATTTGGAACTGGTCTGTTTTTCTATGTCCAGTTCTAACTATTTCTTCATGACCTGCACACAGATTTCTCAAGAGGCAGGTGAGGTGGTCTGGTATTCCCATTTCTTGAAGAATTATCCACAGTTTGTTGTGACCCACACGGTCAAAGGCTTTGGCTTAGTCAATAGAGGCAGAAGTACATGTTTTTCTGGAACTATGATCCCGTGGATGTTGGCAATTTGGTCTCTGGTTACTTTGCCTTTTCTAAATCCAGCTTGAACATCTGGAAGTTCATGGTTCACTTCACGATTCACTTCATGGTTCACATACTGCTGAAGCCTGGCTTGGAGAATTTTGAGCATTACTTTGCTAGCATGTGAGATGAGTGCAATTGTGCGGTAGTTTGAGCATTCTTTGGCATTGCCTTTCTTTGGGATTGGAATGAAAACTGACATTTTCCAGTCCTGTGGCCACTGCTGAGTTTTCCAAATGTGCTGGCATATTGAGTGCAGTAACTTTCACAGCATCATCTTTTAGGATTTGAAATAGCTTGACTGGAATTCCATCACCTCCACTAGCTTTGTTCTTAGTGATGCTTCCTAAGGCCCACTTGATTTCTAATTCCAGGTTGTCTGGTTCTAGGTGAGTGATCACACCATCATGGTTATCTGGGTCATAAAGATCTTCTTTGTACTGTTCTTCTTTGTATTCTTGCCACTTCTTCTTAATATCTTCTGCTTCTGTTAGGTCCATAGCATTTCTGTCCTTTATTGAGCCCCTGATTGCATGAAATTTTCCTTGGTATCTCTAATTTTCTTAAGGTGATCTTTAGTCTTTCCCATGCTATTGTTTTCTCCTATTTTTTTGCATTGATCACTGAGGAAGGCCTTCTTATCTCTCCTTACCATTCTTTGGAACTCTTCATTCAAATGGGTGTATCTTTCCTTTTGTCCTTTGCCTTTTGTGTCTCTTCTTTCCTCAGCTATTTGTAAGGCCTCCTCAGACAACCAGTTTGCCTTTTTATACTTCTTCTACTTGAGGATGGTCTTGACCACTGCCTCCTGTACAATGTCATGAACCTCCATCCACAGTTCTTCAGGCACTCTGTCTATCCAATTCAATCCCTTGATTCTATATGTCACTTTCACTATATAATCATAAGGGATTTGATTTAGGTCATACCTGAATGGTCTGGTGGTTTTCCATACTTTCTTCAATTTAAGTCTGAATTTGGCAATAAGGAATTCATGATCTGAGTCACAGTCAGCTCCCAGTCTGGTTTTGCTGACTGGATAGAGCTTCTCCATCTTTGACTGCAAAGAATATAATCAATCTGATTTTGGTAGTGACCATCTGGTGATGTCCATGTGCTGAGTGTTCTCTTTGTTGGAAGAGGGTGTTTACTATGACCAGTGCAATCTCTTGCCAAAACTCTGTTAGGCTTTGACCTGCTCCATTTTGTACTACAGGGCCAAATTTGCCTGCTACTCCAGGTATCTCTTCACTTCCTACTTTTGCATTCCAGTCCCTTATAATGAAAAGGACATCTTTTTTGGGTGCTAGTTCTAGATAGTCTTGTAGGTTTTCATAGACCTGTTCTACTTCAGCTTCTTAAACATTACTAGTCAGGGCATAGACTTGGATTACTCTGATATTGAATGGTTTGCCTTGAAAACAAACAGAGATCACTCTGTCGTTTTTGAGATTGCATCCAAGTACTGCATTTCAGACTCTTTTATTGACTATGATGGCTACTTATTTTCTTCTAAGGGATTCTTGGCCACAGTAGTAAATATAATGGTCACCTGAATTAAATTCACCCATCCCAGTCCATTTTAGTTTGCTGTTTCCTAGAATGTTGATGTTCAGTCTTGCCATCTTCTTTTTGACCACTTCTAATTAGCCTTGATTCATGGACCTAACAATCCTGATATGCCCTAGGATTTATGCTACTCCCAACATTTTCATAAATAATATCTTTGATTTGCACCAAGCCACATAATCTTTCTGAGTCACTGTCTCTTTATCAATAAAATCAAACACTGACCTACATCAAGAGTTTTCATTGGAAGGTGCAGAAGCACATCATATGAATAAATCGGTCCAGATGACTGTGGAAACCATGAGACAAGCTAATTTCTGATGTACCTTTCATCAATAATCTACTACAGATCTATTTTTCTTCAACATTGTGATCATTAAGTCTCTGCTTATTTGTACTATTATACAGATATTTGCATAATAAACTAAATATTTTTAAAATATTTCTGGATATTATAATAATACCAGATGTTAGTATCTACTTACTCCATTCACACAAGTTCCCTGATTATGGTTTTCTTTGTTCCACGTCTTTTAAAAACTTATTTTACTTCAAGTTTACTTTTACTGCATCAAGACTAAACCTGCGTTCTGGCTTACCCTAATCTAGTTGCCAAATCTACAGCCTGAATTTTGACTTTCTAACCATTCCTTGTTTTAAAAGGTCACCTGTTTATTGACCATCCAGGAGGAACCTTCTGTCTTCATAATGACAAAAGTCCTCCAGAAGGAGGCAAGTTGTTTCAGAAAATCCAGAGAAAATCCTAATGAAACAAATTTCCTACAAAGTAGAAAAAGTTGCCTAAAATTTTAAAGCCAGCCTATACTATTCCCAAATACTGATCTCTCTACCTTACACAGAGAAAAAGCAGAAATTCTAGAGACCCCACACATTTCCCAAAGACAATGAGTGAGAAAAAAATTGAGAAATGAAAATACAGAGACAAGAACTCATTAGCTAAGACTCAAAGCTCCACCTGTGTGTTTAATTCAACATTTTCTTTTTATAGTTTTAGGACCTAATATCCATGAATTACAGTTGCCTACAGATAAGTCTATATTTATCTATCTAACATATGTATACAGAGAGAGAATAGATAAGAATATAGATATGATGTATATAGTGTACTTATCACTTCACTTTTATAACTGGGGATTATAAATCATGATATCTTAAATAATTAAATAAGCATAAATTGATAACTTCAGTTCAGTTCAGTCACTCAGTCATGTCCGATTCTTTGTGACTCCATGAACTGCAGCACCCCAGGCCTCCCCATCCATCACCAAATCCCATAGTCCATCCAAACCCAGGTCCATTGAGTCAGTGATGCCATCCACCATCTCATCCTCTGTCGTCGCCTGCTCGTCTTGCCCTCAATCTTTCCCAGCATCAGAGTCTTTTCCAATGAGTCAACTCTTCGCATCAGGTGGCCAAAATATTGGAGTTTCAGCTTCAACATCAATCCTTCCATGAACACCCAGGACTGATCTCCTTTAGGATGGACTGATTGGATCTCCTTGTGGTCCAAGGGACTCTCAAGAGTCTTCTCCAACACCACAGTTCAAAAGCATTAATTCTTTGGTGCTCAGCTTTCTTTATAGTCCAACTCTCACAACCATACATGACCATTGGTAAAACAATAGCCTTGACTAGGCTGACCTTTTTTGGCAAAGTAATGTCTCTGCTTTTGAATATGCTATCTAGATTGGTCATAACTTTCCTTCCAAGGAGTAAGCATCTTTTAATTTCATGGCTGCAATCACCATCTGCAGTGATTTTGGAGCCCAGAAAAATAAAGTCTGCCACTGTTTCTACTCTTTCCCGTCTATTTGCCATGAAGTGATGGGACTGGATGCCATGATCTTAGTTTTATGAATGTTGATCTTTAAGCCAACTTTTTCACTCTCCTCTTTCACTTTCATCAAGAGGCTCTTTAGTTCTTCTTCACTTTCTGCCATAAGGGTGGTGTCATCTGCATATCTGAGGTTATTAATATTTCTCCTGGCAATCTTGATTCCAGCTTGTTCTTCCTCCAGCCCTTCTTATGATGTATTCTGCATATAAGTTAATAAGCAGGGTGACAATATACAGCCTTGATGTACTCCTTCTCCTATTTGGAACTAGTCTGGTGTTCCATGTCCAGTTTTAACTGTTGCTTCCTGACCTGCATAAAGGTTTCTCAAGAGGCAGGTCAGGTGGTCTGGTATTTCCATCTCTTGAAGAATTTTCCACCGTTTATTGTGATCCACACAGTCAAAGGCTTTGATGTAGTCAATAAAGCACAAATAGATGTTTTTCTGGAACTCTCTTGCTTTTTCAATGATCCAGCAGATGTTGGCAATTTGATCTCTGGTTCCTTTGCCTTTTCTAAAACCAGTTTGAACATCTGGAAGTTCACAGTTCACATATTGCTGAAGCCTGGCTTGGAGAATTTTAAGCATCACTTTACTAGTGTGTGAGATGAGTGCTATTGTACAGTAGTTTGAGCATTCTTTGGCATTGCCTTTCTTTGGGATTGGAATGAAAACTGACCCTTTCCAGTCCTGTGACCACTACTGAGTTTTCCAAATGTGCTGACATATTGAGTGCAACACTTTCTCAGCATCATCTTTTAGGATTTGAAATAGCTCAACTGGAATTTCATCACCTCCATTAGCTTTGTTTGTAGTGATGCTTCCTAAGGCCCACTTGACTTCACATTCCAGGATGTCTGGCTCTAGGTGAGTGATCACACCACTGTGATTATCTGGTTTATGAAGATCTTTTTTTTACAGTTCTTCTGTGTATTCTTGCCACCTCTTCTTAATATCTTCTGCTTGTTAGGTCCATACCATTTCTGTCCTTTATTGAGCCCATCTTTGCATGAAATGTTCCCTTGGTATCTCTAATTTTCCTGAAGTGATCTCTAGTCTTTCTCAGTCTATTGTTTTCCTCTATTTCTTTGCAATGATCACTGAGGAAGGCTTTCTTATCTTTTTGCTCTTCTTTGGAACTCTGCATTCAAATGGGTGTATCTTTCATTTTCTCCTTTTCTTTTCACTTCCCTTCTTTTCACAGCTATTTATAAGGCCTCTTCAGACAGCGATTTTGCTTTTTTGCATTTCTTTTTCTTGTGAATGGTCATGATCCCTGTTTCCTGTGCAATGTCATGACCCTCCATCCATATTTCATCACGCACTCTATCAGATCTAGTCCTTTAAATCTATTTCTCACTTCCACTGTATAAATTGATAAAGAATGGTGATAAACAAAGGCCTAGGTTGGGTTTACTTGGCAGACACAAAAATCTGAAAATAGGTTCTTGTGCAATTGTCATCAATGTGAATAAGTTTCTACTCATATTAGCCTTGTAAACACTCAGAAAACATTAAAAAAAAATCTTTTTGTTTGTAAACTTTGTATGGCCTCCTACTTATTTCTGCCTATTCTCTTGAGTTCCCTGTCCTGGAGATGCAAGCTCAGATCCTCATGACAGAAAAGCCAGGAAAGCAAATGTAGTCGTCTTTCTGTTCCCTTTGCTGTATAACATGGATTTGTGTCCTGACGCTAGGGCCAATGTAGAGTAAATTTTATCCAGATCAGTTTCACAAAATGATTATAAGAGAACTTAAATAAAATACCATAATATGGTCCCTTGAAAGAAGTAAACTGAGGCACAGAAGGTTTATATCACTTATAAAGGAGTCAAGATTTAAAGCAAATCTTTAAAATAAAGACATTTTCCATTCAACTTTCCTAAGTGACTTAGTGCTATAGAAACTATAGAATGGAAAGTCCACTGACAGTATTAGTAAAGAAACATGTGTATGACTAATATCATAGAGAGAGTTGCATCTCTCCAGCAGGATCAATGATCCTTTTTCCTCACAACCTTTAGAATTGAAGCAAGATAAAAGCAAACCTGTGGCGGATTCATTTTGATATTTGGCAAAACTAATACAATTATGTAAAGTTTAAAAATAAAATTAAAAATTTAAAAAAAAATAAAATAAAATAAAAATAAATAAATAAAAGCAAGTATCCTTAGAGCAACAATGGATGGACATATGAATCAGAAAGTCTCAAGAAATTCTAGTGTATATTTTTGCTATATTTACAGCTCTCATGAAGTCTTCTTTACTCATATTTCCAGATCCCCATATATGAAATTCCTGTTTTATACAATTGAATTCAGATATATAGATAAAAAGCTAGATGCAAATTTGAATTTTTGCAGAGATTGTTTTTTAATTCTGAAAAAACACTGTTATATTTTGTTCATCCCCCTCCACACACACACACTTTTTTTTTCTTTTTTAAGTAACAAGCAGTTGGACTTTGGCTGATGGATCCTTTACAGAAAGAGGTTACTTCTCTAGACATGGTGATAGCTGTGATTCAGTTCAGTTCAGTTGCTTAGTCATGTCTGACTCTTTGCAACCCCATGAATCACAGCACGCCAGGCCTCCCTGTCCATCACCAACTCCCAGAGTTCACTCAAACTCACATCCATGGAGTCGGTGATGCCATCCAGCCATCTCATCCTCTGTCGTCCCCTTCTCCTCCTGCCCCCAATCCCTCCCAGCATCAGGGTCTTTTCCAACTCTTCGCATGAGGTGGCCAAAGTACTGGAGTTTCAGCTTTAGCATTATAGACAACCTAATGGAGGTATGGGCTTTGCAGTGCTAGAGGTGTATAGAACCTCTTTTCAGGAATGGTTGACGAACAGAAGCTCCATACTTGCTAGACAGTGAAGATATCAATTGTATCCTTCATGGGACTGTTACATGAAATTCCTTCTTTAGATGGGAGATGCTATTACTCATGAAAACAAATTTACATAAGATGAGTAAGGTAAGAGAGAAGAAAAAAGGAATAAGAAATTCTAATGGGAAAACATATGCAAAACCTATACAGAAAGGACCAGATAAAAAAATAAATGGTGGTCCATTTCTATGACTTTAAAATTTAACCTACATATACCTTGATGCTTAATACAGTTTATATGAGAAAGAGTGTCTCTGTCTGTCCATCAAAAGATCAGGATTCTTAATGTTTGCCTTCAGCAATGGTGCTTCAAATGGTTTGAAAATCTCATTTTGTCTTGTCTTATTCATTTGTCACTCAAGATAAACCTGATAATTAATACTTCTAACATCTAAAACTGTAGAAATCTTCATGGGTTTTCTTAATTTTTTCTTATTTCTGTCCTAAAATCACCCCTGGAAATGATGGATTTTGCCTTAATTGTAAGAAGGGGCACCACAACGATGTTTAATTCGTGACTGAGAAGATGCAGGTCCCCTGAGCAGACAATGTGTGTTTGTTAAATAACACTGTAAAATCCAGATGTTTTCCTGTTTCGTCCTGCTTGGAAATTTTCAAAAATGATTTTTCCAGGCTTTGGCCATCTATTACTTTTAATAATGACTTTATTGGGATACCATTATTTTCTTTGGGCCAGAGGAGAAGTGTTAAGCCATATTTCTCCTATAATTTAAGAATTCTTTTTATGGATTATAAGTATACTATTTTATATATATATATATATATATATATATATATATATATATATATGATGAAATCCAAAAAGCTGCAGTAGAGAATTGAGAATGCAGTTTTGTGACAAGCTGAGAAGGTCTTCACCATTTGTTTCATACAAAGAAGGAATCAAATAAAGTGGGGAAATCTCCAATTATGGCTTCAATGTTGAGAGATGTCCATTTTATAATACTTACATGAATAGGGGAAGAAATGCCTTGGAAAAGACAAACATATAACTAACGTAAGATAGGTGCTGAGAATATTTCCTCTAATCTTCAAATTCTGGCTTGATCTTACAGCAATTAGTTCAAGAATTGCTGTCCATTTCAGTCATTTCTGAACTAAAGCTTGCAGCCTCCTTCTTCCACACCCACTGACTCAGACTATTTTAAATATAGCTGAAGAAGTTCAGGAATCTCAAGGAATTTTTAATTCAAAAATGGCTGAAGGAGAACTTATGAACAGTTAAGAGTGATGTCTGCCTGGTAGTATAACTTCGCGGACCGTGGAAAGCCTTGTGTCCACCTGGACCTGCCTCCACATCTCTGATGCCTGGCGTTCCAGGAGGGGTTGTATGAGCATTTTATTCCGTTTAATCATTTGCTGAATGCAGAGAAAATATATGGGCTATTTTATATTGAAGAATGTTTGCTCTGGGGTAAAGACGGTTGCAAATCTCTCCTTTTTTAAAGAAGTCGTTTTGAGAGGAAAGAGGAAGGTTGGGGTAAGGAGGAGAGACAGAACGGGGGGTGGAATATGAGTGAGAGGAGGGAGACAGTAACAAATATAGGAAAAGGAGAGAGAATGGGAAAGATCACAGGGAAGGAACCGTAATACATTTAGAGTACTTAGCACCTCACAGTACATTTAGACTGCTTCCTGTCAGAGCAGAGTACAAATAGACACTTTCATTTCAGGATCTGGTGCCCAGAAAGTTCCTATTCTAAGTTTATTTTGCCTTTTTTTTAAGGTGGTATCTTTTCCCAGTAAGTTTACAAATGGGATTTTCTATCTCTGAAAATTCCATGTTACGATGATGGTTAATGGAACTCTGAATCAGATCAGGTTTGAATTTGGGCTAATTATGTAATCTCCTCTCCAAACCTTGGTTTTTCAATCTCTAAAATGAGTCTAATGATAGCACTTATCTAATAAGAGGCTTCCCAGGTAGCTCAGTGGTAAAGAATCCACCTGCCAATGCAGGAGATACAGGTTCAATCCCTGGGTCAGGAAGATCCCCTGGAGAAGGAAATGGCAACCCACTCCAGTATTCTTGCCTGAAGAATTCCATGGACAGGGGAGCCTGTTGGGCTGCAGTCCATGGAGTCACAAAGAGTCGGACACAACTGAGTGACTAACATGCATGCCACTACTCCCTGTGTGACCTTCTTTGTTTAACTTCTTTGTCTGAGTCTTGGCTTCTTCCTGGGTAAAATAAGGCTATTAATTATGCAGCGCAAAATAGGCTTGGTCTAGGCTAAGTCTTAAATGAGAGAGCATCCTTGATAAGGTCTGAAAATGCCCTGGAAAACCTTTCTTTACTGTCAGCCTTTGAACAAATGGAAATAATTATTATAATCACCATTGTATTTGATTTTAAGTGGTTGCCCACTTAAAACACATTATTTAAATAGAATCAACTTTAAGCCAGTCACCATCCATAACAGACAGGTCTCTGTGCATATGGCTTTTTCTGTGGAGCTTATTCATTAACCTTTGGTTCAATATTCATTAGTACTTACCTTTAGATTAAATTCTGTCAGTCACATACCTTGCTAGGGCTATATAACTAATGATAATATCAACCTTTAGTTTGACAAAATATTGAAGAATAAGACAGACAATAAGAATCTCATTTTTTTTTTTTTTCATTATGTGGGAGACAGGAAAGCCTGAAGCAGGAAAATTTGACACGACTGAGTAAATAGGCATGCACACAGTTAATATACTGCCTTAGAGGTGAAAGATATTGTTAATTATTACTCCTGTTCAAAACATGCATTAAAAAAAAACACTGAAATTATACTCAAGGCCTGTAAGACTATACTTTCCATTTTTAGTGTACTGAGGAAATGAAGTAAACTTTTCATTATCCAATGACATTTCTTTATTCAGGTTATCTTCCCAATTAGATTGGTACTGACAACGTTATTAATACTTATGTGACAGAATAATGAGCCTAGTGATTGTTTAAAAACAGTAAATAACATAATGTTACATATAATAAGCCATATTAATGATATACATTATATATTATATACAGATATATCTTCCATATATTTTACCTTTTCAACAATTTTCCATATTGCTATTAACCATATATTCAATATTTTAAAACATATTATGTGCACCTTGCACATAGATATGTATATTTTAAATGACTTTACAAAATCAACATGAATACAATTAACATATCATTCTATATGTTAAATTATATATTGTATTATATTGTATGCTTTAATATTTTATATATAAACATAACAAATATGATTAACTGATATTTGATACAATATTACATATAAACATATTATATGTATTATATTGGACTTTCCAGGCAGCTCAATGGTAAAGAATCCCCCTGCCAATGCAGGAAACACAGGAAATGCATGTTCAGCCCCTGGGTTGGCAAGATCTTCTAGAGGAGGAAATGGCATCCCACTCCAGTATTCTTGGCTGGAAAATCACAAGAACAGAGGAACCTGGCAGGCTACTGTCCATGGTATCATAAAGAGTTGGACATGACTAGTGACTGAGCATACATGCATGTTACATTAGTACAAATGTATTTTATTATATGACATATAGTATTATACTCCATTTAAAATATTTAAGTAATTAAAATCCTATCAATGCCTTTTACTTTTTACCTTAAAAAATATGTAGTTATCAATATAAACGCAACTAATATAGCCAACTGTATTAATATCAGTTCAGTTTAGTCGCTCATTCATGTCTGACTCTTTCCAACCCCCTGGGCTGCAGCACGCCAGGTTTCCCTGTCCATCACCAGATCCCTGAGCCTACTCAAACTCACACCCATCTCATCGGTGATGCCATCCAACCATCTCATCCTCTGTTATCCCCTTCTCCTGCCTTCAATCTTTCCCAGCAACAGAGTTTTTTCCAGTGAGTCAGTTCTTCGCATGAAGTGGCCAAAATATTGGAGTTTCAGCTTCAGCATCAGTGCTTCCAATGAATATTCAGGACTGATTTCCTTTAGGATGGACTGGTTGGATCTCCTTGCAGTCCAAGAGACTCTCTAGAGTCTTCTCCTACACCACAGTTCAAAAGCACCATTCTTCGGCACTCAGCTTTCTTTCCAGTCCACTTTCACAACCATACAAGACACTGGGAAAACCGTACCATTGACTAGTTAGACCTTTGTTGGTAAAGTAATGTCTCTGCTTTTTAATATGCTCTCTAGGTTGGTCATAGCTTTTCTTCCAAGGAGCAAGCTTCTTTTAATTTCCTGGCTGCAGTCACCATAAGTGAAAGTGAAGTTGCTCAGTCATGTCCGACTCTTTGTGACCCCACGGACTGTAGCCCACCAGGCTCCTCCATCCATAGAATTTTCTAGGCAAGAGTACTGCAGTGGGCTGCCATTTCCTTCTCCAGGGGATCTTCCTGACCTGGGGATGGAACCCAGGGGTCTCCCACATTGCAGGCAGACGCTTTACTGTCTGAGCCACCAGGGAATATTCAGTCTATGCCTTTTTACTTTTAAATATTTTAAAAATATTTTTCCTTTTAAATATTTAGTAAATATTTTACTTTTTACTTTTAAATATTTAAATATTTTTACTTTTAAATATTTAGTACTAATGTACTAAAATAATACGTCTTTTTTATTATTTTTTTATTCTTTTTTTTTTTAACTTTACAATATTGTATTGGTTTTGCCATATATCAACATGAATCTGCCACAGGTATACACGTGCTCCCTGAACCCTCCTCCCTCTTCCCTCCCCATACAATCCCTCTGGGTCATCCCAGTGCACCAGCCCCAAGCATCCAGTATTGTGCATCGAACCTGGACTGGCGACTTGTTTCATATATGATATCATACATGTTTCAATGCCATTCTCCCAAATCATCCCACCCTCTCCCTCTCCCACAGAGTCCAAAAGACTGTTCTATAAGCAACCTAGATGTTCATCAGCAGATGAATGGATAAGAAAGCTGTGGTACATATACACAATGGAATATTACTCAGCCATTAAAAAGAATACATTTGAATCAGTTCTAATGAGGTAGATGAAACTGGAGCCTATTATACAGAGTGAAGTAAGCCAGAAAGAAAAACACCAATACAGTATACTAATACATATATATGGAATTTAGAAAGATGGTAACAATAACCCTGTATACGAGACAGCAAAAGAGACACTGATGTATAGAACAGTCTTTTGTCTATGCCTTTTAACTTTAAAATATTTTACTTTTAAAAATATGTAGCTATCAATATAAATGCAACTAATATACAAAATTTTACTAATATACTAATGTACTAATATTCAGTCTATGCTTTTTTACTTTTAAGTATTTCTCATGATGTGTTTCTCATGATGTACTCTGCATATAAGTTAATAAGCAGGGTGACAATATACAGCCTTGACGTACTCCTTCTTCTATTTGGAACTAGTCTGGTGTTTCATATACAGTTCTAACTGTTGCTTCCTGACCTGCATACGGGTTTCTCAAGAGGCAGATCAGGTGGTCTGGTATTCCCATCTCTTTCAGAATTTTCCACAGTTTATTGTGATCCACATAGTCAAAGGCTTTGTCATAGTCAATAAACCAGAAATAGATGTTTTTCTGGAACTCTTGCTTTTTCAATGATCCAGCAGATGTTGGCAATTTGATCTCTGGTTCCTCTGCCTTTTCTAAAACCAGCTTAATTCTTTAAATGATGTCACATATGTTAGGTCCTTTACTGTGCCTATCTTTTCATCAAATGTTCCACTGATATCTCTAATTTTCTTGATGAGCTTTCTAGCCTTTCCCATTCTATTGTTTACCTCTATTTGTTTGCACTGTTCACTTAAGACTTTTTTATCTTTCCTTGCTATTCTCTGGAACTCTGCATTCAGATGGATATATCTTTCCCTTTCTCCTTTGCCTTTTGCTTGTCTTTTTTTCTCAACTATTTGTAAAGCCTCCTTGAGACAACCATTTAGTTTTTTGCATTTCCTTTACTTGGGGATGATTTTGATCACTGTCTCTTGTACAATGTTATGAAAAGGTCAGTTTTCATTCCAATCCTAAAAAAGGACAATACCAAAGAATGTTCAAACTGCCCCACAATTGCACTCATCTCACACGCTAGCAGTTCAGTTCAGTCACTCATTTGTGTCTGACTCTTTGCGACCCTATGAATCTCAGCACGCCAGGCCTCCCTGTCCATCACCAACTCCTGGAGCTCACTCAAACCCATTTAAATCTAGTCGGTGATGCCATCCAGCCATCTCATCCTGTGGTGTCCCCTTCTACTCCTGCCCCCAATCTCTCCAGGCATCAGAGTCTTTTCCATTGAGTCAACTCTTCACATGAGGTGGCCAAAGTATTGGAGTTTCAGCTTTAGCATCAGTCCTTCCAATGAACACCCAGGACTGATCTCCTTTAGAATGGACTGGTTGGATTTCTTTGCAGTCCAAGGGACTCTCAAGAGTCTTCTCCAACACCACAGTTCAAAAGCATCAATTCTTGGGTGCTCAGCTTTCTTCACAGTCCAACTCTCACAACCATACATGACCACTGGAGAAACCATAGCCTTGACTACATGGACCTTTGTTGGCAAAGTAATGTCTCTGCTTTTTAATATGCTATCTAGGTTGGTCATAACTTTCCTTCCAAGGAGTAAGCGTCTTTTAATTTCATGGCTGCAATCACCATCTGCAATGATTTTGGAGCCCAGAAAAGTAAAGTCTGACACTGTTTTCACTGTTTCCCCATCTATTTCCCATGACTTGATGGGACCAGATACCATGATTTTCGTCTTCTGAATGTTGAGCTTTAAGCCAATTTTTTTCACTCTCCTCTTTCACGTTCATCAAGGGGCTTCTTCGTTCCTCTTCACTTTCTGCCATAAGGGTGATGTCATCTGCACATCTGAGGTTATTGATATTTCTCCCGGCAATCTTGATTCCAGCTTGTGTTTCTTCCAGCCCAGTGTTTCTCATGATGTACTCTGCATAGAAGTTAAATAAGCAGGGTGACAATATATAGCCTTGACGTTCTCCTTTTCCTATTTGGAACCAGTCTGTTGTTCCACGTCCAGTTTTCACTGTTGCTTCCTGACCTGCATTAGGTTTCTCAAGAGGCAGGTCAGGTGGTCTGGTATTCCTATCTCTTGAAGAGTTTTCCAGAGTTTATTATGATCTACACAGTCAAAGGCTTTGGCATAGTCAAATGACTATGACTTTGGCATAGTCATAATGCAGAGATAGATGTTTTTCTGGAACTCTCTTTCTTTATCAATGATCCAGAGGATGTTGGCAATTTGTTCTCTGGTTCCTCTGCCTTTTCTAAAACCAGCTTGAACATCTGGGAGTTCATGGTCCACGTATTGTTTGAGCCTGGCTTGGAGAATTTTGAGCATTAGTTTACTAGCATGTCAGATGAGTGCAATTGTGGGGTAGTTTGAGCATTCTTTGGCATTGCCTTTCTTTGGGATTGGAATGAAAACTGACCTTTTCCAGTCCTGTGGCCACTGCTGAGTTTTCCAAATTTATTGGCATATTGGCTGCAGCATTTTCACAGCATTATCTTTTAGAATTTGAAATTTGCTCACTTCCAAGCACAAAGGAGAAGCCCCAACAAGATGGTAGGAGAGGTGAATTAGTGTATAGAAGCAAACCCCATTTCCACCAGAGATGCTCAGAGGGCTCAAACAAACCTTGTGTGCACCACGACCCAGGGACCCCACAGATATTGAGACAGAACTGTGTTTGAGCATCTCCTGTGGAGGTATGGGTTGGTGGTGGTCTGCTGCAGGGACAGGGGCTCTGGGTGCAGCAGACTTGGGTATGGCATAAGCCCTCTTGGAGGAGGTCACTATTAACCCCACCATAGAGATGCCATAACTTACACAGAACTGGAAAATAGACTCTTGGTGAGCACAACAGTACCTTGTGCACCAGGACTCAGGAGAAAGAAGAAGTGACCCCACAGAGACTGTTCCAGACTTGCCTGTGGGTGTCCAGAAATCTCCAGTTGAGACGTGAGTCAGTGGTGGCCTGCTGCAGGGTTGGGGGCACTGAGTGTAGCAGTACATACATGGGATCTTTTGAGGGAGGTCACCATTATCTTCATTACCTCCACCATAGTTTGGCCCCAGGTAAACAGCGTGGAGGGAACACAGCTCCATCCATCAACAGAAAACTGGATTAAAGATTTACTGAGCACCCCACTCTAGTACTCTTGCCTGGAAAATCCCATGGACAGAGGAGCCTGGTGGGCTGCAGTCCATGGGGTCACTAAGAGTTGGACACGACTGAGCAACTTCACTTTCACTTTTCACTTTCATGCATTGGAGAAAGAAATGGCAACCCACTCCCATGTTCTTGCCTGGAGAATCCCAGGGACGGGGGAGCCTGGTGCGCTGCCGTCTATGGGGTCGCACAGAGTTGGACACGACTGAAGCGACTTAGCAGCAGCAGCAGCAGAGCATGGACCCACCCATCAGAACAAGACCCAGATTCCCCTTCAGTCAGTCTATCCCATCAGGAAGCTTCCATAAGCCTCTTATACTTCTCCATCAGAGTGCAGACAGATTGAAAACTACAGTCACAGAAAACCAATCTGATCCCATGGACCACAGCATTGTCTAACTCAATGAAACTATGAGCCATGCCATGTAGGGCCACCCAAGACAGATGGGTCATGGTGGAGAGTTCTGACAAAATGTGGTCCACTGGAGAAAGGAATGGCAAACCACTTCAGTATTCTTGCCTTGAGAATCCCATGAGCAGTATGAAAAGGCAAAATGATAGGACACTGAAAGATGAACAAGCCAGGTCAGTAGGTGCCCAATATGTTATTGGAAATCAGTGGAGAAGTAACTCCAGAAAGAATGAAGAGACTGAGCCAAAGCAAAAACAACACCCAGCTATGGATGTGACTGGTGGTGGAAACAAGGTCTGATGCTGTAAAGAGCAATATTGCATAGGAACCTGGAATGTTAGGTGCATGAATCAAGGCAAACTGTAAGTGGTCAAACAGGAAATGGCAAAAGTGAACGTTGACATTTTAGGAATCAACAAACTAAAATGGACTGGAATGGGTGAATTTAAATCAGAGGACCATTATATCTACTACTGTGGGCAAGAATCCCTTAGAAGAAATGGAGTAGCCATCATAGTCAAGAAAAGAGTCCAAAATGCAGTACTTAGATGCAATCTCAAAAATGACAGAATGATCTCTGTTAGTTTCCATGGCAAACTGTTCAGTATCATAGTAATCCAAGTCTATGCCCTGACTGAAGAAGCTGAAGAATGCTGAAGAAGCTGAAGATGAGCGGTTCTATGAAGACCTACAAGACCTTCTAGAACTAACACCCCCAAAAGATGTCCTTTTCACTATAGGGGACTGGAATGCAAAAGTAGGAAGTCAAGAAATGCCTGGCATAACAGGCACATTTGACCTTGGAGTACAGAATGAAGCAGGGCAAAGGCTAATAGAGTTTTGCCAAGAGAATGCACTGGTCATAGCACAAACCCTCTTCCAACAACACAATGGTCATGGATTTGGGCAAATTCCAGGAGATGATGAAGGACAGTGAAGCCTGGCATGCTGCAGTCCATGGGGTCGCAAAGAGTCAAACAAGACT
Source organism: Bos indicus x Bos taurus (assembly GCF_003369695.1). Taxonomy (NCBI): domain Eukaryota; kingdom Metazoa; phylum Chordata; class Mammalia; order Artiodactyla; family Bovidae; genus Bos; species Bos indicus x Bos taurus. The sequence goes on from NC_040088.1 coordinate 33,524,914, forward strand.
GAGTGACTGAACAACAACTACAACAGCTCCCAGAAATTCTCTGATGACAGCAACTGGCTTTCTGCCAGCAATTGGCAGTTTCTGATGGCAGCAACTGTCTTTTTGGTGGCAGCAACATAGAAAGTGGCTTTCTATGTGCCAGCACTGTTCTATTACTCCTCAGAGGAAGCACAGAAAGGCTAGTTACTTACCCAAAGTCTCATAAATATTAACAGACAAAGCTGTTTGCATTTCACTCACATTACTCTAACTCCAGAAAAACAGATCTAAAGTACCATCTGCACTGCAGTGAGACATTTAGGGAGATGCCTACTCCATTCTACTAGCTCAGGAAGGCCCCAGCCTTCTTTCTTGGACCCTTTGATTATTACTTAATTTTCTTCAAAGTTGGAGAAAGATGCTGAGGCTGAGGTGGATCTATGATAGAGAAGACAGTGAGAGGTAAGTTCTGATCACTGGAACTGATAGGAAGAAATTATGGAAATTTTGGGCATTGGATGATTGTGAAGGGAGAGAGACCCTAGAATAGAACAATAATTATGGAGGATGTCTGTTACAACCAATGAGAGCAATTGTTCTCAAATGTAGTTCCAGACCAGCAGCATGACCATCACCTGGTAACTTGCAGAAATACAAATTCTCAGGCACCATACAAGACACACTGAGTCAGAAACTTAGATTAGGTCCAGAAATTTGTGTATTTAGCAAGCCTTCCAGGTGTTCCTAATTCATTCTTAAGTTCGAGAATCATTGATTTAGAGAAAGACCAGAGATGTGAGGTGGTGAGTCTTTGTATTGTTCTGGCAGATAGGCAAACTTTATGTCCACATGTGGCCCACTGAATCAGAGCGAGGAATAACTGGCCAGATGCACTGATGTCACTCAGTTGACCAGTAGCCCTAAAGCATTCCCATGTTCCCTAAGAACACTTTCCAAACACAGGACCCTTTCTTCTTTCCCATCTTCCTATTTACAAGTTGCCATCTTGTAAGGTATGAGGAATAACAGGGGAATATATAATATTGACAGGAATTAAACCAAAGGAGAAGTTAAAAACCATCTTTTCCATAAAGTCATTCATTATACACTTGCTTCATTTCCTGCTGACTGATTTTCTCTGGGGAATAGGAACCAGGAGATCTTTGAAGCCAGTGCAGTTTTAACAGATGTTACCAAGCCTGAGACAGCTCGCTGCTTCCCCTGCTTGTTGTTAATTGAATTATTCCTCCACAGAAATCACCTCGAGTCCTTGCATAGAAACAGCTCTTACCTACCTAGTAAGTCAGAGTATTTCTCCATGGAACTATAGTTTGTTCTGGTGTCCAGATCACCTCTTCTGTTCATCATGGACTATCAGGGGAACTTAATGTGTGTTTGCTTTCACTTCCACCTCTTACAAACTGACCTTGATGAGGTACTCTTTTTCCTTACTCACATAAAATTCAGTTATCTGGAAACACAGTGTCTCTTGCAAAAGCCATGCACTAACCAGATGTTTTTCCATTCATTTCTGTAACATAAATAAGAGGAAATATTTTCTGGAATGTAAGTTTTTAGAAAGCATGATAAGACTTGCTATGCAGAAGCTAAGAAGGCAGAATGGAGTCATTGTTCACATGGGATCTGGAGCCAGTATGTCTTAGTTACCTTATCACTGTGTAGCTTGGGCAAGTTACTTAACCTTCATTATTGCCTATGATGGGTGGGAGTCATAGTTCTTAGCCCATAGGGTTGTTGGAAAGATTAAGTAGTTAAATTGCAAAAAGTTCTTGTAAGGGTATCTGGAAAGTATTAGTTAGTTAGTGTTAGTCACTCAGTTGTGTCCAACTCTTTGTGACCCCATGGACTATAGCCCACCAGGCCCCTCTGTCCATGGAATTTTCCAGGCAAGAATACTGCAGTGGGTTGCTATTTCCTTCTCCAGGGATCTTCCTGACAAGGATCAAACCCAGGTCTCCTGTGTTGCAGGTAGATTCTTTACTATCTAGCATTAAAACATCATAAATGGCTGCTATTATATTTTTATTCTTACTATTATTTATCTCATTATCCACAAAACAAACTATAAAAAATGACCCAACTCCATGTGCCATCTTGTATTTACTAGGGCAGGAAAATAAGCTAGTCTAGAAAATGAGAAACTAGCCTTTAAAAGTCCTTTTTTGAGAACAAGAAATAACTGTCCCTGCAGCCTAATTAATTTTCCTATTAACTAAATTTTTATATACATTTGCCTTAATTCCCCACCTGGCTTTTCTGATCCTTGAGAGCAGATGCTCTGTGTTAGTCTTCACTAAGCACAGCAACTTTCATATTGTAGTAGTTTAGTTTTCAGAAAGACATTTTCCAGTCAACCAGAAAGGATAATTATCCTTAAATACTCACTCATCCTGGCATATTGAGGTTTTACTTTTGATTTGCCTGTTTCTCAGGACACACCCTCAGTGCTGCGAATGGCACTTGCCGTCAATATGCTTACTTCAATGTTGAGATCTTCAAAGTGACTGCCAGGTTAAAAAATCAGGTGATAAAATACTTACAGATATTTCTGGAGGCACTGTAGGAAACTCTAAATGAGTCCATGACATAGTGCTTGGACTATGCCCTTCCCCCAAATATTTATGGACTACCAGACTTAAACCGGAGAAGGCAATGGCACCCCACTCCAGTACTGTTGCCTAGAAAATCCCATGGATGGAGGAGCCTGGTAGGCTGCAGTCCATGGGGTCTCTAGAGTTGGACATGGCTGAGTGACTTCACTTTCACTTTTCACTTTCATGCACTGGAGGAGGAAATGGCAACCCACTCCAGTGTTCTTGCCTGGAGAATCCCAGGGACGGGGCAGCCTGGTGGGCTGCAGTCTACGGGGTCACACAGAATCGGACATGACTAAAGCGACGCAGCAGCAGCAGCAGCAGACTTAAACATGATGAAGACATTTTTGGAAGAGAAAAGCAGATAATCCAGCGGGAAGGATTATTGTCATTCAGAAGCGGAGAGCTCAAAGCACGTAGCTGTTTACAGAACCGAAGTCTCCTGCATTGCAGGAAGATTCTTCACCAGCTGAGCTAACCAGAGAAGCCTGTAGTGAGAATAGATTTCATTAAATAGTTGTAACTGAGTTGAATTTTCTATACTAAGGAGACTGATGTTCCCCTATCTGTCTGATAGGCATAATTTCACATCATATATCACAGTCCTCTTGTGTCCAGGCAGTTACAATAGACACTCTTAACAGAAAAAGAAAAAAAGAATCCAAAAAAGAGTTTGTGTGACAATGACCATTAGAAATGTATCATGTAGTGCTAAGAGCCATAACTAGTTCTTTTTATTTATTTATTTTACTTTACAATATTGTATTGGTTTTGCCATACATCAACATGAATCCACCACCGGTGTACACGTGTTCCCCATCCTGAACCCCCCTCCCACCTCCCTCCCCATACCACCCCTCTGGGTCATCCCAGTGCACTAGCCCCAAGCATCCTGTATCCTGCATCGAACCTGGACTGGCGATTCGTTTCTTATATGGTATTATACATGTTTCAATGCCATTCTCCCAAATCGTCCTGCCCTCTCTCTCTCCCACAGAGTCGAAAAGACTGTTCTATACATCTGTGTCTCTTTTGCTGTCTCGCATAACTAGTTCTTAATTAAATAAACCCAATGAGTACAATGTTTGGATGTGAGAGTTGGACTATAAAGAAAGCTGAGCACAGAAGAGTTGACGTTTTTGAATTGTGGCACTGGAGAAGACTCTTGAGAGTCTCCTAGACTGCAAGGAGATACTACCAGTCCACCTAAATGAAATCAGTCCTGAATATTCATTGAAAGGACTGATGCTGAAGCTGAAACTCCAATATTTTGGCCACCTGATGCAAAGAACTGACTCATTGGAAAAGACCCTGATGCTGAGAAAGATTGAAGGTGGGAAGAGAAGGGGGCAGCAGAGGATGAGATGGTTGGATGGCATCACTGATTCAATGGATTGTGAGTTTGAGTAAGCTCTAGGAGTTGGTGATGGATAGGGAAGCCTGGCATACTGCAATCCATGAGGTCGCAAAGAGTCAGACACGACTGAGCGACTGAATTGAACTGAACTGAATCATAAGAAACTGAAAGTCCTGCTGGAAACTGTTGGGATTCTCCACCATTAATTTAAGTACCTGGAGAGCTGGGGCTCTATCTTCTTTATTGTTTTTCCACCAGCACTGCCTCATACCAGGCACTTAATATACTCATATACAGTGAATGAATTATTTTATATTCAGCTCAGATTTATCCTTGTGTATTTTGTTGAATTTTTCTTCTTAAAAGCTAGTAGATCACATATGCTATTTTGGGTTTTACTTTTAACTTGGACTTCACTATCAATTGTAAAAGGTAAATCCAGTAACAATAAATCTGTATTTGATAACAAAAATTCAAGCTATCCAGCCAGTCAAGCAATAATGATTATCATGATGGTTATTATTATATCTGTTCATCAATCAGACTGTAAAAATGTATGAGTGTTTTTTTCACTTGCACCAGGATCTCCAATGGCAACGTTAGATGTCCTTTGACTTCTTTGCTTACTTCAGATAGTATTTTTTCTCCATTTGTGATATAAATCTATTAGACACACAGAATTAGGGACCACCATTGTCTCTGTTACATTTGTATGTGTTTCTGCACATTCTGTCTTGCAATGATAATCCAGCAATTTCTAAACCTGACTTATCAGAATTTCATAGAGAATTTAGTGTATGAAAATTACAGTCAGTTGGGTCTCCACCTACCCATGACTTATTTGAAAGCTCTAATGGTTAAGACTGATGTTTAAAATACAAGATACCCAGTTAAATTTGAATTTCAGATAAACTGTGCTTTGTAATCTAAGTAGGCTCCTTAACATATTTGGGGCATATTTATGCTAAAAAATAATCTTTATTTACCTGAATTTTAAATTTAACTGGCATCTCAAATTTTGTTTTCTTTAATTTTTTTTCCCTTTTACGTAAATTTAGGGATCCTACCAAGAGTAGCAATGAGGTATCGATATTATTAGCAGTTTCAAAGCTAATTCTGTTAAAACTGGGCTCTACATTTTCCCCAAGCTTTTTCCTTTGTTTCCTCTTCTTTTTCAAACTCACATTTCAGACTTAAACCAGAGAGCAATCACATAAGATACATATGTTTCAAAGTTGAGGAGCTCACTATTTGTTATTTGAGTAATGCTATCTTATTTATTCATGATTCAAGAAAGGCATTTTACATTTTCTGATAAAGCATCTGCTTCAAATATTTTATTATTTAAGTGTCACTTAACTTACCATCATTTTTTTTTTTTTAATTTCTACACTATGTTTCTTGTTATATGAGCGCCATGGCCATCCAGTTTGTTTTTTACCTGATATTAAACACATAGCTAAGAAAATAGAATGAAAAACATACAAGGATGTATTTTCCACCAAGATAAAATTCTGCCTTTTCTCCAATGGAAATACCCCAATTCTGAAAGCTTTATCATATGGATGAGGAAAAGTGATAACTAGTGCTCCCTTTTTTGGACTCCAAAATCACTGCAGCTGGTGACTGGCAACCATGAAATTGAAAGATGCTTGCTCCTTGGAAGAAAAGTCATGACCAATCTAGACAGCATATTAAAAAGCAGAGACATTACTTTACCAACAATAGTCTGTCTAGTCAAAGCTATGGTTTTTCCAGTAGTCATGTATCAATGTGAGACTTGGACTATAAAGAAAGCTGAGTGCCAAAGATTTGATGCTTTTGAACTGTGGTATTGGAGAAGACTCTTGAGAGTCCCTTGGACTGCAAGGAGATCTAACCAGTCCATCCTAAAGGAAATCAGTCCTGAATATTCATTGAAAGGACTGATGTTGAAGCTGAAACTCCAATACTTTGGCCACCTGATGTGAAGAACTCACTCACTGGAAAAGACCCTGATGCTGGGAAAGATTGAAGGCAGGAGGAGAAGTGGACAACAGAGGATGAGATGCTTGGATGGTATCACTGACTCAATGGACATGAGTTTGAGTAAGCTCTGGGAGTTGGTGATAGACAGGGAAGCTTGGCATGCTGCAGTCCATGGGATCACAGAGTCAGAAATGACTGAGCAATTGAACTGAACTGAACTGAACAGAGTGCTCCTTTGAAAATTGCCCTAAAGCAGGTAAAGAGTAGATAACAAATGGCCTTAACAAGAGTTCAAGCAGGTCTCAGGGGAGGAATTCCTTAATCTCTGAAGCTTGTAATAGAAAGTTAGGATCCAGAGTGTGAAAATGTCAGAGCAGCACCATGAAATCCTAGAAAGACTCAGTAGGTGGAGAGAATCAAGATTGTATATGAGCAGTTGCTGGGAACCCAGGGTCTGGGAAACACCATTCATTCTGACACAAATCCCCAAGCCCAGGTACCATGGGAACAGCTGATCCTTCACAAACATTTATTGATACGTGGAGATGAGATGAGTCCTGACATGCCGTCTGGATATTATGAGCAAGGTGAAGGGTAACCAAGGAGATGGGACTGACAGCACTGAGTTGCATAAATCCCAGCTGTGAATTCAGAAGGGATGCCTGGGCTTGAATATTCCTTTTGCCCCCAGCTAATATGTGTACTGACCTCTGCTAAGAAGCTTGGAAATATTTTTAAGTAATATGCTTCTTATAAATAGAAAGTTTTCTTCAGATGTTATGTGAGGAAAAAACTAAAAATAATTAGTGTAAATGATTCCTCAAACCATGTACCACCCGAAAGAGCTAGGGAGAGAGAAATAGAGCGAGGGATAGAAAGGAGTAACTGAGACACTCTTTGTTTTTTTTTAAAGTGTTCTCTGTTGAGAGAAGCTGATAGGAAGTTTTCCTGGGAAAAATTCCAGTAAACTGGACAATTAAAGCACATTCCTCATTAAAAAGATAATAATAATAAAGCATAATTGTTAATTTCACTAAGTGTGATCTGTAAGTTTTCACTTGAGGAAATGTGTGGCAAGTTGTTTTATATACCTGGCTTTGAATACTATGAAACATCCATTAAAAAAAAAAAATAGATACATTCTGTAGCACTTAAAATGCATACTTCCAAGCCTTCCTGGCTTCTGAATTCAGTGTCAAACTGATAATCTATGAGGGGCAACTTTTATTTAAATTTGGCAAAAGACAGCCTTGTTTCATGCAAAAGGGGGAAAAAAAAAGAATAAACAAGTAATAAAAATCAGACTTCCTGGAGTGTCAAGTTGTGAAACTTCTGATTTTGAAAAATACTGGGTATTTATTGGGAATTTCACTAATGCCTTCTAAGTTTTCTGTGAAGTACAAACACAAGACAGAAATGGGAATATTATGGAGAAAGAATTACAAAAAATTAACTGAAGTCCCCTTCATTTTTTGCTCTTTCAGGAATAACCAGTGAACCAGCCTAGGTTATATGTGGATTATCTCAGTCATTTGCTTTGGCTCCAAAATACTTAGAGAAAACAGCATTAAATGGAAAAAAAAAAAAGAAACATCACTTCAGGTCATAGTATTTCAGTGACAAAAGCAGATGATAGTGACACACTGATCATGAATAGCTTTGGCCTTTGACCCATCTCATTTGTTGGGTTCAAAGGTATATTATTTGCTACATGTACCTGAATGTAGACTTTGGGGATGCACATGATAAATTCGCCTGAGCTCAGACAAATCTTCAGGATGAACTGTTTTTTATTCTCTTTTTTCATTTTCTTATCTTTTTAAAATATCTTACCTTGTCAAATATTTTTAGAAGATGTCATGTTCTCTCTCAAACTACTAAAATCATAAATATGTAGTACTAACAAAGCTGAGCCTCCAAGGTGGTGCTAGTGGTAAAGAACCTGCCTGCCAATGTATGAGACATAAGAGACATGGGCTCGATCCCTGGGTTGAGAAGATCCTCTGGAAGAGGGCATGGCAACTCACTTCAGTTTTTTTGCCTGGAGAATCCCATGGACAGAGAAGCCTGGCAGGCTACAGTCCATAGGGTCACAAAGAGTAAAACATGACTGAAGTGACTTAACATGCATGCATGCCCTACCAAAGCTACAAAAATTGAAAAGGAGTAAAAGTGAAGAGGAACTAAAAAGCCTCTTGATGAAAGTGAAAGAGGAGAGTGAAAAAGTTGGCTTAAAGCTCAACATTCAGAAAACGAAGATCATGGCATCTGGTCCCATCACTTCATGGCAAATAGATGGGGAAACAGTGGAAACAGTGTCAGACTTTATTTTTGGGGGGCCCCAAAATCACTGCAGATGGTGGCTGCAGCCATGAAATTAAAAGACACTTACTACTTGGAAGGAAAGTTATGACCAACCTAGATAGCATATTGAAAAGCAGAGATATTACTTTGCCAACAAAGGTCTGTCTAGTTAAGGCTATGGTTTTTCCAGTGGTCATGTATGGATGTGAGAGTTGGACTGTGAAGAAGGCTGAGTGCCGAAGAATTGATGCTTTTGAACTGTGGTGTTGGAGAAGACTCTTGAGAGTCCCTTGGACTGCAAGGAGATCCAACCAGTCCATCCTAAAGGAGATTAGTCCTGGGTGTTCATTGGAAGAACTGATGCTGAAGCTGAAACTCCAATACTCTGGCCACCTCATGCGAAGAGTTGACTCATTGGGAAAGACCCTGATGCTGGGAGGGATTGGGAGCAGAAGGAGAAGGGGACGACAGAGGATGAGATGGCTGGATGGCATCACTGACTCAATGCACATGAGTTTGGGTGAACTCCAGGAGCTGGTGACAGACAGGGAGGCCTGGTGTGCTGTGATTCATAGAGTCACAAAGAGTCGGACATGACTGAGTAACTGAACTAAACAGAGCTGAAAAGAGAATACTGTGAAAAATTGTATGCCAATGACTTGGATAATATAGATGAAACGGACAAAGTCATAGAAACATGCCAAGACTGAATAACAAATACATCGAAAATCTGAATAGAGGCATAAGTAGTAAGGAGGTTGACTCAGTAATCAACAACCTCTCGACAAAGAAAAACCCTAGAAATGATGACTTCAGTGGTGAATACTACCAAACATTTCTTTTTTTTTTTTTTTTTTATTTACATTTCTGTAAAGAACTAACACTAATCTTCCTTAAACTCTTGCAAGAAGTCAAACAGGAGGGAAGACTTCCTAATTCATTCTATGAGACCAGAATTACTATGATATCAAAGTCACATAAAGACCCTATATGGAAAGAAAAACAATATTATAAAAAGTGAAGTAAAAACCCTCAACAAAATACTAGAACACTGAATTCATCACCATATTAAGATGACCATGTGGAATTTACTTCTGCAATTTTCAGTTAAGTTCAGTTCAGTTGCTCAGTCATGTCTGACTCTCTGCAACCCCATGAACCACAGCACACCAGGCCTCCCTGTCCATCACCAACTCCCGGAGTCCACCCAAACCCATGTCCATTGAGTCAGTGATGCCATCCAACCATCTCATCCTCTGTCGTCCCCTTCTCCTCTTGCCCTCAATCTTTCCCAACACCAGGATCTTTTCAAATGAGTCAGCTCTTCACATCAGGAGGCCAAAGTATTGGAGTTTCAGCTTCAACATCAGTCCTTCCAAAGAACACCCAGGACTTATCTCTTTTAGGATGGACTGGTTGCATATCCTCACAGTCCAAGGGACTCTCAAGAGTCTTCTCCAACACCACAGTTCAAAAGCATCAGTTCTTTGGCACTCAGCCATCTTTCTAGTCCAACTCTTACATCCATACATGACTACTCGAAAAACCATAGCATTGACTAGACAGACCTTTGTTGACAAAGTAATGTCTGTGCTTTTTAATATGCTGTCTAGGTTGGTCATAACTTTCCTTCCAAGGAGTAAGCGTCTTTTAATTTCATGGCTGCAATCACCATCTGCAGTGATTTTGGAGCCCAGAAAAATAGTCATCCACTGTTTGCACTCTTTCCCCATCTATTCACCATAAAGTGATGGGACCAGATGCCATGATCTTAGTTTTCTGAATGTTGAGCTTTAAGCCAACTTTTTCACTCTCCTCTTTCACTTTAATCAAGAGGCTATTTAGTTCTTCATTTTCTGCCATCAGGGTGGTGTCATCTGCATATCTGAGGTTATTGATATTTCCCCTGGCAATCTTGATTTCAGCTTGTGTTTCATCCAGCCCAGAATTTCTCATGATGTACTCTGCATATAAGTTAAATAAGCAGGGTGACAATATACAGCCTTGACGAACTCCTTTTCCTATTTGGAACCAGTCTGTTGTTCCATGTCCAGTTCTAACTGTTGCTTCCTTACCTGCATACAGGTTTCTCAAGAGGCAGGTCAGGTGGTCTGGTATTCCCATCTCTGCAATGTAAAATGATTCAAAATACAAATAAAACACTAGAATATACCACATTAACATAATGAAGGAAAAAAAAAACATAATGTATACAGAAAAACCAATTGATGAAATTTAGCACTTTCATGTTAAAAAAAAAAAAAAAGCTCAACAAACCAGAATAGAAACTACTTCAAATTATATTATTTGAATATAACACAGGGCACACATGAAAACTCACAGCAAAATCACAGTCAATGTTGAAGGCCTGAAAGATTTTCCTGTAACATAAGAAAAAGCACACTTTTACCACTTTTAGTTAACATTATACTGGAAGTACCAGCCAGAAAAGTTAGACAAGAAAAACAAATAAAAGACATCTAAATTGGAAAAGAAGAAGAAAAATGATTTGTATTCCAAGATAACATGATCTTATATGTGGAAAACCTTAAAGATCCCAGCGGAAAGAATAATTAGAATTAATATGCAAATTAAACAATGTAGACGGATACAAAACCGGTAAGCAAGTCAATTGCATTTTTATACACTAGTAATAAACAATCTGAAAAGAAAATTCAGAAGATAATTAATTAACAAAAGTGTCAAAAGAATAAAATACTTGGGAATTTACTTACCAAGAAAGTGAAACACAAAACTACAAAACATTGCTGAATAGTTAAAAAGGACATAAATAAATGAATGGAAAGACATGCTGTTCATCGATTGGAAGATTAATATTATTAGGATGTATACAAAGCAGGTCTTTCCAAGTGATGCAGAAGTGATGAATCTGCCTGCCAATGTGGAGAACATAGGAGATGCAGGTTCAGTCCCTGGGTTGGGAAGATCCCCTGGCAGAGGAAATGGCAACCCACTCCATTGTCCTTACCAGGAAAATTTCCTTAACAGAAGAGCCTAGCAGGCTACAGTCCATGGGGTCACAAAGAATTGGACTCTACTGAGCATGCACGCATACACACTATACAAAGAAATCTGCAGATTCAATCTGCTTCTGCTACTGGTAAGTCACTTCAGTCGTGTCCGACTCTGTGCGACCCCATAGACGGCAGCCTGCCAGGCTCCCCCGTCCCTGGGATTCTCCAGGCAAGAACACTGGAACACATTAGATGAGATCCAATCTAATCGCTACCAAAAGCTCAACATTTTTCTTTGGGAGGGGGCAAAAATATAAAAATCCACTTTAAAATTCATATCAAACCTCAAAACATCCCCGACAGCTAAAACAATCCTTTGTTTAATGGTTACAGAATTCCAGTTTGGGATGATGTAGTATTCTGGAGATGAGTAGTGATAATAATTGTATAACAATGTGGATTTACTTAGTACACTGAACTGTACACTTAAAAATAGTTAAAATGGTGAATTTCATGTTATGTATATTTTACTACAATTTAAAAAATCCTATAAAACAGTGAGTAGATTATAGATTATCTTCTAACATAGAAGGCACCAGTAACATAGATGGACAGACACACACTCTTCTAACTGTCGTGGTAGAAAGTTGAACCAGAAAACTTCTTTGCACATAGGCAAGCAACAAAAGAATGCAAGAATTGTAGGAACTGGGAAGGAACTGGGAGGAAACTGGGCAAAGATGCCCAGGGGCAAGTAAAGTTAGAAAATAGTTTGGGGCCAGCTTCTGAAAAGCTTTAAATGCTACACTAAAAATTTTTGACTTTCTGCTTCAGGCAATGAAAATTTGCCAGGTCTTTTTAGCTGAAGAATGGCTTGACCAGAAAAATACTAGGAATAAAACTTTTATGAAAACATGGAGCACGGAGCTAAGCTGAACGCAGGAAACCAATTATGCAGTGAGGGGAAGGGAAGTATAAATTTATGAGTGAGCAATTAAATGTATTTATGGAAATTGATTTTCTCAAAATAACTCCAGTGAGTTAAGTCTTTCCTTTCTGATATATTTTTTACAACATGGAGAATAAAATACTCACAAGTCTGAGGTTTATGCTTTAAGCATAATCTCCATTCACTGTAGTCACTCACAAGGGCATGGCCATTCTGGCATTAGGATATGACTAATAAAGCTATGATTTCACTCCAGTAAAACCCACTCTAATCTGATCAGAGGAGATCAAGAAAGAAAATAAAGATATCTGCTCTTACGCTAAATGAAAGACATTCTTATAATAATCTTTGATTTCATGCCAACACATTACAAGGAGAAAAAAAATGAAAACACACACACATATCTGCATATGTATCACTTAAAATATGCCCCTAATTCATTTTTCAAAAACATAATCTTGGATTTGTGATAATTAAAGAAACAAGATGCTCAAGAAAAGATCAGGTTTAAGCTCCAGAAATATTCTTGCTGATCCTTTTTATTTTCACTTCTTGAGATTACAAGTTAAGTTTCTCAATAGTTACTTATATCAGATTTCCCCTGTTCAATCTGGAGAGACTTGATTTTCCTGATATGACACAATATAACAGGAGGCATTGGGCCATTGAGGGTTAGAGCATTGTGAAGACATTGGCTGGTGTAAGATGTCAGAGGTAATCACTTACTGTTGTGGGCAGCCGTTGAATTTTACAGTGCTAGGCTCATAGTCATCCACTTCCCCGGGCCATCCCTAACATATGCCATTTCTTAGCAAGGAGGAATGACACCTATCCATAGTTCGTATCTTTTTTTTTGTTGTTGTTGTTGCTTTCACCACTCTTTTTTTTTTTTTTTTTTAATTTTTTTTTTATTCTTCCAATTTTATTTTATTTTTAAACTTTACATAATTGTATTAGTTTTGCCAAATATCAAAATGAATCGTAGTTCGTATCTTTGCATAGGAGCTTGGCAGCATCCATCATCTTACCCAAGATCTTGGCCAGTTCTGGCCAGAGACAAATGATAGCTTATCTGGTTTGGGTGGGTGCATGCTGCCGCTCTGCTCATGAGGAAACCAGATCATCATCAGACCCCTAGTGCTCCCAGCCTCAATGAGGTCACATCATCAGGTCACAGTTTATCACATGGATCCTTTCTCTCAGGAAATTTTCCTTTCCAGTCATTTTCCATGTTTTCTTTCTATATGCTAAATGCCAAAAAAGAAAACTAATAATACTATTTAAATGATATAAGATGAAATACTGTTCTTATATGTAAGCATTCTGATGCTATATAAGTCCTACAGGAATTCAAAATAAGAGCAATAACAACAGTCAGAACTTTAAAACAAAGGAAATTTATTAGTAAAAACAAAGCAGATACTGAGCAGAAGGTGGGACAAAGAGGAAGGAGAGGAGAGGGGAGGAAACGTGAGCTTCCCTAACAGGCCAGGAGTCCCGTCCCTGGTGGAGTTGGGAGAACCTCTGCTTAAAATATATGATATTGTCTGAATCTCAAAAATTGTATGTTGAATGAAAAAATCATATGCTGAATATCATTTATATGATATTCTAGAAATAATCTATGGTGGAAAGAAATCAGAAAAATGATTATCTTAGAGAACTTCCCAGGATGGTGGTAAAGTTTATCTGGACAGAGGCTCAAATTACATGGTTGTTTGCATTTACCAAAATTAAGTAAGAACATAAATTTATGATTTCATTGCACTGCATGTAAGTTTTATCTCAAAACAAATGTTGAAATCTAGTTAATTATATGCTTGCTAGAGTGTTTATGGCAATATATCTTGATGTATGGGCTTCCCCAGTGGCTGAGCAGTAAACAATCTGCCTGAAATGCAGGAAACAGAGACACAGGTTTGATCCCTGGGTCAGGAAGATCCCCTGGAGGAGGGAATGGGAACCCACTCCAGTATTCTTGTCTGGAGAATCCCATGGACAGAAGAATCTGGTGGGCTACAGTCCATAGGATGGAAGAGTTGAACCACAACTGAAGCAACTAAGCATGCACACACATCTTGATGTCTGCATAAAGCAATTTATTTTGCAATGCACAAACAAATAATACGGATTAATAGAACAATAGAGAGATAGACAAATGTATAGATACATGAGAAATAAATATACAAAATGATACTGGTATTATCTAGGTGATAAGTATACAGATGTTTACTCTAAGATTCAATTTGACACATACCTGAAAATATATAAATGTTGGAGAAAAAGATATTGTCATTCACTTTCTTGTTCAACAAATAGAGATCCGTCTGTTAATGTCTTCTCTGGTGGCTCAGTTGGTAAAGAACCTGCCTGAAATGCAGGAGACCTGGGTTTGATCCCTGGGTCAGAAAGATCCCTTGAAGGAGGAAATGGCAATCCACTCCAGTATTCTTGTCTAGAGAATTCCATGAACAGAGGAGCCTTGAGAGCTACAGTCCAGGGGTTGCGAAGAGTCAGACATGACTGAGCAACTAACACTTTCACTTTTTTTGTGTTAATAATCATTCTCTTTTTAGAATACCAATGCTTCTGGAAAAGTTAAAGGCGTCAAAATCATTGATATATTTAATATTTTTCATATTATTCTCCCTCTCCATATTCATTCATTCATTCTCTATCTAAACACACACACACACACACACACACACACACATATATATATATGTATATATGTATCTGCCCATATGGATCAATAGACAGATTATTGATAGATAGATATAGAGAAATTGTTAGATATCTTGAGACCAGGATTAGGATGATATAGGTGAGTCGCCTCAGAGGCAAAATTTAAGGAAGCATCCTCAGGACATACAGAGGGATCTACTTCCAACCTGTATACCTGTATCATGTATACAGCTCCACGTTTACTAGACATATGCTCCCCTAGGCAAGGTCCTTAAACTCTCGATATCTTCACTGAATGAATAATAGTACCTAATTGACAATGTTGTTAAAAAAATTAAATGAATTATTGCACAAAAATGTTCCAGAAACATTGCCTAACAGTATTCTCAACATATCTTGCTATTATGAATAATCATTGTTGCAATAATATGAAATTTGATTTACTTAACCTAGAAAAGTTTCAAGTTGAAACACCTGGACTTAAGTAGCCCCAAATTGTGCTAATTTAGAAAAAGAGTTTTCATGTGAATGTGTTTATGCTGCTTCTGTCCCGAAGCAGTGAAAATTGAATTATACACTCTTTGAATAAAGAAAAACAAACACAGTTTAAAAATAAAGTTTTATTTTGCAAGTGGTAAAACCAAACTGGAAAATTCTAATTAGTCCCATCTGTACTGTCCCTGCTCTTATTTGTAATATATGCTAGAGATTTTTTTTTCATGGTGATCAAATATTACAGGACCTCACAAGAGCTTAAGTGCTGAACTTTAAATTTGGTATTTTTTCATGAGTGTGGGAAGAATTGGGCAGAGAAATGCACTTTTAGCTGTGTGGAGGGCAGTGGGGTCCACTGATTTTATTTTCACTGTTAAAACCTGTACAAAAATAACATTATTATGACACACTGAAAGCCCCTAGAATATGTCAAAATGGCTAAGAAAAGAAAATACTAGGAGGAAAACTTTAAGTGGGTTTGATTTTGAAAGCCAAATATTTTTAGAAAAATCTAATGAAACCTGCTTATGACTTTCTTACTTTCAACATTTCCCTACATCAAATGTTTATCTTTCAAAGGCCTAGTTAGGACGCACACACACACACACACACACATACACACACACTATTTCTTTTCAACATTTACCTTTCCTGATCCTGGGGAAGATATTATAAGGGATGGGCTCTAACATTTAAACAAACACATAAATAAACTGCCAATGGGAAAAATAGCACCTCAGTTCTTAAAGGGCTTATCTTAGCCAAAAGGAGGCTTCCCTGGGGCCTGTTCTGTCCTGTCAGACAAGAAATGGCAATATGGTAACTCCAAAGTATTGCAGCACTAACTGTAGACTGCTATTGTTGGGTCCTAAAGAAAAACTGTTTAGGAAATTAAATTCCCCATAGCCCCTTGTAGCCAGACTCCCAGGACCTTCTCCATAAACCATGGAAGCTTCTGTGGGCCAAGCGGCCATGCTTATCCTTGGTTCCCTCTTAGCTCTCATTCTTGTGCTGAGCTTCCCCGGATCATGAATTGAGCATCTACAGGCAGAGCTGTCTATATAAGGCTTAAAAATCTGTTGAAATAAACATTAGTAAAAGCAAAGGCCCTCAAAGAGAGGTGTCCATCATTAAGTCACAAAAACCCCCACCAATTAATACTGGCTCATTTCAGACAATGAGCTGAAAGGACACCTGGTGCTTGGAAGTAGGGTGTTAGAGCAGCAGTGGTAAGAATGCCAGGGAATACATAATTAACATGCACCACTCATGGCACCCCACTCCAGTACTCTTGCCTGGAAAATCCCATGGATGGAGGAGCCTGGTAGGCTGCAGTCCATGGGGTCGCTAGGAGTCGGACACGACTGAGAGACTTCACTTTCACTTTTCACTTTCATACATTAGAGAAGGAAATGGCAACCCACTCCAGTGTTCTTGCCTGGAGAATCCCAGGGACAGGGGAGCCTGGTGGGCTGCCGTCTATGGGGTCGCACAGAGTCGGACACGACTGAAGCGACTTAGCAGCAGCAGCAGCAACTCTTCCAAATACTCAACTCACCCTTTTTCATGTAAACTATGTCTCGGGTAATCAGCAGGTGGCGCTGTTCCCTGGGGCTCAGGGCTTGTCAGAGTAGCCCGAGTCTTTAACACAGGATTGTACTTCACAGATCATACTGGTACAATGTGAGAGATTAAAAGTCGTCTTCCCAAAATGCTGGAAAATCTGGAGTTGTTTGCCATTAAGAATTCACTAATAAGTTTTGTTAAAGGACAGAGAAGTCCTGATAAGACTATGCTATGGAAAATTTATCTCTAGTCTGTGTTGAGCTGGCTTTCTCTTTTGAACTTTTTAAAATATGGTTTCCAAGTATAAATTTTGTTTTTCAGCCATCTTGTTCATCCCTATAGCTGGGTGCTACTACCAATGAGAAAGTCAAACCAAATGCAATCTTTGGGGGAGGTCTGAGATGAACAGGCTCCTGGTGTAAATCACATATGCGGAATGACTTGATTCAGGACTAATACCTTTTGCTTATGGAAGGATGGAGCATGAGAGTTTCTAACCACGTATTCCAGAATAAGAGGCAGGATGATCCAGCTTCCCATCAGAAACACTTGAGAGACTATTTTAAAGTGACAGATTTCCAAGCCTTACTTCAAACCTGCTGCAACCAAAACCCTGGGGGATATGACTCTGGAACCTGTATTCTTTTCTAATCTCCTTAAGTCAATTCTGGTGCAGCTGGGCCATTATTTGACCATGAGGACTTCTAAACAATGTAACTGTTTCCAAGAAAATAATGAAGAATCCTATATATTAAAAAAAAAAAAATCTTGCAGAAAACAGTAACTCAGTTTCAGAGACTCACAGGACAGGATCATTCCTTGGACTATCTCTTAAAAACTTGCTTTCATGTGTTTGAATGTTCATTACAAAAAGCTACTTATCTAAATAAACTCAAGGAAATTATTCCCTTTCATGGGAAAAATCTGTGAATAAAAGACAAAGTTGGATTATTTTTTCCTATGAAGTTATTGTGCCTCTCATTCATTACTAATGGATATAATGGAACTCCTACTATATGATTACATCCTAAATAATGAGACCAAACCCCATCCTCAAGGAGCGTACCTAGTGCAAACTGTGCAGAGAAAACCAAACGATAGTATAAATAAGAATCTGTCCTATAGGCCAGATGTTCAGTTCAGTTCAGTAGCTCAGTCATGTCTGACTCTTTGCGACCCCATGGAATGCAGTACGCCAGGCTTCCCTGTCCATCACCAACTCCCAGAACTTACTCAAAGTCATGTCCATCCAGTCAGTGATGCCATTCAACCATCTCATCCTTTGTTGCCCCCTTCTCCTCCCACCTTCAATCTTTCCCAGCATCATGGTCTTTTCAAATGAGTCAGTTCTTTGCATCAAGTGGCCAAAGTACTGGAGTTTCAGCTTCAGCATCAGTCCTTCCAATGAATATTCAGGACTGATTTGCTTTAGGGTTGACTGATTGGATCTCCTTGCAGTCCAAGGGACTCTCATGTGTTCTCTCCAACACCACAGTTCAAAAGCATCTATTCTTTGGTGCTCAGCTTTCTTTTATAGTCTAACTCTCACATGCATACATGACTACTGGAAAAACCATAGCTTTGACTAGAGGGATCTTTGTTGCCAAAGTAATGTCTCTCCTTATTAATATGCTGTCTAGGTTGGTCATAGCTTTTCTTCCAAGGAGCAAGTGTCTTTCAATTTCATGGTTACAGTCACTATCTGCAGTGATTTTGGAGCCCCCCAAAATAAAGTCTGTCACTGTTTCCACTGTTCCTCCCTTTTATTTGCCATGAAGTGATAGGACCAGGTACCATGATCTTAGTTTTCTGAATGTTGAGCTTTAAGCCAACTTTTTCACTCTCCTCTTTCACTTTCATCAAGAGGCTCTTTAGTTCTTCTTCACTTTCTGCCATAAGGGTGGTGTCATCTACATATCTGAGGTGATTGATATTTCTCCTGGCAATCTTGACTCCAGCTTGTGCTTCTTCTAGCCCAGCATTTTTCATGATGTACACTGCATATGAGTTAACTAAACAGGGTGACAATGTACAGCCTTGATATACTCCTTTCCCAATTTGGAACCAGTCTGTTGTTCCATGTCCAGTTCTAACTATTACTTCTTGACCTGCATACAGATTTCTCAGGAGGCAGGTTATGTGGTCTGGTATTCCCATCTCTTGAAGAATATTCCACAGTTTGTTGTGATCCACACAGTCAAAGGTGGTGTAGTCAATAAAGCTGAAGTAGATATTTTCCTGTGACTCTCTTACTTTTTCTGATGATCCAACAGATATTGGCAACTTGATCTCTGGTTCCCCTGCCTTTTCTAAAACCAGCTTGAACATCTGGAAGTTCATGGCCCACGTACTGTTGAAGCCTGGCTTGGAGAATTTTGAGCATTACTTTGCTAACATGTGAGATGAATGCAATAGTTTGAACATTCTTTGGCATGAACAGTATGTAAAGGCAAAAAATAGGACACTGAAAGATGAACTCCCCCCAGTCAGTAGGTGCCCAATATGCTACTGGAAATCAGTGCAGAAGTAAATCTAAAAAGAACAAAAGAGATGGAGCCAAAGCAAAAACAACATGCAGTTGTGGATGTGGCTGGTGGCCAAAGTAAAGTCTGATTCTGTAAAGAGCAATATTGCATAGAACCTGGGATGTTAGGTCCATTAATCAAGACAATTAGAAGTGGTCAAACAAGAGATGGCAAGAGTGAACATCAGCATTTTAGGAATCAGTGTACTACAATGGATGGGGATGGGCAAATTTAACTCAGATGACCATTTTATCTACTACTGTAGGCAAGAAGCCCTTAGAAGAAATGGAACAGCCATCATAGTCAAGAAATGAGTCCAAAATGCAGTACTTGGATGCAGTCTCAAAAAACAATAGAATGATCTCTGTTTGTTTACAAGGTAAACTATTCAATATCATGGTAATCCAAATCTATATCCAAACCAGTAATGCTGAAGAAGCTGAAGTTGAATGGTTCTATGAAGACCTACAAGACCTTCTAGAACTAACAACGAAAAAAAGATGTCCTTTTCATTATAGGGGACTGCAGTGCAAAAGAGGAAGTCAAGAGATATCTGGAGTAACAGGCAAAGTTGACCTTGGAGTACAAAACAAAGGAGGGCAAAGGCTAACAACGTTTTGCCAAGAGAACGCTCTGGTCATAGCAAACACCGTCTTCCAACACAAAAGAAGAGTCTACATATGGACATCACCAGATGGTCAACACTGAAATCAGACTGATTATATTCTTTGCAGCCAAAGATGGAGAAGCTCTGTGCAGTCAGCAAAAACAAGACTGTGAACTGACTGTGGCTTAGATCATGAACTCCTTATTGCCAAATTCAGACTTAAATTGAAGAAAGTAGGGAATACCACTAGACCATTCAGGTATGGCCTAAATCAAATCTCTTATGATTATACAGTGGAAGTGACAAATAGATTCAAAGGATTAGATCTGATAAAGTGCCTGAAGAATTATGGCTGGAGGTTCATGACATTGTATGAACAATGATCATACAGTTATCAGGCAGTGAACAAGACCATCCCCAAGTAAAATAAATGCAAAAAAGGCAAAATGGTTGTCTGAGGAGGCCTTAGAAATAGGTAAGAAAAGAAGAGAAGCTAAAGGCAAAGGAGAAATGGAAAGATATGCCCAGTTGAATACAGGGTTCCAAAGAATAGCAAGGAGAGATAAGAAAGCCTTCCTCAGTGATCAATGCAAAGAAATAGAGGAAAGCAATTGAATGGGAAAGACTAGAGATCTCTTCAAGAAAATTAGAGATACCAAGGGAAATTTTCATGCAAAGATGGGCTTAATGAAGGACGGAAATGCTATGGACCTAATAGAAGCAGAAGATATTAAGACAAGGTGGCACGAATACACAGAAGAACTATACAAAAAAAAAAAAAGACCTTCATGACCCAGATAACCATGATGGTGTGATCACTCACCTAGAGCCAGACATTCTGGAATGTGAAGTCAAGTGGACCTCAGGAAGCATCATTACAAACAAAGCTAATGGAGGTGATGGAATTCCAGTTGAGCTATTTCAAATCCTAAAAGATGATGCTGTGAAAGTTACTGCACTCAATATGCCAGCAAATTTGGAAAACTCAACAGTGGCCACAGGACTGGAAAAGGTCAGTTTTCATTCCCATCCCAAAGATAGGCCAGATGTGTTTGAACATAAAGAAGAAGCCCAGTAAGGGGGCTGGGAGAAACGAAAAATGATGATGTGTTCTGACAAGGGCAATTTTTATTTCCTCCTCAATAAAAGTGATATACTTTTAAAAGAAATTTTGAATGGCATGGTATTCACTAAAAACATAGCCAATTATTTGGATGGGAGCTTTTTCTGGGAAGATTAATCAAAAATAGCTCCTGGACTGTGGGAACTTTATGGTTTTTATTTTATTTAGTGTTAATTGGAGGATAATTGCTTTACAATGTTGTGTTGGTTTGTGCTATACATCAACACGAATCAGCCATATATATACATATGTCCCATCTTGAACCTCCCTCCCACACTATCCCAGCCCTCTAGCTGTCACAGACCACTGGATTGAGCTTCCTGCATCATACAGCAAATTCCCACTGGCTATCTATTTTACATGCAGTTTTGTATATATACATATACATATATATATATATACACACACACATACACATCCCTTTTATGGATCACAGCCTTGTCATGCCAAAGGGGCTTGCATAACTCAATGTAGCTATTAGCTATGCTGTGCAGGGCCACCCAAGACTGACAAATCATAGTAGAGAGTTATGATAAAACATGGCCCACTGGAGGAAGGAATGGAAGACCACTCCAGTAGTCTTCCTGCAAGAACCCCATGAACAGAATGAAAGGGCAAAAAGTTATAACACCAAAAGATGAACCCCCACAGGTCAAATAAACCACTGGGGAAGAGCAGAGAACAATTACTAATAGCTCTGGAAAGAATGAAGCAGCTTGGCCAAAGCAGAAAAGATGCTTTGTTGTGGATGTGTCTGGTGGTGAAAGATAAGTCTGATGCCATACAGAACAACATTGCGCAGGAACCTGGAATGCCAGGTCCATGAATCAAAGTAAACTGGATGTGGTCAAGCAGGAGATGACAAGAATGAACATTGATATCTTAGGAATTAGTGAACTAAAATGAACTGGAATGGGCACCACGTGCTGCTATATGATATGATACTCTTACTATACGACATTTGTTTTTCACTTTCTGACTTACTTCACAATGTATAAAAGGTTCTAGGTTCATCCACCTCATTAGAGCTGACTCAAATTCATTCCTTTTTATGATTCAGTGATATTCCATTGTATATATGTACCACGACTTCTTTATCCATTCATCTTTCAATGGGCATTTAAATTGCTTCCATGCATGGCTAATGTAAATAGCTGCAATGAACACTGGGGTACATATGTCATTTAGAATTGTGGTCTTCTCAGGATATATGGCCAGTAGTGAAATTTCTTGGTCATATGGTAGTTTTCTTCCCTCGTTTTTAAAGAAATCTCCATAGTGTTCTCCATAGTGGCTGTATCAATGTACATTCCCACCAACAAAGTAAGAAGGTTCCCTTTTCTCCACATCCTCTCTAGCATTTATTGTTTGTAGATTTTTTGATAATGGTCATTCTGATTAGTATGAGGTTATACCTCATTGTAGTTTTGATTTACATTTCTCTAATAAGAAGTGATGTTGAGCATCTTTTCATTTGTTTATTAACCATCTGAATGTCTTCTTTGGAGAAATGTCTGTTTAAGTCCTTAACCCATTTTTTGACTGGGTTGTTTGTTTTTCTGATATTGAGCTGTTTATATATTTTAGAGATTAATCCTTGTTGGTTGCTTCATTTGCAATTAGTTTCTCCCATTCTGAGGGTTGTCTTTTCATCTTGTTTGTGGTTTCTTTTGTTGTGCAAAAGCTTTATTTTTTATTTTTTATTTTATTTAACTTTACTGCTTTTAAGTTTAATTAGCTGAACCATAGGAACTTTAGGTGAGCCCCTCTCATTGGTGTGGCTGGCTTCCCCATCCTCTCTGGTCCTCAGTGCCTAGACTACTGTCATGCACGGAAAATGTTCCAAAAAATAATGGGCCAAAGCTTGAACCCCCTGGGCTGGTTGGACACATGATTTTAAGACCTGAAATTCCACTTGATTCTCTTTCAGATGAAGAGGAAGCACTAATTAGTTAATTTCAGATTAAAGTGAGAGGCCACTCTAAATCCATGAATGATTTAACATGATGGGTCTGGCAGATCTGTCAGTTTCTGGCACTGCACTAAGTTAGAAAATACTCAGTTGTTTCCAAGATCTTGACTACCACTGATGCTTTTATATCCTTCATACTTTTATGAATTGCATCTTAATTTTTCTCTTTTAAAAACAAGCCCTGTGTGTTATAGCTTAGAGTTTCCTGGAGGATTTGTTCTTCTAGATTATAAAATGCCTAAGACTAGCTTTTATTTCGAGTTGCCACTCCAACTCAATCAGTGGAATGGAGTTATATGAAAATAGCAAACCCTAGTAGGTAAAGTTATTTCTTAGGAGAATATGGGTAAAAATTTTTTGTCAGTTTCCATCTCATTGTTTTGTTCAGTTTGCTCCCAAGACAAAATCAATGGTAATAGGAATCACAAACATAATTTCATTTGGCTTACAAGTTTAATAAGTAAAATTTGAAAAATGGAAAATGTTACACAAGTTGCAAAGAAACTACTTCTGGAGTTTCACTGACATAGCAAAGGGAAATAATATAAATACAAGTGTTAGCACTTAAAGCACTGCATGCATGCTAAGTCCTTCAGTCATGTCTGACTCTTTGCCACCCTATGGACTATAGCCCTCCAGGCTTCTCTGTCCATGGGGTTCTTCAGGCAGGAATACTGCAGTGGGTTGCCCATTTCCTTCTCCAGGGGATCTTAACCCAGGGAATGAACCTGTGTCTTGAATGTCTCCTGCACTTGCAGGCAGGTTCTTTATCACTAGTGCCGCCTGGGAAGCCCAGATTTAGAACAGTACTTGTAACCATTTCTAGACAATTATGGGACCTTGGTCCAAACCCTTCATCTATCATTGCTGATTTCCTTTTACATGCATGAACTCACATTTAGCTTAATATAGATATAAATGGTTATGTGTATAAATGTTTATACACATTTATACACATAATGGTTTGTACTTCCCTTGTAGCTCAGTCTAAAGAATCTACTGCAATGGAAGAGACCTGAATTTGATCCCTGGGTTGGAAAGATTCCCTGGAGAAGGAAATGGCAGCCCGCTCCCATATTCTTGCCTGGAAAATCCCACGAACAGAGAGGCCTGGCGGGCTACAGTCCCTGGGATCACAAGAGTTGGATACTACTAAACTACCACCATAAACATTTATATATATAAATATATATAAATCAATATATTTACACATAACTATAAGAAAATAAACATATGTTTTCTTGCTTTGTCAACTGAGAGAATCTAGAAACAGTTACACCTCAGAAGCAATAAGCACATCCAGCACCCAGAGGTTAGTTTCCCGTGCTGTTGTCCAATAAGAGGAACTGGATCTCCTTAGAGAAATGGCTGGTTGTATGACATAGGTGAGAGAAGGCAATGGCACCCCACTCGAGTACTGTTGCCTGGAAAATCCCATGGATGGAGGAACCTGGTAGGCTGCAGTCCATGGGGTCGCTAAGAGTCAGACACGACTGAATGACCTCACTTTCACTTTCCACTTTCATGCATTGGAGAAGGAAATGGCACCCCACTCCAGTGTTCTTGCCTGGAGAATCCCATGGATGGAAAAGCCTGGTAGGCTGCAGTCCATGGGGTCACACAGAGTCGGACACGACTGAAGCGACTTAGCAGCAGCAGCAGCATGACATAGGTAAGGAATATACACAATGAACATGGAGCATTCTGTGGTGCCAGAAAGTAAAGGAGTGCTAAAACAAACAACAAAACCAAAGGTAAGAAATGCCAAAATGGCACCATCTAGAAGCATCCTCAATTACCAACACTGGAAAAATTTTAAATAAATACATACTTACATACAAATAACAATGAATTGAGTGATAATCCAAAATATAAATATCCATGAATCCATACTGATCTAAATAAACAGACAACAGACAAATTTTTGTGCAAAAGAATTCCAGATAATCTACGCAGATAGTCTATCATCAAAGATTTATTTATTCCTTATATAAAGGGCATCTAATCAATTATATAAACATAATGACCATATTGTATGTGTTTGTAGGCTTAAACATGTTGACATCATGGACACTATAATACATGTACACACAAGTATATATACATCTATATAATATACATATATGTGTATAATGTATACAAACATGTAGTATATATAGATTGTGTTCATTTTTGCATAAAATGTACAATTGTATAGTATATGTTACTATACAATACAGTTAACATGTAGTGTCATGTATACACATGGTTAATATGTAATATAGTATAGTTTACCTTTATATTTTATGTTCAAACTCTCATAGTTACTATATACCTCACATTTCTAAATTTCAAAATATTGAAAACAGTAGATCTAATACATTTCCACTGAATGGAATTGAATATCCATGGAAAAATTAATTAAAAGAATGTAACAACTAAGGAAAAGTAAAGAATAGTCTTAAAATCTACTGGAAAATAAGAAATTTAAACAATCAACTCTAAAACAAAGAAGGTACATGCAAGTTTAAGCTGAGAACAGGGAATCTAAGATTGTAAAAATAAGAGGACAATATATAACAAGAAGAAAAAATGATGCAAAGGAGACTAGCAACTGATAAATAAAAATGGTCTATCCATATAATGGAATATTGTTTTACAATTAAAAGGAATGAAATACTTATACATGCTACAGCATGGATGAACTTAAAAAATATTTTGCTTAATGGAAGAAGACCATGTACAAATGATTTTTATCTTCAAGAAATGTCTATAATAGGAAACTCTATTGACATAGGAAGTAGATAGTTACATAAGTCCCCTATGGGTGGTGATTGGATGGGGAATACTGTCAGAGGGTGACTGCTAAAAGATGTGGCATTTCTTTCTGAAAGTGATGAACATGTTTTAAAATTGTATTATGCAACTCTTTGAACATACTAAAAATCATTGAATTGTGCACTCTGAATGGGTGAATTTCATGGTATATGTGCCATAATAATAATTACATGTTATATAATTTACAAATTAAAAATAAAGGGGATTTGAAAACAGTTTGGAGGCTTATTTTAAAAAATCATACATGGTAGGACTTTTCACTTTAGAGACTGAGTAGGGAGAGGAGTGGCATATGCAGATCTAAATATTGTAGATTATTTTGGCAAAAGTATGTGAAGCAAAGTAATAGGACACTATTACTATAATAAAGCCCAACGGAAGCAGGACCATGATGGTTAGGGTAGAAAAATGGTGGTCACACAATGGGTACTGAGAAGTAAAATTTAGCAAGAGTCTTATTGACTATGTGGTGAAGAAGGAGAAAGAGGGGAAGGGAGAATCAAGTTTGAATGTTGAATGGTGATTTATAGTCCAAGATGGTTGGAATATTATGAATATACCCATGTCAAAATGTCTAAATGGTCACTGAAACTTGCACCATACAGGTGAAGGAAGAGAATAATCCACTAAAGACTGTGTAGAAAAACTAAGAGATTGGAGACATTCAGAGAGTCCCTATTTTTGAGGTTGTTGAGGGTAGGGCCAAAAAACATGTTGGCAAAGAAAGTTTAAAAAGAGAGGAAAATAAAAAGAGAAGATCTATCTTGGAAGCCAAAGGAAGTGAGATTCAAGAAAGAGAGATTATCAACACAGTCAAGGGAAATATTTTATTAAGCTGTTGGGAAATTATTGTTATTATTATTATTAAATTATTTAGATGAAGATAAAACTTCAAAACATAATAGGAAAGGGGATGAAGTTGGAATGTTATTTACTCTTTGAAGAACATTATGTTTTACATGATAGCCCACAAAGAACAAAGCAAAGGGAATATAACACTATAACACAAGAAAGAGTATTTAGGAAGAGATCAATCCAGTGATGGGTTATTCAGAGAAAAACAAGGCTAGGGCCTCAAAGTTTTTTCAGTTATCTATGATTTCAAAAATTTCTCATTTTGCTACCATAGATTTTTTTCATCCATAAACTTTATCCAAATTACTCTTGTAACAATTTATATCATCCTCCATATTGAATTTTAGAAGGGAAATGGTTTTCATAATTAAAATTGTTCATTTTATTAGACTAAAATGATTAAACTTAAATTATAAAGTATTCAATTATTCATTTAAAAGTTTTGATTATGTAGTACTTGCAGTACAAGCTGCTGGGGTTATGATGAGTAAAAGATGACATAGACTCTTCATCATGTAACTAGCAATCTGATACTGATTATAAGCATTCATCAAATTATGATATAAAAATAAATGAAAGGTTGTTATGATAAGTGCTACTTCTAATACTCTGGATTATAGTGAATAATTTACCTTTATTCTGACTTTATCAAATATTATAATATCTTATATTTCTTATTTATTGCTTTCAAAAAATAGTGCTATACCTCATTGAATTCTCAAACCACTCAGGTGCAAATCTAGAATCTGACATGACTTATCAAAAGTCACCTTGGCGGATTCATGTTGATGTATGGCAAAACCAATACAATATTGCAAAGTTAAAAAAAAAATAGAATAGCTATCTATCTCTAAAAAAAAAAAAACAGTCAAAAAACTACAAAGTTTTAAGGTCTAGCCTCAAGCAGGTCATCTACCTCATATAATTGTATCATCTTATCTATCCATATGTCTCTGATTATTAAAGGAACATCCATGTGATCTGTAGAAGGACTTCTAGAGGAATGTAAAAGAAAAAATGTAATATGTATAGGAAAGGAATTTCTTATATTTTTTTGGCACTGACTTTTTCCTGGAATGTTCTTTGGAAATACAACATTTTTTTGAAATGCATATTGCTTATAGAAAGTATTAAAGTGATACACCCAGATCTTGAAGACCCAGGTTTTATTTCAACAGTTAAAATCAGAAATCTAATGAAGAAAACCAAAGCCTGAAGCATCCATTTTTCTTTGGAAATTTTTTTTTCTGAACAGAAATTCAATTATTTAATTTTTATTTTTTATTATTTTTAATATAAATTTATTTATTTTAATTGGAGGCTAATTACTTTACAATATTGTATTGGTTTTGCCATACATTGACATGAATCCGCCACGGGTGTACATGTGTTCCCCATCCTGAACCCCTCTTCTGCCTCCCTCCCCATCCCTCTGGGTCATCCCAGTGCACCAGCCCTGAGCACCCTGTCTCATGCATCAAACCTGGACTGGCGATTCGTTTCACATATGATATTATACATGTTTCAATGCCATTCTCCCAAATCATCCCACCCTTGCCCTCTCCCACAGAGTCCAAAAGACTGTTCTAGACATCTGTGTCTCTTTAGCTGTTTTGCACAAAGGGTTATCATTACCATCTTTCTAAATTCCATATATATGCATTAGTATACTGTACTGGTGTTTTTCTTTCTGGCTTACTTCACTCTGTATAATAGGCTCCAGTTTCATCCACCTCATTAGAACTGATTCAAATGTATTCTTTTTAATGGCTGAGTAATTTCTAACTCTTATCAACACGGGAGCTACAGTCAAGGATTTAATGAATTGGGGTCATGATAAAAACCGGGGAGATCGAAACAAGCAGTGAATGGCAGAGTTTAAATTATATCTGAAGAACTCATGTAGATGTTGAAATTCAGCTCAGTAGAGAGTGGTCCAAATTTCAGGGGAAAAAATCCAGTTGCCAAGAGCCATGCTTACACATGGAGATTTATCAACAAAGCCCAGGAAAAAAATGTCTGTATAGTTAACATCAGATTCAGGAAAATATATTGAATTATGACCAGCAACATCCAATACTTTATGATTTCGACTGTGATGTCAATGCAAATGACTCTTCATCTTTGTCTCAAGCCATCATTAGCTCTTGATCTTATGTTTCATACTCTTGTCTTCATCCATATATCTTTTTAACCTCAAACTTGACCAGAATCATTATTTTCTCTTGAGCTGGCTACTATCCCAAGTTCCTTAAATTAATTGCACCATCTTTCAAGTCATTCAAGTATGACGCCTTAGCGCTCAGACTTCTCTGGCTCCACTTAAAAAAAATTTTTTTTTAATTGGAGGCTAATTACTTTACAACATTGTGGTGGTTTTTGCCATACATCGACATGAATCAGTCATGGGTGTACATGTGTTCCCCTATCCTAAACTCCCCCTTCTACCTCCTTCCCTACCCCATCCTGCTGGGTTGTCCCAGAGCACCAGCTTTGAGTGCCCTGCTTCATGCATGAAACTTGCACTGGTCATCTATTTTACATATGGTAATAAACTTTTGACCACATTCAACTGCCAGATCTTCTTGACCCTACTTCATTCATAACCCTGAGGCTCACAATCTCCTTTCTATAAGCATGACATTGTGTTGGTGAGGCCATACCACTGCTCACCCAGATGAATATGATAGGTTTTTACTTGGCTGCATAAGTGCATGCTAAGTCGCTTCAGTTGTGTCCCACTCTTTGCGACACTATGGACTGCCAGGCTCCTCTGTCCATGGGATTCTCCAGGCAAGAGTACTGGAGTGGGTTGCCATGACCTCCTCCAGGGGATCTTCTCCTCCTAGGGATTGAACTTACATCTCCTGTGACTCCGGCATTGCAGGCAATTTCTTTTCTTCTGAGCCACCAGGGAAGCCTCTTTACTTGGCTAGTCTCTCTCTATTAGTTTCCCTTCTAATTATTCACTTTATCTTTTATTGTAAACTTAATCTTGATAATAGGCTTAATTATTCATACACCAGAACATAACTCAAATCACCTCTGTTCCATATAAAATAAAATCTAAGTTAGCAGCTTAGAATTTAATGACATCCATCCTTCGGCCTCAGTGACATTTCTAAAATTATCTCCTAACCCTTCGCCAGTTTTGCCTATTCGCTATTTACTATGTAAAGTCCTATTTTTTCTTATCACAATACTTTCTTTTTTTGATGGTTTCTACCTCTGCTTGGAATATCTCCCATCCCATTAGTTCCTCTATGCCAAAACTCTATTCACTTTCAATTCTATTTTTATAAAGTCTTCCAAAGCATGGAACTTAAGCCAAAAGACCTCTTACTTTCACCAAACTCTCACAGCTCTTAATCTCTTAAAAAATGATTTTTGTACATCTTAAGATCCACTCATGAATTTTACTATTTTCAAGGATATGATTGGTTCTTACCAATTCAGAAAAATCTAAAGTAATATTTCAGTGTGTCCAGCAAGGCAAGGACAATCCATTGGAATTTCTGAACAAGTGAATACAGATAAAGACACCAAATTCTGTAACAGTTACACAGCTGCCCAAGGTCACACAGCTGTGAGAGGAGGGCCTAATTTCCAAGTACCCTGACTTCTACTTCATGGCTTGTGCCTTACACCCGCTGCCTCAAGTTAACCCACAGGTCTCAACACATCCCAGGGGTCTTTTCCTGCTTTTCAGCCTATCAATAAATGTGCTTTTCCCCAGACATTGGGGGAAACACAAACACCATGTACCTTTTCTCTTCCACATAGTAATGTTTTCTCCCCTCTAGGATTTCAGTTCCACTGAACACAGCACTACTGCTATGTTTTCCTTGGATGCCAACACGAAACTCAGCTGAACTCCTCCTAACCCCTTGAATCTTGGACCTTAGGCTGCAAGTCACTTGGGTTTCCCATTTGCCTCACAAGTACTTTCTGGTTTCAGCCCAGTTGGAAATATTGAGACAAGAGTCTCTCTCAGAGTGTAGTGTTTGATCACTTTTACTTTTTTGAGTTGGAGGGAAGCAAAACCTCTAAAAACAAATAAACAACTGTTAATCAAGCTTTTGATCCTCCTCAAAGTTTGAACTCTGTTTCAGTTTGAGGCAAAAATTTAGGTCAGCTCTCATTTTGTTTATTTGTTTCAAAGTTTTCAAGGGAGCCCTTCACCTAGGACGCCCTTGGGCACAAACACACGCACAAGCACACACACTCACATACAATTAACATATGATTTTAAAATTCATTCACCTCCCCAAAGAAGCACCACAATTTCCAAACAGCTAAAAATAACAATAACAATAATAAAAAAGTGTTTCCAAAACTAATGTTTTATCAGTTTATCTTTCAGTGGAACTTGCCAAATTATCTTTTGTGTATGGTACAAATGATGATGGTAAAAGTTTCTCTGACCCTCAAATGATCCTACCATCTGATTAAAAAAAAAAAAATCATTAGAGATGTAGTTGTATGAATGGAAGCCTTAATCTAAAAAAGTTTTTTTTTCATATCCTAAGCCATATAACATTGAGCCATCAACACTTCATTGTGAATTAATTTATAGGAGATTAAATGAATGAGAACTCTCTATCAATGTAGACATTTGCTCACTATCCTCAAACCCTTCTTTCTGTGACTCTGTCTATTCCACATTTACTTACTGCTGTTTGCTTATTGGGAAGACAAACTGCTACAACTACCTGGAATTTATTTAACAATTAAAGGCTTAACTTAAAGTTCACTTCTTCCATAAGCAGCAGGATGGAATGCCTTCCAAGTGCCAGGTGCTTCACACTATATTGCTTGTTTATTTTTTTGATGACTGTGTACCAGGATGAGTGTTGGATAAATATATATGGTATATCCTATTTGCCCAATTAAAAAAGAGTTCTGTGAGCTCCTCCGAGGTAATGGCTGTGCCATGTGCATCTTTACATATGTGTTTTATGTAGTTAATGGCCAAGAAGTGTTGATGAAGGACGTTTATTTCTTCTGACTACTCCTATTGAGACCACAATCAAAGCAAAATAGAGCAGCATTGTGACACTGTTTTTTGATGTGCCAGTGGAACAATCAAGTGGACGTAGTTAGAGATCAAGACACAGATTTATTCTGAGCCACATTTGGATATAAATCAGTAAAAGGAATCAAACCTCTGAAGAGGTAGGTGGGTGTTTGATTGAGCCCATAGCAGAAATAATAAGCAATGCAGAGCAAAAAGTAACTTTTCTTCCACAGACACAACGAAAAGAAAAACATATGGAGAAGCAGGTAAGTGAGTGTGTGGTAAGGTCAGAAATTGATAGGTCAGATCAAGTTTCTCATAAAAAAGCCCCAAGGATATGTACCTAGAATTCAGTATGTCTAGGGGTCAAGAGAAGAAAAGTAACATTTTTGAAAATAATTTCACAAGGAATTGGAAAGGAAGTTGTCCATGGAGAAACAAAGTATTGACATGCAATGTGGAGGGTTCAATTTGGCCAAACACATACACATTTGTAGCAATACCCACATGTTGGGTTAAAGGATAACAAGGTGACTTTTGCTACCGTAATCAATCCTCCCTGGTTCAATGCTATTTTGTGTGTATAAGAAGTAAGAGAGTAATCATATTATTGACTTTTAAAAATCAAATAGAATTACAATTCTTCAAAGTAGATGACCATTTATCTCTTGATAAAAATTTTACATTTAGGTAATCTTAAAGGTAAATCTTAAAGGATCTATAGATCTCGTCTCCACTCCCTCAATAGTAAGGCAAGAGAGAATATAAAGAAACAAACAAAAAATGAAATTGGAAGACTAGGGGTATGAGAATGAAGATCCAGGTAGCAAGTTATTGTTATACAGACTACCAAAGGGAGTATGGTGGGGATTACAAAATACAGAATGGATGGAGCAGAGTTTAAAGATGAAAACAGATTTTATAGGTGCTCAAACCAGTAAGACTCAACCAAGCCTGCATATTAGAATCTCATGAATAGCTTTTAGAGAAAAATATGTCAAAACCTCTCCCCCAGAGATTCCGATGTGGTACCTGGGAAACAACACTTTTTAAAAACTTCCCAGTGACGCTATTGTACCGTTAGGGTTAAAAAGCTATCCCAATTCCTTATTAATCTAGGAAAGAAAAGACAAATCCAAATATATCTGTGATTTCATCCTTAGGACACAGCTGGTAGCAAGGGAGAAAGGAAAGCCCTCTCTTTAGCCTGGAGAATTGCGAAGATCACAAAACAAGCCATGCATCTCCTGAAATGTGACTGCTTTCTACCTTACAGCTTTGTTTTTAAAATCATGTGGTATATAAATGCAAATCAAAACCACTATGAGGTACCATTTCACACCAGTCAGAATGGCTGCGATCCAAAAGTCTACAAGCAATAAATGCTGGAGAGGGTGTGGAGAAAAGGGAACCCTCTTACACTGTTGGTGGGAATGCAAACTAGTACAGCCACTATGGAGAACAGTGTGGAGATTCCTTAAAAAACTGGAAATAGAACTGCCTTATGACCCAGCAATCCCACTGCTGGGCATACACACTGAGGAAACCAGAAGGGAAAAAGACACGTGTACCCCAATGTTCATTGCAGCACTGTTTATAATAGCCAGGACATGGAAGCAACCTAGATGCCCATCAGCAGATGAATGGATAAGAAAGTAGTGGTACATATACACAATGGAGTATTACTCAGCCATTAAAAAGAATACATTTGAATCAGTTCTAATGAGGTGGATGAAACTGGAGCCTATTATACAGAGTGAAGTAAGCCAGAAAGAAAAACACCAATACAGTATACTAACGCATATATATGGAATTTAGAAAGATGGTAACAATAACCCTGTATATGAGACAACAAAAGAGACACTGATGTCTAGAACAGTCTTTTGGACTCTGTGGGAGAAGCAGAGGGTGGGATTATTTGGGAGAATGGCATTGAAACATGTTTAATATATATGAAACGAGTCGCCAGTCCAGGTTCGGTGCACGATACTGGATGCTTGGGGCTGGTGCACTGGGATGACCCAGAGGGATGGTATGGGGATGGAGGAGGGAGGAGGGTTCAGGATGGGGAACACATGTATACCTGTGGCAGATTCATTTTGATATATGGCAAAACCAATACAATATTGTAAAGTTAAAAAATAAAATTAAATTAAAAAAAATAAAATAAAATCATGCGGTAAAACGACAATGAGCTACCACCACACCTATTAGGACAGCCAACATTCTGAACATTAACACTTGCAAATGCTAGCAAGGATGTAGACAAACTGGAACCTCATTACCATTGCTGGTCAGAATGTAAAATGGCACAACCACTTTGAAAGACAGTTCAATAGTTTCTTACATAATTATATTTTTGCATTTTTGTTGTTGCTCAGTTGCTCAGTCATGTCTGATTCTTTATGACCCCATACACTGCCGCATGCCAGGGTTCCTTGTCCTTCACCATCTCCTAGACTTTGCTCAAACTCAAGTCCATTGAGTCACTGATGCCATCCAACCATATCATCCTCTGTTGTCCCCTTCTCCTCCTGCCTTCAATCTTTCCCAGCATCAGGCTGTCTTCAAATGAGGCAGTTCTTCACATCAGGTGGCCAAAGTATTGGAGTTTCAGCTTCATCATCAGTTCTTCCAATGAATATTCAACCTTGATTTCTTTTAGGATTGACTGGTTGGATCTCCTTTCTGTCCAAGGAACTCTCAAGAGTCTTCTCTAGCACCACAATTTGAAGGCATCAATTCTTCGGCACTCAGCCTTTTTTATTGTCCAGCTCTCACATCTATACATGACTGCTGGAAAAACCATAGTTTTGACTCTATGGACCTTTGTAGGCAAAGTAATGTCTCTACATTTTAATATGCTATCTAGGTTTGTCATTGCTTTTCTTCCAAGGAGCAAGGGTCTTTTAATTTTATGGCTATCCAATGATTTTGGAGCCCAAGAAAATAGTTTGTCACTTTTTCCATTGTTTCCCCATCTATTTGCCATGAAGTGGTTTTTATTTACTTTTACATATGATCTAGCAATTGTGCTTCTTGGTATATACCCAAATTAGTTGAACACATTTATTCACTCAAAAATCTGCAAGCATATGTTTTTAGCAGCTTTATTCATAATTTGTCAAAACTTGGAAGCAAATAGGATGGCCTGGATAAAGAAACTTTGGCACATCCATTTAGACCATGGAATATTATTTAGCAGTAAGAAGTGAACTAGTAAGCTATAAAAAGACATGGTGGAAACTTAAATGTATATTACTAAGTAAAAGAAGCCATCTGAAAAGCCTACATACTGTACAAATCCAACTGTATGACATTTTGGAAAAGGCAAATCTGTGGAGACAGTAAAAATATTAATGGTTTTCAGAGGTTGGAAGGTAGAGAGGGATGAATAGGTAAAGCTCAGGGGATTTTTAGGACAGTGAGGCTACCCTGTATAATGCAATAGCAGATACATTTGTCAAAACCTAAAGAAGGTGCATGGAGAAGGCAATGGCACCCCACTCCAGTACTCTTGCCTGGAAAATCCCATGGACGGAGGAGCCTGGTAGGCTGCAGTCCATGGGGTCGCTAAGAGTCAGACACGACTGAGCGACTTCACTTTCACTTTTCACTTTTCACTTTCATGCATTGGAGAAGGAAATGGCAACCCACTCCAGTACTCTTGCCTGGAGAATCCCAGGGACGGGGGAGCCTGGTGGGCTGCCGTCTATGGGGTCGCACAGAGTCAAACACGACTGAAGTGACTTAGCAGTAGCAGCAAAGAAGGTGCAACCCCAAGAGAAGAGGCAAACTATAAACTTGGGGTGATAATGATGTGTCAATATAGGTTCATCAATTGTAGCAAATGTGTCACTCTGCTGGGAAAAGTGGATCATGAGGGAGGCTGTGGGTGTGTGGGAGCAGGGGGTTTGGGAGATCTCTGAACCTTCCACTCACTATTGCTATGAAACAAAAACTGCTCTAAAACAGTCTGGCAAAATAAATAGCAATTAATACTTCTAGTCCTAGAGGGGGCAGCCTGTTGGGGTTCTAAAAGATGGGCAAGTGTGAGTTGATATCTTTTTACCACTGTCCCCTCACCTCCCAGAGTTACTCACTGCTCCCTCATAGGGGAAATTTTTTCTGATAAACTAAGTGTGGGCAGGTCCATAGTGGTTAAGAAATAGAACAAGTAAAGTTCCTCCTCCATCCATCAAGAGAAGATGTGGCTGTGGAGTGGTAAAGTGACTCATTTTAATATCATTCTTTCATTTGGCTTGGCTTTTTTAACCTTTTTGCAGATTTTTTCTCATTTCATTTTTTATTGTATAATATTTAAGGTATTAAAAACACGTAAATATGTATATATTATGAAACACAATAAAAGAAGGATTTTATTTATTTTAAGCAATGTTGTGGGCAAGTTTTAATAAACATTACACTCAGGATCAAAACACTTGCCTTTTGATCTTGTCTCTGCTTCCATAATTTTTGTTCATTTCTGGGAAGTACAGTTAGTGTAAGTTTCAGTTTTTCATACTGTCAGTCTTGTTTTTTCCTTTGATAGAGTCCTCAGCCTACCCTGGTTCATGGGAGATGTTCTTATGTGTTCAAGTGAACTGAAAAATACAAAAGAACAGTGTAAGCTATTGTTGGCAAGATAGGGTTCTCCTTTAACTTTGGTGTCATACTTTTTTAGTCCTAATAAAAAGGGTCTTTTTGCAACATAGATATGCTGTTCCAAGAGGCAGTCACATTAGCAAGAGAATATTTGGGTGGACAATAGGTAGTCCAATCTTCAGATTCTGAAAGCCGTACTATTATTTACGTGGAGGAGTACTGGTTCTGTACAGTAAATTTAAGAACGATGATGGCTGTGGTCATGACCTCACAGTATTCCACCAGGTGGAGCCAGAGATTGAAAAGATAGCTGTAAAAGGAAGATAAAGGAAGACCACTACCCATCCAAGGAAGGCTCTTTTGAGGCTCAAATAACTTCAAGTTTAGTGTGAGTTTATGTTAACCAAATAGACTGTATGCTTTCTGGTTAAGAATAATATTTTCACAGACTTCCAGATATTACAGAGCAGAAATAAAATGATACATTACAAAGATGATAATTTGGGAAAGCAAATTTTTGTAAAATAATTTTTCTACATTGTAAAATACTCTACAGTGTAAGTTGCTATTACTGTTGGTAATATTATATTCTGAGGGATTTACATAGGAGTCCTATATCTGAATAAGTTTAGAAATCATTCCTGCCTCAATTATTGGGTATGAACCAATGAGACATGGTGATTCAGAGAAGAAATTTATAACTCTTGTATTTATAAAACTCATATTCCATCTAGGCTTATAAAGTATGTCTATGTTAAGTCGCTTCAGTCGTGTCCAACTCTGTGCGACCCCAAAGACGGCAGCCCACCAGGCTCTGCCACCTCTGGGATCCTCCAGGCAAGAACAATGGAGTGGGTTGCCATTTCCTTCTCCAATGCATGAAAGTGAAAAGTGAAAGTGAAGTTGCTCAGTCGTGTCTGACTCCTAGCAACCCCATGGACTGTGGCCTACTAGGCTCCTCTGTCCATGGGATTTTCCAGGCAAGAGTACTGGAGTGGGGTGCCATTGCCTTCTCCAAAAGTATGGCTATGTAACCCAAATAATCTGGGTATGCCAAATGGCTCAGCCTCACCTTAGGGTGTCATTTGTAAAAACACAGGATACTAGTCAAATGCAACTTCAAAGTACTTGTTCCCAATAAAATTATTAAAAGATGTGCATTTTACCACCTATAAGAGCACTCCTGAAAATAATTTGGCTCATCTTTTTCTACAAATCTTGTGGTGGTTTAGTCGCTAAGTCATGTCCAACTCTTGTGACCCCATGGACTGTAGCTCACCAGACTCCTCTGTCCATGGGATTCTTCAGGCAAGAATACTGAAGTGGGTTGCCATTTCCTTCTCCAGAGGATCTTCCCAACCCAGGAATCAAACCTGGGTCTCCTGCATTGGAGGCAGATTCTTTACTGACTAAGTATCTCTCAGGAAATCTAGTGAGAGATTCTTTTCCTCCACATTTCTCAAGTCTGTCTTTGAATTTACCCCTTGATGCTTTGCTAAGCAGGGACATGTGTGCTACCTGTGCTGGGAGGTGAGTCTAGGAGAGCCAAAAATTAAGCAGCAATATAAGTCCATTATTTGATGCCTTTAAAAGGAAGTCTTCCATGACTTTTGAAAAGTCTAGTTCTATACTATGACTACTTCCGCCACTCCCAACCTTCAGAGGACATCCAATAGATAATTTTTAGTGACTAAAACTCTGCTCTTATTGAATTTCTAGGCAGGTTGGGTTCACATAAGAAAAAATCCTCATAAGAACTGCTTCAATTATTAATCTGTTTTTATTGCTTTTATTCTGCCATTCTTATTTCAGTATTAGAAACAGAATTGCTACCAACTATTTTGGGTGGAGGGAGATATTTATTTTAGGCAGAAAGAAGCCAGATAAGAATTCAGACATGGAAAATGAAACTTTGGAAAAAATTATTGAAGCTGGAGGCTACACTCAGCCAGCTACTCCCAGTAGATAACCCTTAGTGACTCCAGAGGCTTCTAGAGTGGTTTGGCGATGTTATCTCCTTAAAAATCAAACAGAAAACAAAAGTCACCATATGATTCTCTTTTGACATCAAATCTGGAGCAGATAACTGCTAGTTTTCTCATCAACGTTTCTTTTCTACATCCAATAAATAGATAAATCCCTCGTCAGATCAGATCAGATCAGTCGCTCAGTCATGTCCCGACTCTTTGCGACCCCATGAATCGCAGCACGCCAGGCCTCCCTGTCCATCACCAACTCCCGGAGTTCACTCAGACTCACATCCATCAAGTCAGTGATGCCATCCAGCCATCTCATCCTCTGTTGTCCCCTTCTCCTCCTGCCCCCAATCCCTCCCAGCATCAGAGTCTTTTCCAATGAGTCAACTCTTCGCATGAGGTGGCCAAAGTATTGGAGTTTCAGCTGTAGCATCATTCCTTCCAAAGAAATCCCAGGACTGATCTCCTTCAGAATGGACTGGTTGGATCTCCTTGCAGTCCAAGGGACTCTCAAGAGTCTTCTCCAACACCACAGTTCAAAAGCATCAATTCTTCGGTGCTCAGCCTTCTTCACAGTCCAACTCTCACATCCATACATGACCACAGGAAAAACCATAGCCTTAACTAGACGAACCTTTGTTGGCAAAGTAATGTCTCTGCTTTTGAATATGCTATCTAGGTTGGTCATAACTTTCCTTCCAAGGAGTCAACGTCTTTTAATTTCATGGCTGCAGTCACCATCTGTAGTGATTTTGGAGGCCAGAAAAATAAAGTCTGACACTGTTTCCACTGTTTCCCCATCTATTTCCCATGAAGTGGTGGGACCGGATGCCATGATCTTCTTTTTCTGAATGTTGAGTTTTAAGCCAACTTTTTCACTCTCCACTTTCTGATTGAACAATAGTCTTGGGATCTAGGTGTAGCTAAATTCAGTTAGGTTTAGAACATTCAGTACTCAAAGGACTTCCCTCCCTTTGTAACTTTCAATGTAGCAAAAGCTGAGATATTTTAACAAAGCAGAAACTTGGATTGAAATAACTATAAACCACCATCTTCATTTGAATTCTATAAGAAATTATTTGACATAAATTAAAACATGCTGGAAATTGACTTATGATCTAAATTAACTTTGTCCTCTTTTACAAATATCTATATCTAAATCTCTCTATACCTATATATGTATATGATCTATATCTACATCTGTATATATCTATACGTGTATGTTTGTGCACATATAATATTCACATACAGAAAGCAAAACTTGTTTTGTGAGACTTTTAGAAAAGAAATATGTGTGTATATAAATGTATTTTTATTTTTTAGGAAAAATGGAATTTATTATTAAAGAAAAGTTGGCTGTCAATTACTCTACTTAAAATTAGTAAGTTCTACATTAACACTTTGGATAGAAATCTGCTTTCTTTCAAATAACAGGTAGACTCCACTCCTAAGGGTCACTTCAAGTAAGATATTAAGAACCCAAAGTAACAGTCCAGAGGGAGGCCATCCCTTCCCCATTCAACATTTACTTGTTTGTAAATTCTGTCAGATGCTAGAAATATGGCCTTAAACACTATCATCTTATTATAGCCTTAAACACTACCTTAAACTCTACCATATATATATATATATATACATACATGTATAATTTCATTCTGAAATCTTCACAAAAACAAGTTTTCTTCTTTCCAGAAGTTTTCTTTGGATTTGCTCATAGTTTTCCAATCCAGAATTATGTAAATAAATTATATCATACAAGGCAATATGTTCAAGGAGTTATTATATTAAGTAAGCAAATGTCATAAAAAAATCCCACAAAAACAAAGTCCCTCATTCAGGTTCCTTTGAAACATGTTTATTCATTCACTCTTCAAACTTTTTTTACCTTTAAACTGCTTCCAAGCTCAGAGAGCCCCGGAAGGAATTCATATGCCTGCAGCTATACCACCCTGAGAGGATCTCCTTTAGTTTCACAATTGTCAGGGGGAGTTGGGAGTTGTGGGGAGGGGGCAGGGCTGGGTGTGAGAGGAAGGAACCTGCAGCACACCTGCAGCGGAGAGGAGTTAGGGAGTGGTGCCAATGACTCAGGCCTGGATCAGGCTTTTAAACTCAGGATCTGAAGGCTGTTGCTCATTTTTAAAAAATAATAAAATAAAACAAGAAAGTCTTTGGCACAGTGTCATTGAGAAATGGGATGTTAATCCTCTTGTCTGGCCTGAACTGATTCTTGGAACCTTATAATCTGCCTGCCTCGTCTTCACCTTTAGGTTGAGCTGAACAAGGGTCCCTCT
Source organism: Bos indicus x Bos taurus (assembly GCF_003369695.1). NCBI lineage: Eukaryota > Metazoa > Chordata > Mammalia > Artiodactyla > Bovidae > Bos > Bos indicus x Bos taurus. Next base: position 33,565,595 of record NC_040088.1, read on the forward strand.
TGACTCCCTATCCCAGCCTGTGATTCCTCCTTGTCCCATTAGCCAGCAGCCAGGCTCCATCCCTGAAACAGAGGGTTCACCCATTTTTGCACCTTCACTGCCTCTCATATGCAATGTGAGCCATGGTTGGTTTAGTAGGCCATGTTCCTGAACCTCTTGTGTCCGGTTCCTTTCCCTATATGGGTAGACATGTGCAGAAAGGATAAGCCATTTCTCTGAGTATGTCAGTAGGGTTTGCTTTTTCATGAAATCCTTGTCCTCCTTGTTTTATTGTATTTGTGATATACTTACATGGCATGATTCTCTTTACCAAACAAAACTCAACTTTAATCTCTTTGAAAAAAAAATATTAAGTCTTACTTTCCATTGACACTGATAGCATTCTGGTGATATCAGTTATTTTCTATTTTAGAAACATGGGATCAGGAGTCTCCCAATCTCTTTTTAAAACATGACAAATGAGCTCTTTTCACGTTCACAAAAAGTATGAGCAAACCCATACGATTCTCTCATTCCACCTCCCCATCTCCCTGTAAGAATGTGACCAGATTCCCAGATCTCCTAGGAAACATGTCTGTGATAGACAGGGATTATCGTTATAATGAGTATGCATTTATAATCAAAGACTTTGATGTGTAATAAATGCCATTTAAAATAATTAAATCTTACTCTGAGACTTCATCTGATCTAGTTCATGGAAAATGTATCTCAGTCGTTAAAGAGGAGTCCGTCCTATGACCTAGTGTCAGCCAGGAATTAAGGAGGCTTGTGCTGTCTGGGAAGTGGAGCAAGAATCTGAGTGTCAATTCATCATAATCAATAATGAAACCCACCTTGCTGGGTTTCCCACCCAGCTAGCTTTGAATTTCAGATAAACAATAAATAACTTTTAGCTCATACAAATATTGCATGAGCATACTTGTACTACAAAGCAATTCAATATTTACCAGAAATGCAAGTTTAATTGTGTCCTATATTTTTTATTTGTTAAATCTTACAACCATACTTCCTGTCCAAACCTGTGAATACTTTGATAAATGTCGGCTCTGAACTCTGAATTTTGTTCTGCCCAAACTCAAGTTTTGCAAATTCTGAGAGACACAACCGATGCTAGAGTTCCAGTCTCTTGGGTGCAACACAGGGTAACCCTTTTTTTTTTTTTTGGTCTAAGCTTTTTTGCTCGTCACCTCATATCTCTCATATCTATGACACTTGTCTGGAAGGTTTTAAGTCTTATGTAAAATACCAGCTTAGAACACAATTAATCTAAAAATAACTTCTGTTTTTAACCATCTCATATAAAATTCCTCTGAGACAAAGAAGTGTTTAAGGATTGGAAGAGAGGAAAGGAAAAGTAAAAGGGTTCATAATATAAATTAATATCTAGTTATTAATAAATTATAAAAAGAATTTATTTATAATCACAATTATATAATTTATAATTATACTTTATTAGTATAAATTATATCACAATATAATAATAAATATCATAAAGATATTTCTGACAAGTAGTGATTTAAGAAGAGATGCTCCACCTAATAAATATTGACATCTTTCTCTTTTGCTTCGTTTCTAGATCTGCAAAGTACATATCATAAGTTGGTGAAAATTACAGTACTCTTGAATAAACTACTAATGAGTCACGATACTTCTCAGCTTTATAGGATGGTTCTAAGGACTTGCAGGTGCTTTAAAGCTGATGGGTTGATTAGCCTTGCCTTGTACTGTGGATAAATCTTTCCATCTGTATAACCTAGTTTTCTCTCAGTTGACCTAGAGGAAGTAAATCAAAGTCTATCTAATATAAAGAATAAAATAAGAACCATCAACAAAATCATGGTGGTCTGTCTTAGTGTGAAGAACATTTGAAAAGGAATTTGGGAAGTCTGGCTTGGACAAGCTGGTGAACCTCCAATAATATGATCTAGTTACCTAAATCTAATTCAATAATCTTGTAGACACAAAATGGTATTCAATATAATGGGATCAGGTTACTTAATAAGCCTAATTATTATTTTAATTATTCATCATTCCCTGATGGGTAGAAAGACTGTGTTTCCCTGTTGAAAAGCCATGAATAACCTTCAGAAGTATGGAAAATATCACTCTGTAATTTTGAGACTTCCGAGGACCCTCATCTGTCTGTCTTAAAGAGTAGCAATTCATCCCTGTCTTGATCTAAGTACATTTCAATTCCTGAAAAAGAAAGTGGGAAGAAAGTACAAAGTCTTACTGTTTATTGTCCTAGTTCCTGCCAACATACTTTGCCTAAGAAATCTTCCTTCTTCACAAAAGGCCTGATATGCAGCTGTTTCTAAAGTAAGAATCTGGTCCACTTTTTTCTGATGAGTGGAAAAAGTACAAGATCACAGGGAAAGACTGGAGCTAAGGAAATATTTCTAGCACCTTGAAACTTCTAGTTAGAAAGTTCAGATTAAGCAAATGCTGGTTTTCTCTTCCACTACCCACCTCCTACCTCTTTCTTTATTATTATTATTTTAAATAACTATCTACTCTGAATTTCATCAGAGAAACATGATATCCTAGGACCAATATCTGGAAATACACATAAGGCTCATATAGGTATTTTAAGAGGCTGGAATCTAAGGAAACTATGTGTTTCTTAATTAGAACGGATTCAGATGCTTTGACAAGTCTTGAAAGAATAACATATGAGGCATTCCAGGTTTACCCTGCAGTCAAGCTCAGTGTTTCCAGCCTTTGAAGTTGCTGATTTACACACATCTGTTATGGGCTCCGTTGGACCCACCACAACTTTAGAGAACAGGCCCCAGGTCCACTGCATTTGAACAGTCTGATAGAGCAGTACTGTTCATCCTTGTCTACACTTGAATCCCTCAGGGAGCTTTCCAATACTCCCAGTGCCTCGGCTGCACCCCAGACCAATTAAATCAGAACCTCTGGGGTTGGCACTAAGACACCCAGAAATGTTTTTTTAAAGCAACCAGATATGAGGTTAAGAATGAGAATAAATGAATTTTAAAGCATCCATGAATTAAGATTCATAATAGGCAGATTTCTAAATGCATTCTGAATACTTCACTGAGATGAGGTCTGCAGGGTTAAAGAGAGTGACTTAGATGAAGAGAGATGACCTCCAGCCTCAGGGATCTGGGAACCAATAAAGTTCCTAAGGTTCCATTTAGGTTCCTAAGGAAGGAAATACACTTTCTACCCAAGATGAAGGAAGCATATAAGAGTGCCCAAAACACTAGATTGTCCTCCCCATTCTACCACTGACCAAGCTATATAATCCCCTAGGTTTCGATGTCCTCACCTAACTGATAAGGGGATGACATTTTACAAGTAACTCTCAACCTCGGCTGTGCATTAAAGTCATATAGGGTCTTCTGTGACATCCACTTGCTCAAGCTGTGCCCTGGACCAATTCAACCAGAATATCTGGGATAAGAACTCAGGCATGGACATTTTAAAATTTTCTTCATGTTGGATCCAGGTGAAATGGAGGGTGCTCATGTAACTGAATTCCAAATAAACAAGGGATATGTTTGTTTGTTTGTTTTTTAATAATAAATGTGTCCCAAATATTTTCAAGGAATATATGTACACTAAAACATCATTTGTTGTTCATCTGAACCTCAATTTAACTGGGTATCCTGTATCCTGCCAAATCTGATAGCCCTACATATGGTAACCCTACAATATGCAGCCAGAAAGAACTGCTGGTCCCCTTGCTACTCATTGTGGGGTCTCCAGAAAAGTAATGTCAGTTTCAACTTAGGAGCATGTTAGAATTGCAAATATTTGGGACCCACTCTACATCTACTGGCTTAGGGACTTTATTTTAACAAAATCCTCTTGTATTCATGTGCAAACTGATGTTTGAAAATCACTGGTCTAGATTATCCTATCACAAAGTTTCCAAGAATCATCCAATTACCTCAGTCCAAATGAGAAAATCCAGAGGTTGCTGCACAAATCAAAACATATCCCTAAGTTCCTGGTTATGACTTAGTTGCTAAGCTGCTGCTAAGTCACTTCAGTCGTGTCCGACTCTATGCGACCCCATAGACGGCAGCCCACCAGGCTCCCCCATCCCTGGGATTCTCCAGGCAAGAACACTGGAGTGGGTTGCCATTTTCTTATCCAATGCATGAAAGTGAAAAGTGAAAGTGAAGTTGCTCAGTCGTGTCCGACTCTTCACGACCCCATGGACTGCAGCCTACCAGGCTCCTCCATCCATAGGATTTTCCAGGCAAGAGTACTGGAGTGGGTTGCCATTGCCTTCTCCTGACCAACCTAGACAGCATATTTAAAAGAAGAGACATTACTTTGCAGGCAAAGGTCTGTCTAGTCAAAGCTATGGTTTTTCCCATATTCATGTACTGATGTGAGAATTGGACTATAAAGAAAGTTGAGACCCAGAGTTGATACTTTTGAACTGTGGTGTTGGAGAAGACTCTTGAGAGACCCTTGGACTGCAAGGAGATCTAATCAGTCAATCCTAAAGCAAATCAGTCATGAATATTCATTGGAAAGACTGGTGGTAAAGCTGAAACTCTAATACTTTGGCTACCTGATGCAAAGAACTGACTCATTGGAAAAGACCCTGATGCTGGGAAATATTGGAGGCTGGAGGAGAAGGGGACGACAGAGGATAAGATAGTTGGATGGCTTCACCAACTCAAGGGACATGAGTTTGAGTAAGCTCCAGGAGTTGGTGATGGACAGGGAAGCCTGGTGTGCTGCAGTCCATGGGGTCACAAAGAGTCAGACACAACTGAGTGACTGAACTGAAAGTTTCTGGAAGCTTCAGGAATGGTTTGCTTACATTCTGGTGAGGAAATTGACTGCTTCTCTCCTTCACTCCAAGTCTAAACTAGCTTATATTGCCCTTACTATTTTCTGGAGAGTCATATACTTGAGCTCCCATTAGACCTATGCTCACTACTTGGCCTGCCCATGCCTGTTTTCCTTTCCACATAGGCAGAGTTTGGAATTGACCCAGATCTAGCTCTAGTCAGGAGAATACAAAGGTGGACTGATTTCATTGGCCTGCCATCACCCAAAAATGGTGACTCAGAACTGACCTGTCTTTGCAAATATACTCCTACCTACAGGGCAGGGCCTCCTTACCTTACCTCATTCACTGGGTCTTTGCTGATACTAAGGACCTCTTACCTTCAAATAGATCTTTCTATCTATCCATCTAATTACTACTACTGATACTATTAAAATAAATTGCTTTTAACTCTTCCAGATTTAAAATACAGCACTGCAAAATGTCTTTAAGATGCCTTAAGCCAAAGCATTATTATGCTTTAAGCCATATCTTATCAAACACCATTAGTTACTCACTCTGATCACAAGGCAAATCCAATTATAAAAATAAACACCAAGCATTTTGCTGTGTTCACACCGTGCATCACAAGGGCATTTGTCTGAAAACACATGACTCCAGCATTAATTCTGCTTTTCTCAAATATACCCACTTCTTTGTTCCAGTTTTAAGGGTTTCGATAAAATTTTAAGTGTGCATTGACCTTCCTCATACATGAAGTTAAATCTTTATGTTTCCAAATCACTTATGTGAACTCATGGGAACGTTGTTTTCCAAAACAGAGTACTTTCTTCTCACAAATTTATTAGATTAAAGGTAATTAAGACTCCCATCAAAAAAGCAGCTATATAAGTTAAAAGTTAATACCTTATAAATGCAAAAGCATTTTAAATAAATGAAGATGATTTTCAATACTCAGAATCTTATATCTGAAAATGTCCTTAAAGGTTCTGCATTGTACAGTTAAAAAAATTGAGATTGTAAGCTCATTGAAGGACTGAGCTAGATTTTAGAGCCTCTGGCTCTAGTCATTTTCCCTAGAAGCCTCCATCAAAGAATTCAACAGATAAATGTCAATTTTTCTTCATTATTGTTCCAAATCAGTACAATGTACATACCACCCATTCTAGAGTAACTAACAATAGCATACATTTGCTAAACTGGTTTCACAATTAAAGATAAATTACTAGTGCTATTTTACAGCTAGCAGTTTTCTCCTTATGATTGGGACCAAGTTGATGACCTAACTTACATTATTTTTCCTTTTCAATTTAGTGTAGTTGACAGTGAACTCAGTTCTTCCCTCCAGATCATGCCTTTGGCCATGGAGTTCCTGACGGATGTTAGCTGGCTCCAACTTGCCCTTTCTGCCTGCTGAGGTGACAGGACCTCTTTGCCCCCTGGGGACTAGAGGCATTCAAGCCAACACCCACACAGGGTGGGACTAATTCTGCCTGGACATAAATCTGCCAGATTGTCATCAGCTAGATCATCCCCGTACAAGGGCAGAGCAGTATGAGTAAGCTGAATCATAGATTACTTCACAGCTTATAGCTAGTAAAATAACATACTTGAAGGTTAATGCGATTATTTTCTAAGCTCAAGATGATATACTTAGACATATATTTACTTTTTAACCAATTTCATTATATACATATATATAAAGAAAGTCTTACATATTCAGTGATTATGTAAAGGTACTCAAAGTCATGTGCTAAGAAAACAAGGATTGGTTAACGTATAAATAATATTCTAACTAAAATATATTTTAACATATGCTTTAAAAACATTTTAAAAAGTAAATTTTATAGGGAGAGGTAAATCAGGAATTTGGAATTAACATACAAATACTACTATATATAAAATATAGAAACAATAAAGACTACTGTATAGTACAGGGAACTATATGCAGTATCTCATAATAACCTATAATGGAAAAGAATATTAAAAAGAATATATATATATATATGTATATATGTGTGTGTGTGTGTGTGTAACTGAAACACTTTTCTGTAAACCTGAAACCTGAAACCAACACATTTTAAATTAACTATGAAGCAATTTAAAAAATAAAAGAAAAATACAAACAAAGATAAATTGGACATTTAGGAAACCATTCAATCCAGTTCAGTTCAGTTGCTCAGTTGTGTCCACCTCTTTGCGATCCCATGGACTGAAGCAAGCCAGGCTTCCTTGTCCATCACCAACTCCCGGAGGCTACTTAAACTCATGTCCGTTGAGAAGACCCACAGTAATATTTATATGTAGCTATTTGATTTTTTATTAAAAATGTGCTAGATAAAATGAAATGGCTAATTGAAGGTTTTTTGGAAATGAAATAAAAATTGAGACATTCTCAAGTATCATTCAAATTTTTCACCTATTCTTCTAAGATGTTCACTTTCTTCTTTCCCTTATTTTTATTTCCAAAGGCCAATGATGCCAGTTCAGACAGAAGGAATGGTGCTTTGAATGAAGGTCAGAATATAAATCAAAATGGATAAGGAGTACTATGGGAGAGGAAACTCAAGTGTTTCCTCTATGAGAAGATCAGAGAGAAGAAAGGAGTTGAACTGAACACAGGAAATATTACTAGCATGCCTTTATTGAAGAAGATGCTTAGAGAAAAGTATACAAGATTCCAAACTTTTCTTCTATAAAATACAACTACATTTAACTTTCTCTGTATACTCTTCTCCCTCAAGTTGTATGTACTTCATTCCAATGAACTTTAATTAGAAGTCATCCCTTGAAATATTGAGGACTATTTCAGCTACCATTTATGAATAACAAATTACCCCAAAACACTGAAACTTTAAAAAATGCTTGGGATTTTGTGGGTCAGGTATTTGAGAATAGCTTTGCTAAGCAGCTCTAGTTTGGGAGTCACAAATACAGCTGCAGTAGATGTCACCCGGGTCTGCAGTTATTAATATCTGGGTGACCTGGTTTTAGAAAAGGCAGAGGAACCAGAGATCAAATTGCCAACATCTGCTGGATCATAGAAAAAGCAAGAGAGTTCCAGAAAAACATCTATTTCTGCTTTATTGACTATACCAAAGCCTTTGACTGTGTGGATCACAATAAACTGTGGAAAATTCTGAAAGAGATGGGAATACCAGACCACCTGACCTGCCTCTTGAGAAATCTGTGTGCAGGTCAGGAAGCAACAGTTAGAACTGGACATGGAACAACAGACTGGTTCCAAATAGGAAAAGGAGTTCGTCAAGGCTGTATATTGTCACCCTGCTTATTTAACTTATATGCAGAGTACATCATGAGAAACGCTGGACTGGAAGAAACACAAGCTGGAATCAAGATTGCCAGGAGAAATATCAATAACCTCAGATATGCAGATGACACCACCCTTATGGCAGAAAATGAAGAGGAACTCAAAAGCCTCTTGATGAAAGTGAAAGTGGAGAGTGAAGAAGTTGGCTTAAAGCTCAACATTCAGAAAACGAAGATCATGGCATCCGGTCCCATCACTTCATGGGAAATAGATGGGGAAACAGTGGAAACAGTGTCAGACTTTATTTTTCTGGGCTCCAAAATCACTGCAGATGGTGACTGCAGCCATGAAATTAAAAGACACTTACTCCTTGGATGGAAAGTTATGACCAACCTAGATAGCATATTCAAAAGCAGAGACACTGCTTTGCCAACAAAGGTCCATCTAGTCAAGGCTATGGTTTTTCCTGTGGTCATGTATGGATGTGAGAGTTGGACTGTGAAGAAGGCTGAGCACCAAAGAATTGATGCTTTTGAACTGTGGTGTTGGAGAAGACTCTTGAGAGTCCCTTGGACTGCAAGGAGACCCAACCAGTCCATTCTGAAGGAAATCAGTCCTGGGATTTCTTTGGAAGGAATGATGCTAAAGCTGGAACTCCAATACTTTGGCCACCTCATGTGAAGAGTTGACTCATTGGAAAAGACTCTGATGCTGGGAGGGATTGAGGGCAGGAGGAGAAGGGGACAACAGAGGATGAGATGGCTGGATGGCATCACTGACTCGATGGACGTGAGTCTCAGTGAACTCTGGAAGTTGGTGATGGACAGGGAGGCCTGGCGTGCTGCTGTAGCCTGCTAGGTTCCTCTGTCCATGAAATTCTCTAGGCAACAATACCAGAGTGGGTAGCTGTTCACTTCTCCAGGGAATCTTCCCAACCCTGGGATCAAACCCAGGTCTCCCACATTGCAGGTGGGTTCTTTACCATCTGAACCACCAGGGAAGCCTAATACATAAAACTAAATAACTAATAAGGATCTGCTGTATAGCACAAGGAACTCTACTCATTACTCTGTAACGGTCTATTTGGGAAAATAATTTTTAAAAAGAGTAGATATATGTGAGTGTATAACAGATTCACTTTAAAGCTGGGTTTAGAAAAGTCAGAGGAACCTAAGACCAAATTGCCAACATTTGTTGGATTATAGAGAAAGCAATGGAATTTCAGAAAAAAATATTTACTTCTGCTTCATTGACAATGCTAAAGCCTTTCACTCTGTGGATCACAACAAATTGTGGAGAATTACAGATGTGAATACCAAACCACCTTCCTTGTTTCCTGAAAAATCTGTAAGCAGATCAAGAAACAACAGTTGGAACTGGAAATGGAACAATGGACTGGTTCAAAATTGGGAAAGGAGTATGAAGAATCTGTATAATGTCACCCTGCTTATTTAATTTATATGCTGAGTGCATCATGCAAAATCCCTGGCTGGATGAATCACAAGCTGAAATCAAGATTGCTGGGAGAAATATCAACAACCCCAGATATGCAGATGTAGTTAAGTCACTCAGTCAAGTCCGACTCTTGCAACCCAAGGGATTGTAGCCCTCCAGGCTCTTCTCTCCTTGGGATTTTCCAGGCAAGAATACTGGAGTGGGTTGCCATTTCCTTCTCCAGGCAATCTTCCTGACGCAGGGATCTAACCCATGTCTTCTGCATTTCAGGCAGATTCTTTACTGACTGCACCATTAGGGAACTTTAATGGCAGAAAGTGAAGAGGAACTAAAGAGCCTCTTGATGAAGGTGAAAGAGGAAAGTGAAAAACCTGGCATAAAACTCAACATTCAAAAAACTAAGATCATGGCATCTGGTCCCATCAGTTCATTCAGTTCAGTTCAGTCTCTCAGTCATGTCCAACTCTTTGTGACCCCATGAATCACAGCACACCAGGCCTCCCTGTCCATCACCAACTCCCGGAGTTTACTCAGACTCACATCCATCGAGTCAGTGATGCCATCCAGCCATCTCATCTTCTGTAGTCCCCTTCTCTTCCTGCCCCCAATCCCTCCCAGCATCAGAGTCTTTTCCAATGAGTCAACTCTTTGCATGAGGTGGCCAAAGTACTGGAGTTTCAGCTTTAGCATTAGTCCTTCCAATGAACACCCAGGACTGATCTCCTTTAGAATGGCCTGGTTGGATCTCCCTGCAGTCCAAGGGACTCCCAAGAGTCTTCTCCAACACCACACTTCAAAAGCATCAATTCTTCTGTGCTCAGCTTTCTTTATAGTCCAACTTTCACATCCATACATGACCACTGGAAAAACCATAGTCTTGACTAGACGAACCTTTTTTGGCAAAGTAATGTTTCTGCTTTTAATATGCTATATAGGTTGGTCATAACTTTCCTTCCAAGGAGTAAGTGTCTTTTAATTTCATGGCTGCAATCACCATCTGCAGTGATTTTCGAACCCAAAAACATAAAGTCTGCCACTGTTTCCACTTTTCCCCCATCTATTTTCCATGAAGTGATGGGACCAGATGCCATGATCATAGTTTTCTGAATGTTGAGCTTTAAGCCAACTTTTTCACTCTCCTCTTTCACTTTCATCAAGAAGCTTTTGAGTTCCTCTTCACTTTCTGCCTTAAGAGTGGTGTCATCTGCAAATAGAAGGGGGGAAAGTGGAAGCTGTGATAGATTTTATTTTTGCCTGCTCCAAAATCGCTATGGACAGTGACTCCTTGGAGGGAAAGCTATGATAGACCTAGACAGTGTATTAAAAATCAAAGAGATGGCCTCCAGAGGGGTCAGGCCATTGAGGGCTGACAATGATTGCCCAGCCCAGCAACAATGCAGCATGGTGGGCCTTGTGCACATCTGTGGTGCCAGAAGCATCTGCCAGGTGTGCTTGCATTGAACTGAGAAGATGTCCCTGTACGGCAACCCGGGAGTGGCGACCAGTGACTCAAAAACAGAAGGCTGGTCCAAATACTTCAAACTTCTGCATTCTCAGCACCAGGTGAAGAAGGTAGCTCTCACTCAAGCCAAGAGCCAGAGGACAAAACAAAGTGCAATCCTTCCTCCAGCAATTGGCCTGAATCGAAGTGGCTTTTCATGAGCAACAAATAGTGGACCCCCCACCACACATGACCACGGGCATCAACGACCGTTTCCAGCCAGTTTTCTGCAGGATAAGTGTTTATCCCCTCAGCTGATGTATAGGATCCCATGTTTCCTAATGATTATAAGAAAGTAGTGAAGCACCAAAGAGAAGAGCAACAGAGACAGCAAGAACTGGAAAGACAGAAGGAAACAGAAGAGAGAGAAAAAAGGCATAAATAGACATGAAGCTAGTGGATTTTCCAGGTGCACCAGATCCAGATTCTGTTGAAGATGTAGATTATGAGTGAGAGAGGAGGAAAAGAATAAGGGCGGAGCCACCATCACACCCCGCCACGTCTCTTGTGGAGAAGGACAGAGTTACCCCAAGACGTCCCTTATGAAGAGGATTCGCCACCTCGCTCACAGTCTTCCAAAGTTTCTATCCCTTCCACAGTGTACAAGGAATAGGACAGACTGCGATCCCAGACAACCAGCATTGGCAACTCTTTCCTCGCCAACATGGGGGGCAGGGTAGTACATAAATTTATGCAGAAATAAGGCTTCTGGGAAGGCCAGGGTATCAGGAAGCAAGAGCAGGGTCTGAGCACAGCACCATCAGTGGAGAAGACCACCAAGTAGGGAGGCAATCATCGTGGGCCAAGCCACCGAGATAGAGGCAACCAAGAAGTTGAATTGAAATCCACTAGCTAAAATACTTGTGCCCTACCAAAGTGATCCTAGTCAGGAACAGGGTTGGTGCAGGAGAGGTGGATGAAGATTTGGAAGTTGAAACCAAGGAAGAGTGTGAAAAATATGGCAAAGTTGGAAAATGTGTGATATTTGAAATTTTTGATGGCCCTGTTGATGAAGCAGTGTGAATATACTTAGAATTCGACAGGGTTGAGGCAGCAATTAAAACTGTTGTTGATCTGAATGGGAATAGTTTTGGTGGCCAGGTAGTCAAAGCATGTTTAAGAAAGAAGAAAGAAAGTCGCTCAGTCGTGTCCAACTCTTTGCGACCCTATGGACTGTATCCTACCAGGCTCTTCCATCCATGGGATTTTCCAGGTAAGAATACTGGAGTGGGTTGCCATTTCCCTATCCAGGGGATCTTCCCCACCCAGGGACTGAACCCAGGTCTCCCACAGTGTAATTTTACATGTAAAACATGTAAAAAGCATGTTTAATTTGCATAAATTCAGGGTCTTGTATTTGGCAGAACAAGTTTGATTTTTAAAACTAGAGGCTGAGTCATCTCCAGTGATCCTTATGATAAGTAGTAGTGACCATGCTTTATCACAAGTGTTTTAAATGAAGGTATTCTAGACTGTGTTCTTTCCAGATGATGATTGAGAAGCTAATTTTTAAAAATGGTACCAGGTACAAAAACAGTAACAGAACTTAGCTATTTTTGAGGTTTTTGTTTTTAACCTTTTTTTTTTTTGGAGTGTGCTTGTAGTTGTTGCTCAGTCACTCAGTCATGCCTAACTCTATGAAACCCCACAGATGGCAGCATTCCAGGCATCACTGTCCTTCATCTCCCCAGTGCTTGCTCAAACTCATGTCCATTGAGTTGGTGATGCAATCCAAACATCTCATCCTCTGTCATCCCCTTCTCTTCCTGCCCTCAATTTTTCCCAGCATCAGGGTCTTTTCCAATGAGTCAGTCCTTCATATCAGGTGGCCAAAGTATTGGAGTCTCAGCTTCAGCGTTAGTCCTTCCAATGAATATTCAGGACTGATTTCCTGATTTCCCTTAGAACTGACTGGTTTGATCTCCTTGCAGTCCAAGGGACTCTTAAGAGTCTTCTGCAGCACCACAGTTAAAAAGCATCAATCCTCTGGTGTGCAGCCTTCTTTATGGTCCAACTCTCACATCCATACATGACTACTGGAAAAACCATAACTTTGACTATACAGACCTTTGTCGGCAAAGTAATGTCTCTGTTTTTTTTTAATATGCTGTCTAGGTTTGTCATAGCTTTTATTCTAAGGAGCAAGCATCTTTTAATTTCATGGCTGCAGTCAGCATCTGCAGTGATTCTGGAAGCCAAGAAAATAAAGTCTCTCACTGTTTCCATTGTTTCCCCATCTATTTGTCATGAAGTGATGGAACCAGAGGATATGATCTTCATTTTTTGAATGTTGAGTTTTAATACAGCTTTTTTTACTCTTCTCTTTCACTTTCATCAAGAGGCTCTGTAGTTCCTCTTTGCTTTTTGCCATAAGGGCAATGTCTTCGGTGTATCTGAGGTTATTGATATTTCTCCTGGCAATCTTGATTCCAACTTGTGCTTCATCCAGCCCAGCATTTTGCATGAAGTACTCTGAATATAAATTAAATAAGTGGGGTGACAGTATACAGCCTTGACATACTCCTTTCCCAATTTTGAACCAGTCCTTTTTACTTTGTCTGGTTCTAACTGTTGCTTCTTGACGTGCATACAGGTTTCTCAGGACACAGGTAAGGTGGTCTGGTATCCTCATGTCTTTAAGAATTTTCCATAGTTTGCTGTGACCCACACAGTCAAAGGCTTTATTATAGTCAATGAAGTAGAAGTAGATATTTTTCTGGAATTCTCTTGCTTTTTCTATGATCCAACGAATGTTGGCAATTTAATCTCTGGCTCCTCTGCCTTTTCTAAATTCAGCTTGAATGTCTGGAAGTTCACTGTTTGTGTGCTGTTGAAGCCTAGCTTGGAGAACTTTGAGCATTGCTTTGCTGACATGTGAAATGAATGCAATTGTGTAGTAATTTGAACATTCTTTGGCATTGCCTTTCTTTGGGATTGGAATGAAAACTGACCTTTTCCAGTTCTGTGGCCACTATTAAGTTCTAAAAATTTGCTGGCATATTGATTGCAGCACTTTCAAAGCATCATCTTTTAGGATTTGAAATAGCTCAGCTGGAATTCCATCACGTCCACTAGCTTTGTTCATGGTGATGCTTCCTAAGGCCCAGTTGACTTCACACTCGAGGATGTTTGGTGAGTGGTGAGTGGTTATACCATCATGGTTATCTGGGTCCTTAAGATCTTTTATTGTATAGTTCTTCTGGAGCATGTTGAATGTCTCTATAATTTTATTCATATAACTTCAAAACTTGGAAAAACTGTTGTGGCTATTGGTGCATAGCATACTGCTATTGATCTGTTTATATAAATAAATAAATCTATAGGTCTTCCCTAATGGCTCCCAATGAGTCAGACGAGACTGAGTGATTGAACTGTACTGAACTGAACTGATTGCTCAGTCAGTAAAGAGTCTGCCCTGAATGACCTGGGTTCAATCCCTGAGTCAGGAAGATCCCCTGGATTAGGAAGTGGCAGTCCACTCCAGTATTCTAGCCTGGAGAATTCCATGGACAGAGGAGTCTTGTGGGTTACAGTTCATGAGTCCATCTCTCTCTCTATATATATATATATATGTGTGTGTGTGTGTGTGTGTGTGTGTATAAATATATAATATGCATTTTTGTAAACTTTAGCTGTGCTGTCAACTTTGGAAAATGTGTCCCCATTGTACCTTGTCAGCTTGGCATTGTACAGAAATTAATAGTCATGTTGGTCTAGAAAGGCTAAACATAATTTTCTCTATTTGTACAGAGGTAACTCACTGAATAAGGCTTCTCTGGTGGCTCAGATGGTAGAGTCTGCCTGCAATGTGGGAGACTCAGCTTAGATCCCCGGGTGCGGAAAATCTCCTGGAGAAGAAAATGGCAATCCAATCCAGTATTCTTGTTTGGAGAATTCATGGACAGAAGAGTCTAGTGAGTGTCTATGGGGTTGCAAAAAATCAGACATGACTGAGCTGCTAACACACACAGCTCACTGTAAATGTAAGGTTTTATCTACATGGGTTTGATTACAAAAACTAGAGCATTCTCTAAAAAAAAGAAAATAATAATAAGATATATCACTTTGCCATCAAAGGTCCATACAGCCAAAGCTATGGTTTTTCCAGTAGTCACATACAGATGTGAGAGTTGGACCATAAAAGAATACTGAATGCCAAAGAATTGATGCGGTCAAACAGTGGTGCTGGAGAAGACTCCTGAGAGTCCCTTGGACCGCAAGGAGATCAAACCAATCAATCCTAAAGGAAATCAATTCTGAATATTCATTGAAAAGATGGATGCTGAAGCTGAAGCTCTAATATTTTGGTTGATAAAAAGCCGACTCATTGGAAAAGACTCTGATGCTGGGAAAGATTGAAGGCAGGAGGAGAATGGGGCAGTGGTGGTTGAGATGGTTATATAGCATCACCAACTCAATGAATATGAATTTGAGCAAACTCCAGGAGATAATGAAGGGCAAAAGAGACTGGTATGTTGCAGTCCATGGGGTCACCAAGAGTGAGACATGATTTAGGGACTAAACAACAACAAGGCAACAAAATTTCATCTCTTAATGGAGGGAATAGGAGTTCTAGAAGAACATGTAGCACTGGAGATATTAATTTAGTCATCTTTTGAAAATAGTACTGCCACAGACACCAATGGGCTTAACTGACATAGAAAGGATTCAAATGGAGGTAACTAGATAGATAGACAGAATTCAGTTAAATCAGGTGCATGACAGCAACTGAAGATCTGCCTGTAGTGATGCCCATGGGTTGAGCCTCCACTCAAGATGGGTTCCCCTCCTGATATCCATTCAGTAGGAAGAGTTGACAGAAGCAGGCAGTTAGAGATTGTTCTATTCACAGGGTCAATTACATCCAGTACAGCCCCAAGAAAAGCTTATGAAAGGAAGGAAAAGAGAGAGGAAGAACACAGAAAGAAGGTGTGCGAGAGAGGGATAGTTAGGAAAGAGAAGTGGGAGAGAGGAGGAGAGGAGAGATAATGCCAAGGAACTCTCTTCCTTCTGGTATTTCATCTCCCTGCGGGGTCTTTAAATTCTGCCTGCACTATCAGAACAACCTCAGCACACAACAGCTTAACTGAGCACGGACTCATGACTATTTTTTCTCAGAGACATAGACGTACTATTTTTAAGTATAATCACACGTCTCATTTTTTATATTCATTCCTTTTTTTCTACTAGTGTGTAAGTGGGTCTGCATTTCTTTTCCCCTTCACCTAGGTTTACCTCCTGAGAGTCAATTGAAAATGAAGAGCACTAAATAGAGAGGGGTATCGGTTAATTTATTTTTCTCCACTGTCTCTCATGCCCTAACTTGATTTCTCTCCGCATTAGAAGTCATGAAACCTCACTGTTACGATGATTTTCTGAAAGGTCTTTAAGGAGTTAACTTATTTCTCTGTCTTTAAAAAAAAAGGTAAGAGCAGAATTATTTCTACCTTGGAAGCTTGAAATAATTCACCAGTAAAATTCTCATGGCCTGAGCTTTTGGGAAGGATACTTTTGCTAGATTTCTTATTTTCTAACTTATTAATTTATTGAAACTTTTTAAAGCCATTCTCCAATTATTTCTATAAAAGTTTAGTATTCCCCCTAAGTATTTATGATGATATTAAAGATAATTAGGGGCTTTCTAATGCCAAGATTCATCTCTTTTTGAATTTTCTAATACTCCTCACCATAACATTTTAAGACGTACATATTTGTCTATAATTTTTAAAGGGAAGGAAGCAGTAAAGTTTATTTTTAACTGACAGGTTGAGTGCAAAAAAAAAAAAAAAAAACCTGGACTTTACCCTTGGATTGTCCTTGTTTGTAGTCTGCATATCAGGAAAATGAGGCAGGTCAAGCTGATGGGTCTGCTGATCATGACTTTGGCAGTATAGAACCTGGCACATAGAGTATCCCTGTTGAGCAGACTCATTTTGTTGTAAATATTTAGACAGAAATGGGCTTTACAGCAGCCACATCTGAAGGCCCACAAGTCTGAATGTTATACAAGGAATGTGTTCTGTTTTGGGCTTTGATTAATGTCTAAAAGAGAGAAATCCAATCAACTCCTGTCATATTCATGTTAATTAATTGCTTTCAGTATCTGTTCATCAAATGTGAGTGTGGATACCTGTTAGTTCACTTACCACAGGGGCTGGGCTTAGCAGATGGGAAAAATATTATTTTAGCATGTTTTTAATGACATTACGATTTATTTTTATATTACGCTCTTTGGTGTGCATGAAAGGAGACTGCCAACTGTGCTTTGTGGATGAGTGTCAATGATTTGGACAGATTAATTTACAGCATAGTCGAGAACCACAGGAGATTGCTGGGGCAGAACTCACTTTTTGGTACAGCATTGACATAAACTACAATTTAACTCCAATTTCCAAGGCCTGGAAGACCATACTTGGATAATTCTATGTCAAGTGGAATATCAGCTGTACTTTCTCTTAATCATGGAAAGTAGAAATAAATATATAGATTTGTTTCCATACATCTCTGTATATGTGTCTGATGTATAAATCTGACTCACTTCAGTGGTGGTATTTGTAACTGACTTTTCAAATACTGGAAGCAATCTTGAATGATGTAAAAGCACATCTATATTTTCAGCAATGATATTTGAGCTATAGAACATCATTTAAAAAAATGAATAGTAGATCAATATTAGCATTATTATTTGTATGTTACTCAATGCTGAAGACTCGGAGAAGGCAACCCACTCCAGTACTCTTGCCTAGAGAATCCCATGGTTGGAGGAGCCTGGTGGCCTATACAGTCCATGGGGTCACGAAGAGTCAGACATGACTGAACGACTTCACTTTCACTTTTCACTTTCATGCACTGGAGAAGGAAATGGCAACCCACTCCAGTATTCTTGGCTGGAGAATCCCAGGGACGGAGGAGCCTGGTGGGCTGCCATCTATGGGGTCACACAGAGTCGGACACGACTGATGCATCTTAGCAGCAGCAGCAGCAGCAATATTAAAGACTAGGCAGAGAATACCAATCATGAAAATGGTATGCAATATTTCTTCTGAATTATTCCACACACATTATACTTTGCAGGGAGCAGGTTTGGCTTAAAAGTAAATAACCAGGATTTTTTGTTTGCTCTTTGAAAGGGCTGTCTGTTGTATTACCCAGTGCTTTTCTGTTTTCTCATAGTTGAAATAATTAAGATAATTTGCAGGCCCTGGTTTGCTCATTTTGCCTAGTTACCTTGATGCTATGGTCTGTTATATCTACAGGGGAGAACCATTACTTAATCTGAACATCTGGAATCCATCATGTATAGTGAAAGACAAGATGTATTCTTAGCTTTAAGCCAAATTCAGATAAAACTGATGGGTGGAACCAATGTGAATGGCGAGGAAGACTAATACTTAAAATGTATTTTGTGATTAGGAGATCACAGGGGAGTTTTGTTCTATTTTATTTTTAATTTATTTTATTTTACTGTATTTTAATTTATGGCATAGCAATAAGAATCTGATTGAAGGCAAATACATCCTATTTGGGCCAGAGTCAGAGCATTAGAAGTGAAGAAAGAACCTACATTTCTCAACTCTCTATTCAAAGACTTTTCTTGCTATAATCGCTTGACTGAGTTCAGCATGATACTTTCCTGAAGAGTCGCTGATAGTACTGGGACTAATTGCAGAGAAGATCTGCCAGGTATTACCAGCATGTGTTTCTCCCACCCACTTCTCTCCTGTCTCTGCAAGAAAGTGAAGTTTCACTGGAATCCGAGATTCACTTTGGTTTATTTTAATCAGAAATATGTACGAAATCCAAAGCACACAAACTTCATTTTTAACAACGCAAATCACCCCCATGTTTATACATGTTCTTTTGTCCTTAACCTTTTTCCTTTTTTAATTTTAAGAACATCTGTCCCCACTGCAACTTCACTCTCATCAGGAAATTCAATTACAAAGATAGAAACACATATAACAGGTGAAGCAAAAATACAGCAGCTCCATTACTTAACACTGGATAGTCAAATGATTCCCAGATGAACAACAGGCCCTATCTTCAGCTAAAAACTAGCTCACCTGGTATAGAGAAAGGAACAGTTGATAGATCAAAGAGGTGGTAGAGATAACAGAGAGTAAGTGATGTGGATATGGAATATATTAAGAGCATAAAAATGCAGTTTGACCCACAAGTTTTTCCTAGTTATGCATTGATGAGGAGACACAGGGAAAATGATGTCAAATTAAAAGAAAAATCCTTTTGGCAAGTTTAAACTTCATCTCCATCATTTCTCTCTTAATCTGTTACCCAGATATGCACTTAAAATAGGAATGCGGGCCTACTGGGGCATGAAATAGTTGAGAACTATTCAACAATGAGGAGAATCAGGGAAATCTCTTTAGAAGGGCCCTTTGGAATTTAAGCCAGTTGAACTTGAATAGCCACAGATAATTTACCATGATCCCTAAACCCGGAGGAGAATTTTTATTATGAGAACTTGACTCTGTACTAAGGTTATCATCCTTTTTCAAAATCGATAACTGTAGAAGTTATGATGTGAGATAAGGTAAGAATGAGTGTTCTTCATGTCTCTAAGGGATTAGGGTAGGTAAGAAAAAGGTAAGGGATGTGAATACCTCAAGACCTCCTGCTCTCACTTCTCAAAGTCATAGCCAGACTGGTTAAACCACATTTCTTCTTGTGTCTTCATTTCCCTCAGGGAAAGTTCCACAATAATTATAAAAATGTTATATGAAATACTGAGGTGTGTGTCCTCTATATCATATCTCATCATTCAAGAACTGAAAATGATGTCCAACTCTGAACACTTGGGAATGCCTTTTAGTCTCCTTTCACTGATTCTCAAAGTTAGTCTAAATCTCTCTGGAAAAGAATCTCTGTTTTCAATATATGATGACCTTACCAACACCCCTTCTGCTTTTTCATATTGCACACTATCTGTTTAAGCACTGACTTTCACAAAAGCAATTTCTGGCTCAAATTCATTCATCCTAAGATGCCAGCTGGTTATGATTTTAAGTTACAGGTGCAGTAAGATATCCTAAGGAGATCCAGCCATAGTCTCTGCCTCATTTGATGGGTCTGATGGCCAACATCTTGACTAAGCTCCAAAATTTTAAATTTTAATTCAGCATATTTAGTACAAAATTGGGTTACCAAGTAAGTATCCCATTTGATCCATGTTATAAATCACACCACTGTTTGTCTTGATTTGACAAACACAGTTAGACACTGAGAGGTAAAAGATGAAAGTTTGGAATGTGATGGCATAAGGCTGGAAATCGTAGATCAGAAATCAAGGAAGAGAAGTGAAAAGCACATGTTAATTCTCCAGGAGTTTCCAAGTCTAAAGCAGAGCTTTAGGAATGTGAAATGTTCATGTTTTTTGTTTTTGTTTTTTTCTTAATCTGAGTATGTTTTTTACATACTGCCTTTTCTGGTAACTTCATTAAGCCTGTGTAATGATAGTTTGCTTCAACCCAAGGCTGCATCAGTATTCATTATTATCTATTTGGTGCATTGTAGTAGCATAAATATAACTAAATTACTAGGGTCAAACCATAATGGGAGCTGTTGTGATAGTAATTAGAAGAGAAATCTAGCCTTTTTGGTGAAACTTGCAGAAATGTAGCATGGGGTGTGTGCTTGTAGGGTGCACTTAAAGTCAGGTTGTGGGTTCAAGGTGGTAAAATGGGTGATGAAGGTATACCATTAATCACAGTTCTAGAAGATGCTCTGTACAACCCTCTTCTTTTCTCTCTGCAAGGCAGTTCTGAGGCTGACAATAAGACAGAAACCAACAGCTTAGAGCGAAGGTGCAAACTTTCATGCCTTCACTAATTGTCACTGAACAACTGTAACTTAATTGAGGTTATTTAAAAGAAAAAAGGAACTATAAGAAAGTGTAGTTCCCCACTCAGCATCTCAGTGTGGGTACCTATCTATTCCAGGAGAGCCATCATTTCACTCTCTGTCTTTGCCCAGAAGAGCTGTCTGTCACAATGTATCTTTAGAATGTTTTAATATAGAGAGGAGGAATTACCCTTATTGTCTACACACATATCCCATCAGCTTGGAAAGCAAAAGCAGAAGTCCAGTCTCAGCAGTTTCTAGCCTTTCTAAGTGTAATGATTCTAGACTCAAATTGAGGTGGGTGGAAATGCTTAGCACAAGTCTTTAAAATTGATACATACCTGCTGATAAACATTTTTCACTAGAAGCAAGAATGGTAAGAATTCTAAATTGATGAAATGTCTCTCTAATAACCTAAGTGAGAGAATTAACAGTGTCCTCAAGCTGTAAGAAATGCCTGCTCATTCAGCAAACAGTTCCTATCTACCTAAGGACCCCTCGTCTTAGTCCCATTCCACGTTCTCCTGGGACTCTGTTACATGTAGACATGTGGAATGTTCAGAGTTGTGGGTAACCTTTTCCAAATTATGTCTTTTTTCCATCATGGCTTTGTGGAATTTAAGAAATAAATTATTTTTTTACACTCATGTAATGGAAGTTTCCAATTTGGAAAGCTGTTTACAGTCATGGTTGTTTCTCTAATAACAAGCATAGAGCCTGGAATATAGTAGGCACTCGGTATTTTTTTGAAAGGATGAATAAATTGCTACTAAAGTTAATGGATGTGAAAACGGCCAATCTCCACCACATTTATGAATAGTAAACCAAAAAATGGAGAAAAAGGCAACAACAATTGACTTCAAACTGCCATAATGACCCAAAATACTGGGTCTATGTCTTCTGCTTCCTTTGACTTTTCCAAAATACACAGCCAAAATGTTTCCATTTGGCACAAAATTCCATGAAGTTCTAGAATGGTGAATTATTTAATATATTATTCATGATTATCATTTGTCTACCTCCACATCATTGTTCATCTTGTGAAATTTCACAATCAGTTAATAAGTTAACTGTTATAAGTTAATAAGTTATAGCTTATTCAGGCTTTCCTTTTTCTGTTAAGCAATTTTAAAATTAGTTGTATAATTTAAAATTAGTTGTATAATTTAAAAAAATTAGTCAAGCTATACATTTTAATATGTAGAGAGCAGATTATATTTAGATAGTCAAATTTTAAAAACTAAGATAATAAGCTAAAATATTATGGCAAGTTGAATAATTTTTAACAAATATTCATGACATGACTTTCAAGTTGACTGTGTAACTTATTTTGGTCGATGAGATGTTAGCAGATGTGTCTTAAACAAAGGTTTGATATATGCTTGTACATTGGGGTTGTTCTGTAGCTCTACTGCCTTTGCCATAAGAGGAACGTATCTTGGTAGCCACTGTCTAAGACAAGGATGGGAAACTGCTGCAGCTGACCTGTGTCCAGCCTGCACCTTTGAGCCACACCCAGTCAAAAACAGTCTAGATTTGGCAGATTCCATGATGGCCTGGAAAGGTGGGAGTATTAGGGCTCATTGCTATAAGCCAACGAGTTATGTATGTTTTATTGAGTACCATTATTGAGAAAACAACCAACTGATACAACTAGCCATGAACTAACAGTATTTTACTTTTAGAGACTTCTATATGTAAGGACTGTAACATAGGAGATTTCACTTAATCCTGAATACAATCCCATAAACCAGATACAACTCATATCCTTATTCTACATGTTTGAAAGCTGAGACCCAGAGTAGGAAAGAAGGTTTTCATACCTTCAAAACAAGGTGTGATTCTAATCTATACGTCTCCAAAACCCATGTTTTAAGTTGCTTTATCCATCTAGATGTAGCTAAATGTGACTATATATTCTCTGGTATCTAGTAAGTGCTCAGTAAATAGCAATTCACTTAATTTCCCTTTTTCTTTCTTCAGTTTCACTTATCATATCAAATGTAATTAAAATAGACTAAGGCCTCATATACTATAGAAAGACATATCAGAAATGTTTGTTCCTGACATGGTATTCATAATATAATACCAAAAGTGAAAATAAGATGTTATCTAATCACATATTTAACTAAGATTGGAACAGTGACTGAAATACTGTCATAAGCCAGACATAATTAATTGAGAAACTGAGTTTTCAGTTAATAACCACCTCAGAGAATGAGAGAAAGAAGAGATTATATGCTGTACTGATCAAAGTAGGCTTAATCCATTAATGTTATCCCTTCCTTAAACTGGAGATTAAGAGTTGATTATAAGTATGTTGTCATTAATACACTTACACTGTAATAATTGCTACTGGATTAAAAGTCTCCATGTCCCCTCTGAATGCATATTTTAAGTTGAATAATTAATTTGCAGGAGATTGTCCATCCTGAAAAGATATTTGCAATTGATATGTCCCTATCTAAAGGACTTTCTTCTCCCTTGTATACTTGGTAAATTCTTTTCTGATCTTCCCAGGTAGGTGATCTTTCTTTCCTCTAAGCTTCTGTAACAAATAATAGTAAAAAAATTTTATGGCTTTTCTACATTGCTGTAATCACTCCATGCTCCTGTCTCTTCTACTGACTTCTTTGAGGACAGATATTTTTGCCTCCCTTGTTAGCAAGCTCAGTGCTTGGCATGAAGTAGGTATGCCAAAATACTGAATGAATGAATGACATAGTTAGATCTTAAGAATTCAACCTTTAGGAATAGAGTGAAACAGAAATGTAATCATTTCAATCAGAGGACTGCTGCTATTGCTACTACTTCAGTTGTGTCCGACTCTGTGCGACCCCATAGATGGCAGCCCACCAGGCTCTGCCATCCCTGGGATTCCCCAGGCAAGAATACTGGAGTGGGTTGCCATTTCCTTCTCCAGTGCATGAAAGTGAAAAGTAAAAGTGAAGTCACTCAGTCGTGTTTGACTCTTCGCTACCCCATGGACTGAAGCCTACCAGGCTCCTCGGTCCATGGGATTTTCCAGGCAAGAGTACTGGAGTGAAACAGAAATGTAATCATTTCAATCAGAGGGCTAAAAGAACTAATTCTTGATGCCAAGAGTGACCCCGAGTGGCCTTGACCTTCAGCAGCTTGAAGTAAGACGGGTTCTCAGCCAGAAATTGATGCTGGGTCAGGATGGTGAGAGCACCAAATCCTAGCCACTAGACTAGAGGTCAGGCTTCCCTGGTGGCTCAGATAGTAAAGAATCTGCCTGCAATGCTGGAGACCTGGGTTCAGTCCCTGGGTTGGGAAGATCCCCTGGAAGAGTACCTGGCAACCCACTCCAGTATTCTTGCCTGGAAAATCCCCACAGAGAAAGAAGCCTGGTGGGCTATAGTCTATGGGGTCACAAAGAGTTGGACATGACTGAGTGGCTAAGGACACACAGACTAGAGGTCAGTGACCAGGGCATGGCTCTTGGGCTGTGCAGAAAAGAATTTCCACAAAGATGGAAAGTAGTAAAGCAAGTAAAGTGTTTATTAGGAGGAAAAAGAGTATAATACATGTGGATAGACACTTGGGCAGACTCAAAGAGCAAGTCCCTGAGTCACCCCCTCATGGGCGTTTCTTTTATGGGGCATTTCTTTTGGATTTCTTTTGGCCAATCATATTGATTTGCTTGGTTCACAGTTCCTATTCAGTATATCTCAAGATCGTCCCATGTGTACGCACACATCTCTCAGCCAAGATGGAACCTACCACAAAGGCCAATGGGTAATAAGCATCTCTTGTCATCTCTCCTTTTGGCCTCCAAGGAGCCTTTCTGTGCATATGTGGTTGGGGAGGTCTGCTGACTTTGAGAATGAGATGTGGTCCGGGTAGGGTCCAGCCTCCTCTCTTAATTGTCCTGCTTTTTTCGTCTTGGAGTTCCAGTCCACAGGAATGAATATCCTATTACTTTACCCTGGGTGGCTCTTTTACTTTCTGCCTCAGAAGGGCATGTCTCTGTTGAGTTTGGATCAGAGACAAATTAACTGAGAAGAGGAAAGAAATTCAATGAGAAGATGAGGAAGAATAGTGATAGACTATCTCTTTTATTTACCTTTTATCTTTGCATATTCCTACTTTTCCTTGTATCTTTGACGTAGTATGCCAACTGGAATTAAATATTTTCCCATAGGTTTTTTTATATGTATAAATAGGCTACGTGGGTAAGTACTGAAATGGTGGCATTACATAAACAGATTATTCAGATAAAATGTATTAAAGGAAAAAAAAAAATGTCTTCCCCATTCTATTTATCTCAAATTTGATTTTCTTACCCTTGTCCCATTGTTTACCTTCTTTGGGAGAGAGGCTAGAGATAACAGGTTATTACAAGACCTAGACTCTGACAAATATAATTCTGACACTAATTTCATCTTTACTATTGGAAATAAATTCTGGACAAAACCCTCTTTAGGGTCAAAACTCTCGTTAGGGTTAAAACTCTCTTTAACCCTCTGTTATACCACACATGCATGAAAATATATCATATAAAAATATCCTGAAATCAAATTTCAACGTTTTGAGTCTCAGCAACACTGAATCTTTATATTACATAAACACTGATTCCAAATGCCTAAGTTGTATTTGAAATGAGAGTCACACAAAGACATCAACTCCCTGCAAAGGCTTAGTTAACCTTCTTCTGTCCTGCATTGTGATTTAGAATATGGGGAGAGGAATTAGAAATTTAACCCTTGGTTGCTATACGTAAATATCTTCAGATTAAAACAAATGGAGCTAATTTAAGTCATCTTAAATGGGCTAACCAAATTTACCTTTCAAAAATGGGACATTAAATGAAAAAATCTAGGTATTTAAAATAAGAGGTTTAATAAATATTGGCATTATCTATCTATATTGTAGATTGGCAACCAATGTTAATTTACTTGACTAAGTACTGGCATTTCTTTTTTTTTTTTTTCTAATTTTATTTTATTTTTAAACTTTACATAATTGTATTAGTTTTGCCAAATATCAAAATGAATCCGCCACAGGTATACATGTGTTCCCCATCCTGAACCCTCCTCCCTCCTCCCTCCCCATACCATCCCGGTACTGGCATTTCAATGTGCCTTTCTTGGAGAAATTTTAGTAAAGAAGGATGAGCTTCTGAGTTGGACATTTCAGGTTTGAATATGATGTGACATTAAGTAATCGTATTTAATCTCACTGGTTTTAGTTTTCTCAACTATGAAATGA
This sequence comes from Bos indicus x Bos taurus, assembly GCF_003369695.1. Lineage (NCBI taxonomy): Eukaryota > Metazoa > Chordata > Mammalia > Artiodactyla > Bovidae > Bos > Bos indicus x Bos taurus. Next base: position 33,591,695 of record NC_040088.1, read on the forward strand.
GGGCAGTAATAGTTCTTACTTCATGAGGTTACTGTGAGGAATAAATGTGCCAATATTTAGAACAATAATTGACATATATAGCAAAGAGTCAATAAACATTAGCTGTTATTAATATTTCCACAGCCTCCTATTGATTATTCAGTTTTTACTGTTATTTTCAGATAAAAAGGGAAAGAAGAAATCTTTTGTGTGTGTGTGTTTGTGTATAAGTAGGACTAGAATAACTTGAAGAAAATCTTAAAATGTGCCTAAAATGATGAACCCTGGAGAGGAAATGGCAGCCCACTCCAGTATTCCTGCCTGGAGAATTCCCATGGACAGAGGAGCCTGGCAGGCTACAGTCCATGGGGTCGCAGGAGTCAGACATGAATTAGCGACTAAACCACTACCACAAAAATGATGAAAATGTTATAAATTCTGAATTCTTAAGTTTAAAATAAATTCTAAGTAACTTATTTTAGTTATGAACTTAATTTAGTTTTAATCTTTCATTCCTTAGGTTTTCAGATAAGATAACCAGAGCAGTAAATAGTGCTTTTGGAAAATATTATCTATTAACAATAAAATAGGGAGCATAGATTTGTTTTACATTATTCTCACATGATATTTCTTGTCAATGACCTGAGCTGAGTCTGAACTGGTGTTCTTGAAAAGAAAGACTTGGTTTACAAATCCCTTAAGCTCTAATGCAGTCATTTTAATTCACAACAGGCTAGAACCTTGTATAATTGTTCTCAGCTCAATACAATCTTTAACAGCTTTTGATTTACATATTGGGCAGCTGTTTTGAATAAGAAGTTGTCCATCATGGATCCTTTTGTCATCTGTCCAAGGAATGTGTTTATAAATGGTTCTTAATAGAATAATGAAGGATTCATGTGAGAACAATGATCAATAGCCAACCTTAGAAACAATATAAGTCCAAGACAGATGTAAATTGTGACAGGGCATAACAGTGTCAAGTTATCTATGGGGAATGTGCACAATTGCTCCTGGAAAACAAATGGAAATTTTCAAGTCTTTGACTATTGGACAGAATTTGATTCCTTGACACAGAGGCATTCAGATTCTGTGTTAAATAAATCATTGACCCACACATGACTGAGACTATGTATATAAATGTGAACAACAGTGCCCAGGGAAAAGGCAGTTCAAAGAGGCCAGCCAGATCAGCTCTGGACTGTGATTATGGACTGTACCCCACTTTAGCCTTCAGGAACAGATGTCCGTTGCTATAAGAATGAGCCACGTTGATAGCAAAGTTTCTGTACAAACACATTTTAGACTATGTCAGACACATCTGTTCAAGGGCTTTGTAATAGCTTTATTTATTTCTTGCCTGAACTGGAACGTCAGAAGCACGCACTCCATGTTAAGCCAAGAGTTCCCTTTGTTCCACACAGCGGCCACAGCTGGAACTTTTTGTTGGTTGACACAGCCAGATCTTCTGTAGAGACCATTATATTCTTTGGCATATTTCAGTGAGTTTGCATCTTTTAATCCACCTCAGGAAGCAGTGGGGAGTTTGTTAGGGCCACGCGCAGAAGATTCTATTAAAACTACACTGGGATACCAGCTGGGAATGCAAAATTGATAGCACTGAGGTGGCCTGCTACCAAGTTGGTCTTGGTGAGGGGAGCTCTCTGCCATAGCCCTGTTCACTTAGATCATTTAGGAAAAAAAAAGCATCAAAACAGACGTAGCTTCTCATTCTCATGTGTTGAGGTTGCTCCTAGATAACTATTTCTAGCCAAAATGAAAAGGGAAAAAAAAATTATTGTATTAATAGATTATAAGGTCTGTGTACAATGAACAGTTTCATGAGGATTACTAGAAAAACATCTGGCCTACAAAGTTGAAGAGGAGATTAGTTAAAACTAAGTTCTGCTTAGATTTCTAATATAATGAAGGCTGTTTTTCCTTTTTAACTACATCAATTGAAAGCCCAATTTCAATGTTGAGTGCCTTCAGGAGTCATAAATTAAAGAAGGGCAGGGGGAACGGAAAAACATTAGTGGATATTCACAAATGTGCACCTAGAATAGTATTTGATTGATTGTATCCAGCCTTGTTCAGACAAGCTAACTGCCTGCTTCTAGTTTTCAGAAACATCCTATCTTAAACTTTAGAGTACTCCATCCCAGCCCTGGAACATCCACACTCACATTGTTTTTGACTTTCCCTTCCTACTGACTGACTCAATTCAGGAAGGAAGCTGCTCAAGCCTTTCCAACAGGCAAGCCAACGGCACTCTCATGTGTTCCTCTTCTTAGTAACCCACTTGACCACTTGATAATTTCCTATTACTTGGCATATTGTATATGAGATTATACTTCTGACTACAACTGAACTCCAGGACCCTTCCCTGTAAGTTTCTCTACCAAAAATGTCTATTGGGAAGAAGACTCTCTTCCAGGGACATCACCATCCCCATGAGAGGTTTTGAATGAGAAACCCTCCAAACATAATTTCTACTGATCTTGCTAGAGCATCCTTGTGAGAAGCGGAAACATAAAGAATTATATGTCATTATGGAGATGCATGGAGAAGGCAATGACACCCCACTCCAGTACTCTTGCCTGGAAAATCCCATGGATGGAGGAGCCTGGTAGGCTGCAGTCCGTGGGGTCGCTAAGAGTTGGACATGACTGAGTGACTTCACTTTCACTTTTCACTTTCATGCATTGGAGAAGGAAATGGCAACCCACTCCAGTGTTCTTGCCTGGAGAATCCCAGGGATGGAGGAGCCTGGTGGGCTGCCATCTATGGGGTCACACAGAGTCGGACACAACTGAGGTGACTTAGCAGCAGCAGCAGGAGCATGGGGATGCATATGCATTTAACACATTGCTCAATACAAATAAAATGATAAAACTCCGTTCTAGGAAAGGGAACAGCATAATAAGCATGACATAGATGGACGATGTTCAGTAATCCATAGCCAGAAACACCACAGAGATAACCTAGACACAGGGGACTCTTCTGGGTATGTATGTACCAAAGATTAGAATACACATAACGAATGAGCACCTTTGAAATTTTAACACAAGAAGGTAAATGTGTCCTTATAACAAGTAGCATGTAGAACATTTAGAACATCACAAGTTCTAAAATTATAAAATTTTGATGTGATTCCAGTTCAGCAACATGGTTGAATAACTAAGCATTTTACTTGTACTGTGTCTTTGTACTCTATTGTTTAGAAGAAAGTTACTCAACTATACTAGGAGACAGGGTTCATTGAGGACTTTCTTAAAGGTTGCTTATTACAGTGGCCTAGTAGAAATGTCTTTTATACTATTCATGGGGTTCTTGTGGTAAGAATACTGGAGTGGTTTTCCATTCCCTCCTTGAAGGCAAAAGTGGAAGAGGGCAACAGAGGATGAGATGGTTGAATGGCATCACTGATTCAATGGACATGAACTTGGGTGAACTCCGAGAGATAATGAGGAATAAGGAGGCCTGGTGTGCTGCTGTCCATGGGGTCACAAAGAGTCAGACACAACTTAGTGACTGAGTAACAACAATAGTAGAAATGTCACAGGTCTTGGAGTTAGATGTTTCTCATTTCTTCCAGGTCCGTTACTTCCTCACTATTTGACCTTAAGGAAACTGAAAAATCTCATTGTGTTATAGTTTCCTTACTTGTAAATTGGAATAACATTACCTCTGTAACAAATCCTATCAAATTAATCTCATGTCTTTTTCTAAGTAAAATATTGGCCCATTTATATATGGTATTGGTAAGTACAATTGGTAATTATACACACACACATATATATATATATAGTTTTTATTTTGAACCATGAACAGAAACACAGCTCATGGTGTTTGAATAACCAATAAAAGGGCACCCTGCATTTTACACTGAATACAATAAAAATCCTGGGAAGAATACATAGGTCAGATATTTGAGGATTCTGATAGATAAGTCACAGCAGGCATGTTAGAAAGACTATAATTGAAAGTATTACCAAACTTGGAGATAAATTTACTATTTTTTTCCTTCCAATCTTCCCACTGTTTAGCCTTAGAAGACAAATCAAACTCAAAGAAAGAAGGAAGGAAATACTAATTTAAAAGTACTAAAATTAATGAAATTGAAAAAGAAATAATGAAATTTCAGGAAAAAATCAAAGAAATTAAAAGCTAGTCCTTTGAGGAGGAGTGAGAATAAAATGGATGAACTTCTTTCAATGGCAAGAGACAGAGAGAGAGGAGAAAGATTGAACACAAATTACCAAAGAATAAGTACTGAAACAGGCACTATCACTACAGATACCCATAGACTATAAAAAGATAAATGAAATATTTGAATTATACACATAAACTTGAAAACTTAGATGACACGAACCCGTTTCTCGAAAACCACAAATATTGAAAGCTCACATAAGATAAAATAGATAATATGAGTATATGAGTAGTTTTACAACTATTAAAATACTTATTCAATCAATTATTTTAAAACCTGGGCCCAGATTTTAAAATAAGATGGTGTTATTGGTGAATTTTTAAATAATTTTAGAAATTATAGCAATTTTAGATATTTTCTATAAAATAAAAAATGAAGAAACACTTTTGAAGTGATTTTATAAAGCCAGCATTATCCTAATACCAAAGTCAGATAAAGACAATTCTAGAAAAGTATACACCGATATCCCTCATGAAGACAGACACAAAAAACACTCCACAGAACAACAGCAAATCAAACCAAATCTGGTAATGTATTAAAAATAACGATATAATAGAATAATACATCACAACTCAGTGTGATTCATTCCAGAAATCCAATGCCCATTTGATATTAACAAATCAAATAATGAATCTAATATAAAGAAGAACATTTCTCACTGTATGCCTTTGCCTGTATTCATTTCTAGGCTTGAAACAGCTTCAGCAATCTTTATGTGGCTCATTCTTAAAAATTCAATTTAGAAATGTCACCTGTTCTCTCTTCCTACTTTCTCCCCATCTCTATTCTTCTCCAGCTCTTCCCAAGACCTGTTAAAACCTCAGGAAAATCTCAATCACTTCATTTTTTATTGAATTGCAATTGTCTTTTTAAATGGCTATCCGCTTCTCTAAATAAAAGACATTTCTAGAACACTCATTTCCTAGTTGGAGCTGAGAGACTGATAATTGAGAGCAAATGAAACTATAGCAAATATACTGTGTTCCAGAATATGATGAAAGTGGTGCTTATAAAAGCGTTTGGAAGTAACTGTTCCAAAGAAAGAGGTAGTTGTATCAAAATTAATATCAGCCTATGTTTTCTTCAGCATTTGGGTTATAGAACAGATAATTTGACAAGAAGTTCACACCTGCTTATAAGTGAACTGGAATCCACAAATGGAACGTTAAAATTAATGTTTCACTCTTACTAGTGAAAGATGTTCCTTAATTTCAGGGGAAATTATATGGGTCAAAAAGAAGAGTGCCTGCCTGGGCATAGAGACAACAGGAAAGGATCCAGGAGCCAGACTGAATCTCAAGTTTCTTAAATAGCCTGGTAATGAGACCACTAATATAATAATTTGATCCTAGATTATGTAAAGAAAAATATGCCAGGCAAGACTGGAAGTAATCTTTCAACTTCTCACTACAGTTACCAGGTTCTTAAGCATATTAAGAATAATTTTTCTGTTTGCACCTAGAAAGGATTTGGGGGAAAAATTTTTTTGTTGATTCTTTTATTTATTTATTTATATAAATTTATTTATTTTAATTGGAGGCTAATTATTTATATATTCAGTTCAGTTCAGTTCAGTCTCTCAGTCATGTCTTTTTGTGACCCCATGAACCACAGCACGCCAGGCCTCCCTGTCCATCACCAACTCCCGGAGTCCACCCAAACCCATGTCCATTGAGTCGGTGACACCATCCAACCATCTCATCCTCTGTCATCCCCTTCTCCTCTTGCCCTCAATCTTTCCCAGCATGAGGGTCTTTTCAAATGAGTCAGCTCTTCAATCAGGTGGCCAAAGTATTGGAGTTTCAGCTTCAACATCAGTCCTTCCAATGAACAGCCAGGTCCGATCTCCTTTAGGATGAACTGGTTGGATCTCCTTGCAGTCCAAGGGACTCTCAAGAGTCTTCTCCAACACCACACTTCAAAAGCATCAATTCTTCAGCGCTAAGCTTTCTTCACAGTCCAACTCTCACATCCATATATGACCATTGAAAAAACCATAGCCTTGACTAGACAGACCTTTGTTGGCAAAGTAATGTCTCTGCTTTTTAATATGCTGTCTAGGTTGGTCATAACTTTCCTTCCAAGGTGTAAGTGTCTTTTAATTTCATGGCTGCAATCACCATCTGCAGTGATTTTGGAGCCCAGAAAAGTAAAGTCAGCCACTGTTTCCATTCTTTACCCATCTATTTGCCACGCAGTGATGGGACCAGATGCCATGATCTTGGTTTTCTGAATGTTGAGCTTTAAGCCAGCTTTTTCACTCTCCTCTTAGACAACCTTATATAAATGATCAAAGTTTCTCAGACAGACCCTTCTGAGAAATAAACTAGTTAAAAATTGGTGGGTGACTGCTCAGTCTACAGTGGAGGCAGAAGATAGCCTTGGGGGACAGTGACCCCCTCCTTTCATGGAAGAACCAGAAAGAAGTTGTCCTGTGTTAGAAGTGGTGGCCTCTGAGACATCTTTTCTTTTAAACTTTCCTGACTCGTCCAAACATGAAATAGTGAGCAGATGTTACTTTTGTGAGGAAAAAGAAATTATTGTTAACAAATAATATTGTAAAATAAAGTGCATTTACAAACTAAAAAAAAAAAAAAAATTGGTGTAGCCAATCAAGACAGGAAATGGCTTTTTGAGCCAATGGAGGGTTATAGATCTGCTTTTCTCTAGCTTAGCAAAGAAAAGGATGTTCTTAAAGGAAAAAAACAATGGCAGTTTGATGTTAGGGAAAATTTGACAATGAAGGAGGCAGAGGACACAAATTTTTCCCTAATGGATATTTAATTAGGAATGAACTGAATGGTTTTGAAAATTTCCTCTAGATCTAGATTTTTAATGGGAGATGGAAATTTCAAAATTTTTGATCTCTGCATCTGAAATTGTTCACAATTCTTTATTGCTGTTTATTCCTTAATTAAGGCCTCATGTACAACCACTTCTGGCCAGCCTTCCAGTTTCTCCCATCCACCCTTTTCCTTCCCTCTTGAACTAGAATGAGTACTAATGATTCCAATGTTTCATCACTCCCTATAGTCTTTTCCCCCAAACTTGCCCATGTGTCATGTGACTTCTCCCTGAAGAGACAGAGTCTATTTTCCTCCATCTTGGTTCTCAGTGTAAGCCATGGGATTTGTTTTGTCCAATAGAATATTAGAAGATTGATGTTTGCAGAGGATTACAGAATAGCATGTGTATTTCTGCTTCTTTTGTTGCTCTTACATAAATGTTGTAGGAACGTGCCTGTGCTAGCCTACTAGAGGATAAGAGATGTGGAACAGAATTGCATCATTTATTACTCTCCAGCCAAGTCCATACTAGATACTAGTTCAATCAATAGCCAGCCAACACCCAAACATATAAGCCAGAACAGCCAAGATCAACAGTGCCACCTAATCAACATGCAAGTGGCTAGGCATCTTTTGAAGGAAATGTTGCTAACTTGGTGTTACTTCCCTCTTCTGTTCTCACTGATGAGAGATCTTTGTTGGATGGTTTGTGTTGTGTCAGTGTAGAGTATTATTACCTGGTCAGTTGAAGTACTCTTTCCTCTGTTGGCATCTTCTGTAATCTGTAATGCGCTTTATCACACTCTCCTTTGGACATTACCTTCTATTCATAGGGCTTTTTGCCAAGATGTCCTCAGTTGAACAGATCATGCAAATTTCATTACCTTCTCTTTGTCCACAGTATCTGGATCCTTTAGATCTTCTGTCATGCATCTTCTGGCATGGAAATGTTTATATAGTTTCCCACATGTCTCTGAGACATCTGGAGACTAGAGTGTGAAAGTGAGAACAACTTAGTTGCATATTACCTGTCTTAGTTCCATCTCTATAGGTCACGTTTGGCATAAAGGATATTTGTTTGGTTCTTTCTATTGCAGTAATCTCAGGATCCTAGCCAATGTTTGACCTGGGAGCAAGTCTCTTCTACCCTTAGAAGGCCCTCATTTCTGCCCAGACTTTCTTTTCTTTAGCCCACATCCAGGAGTCATTCAGGAGGCAGATTTTCTAATTTCCTTTTAGGAACCTCATATTAAAGCTCTCCCCTTGCTCTCTAAAATTCCCTCTCATTCCAATCAAATGAAACTTCATTTACTATTTAGGAGCAAGCACAAAACTTTTTTCAACTGTCTAATGTAATATTGTCTCAGGTGTAATCTGTGTGCCACTTTGCCGTCAAGTCTTGTTTTTGGAACTACACAATATCTGGCTTTTGCTAATAAATAGCCTAGATTTTTAATACTACTGTCCTGGTATGAGTTTCAGGAGATTGTTATGAAATTCAAAGCAAGATCTTGACTTTTTCCTCTCATTGTGTGATCACTAAGTGGACGCCCTCTTATGTATTGAATATTTCTTATGCAATATTACAATAAGGAGAAAGGAGGGTGATAATCCTTTTTTAAAAAAATTTATTTATTTATTGGAGGCTAATTATTTTACAATATTGTATTGGTTTTGCCATACATTGAGATGAATCTGCCATGGGTGTACATGTGTTCCCCATCCTGAACCCCCCTCCCACCTCCCTCCCCATCCCATCCCTCTGGGTCATCCCAGTACACCAGCCCCAAGCACCAAAATAAGGGTGATAATCCTTGTCCAGTATTTAACAATTTTTATTCTCATACTGTAAATAAAATATAATAATTCAGAAGAGATAACCCAGAGATGACATGATTAAATAAAGATTAAAGACAGAATCCTGGAAAACATGAACATTAAAAGTATATAAAAAGAAGGTGAAACTGTAAAGAAGATAAGAAAGAGACAGAGAAGATATAAAGGTACCTAGGAGAGTTTGATGACATACAAATAAAGAAAAAAAAAGAATAATGGTAGAATACAATGTTGCATATTGAGAAATGATTAGGTCTTTGAAATCAAATGTAGGTAAATTAACATCCTAACTCACTCTTAACAAATTTCTCAACCTCATTAAATCTTATTTGCCTCATCTGTATTCATAAAATAGTATTTGATACTTAAATGGTTAAATTGGCTATATAAAGAGATAATGCATATAACATTGCCCAATGATAAACTACATAATGAACAATGATTTCAATATCATAGCTACAGAGCCTTCATGAAATCAATTTGAAATATTTTCTATACACTAAGGAATACTTTTAATAATTGAAAATAGAGCCAGATGACATATTATTTATTGAGGAAGAGGCATTTTGACAGTTTTTCTTCCAATTATTTGCCTATTTAATTTTTCAACTGCATCTTTACTCAGTTTTTGTTTTCCTGTCTGGACAATGTATATTATATTTCCATGGCAGAGAAAATGCAAAATAAAAAAAAAAGAGAGAGATAGTAAAATTTCACAGGATAACCAACAGGATTTATAAATCAAAAGTACTGAAAACAAAAGAAATATAAACTTAATTAATGGAATCCACTATACAAATCTGACTCTCATATATACAAAGAACACAGTAATTAAGACGCGTATTTCACAAAAGTTTCTCACATTTGTTCCTCTCTCTCTTAGGTCATCTGACAACGAGTTTGACTTCTCAGAAGAGGGTATATAAACAATATTATGAAAGCCCTGTGTTGATCTTCATTGTCAGAAGCAAATCTAGATAGAACTTTTGAATTTGGGAATAATTCATGGTTGAAAAACACCTCAACCAAGACAACATCTAAAGAGCTGTGCTGTTGAAAGAAACTCTATTACAAGAAAAATAAACATTGTAGGAGAAATTGTCATTCAATCTATAAGCTACAGCTACTCATAACTTCAGGTAGGATCCCCCACTCAGAGACAACTGGAAAGTTGAGGTAACACGACCATCAATAAACTGAGGACTATAAACTGAGGACTTTAAACTGAGGCCTTTAAACTGAGTACTGAGGGGAGATCAAAAACAGTACCCTGATAAGGTATATAGGTTGTCAAGGAGGTCCAGCTATGCTTCGTTTATGAAAACTGAAGATCCAAAAGAGATATGCATATCAAATATGATGTATTAGCCAGAGTCATGGCAGAAAAGAGATTGCTAGCTGGTCTAGAGCTGATCATGCATACAACTTAAGATGCTAATTAAAGCTGCCTTTGTCCTACACTCATTCTATTTTTGCTGGTCCGATGCTAGTACCTTAGCTGATCAGGATATTATGTGGTGACCCAAACTTTCATTCCTATGGGATCTGAATCTTATGTTACCATAATTTTTCAATTATTAGGCTTATTTGCAAAGAAAATAGTAAAAGGTGCTATCAGAAATTCCTTTGGCCTTCTTTGTCCACATTGTATAATATTAATCCTAATCTTACCTTATAATAAAATTCTACCCCCAAAATTAGTTTCCTATTCTACTTGATGACATGATAAGTCTAAAATATTGATCCATAGTGGAGAGTATCAATTCATCAGAACCCTGGCAAGATGTCTAGAAGAAGCTTCCCCATGATGGTCATTGGGATTTCCAAAGTTCTTAAGCCCAAAGTTGATGAAGACAGGAATCAAAGATTCTCTATGTTGGCCTCATGCAGCAGAGTCAAAGAAGTAATTTCTTTTTCTTTTTTTTTTTAATTTATTTTATTTTTAAACTTTACATAATTGTATTAGTTTTGCCAAATATCAAAATGAATCCGCCACAGGTATACATGTGTAATTTCTAACTCAAACACTGAATTCTTAGAATTTTTGCACTCTGGTTATTAAAAGAGGGCAACAACATATAATGGCTACCACTTTTTGGAAGACCGTTCCTGAGTAGAGTTGAAAACACTAATTTGTACCAGCATGCCATGCCCACCTGTCCACAAACCAAGCCTGGGCCTTTTCCTTATCTGCTAGCTGGTCATAATGAGCTAACCTTGAGTTCATAGTAATGGAATTAAGGAGAGGCAGTATAGAAAAAGGAGGCAAAATGGGAATATTACTCATGCCATTTTATTTATACCTTTTGAGTCTGCTCAGTCATGGTTTCACAAATATGATTCATCTTTTGTAATGGAATGTTTCTCTGCTCGTCCAATTTTATGGTTCACTGGGTCAGATAATTCTCAAAGTGTGATAGGTAATTTAGACTGCATAATCACTTGATGTTCTGTTATTAAGTATTCAGTCTATCAGGGTCCAATAGCAAACCAGAAGTTTCAAACAGAGAATAGCTCTTCTCTGCAGATCAAATGGTCTTACTCTAAAAACCTAGGACTCTATTGCCATAAGTTTAACAAAACATCGATTTTTGCCTCCAATATCCCAGCACTATTGGGTCTGGTGGGTGATAAGGTCCAATTATCATGGCAGCTCAGATGACAGGCAAAACCTAACCAGCTGCATAATTCCTTCTTATTCTAGACCCTACTCAAAAGGGCAGCCTTAAGGATAAAATGTGTCCAGTGATCCTCATGCCAAATGTGCTATATCTAAAAGATCTAAAAGGGCTGTGACTCTTTCTTGGATAGTGGATAGTGTAACTATAATAACTTATTTCTCCCTTTATAAAGGATATCTTGAAATCTCTCAGATCATAGGTTCCTGAACTTTGGTTTTTTTTTTTTTTTTTTCCACTTTTGACCATGCACTAATCTTCTAAGTGGTGAGATTACTGCTTGAGCTCAGTGAATCGAATTTGCACAATGTCATCAATGCAGTAGACCAGGGTGATATTCTTTGAGATGTGAAGATGACCAGGGCCCTTCAGAGCTGTAGAAGCTTAGCTCATAGAATGTGAATTCAATTAATTACCTTTTGCTATCATGGCTCTGGAAAAATTTGGACAATGACTTCTTTTACTGTTGTCATCGGGGATTTTTTTTTTTTTTTTTTTTTGCCCCATACACACTAAATAAATATTCTATATGAAATGACAACTCAATAATAATATTTCAGGCAAAGACACACTGACCAGTTTATACTAGCCAACATTACCCAGTCAGAGAATACCACATGGAGCATATCTGAATTGCAGAGCATATTTGGATGAACCTTTTTTTTTTTTTGCTTATGTAGGCCAAATGAGAGTGATAAAGAGGGTACATCTAAGCCCCTTCTTTGCTTCAGGAAGAAATACTATTTCTACATGCTTCAACAAGCAGTTTTTCAATTATCCAGAGATTCTGTTCTTTTGAGATAAATGCCAATGCCTAACACAGTAGATGTGTTCCCTGGTAGTCAGTTGGTAAAGAATCTGCCTGCAATGCAGAAGACCCTAGTTCGATTCCTGGGTTGGGAAGATCTGCTGGAGAAGGGATAGGCTACCCACTCCAGTATTCTTGGGCTTCTCTTGTGTCTCAGCTGGTAAAGAATCTGCCTGCAATGCAGGAGGCTAGTTTCAATCTCTGGGTTGGGAAGATCCCCTGGAGAAGGGAAAGGCTACCCACCCCAGTATTCTGGCCTGTAGAATGCCATGGACTGCATAGACCACGGTGTGGCAAAGAGTCAGACACAAGTGAGTGACTTTCACTTCAATACATTAGATGCTTCTTCCAGTGTCATGTTATCAAGGGAAAGACTATTATCATAAGCACACCTGATTCTATTATCAAATGCCTTCCTGAATATCAATCAACCTGACTTTCTATCACCTTTAAAGAATGATCCACTCATACATTTGTTCAGCAACCACTATCAAGTCTTACCTTCTTCTTTGGCTAATATAATAAACTTTCAGAACATTGCATTTTATTTACAACCTTTGTCTATTTGCTTCCCAATTCTAATGTATTACTGACACAGTTGTTTTAATTGTTCAATTAATATATTTTTATATCTCAGAGTTATTAGTAATATTACATTAGGATGGAAAGAGTCCCAAATTTCCCACTGAAATTTATTATATATGTTATATATTATATATATAAATATAACATATATTTAATGGCTTTTCACTTATCAGCAGAGTTGTCATGGGTGGATTAACAGTCATTAAGCAAATATAAGTTTATGTTAGAAACAGGAGAGCAGACATATCATTGCAGCAAGATGCTAAAGAAATATTGTTGGTGCTAACAAATATAGGCAAACTATTTCTCATTATTCTGTTATTAAGTACAAGGGAGAAAGCACTTGCTAACTCAATGGCCACATGTGAATTATCAGGGACTGGATTGATTTGTTTTAAGTTAACACTCTTTGGAAGGGATGATGCTAAAGCTGAAACTCCAGTACTTTGGCCACCTCATGCGAAGAGTTGACTCATTGGAAGAGACTCTGATGCTGGGAGGGATTGGGGGCAGGAGGAGAAGGGGGCAACAGAGGATGAGATGGCATCACTGACTCGATGGACTTGAGTCTCAGTGAACTTCAGGAGTTGGTGATGGACAGGGAGGCCTGGCGTGCTGCGATTCATGGGGTCACAAACTGAACTAAACTGAACTGAGCACTCTAAAACTACAAGTGTGACTGATATCTCTACTTGATGAAGTATGCAGATATTTAAAAACATTGTCTATCTCACTTTTGCAAAGGTCAAAGAGGGAAGTTAAATGAGAACTGGTAGGAATCACCATCTCAGTATCATGCAGTTGTTTTGTGGAGACATCAATCCCTGTTACTAAGATGTCTGCCTAGAGATGTGCCATTGCTTTTGCTTACAATATGACAGTGTAAAGGACAAAATGGAAGGGAAAAGGAAGGTCTATATTGTCTTTATTGCTATAATAGCCATCAATCTACAAGTCAGCAAGCCAAGTGTGAATTCTGTGGGTTATAAGGTAATCTAGTTCTGCTTCAGTGTTTGAGATTCAGAAAATAACTGCTATTGGTGGGAATGTAAATGTCTACAGCCACTATGGAGAACAGTACAGAAGTTTCTTAAAAAAAGAAAAATAGATTACCACATAATCCAGCACTCCTGGTCATATATCCAGAGAAAAGCATACATGCACTTCAGTGTTCACTGTAGTGATGTTTACAATAGGCTAGACATGGAAGCAAACTAAATGTCCATTGACATATGAATGGATAAGGAATATGTGGTACACATATACAAAGAAATATCACTCTGCCATTAAAAAGAATGAAATAACGTACTTTATAGCAATGTGGATGGATTCAGAGATTATCACACGAAGTGAGGTAAGTCAAATACAAATATCACATGAAAATGCTTATATATGGAATACTAAAAATGATGCAAACGAACTTCTTTACAAAGCAGAGCAATTCACAGACACAGAGAACAAACTTATGGTTAACAGAGGGAATGGTAGGGAGCAGAGAGATTAAGAATTTGTGATTGACAAGTACACACTCATATATTTGAAATATTTGAAACAGATAATCAACAAGGACCTATTGCACAGCATTGGGAACTCTCCTCAACACTCTGTAATAACCTAAATGGGAAAGGAATTTGAAAAAGAATATATATATATATATATATATATATATATATATATATATAAAACTGAATCACTTAGCTGGAAAGTTCAGTTCAGTCACTCGGTTGTATCCAACTGTTTGTGACCCCATGCACTACAGCAATGCCAGGCCTCCCTGTCCATCACCAATCACGGAGTTTACCTAAACTCATGTCCATTGACTCAGTGATGCCCCATCTAACCATCTCATCCTCTAACATCCCCTTCTCCTCCTGCCTTCAATCTCTCCCAGTGTCAGGGTCTTTTCAAATGAGTCAGTTTTTCACATCAAGTGGCCAAAATATTTGAGTCTCAGCTTCAGTATCTGTCCTTCCAATGAATATTCAGGACTGATTTGCTTTAGGATGGACTGGTTGGATCTCCTTGCAGTCCAAGGGACTCTCATGTGTCTTCTGCAACACCACAGTTCAAAAGCATCAATTCTTCGGTGCTCAGCCTTCTTCATACTCCAACTCTCACATCCATACATGACTACTGGAAAAACCATACCCTTGACAAGACGGACCTTTGTTTGCAAAGTAATGTCTCTGCTTTTTAATATGCTATCTAGGTTGGCCATAATTTTTCTTCGAAGGACTAAGTGTCTTTTAATTTCATGGTTGCAGTCACCATTTGCAGTGATTTTGGAGCCCAAAAAAATAAAATCTACTGCTGTTTCCACTGTTTCCCCATCTATTTGCCATGAAGTGATGGGACCAGATGCCATGATCTTCGTTTTCTGAATGTTGAGCTTTAAGACAACTTTTTCACTCTCTACTTTCACTCTCATCAAGAAGCTCTTTAGTTCTTCTTCACTTTCTACCATAAGGGTGGTGTCATCTGCATATCTGAGGTTATTGATATTTCCCCTGGTGAACTTGATTCCAGCTTGTGCTTCACCCAGCCCAGCATTTCTCATGATGTACTCTGCATATAAGTTAAATAAGCAGGGTGACAATATATAGCCTAAACGTACTCTTTTTCCTATTTGGAACCAGTCTGTTGTTCCATGTCCAGTTCTTACTGTTGCTTCCTGACCTGCATACAGATTTCTCAAGAGGCAGGTGAGGTGGTCTGGTGTTCCCATCTTCTTCAAAATTTTCCACATTTTCTGGTGATCCACACAGTCAAAGGCTTTGGCATAGTCAATAAAGCAGAAAGAGATGTTTTTCTGAAACTCTCTTGCTTTTTCTATGATCCAGTGGATGTTGGCAATTTGATCCCTGGTAGCTCTGCCTTTTCTAAATCCAGCTTGAACATCTGGAACTTCACAGTTCATGTACCATTGAAGCCTGGCTTGGAGAATTTTGAGCATTACTTTACTAGCGTGTGAGATGAGTGCAATTGTGTGGTACTTTGAGCATTATTTGGCATTGCCTTTCTCTGGGATTGGAATGAAAACTGACCCTTTCCAGTCCTGTGGCCACTGCTGAGTTTTCCAAATTTGCTGGCATATTGAGTGCAGCACTTTCACAGCATCATCTTTCAGGATTTGAAATAGCTCCACTGGAATTCCATCACCTCCATTAGCTTTGTTCATAGTGATGCTTCCTAAGGCCCACTTGACTTCACATTCCAGGATGTCTGGCTCTAGGTCAGTGATCACACCATGATGATTATCTGGGTCATGAAGGTCTTTTTTGTATAGTTCTGTGTATTTTTGCCACCTCTTCTTAATATCTTCTGCTTCTGTTAGGCCCATATTATATTTGTCCTTTATTGAGCCCATCTTTGCATGAAATGTTCCCTTGGTATCTCTAATTCTTTTGAAGAGATCTCTAGTCTTTCCCATTCTATTGTTTTCTTCTATTTCTTTGCACTGATCACTGAGGAAGGCTTTCTTATCTCTCCTTGCTATTCTTTGGATCTCTGCATTCAAATGGATATCTCTTTCCTTTTCTCCTTTGCTTTTCACTTTTCTTCTTTTCACAGCTATTTGTAAGTCCTTGTCAGACAGCCATTTTGCTCTTTTGCATTTCTTTTTCTTGGGGATGGCCTTGATCCCTGTCTCCTGTACAATGTCACAAATCTCTGTCCATAGTTCACCAGACACTCTGTCTATCAGATCTAGTCCCCTAAATCTATTTCTCACTTCTACTGTACAATCATATGGGATTTGATTTAGGTCATACCTGAGTGGTCCAGTGGTTTTCCTTACTTTCTTCAATTTAAGTCTGAATTTGGCAATAAGGAATTCATGATCTGAGCCACAGGCAGCTCCTGGTCTTGTTTTTGCTGACTATATAGAGCTTCTCCATCTTTGGCTCCAAAGAATATAATCCATCTGATTTCGGTGTTGATCATCTGGTTATGTCCATGTGCAGAGTCTTTTCTTGTGTTGTTGGAAAAGGGTGTTTGCTATGACTAGCGCATTCTCTTGCCAAAACTCTATTAGCCTTTGCCCTGGTTCATTCTGTACTCAAAGGCCAAATTTACCTGTTATTTAGGTGTTTCTTGACTTCTTTCTTTTGCATTCCAGTCCCCTATAATGAAAAGGACATCTTTCAGGGGTGTTAGTTCTAGAAGGTCTTGTAGGTATTCATAGAATCACTCAAATTTAGCTTCTTCAGCATTACTGGTCAGGGCAAAGATTAAGATTACCGTGATATTGAATGATTTGCCTTGGAAACGAACAGAGATCATTCTGTCGTTTTTGAGATTGCATCCAAGTACTGCATTTCGGACTCTTGTTGACTATGATGGCTACTCCACTTCTTCTAAGGGATTCTTGCCCACAGTAGTAGATAAAATGGTCATCTGAGTTAAATTCACCCATTCCAGTCCATTTTAGTTAGCTGATTCCTAAAATGTCAACATTCACTCTTGCCATCTCCTATTTGGCCACTTCCAATTTGCCTTGATTCATGAACCTAACATTCCAGGTTCTTAGTGCAATATTGCTCTTTACAGCATCTGACCTTGTTTCCATCACCAATCACATCCACAACTGGGTGTTGTTTTTGCTTTGGCTCTGTCTCTTCATTCTTTTTGGAGTTATTTTCCACCTATCTCCAGTAGTTTACCGGGCACCTACCGACCTGGGGAGTTCATCTCTTAGTGTCCTATCTTTTTGCTTTTTCATACTGTTCATGGGGTTCTCAAGGCAAGAATACTGAAGTGGTTTGTCATTCCCTTTTCCAGTGGACCACATTTTGTCACTTAGCTGGACACTTTAAAATGACATTGTTAACCAACTATGTTGTTGCTGTTAGTCACTAAATCGTGTCCAACTCTTTGAGACCCAGTGGACTACAGCACACCAAGCTTCCCTGTTCCTCACCATATCCCAAAGTGTGCCCAAGTTCATGTCCATTAAATCAGTGATGCCATAAAATCATCTCATTCTCTGCCACCCTCTTTTTTTGCCTTCAATCTTTCCCAGCATCAGGGTCTTTTCAAGTGAGTGAGCTCTTTGCACCAGGTAGTCAAAATATTTTGGAGCTTTAGCTTTAGCATCAGTATTTCCAGTGAGAATTCAGGTTTGATTTCCCATAGGATTGACTGGTTTGATCTCCTTGTAATACAAGGGACTCTCAAGAATTTTCTCCAGCACCACAATTTGAATGCATTAGTTCTTCAGTGCTCAGCCTGCTTTATGGTCCAACTCTCACATCCACACATGACTACTAAAAAGAACATAGCTTTCACTATATGGACCTTTGTCAGCAATGTGATTACTTTGGTTTTTAATATGCTGTCTAGGCTGTCATAGCCTTCCTTCCAAGAAGCAAATGTCTTATAATTTCATGGCTGTGGTCACCATCTGCAGTGATTTTGGAGCCCAAGAGTAGAAAATCTGTCACTGCTTCCACTTTTTCCCCTTCTTTTTTCCATGAAGTGATGGGAGTGGCTGCCATGACCCTAGTTTTTATAATGTTGAGTTTTAAGCCAGCTTTTTGACTCTCTTCCTTCACCCTAATCAACTATATTCTAATATAAAACAAAAATTTAAAAAAAGACTTGGCATTAATACTATCAGCTCATGGCAAAATATAGGAAAAAAAGAAATAATAGATAAAAGTTGAATAATGCATAAGGGTGATGCATTAGATATAGGTCAAGTTTTATACCTTAACTATATAGAGTACACATTCTCTTTATAGGGAATTAAAGAGATATCCTGGCTTCCCAGGTGGTGCTAGTGGTAAAGAACCTACCTTCCAATGCAGGGGATGTAAGAGACTTGGGCTCAACCCCTGCATCAGGAAGAGCCCCTGGTGAAGGGCACTGTAACCCTCTCCAGTGTTCTTGTGTGGAGAATACCATGGACAGAGGAGTCTGGCAGGCTACAGCCCATAGGGTTGCAAAGAGTCAGATATGACTGAAGCGACTTAGCATGCACACACAAAGAAATATTAGTGATATGTGTATTAGTGGTTAGTTTATTTACCATGTATTAGGCTTCCCAATTGGCTCAGTCGTAAAGAATCCACCTGGCAATGCAGAAGACATGGGCTCGATCCCTGGATCATGCATATTCCCTGGAGAAGGAAAAGGCAACCCACTCCAATATTCTTGCTAGGGAAAGTATCATGAACAGAGGAGCCTGGAAGGCAACAGACCATGGGGTCACAAAAGAGTCAGAAACAACTTAGCAACTCAACAACAATCATATATTAGGCCACAAAACAAATTCCAATACATTTTTTAAAGTATACTGGTAATAGTCTGCATTCTTTTACTATAAATTATGCTATATAAAATAAAAAGTATAGATGATCAAGGTTAGAAAAATCTGTTAATTTAAGTTAACATATAATGGCATATTATCATTGCATTTATGTCAAAAAGGTAAATGACAAAGTTTTGCATATATTTCTGGCTCATATACTAGGAAAAAAATTGACGGCAATTCTTTAACACATGTATATTCAAAGTCAACATCAACATCTTGCAAAATTATGATAGTAGAAGCATCCCTATATATCACAAGGCAAAAATATCCTCTTCATTACACTTAGTTAATATTCCTTTGGCAAACTAACAATAAAAATAAACACAAAATACAAAAGGACACATACATTTAAGAGACATGAACTGAAATATATTATCCTCAGATTATAGATTTCAGTTCAGTTCAGTTCAGTTGCTTAGTCGTGTCCGACTCTTTGCGACCCCATGAATCGCAGCACACCAGGCCTCCATGTCCATTACCAACTCCCAGAGTTCACTCAAACTCATGTCCATCAAGTCAGTGATGCCATCCAGCCATCTCGTCCTCTGTCGTCCCCTTATCCTTTGCCCCCAATCCCTCCCAGCATCAGAGTATTTTCCAATGAGTCAACTCTTCGCATGAGGTGGCCAAAGTATTGGAGTTTCAGCTTCAACATCAGTCCTTCCAGTGAACACTTAGAATGGACTGGTTGGATCCCCTTGCAGGCCAAGGGACTCTCAAGAGTCTTCTCCAACACCACAGTTCAAAAGCATCAATTCTTCGGCACTCAGCTTTCTTCACAGTCCAACTCTCACATCCATACATGACCACAGGAAAACCATAGCCTTGACTAGATGGACTTTTGTTGGCAAAGAAATGTCTGCTTTTTAAAATGCTATCTAGGTTGGTCAGAACTTTCCTTCCAAGGAGCAAGTGTCTTTTAGTTTCATGGCTGCAATCACCATCTGCTGTGATTTTGGAGCCCAAAAATATAAAGTCTAACACTGTTTCCACTATTTCCCCATCTATTTCCCGTGAAGTGATGGGACCAGATGCCATGATCTTCGTTTTCTGAATGTTGAGCTTTAAGCCAACTTTTTCATTCTCCTCTTTTACTTTCATCAAGAGGCTTTTTAGTGTCTCTTCACTTTCTGCCATAAGGGTAGTGTCATCTGCATATCTGAGGTTATTGATGTTTCTCCCAGCAATCTTGATTCCAGCTTGTGCTTCTTCCAGCCTAGTGTTTCTCATGATATTCTCTGCATATAAGTTAAATAAGCAGGTGACAATATACAGCCTTGACGTACTCCTTTTCCTATTTGGAACCAGTCTGTTGTTCCATGTCCAGTTCTAACTGTTGCTTCCTGACCTGCATATAGGTCTCTTAAGAGGCAGGTCAGGTGGTCTGGTATTCCTGTCTCTTTCAGAATTTTCCACAGTTTTTTTGTGATCCACACAATCAAAGGCTTTGGCATAGTCAATAAAGCAGAAACAGATGTTTTTCTAGAACTCTCTTGCTTTTTCTATGATCCAGCAGATGTTGGCAATTTGATCTCTGGTTCCTCTGCCTTTTCTAAAACCAACTTGAACATCTGGAAGTTTACAGTTCACGTATTGCTGAAGCCTGGCTTGGAGAATTTTGAGCATTACTTTACTAGCATGTGAGATGAGTGCAATTGTGTGATAGTTTGAGCATTCTTTGGCATTGCCTTTCTTTGGGATTGGAATGAAAACTGACCCTTTCCAGTCCTGTGGCCACTGCTGAGTTTTCCAAATTTGCTGGCATATTGAGTGCAGCACTTTCACAGCATCATCTTTCAGGATTTGAAATAGCTCCACTGGAATTCCGTCACCTCCACTAGCTTTGTTCATAATGATGCTTCCTAAGGCCCACTTGACTTCACATTCCAGGATGTCTGGCTCTAGGTGAGTGATCACACCATCGTGATTATCTGGGTCATGAAGATCTTTTTTGTACAGTTCTTCTGTGCATTCTTTGGAGAAGGAAATGGCAACCCACTCCATTACTCTTGCCTGGACAATTACATGGACAGAGGAGCCTGGTAGGCTAAAGTCCATGTGGTCACAAAGAGTCCGACATGACTTAGCCACTTCGCTCTGTGTATTCTTGCCACTTTTTCTTAATATCTTCTGCTTCTGTTATGTCCATACCATTTCTGTCCTTTATCGAGCCCATCTTTGCATGAAATGTTTCCTTGATATCTCAAATTTTCTTGAAGAGATCTCTAGTCTTTCCCATTCTGTTGTTTTCCTCTATTTCTTTGCACTGATCACTGAGGAAGGCTTTCTTATCTATTCTTGCTATTCTTTAGAACTCTGCAATCAGATGCTTATGTCTTTCCTTTTCTTCTTTGCATTTCGCTTCTCTTCTTTTCACAGCTATTTGTAAGGCCTCCCCAGACAGCCATTTTGCTTTTTGCATTTCTTTTACATGGGGATGGTCTTGATCCCTGTCTACTGTACAATGTCATGAACCTCCTTCCATAGTTCGTCAAGCACTCTATCTATCAGATCTAGTCCCTTAAATCTATTTCTCACTTCCACTGTATAATTTTCCTAGAAAACAAGGCAGAATGAATGAAAAACTTATAAAAATAAGAAGTATTAAAGAGGTTAGAATAATTAATAGAGGTAAATGAAAAGCTTTTGTTGATAAAGTAAAAAGCAACCAAAAAAGCTAGGAAAATATTAACCAGAAATAAAAATATCATTTATATGAGGGGGAAAAAAAAGCAACACAATAGTATACTTAGAAATGAATCTTGGATATCCATAGAATTTATAAAAAATAAAACTTTATAGTGCTTCTAACCTATATGTTTTATTGTGTGTGTCCATTGAGGTCTCTGCTCAGTAATCTGGACAGCTAATAACTGGACAGAGAAACCGTTAAATCTTCCTGTCTTTGCTGAAGGATTTTGTATGTGTGTTGGGGTAAATCTTCAATAGTCCGGTAGTTCGCAACTCTGCCTTAGCCTTCACTTCCTATTTACACAGAGCCTAGAGGTTAGTTAGAGGTTACAGCTTATCACTTCTTTTCTGAGTGTGTTCACAGTCCTGGGCATGCGCATAGTCTTGCCTATGTCCGAGATTCTCAAGAATGTTTCTTTTTAAATCCTTACAGATATCCCATTTCTTCACTTTTCTTTTCAAACTTTTTGGTTTGCTTATTGTTTTTAGCTAACATTATCCACCACCTCAGACAAACTGTGATGCTATACAATTGCCTCTGTTTCAACAAATAATCCTAGGGGCAAAGGTGGTTTATATTAGCCAAATTCCCAGTCAGGCCAAATCAAGAAAGCCCTTCAAGAAGTTAAGCCTATTGACCCACTAGGCAGGTCAAATAATGATATTTCTCTAGGAATGGGATTTTGAAGGAACTATAAATCCTTTTTGCCACCAGAGTGGTTGTCAGGCTGTTAGTTTTCAAGACAATTGCAGGTCATTTGTTTTTAAGGCTATTGTGGAGGTGATGGTGAGAATAAAGCAATTTTAAATGCCATATAACTCACTATTCTTACTAAGATTCAGCCTTTTTTAAAAATAAATACTCCAAAAAAAAAAAAAAATACTCCAGGAATTGCTGCAAGTTTTTGGTTTATTTCCACGGTTTTGAAAAATTTAATTATAACAATGTTTACCAATGTTCTCATTGCTTTAAAAGAGGAGTGAATTTTCAGAAGAACTTTACTACTTTGCTGATGTCACCTTAGATTATGTATTGTGGTCCCAAAGTCTGCATTCATGGGTTTATCGTAGTGATCCTGGGCAGCCACCTCAGAAATCAAATACAAGATATTGAACTTTTCCAAGAGATGGTCAAATAGTGTGATCTAATCAATTGCAAATGCCATGTGGATATATCTATAAAGTCTTCTGAATACCGTATGTAATCTTTCAATGAGAACAAATTGCCCTGAAGTTCCAGAGAATAACCCAGCTGATCATTTAATTATCACTGTATGACAAATCTCTCTCTCATAAATATTCTGGGTAAGAAACCAGGAAAGATTTTTGGCTTTGAATTATGTTTGCATTTAGGTGATAGCTGTAGATACCATATTCAAAGTTGGTGAGGGGGATGGCTGGAGCAACAAACAGCTGGCATCTGCCTAGGCATCTTTTTTATCCCTGTAGAATAATCCCCTCAGTTCAGTTTAGTTCAGTCGCTCAGTCTTGTCCAACTCTTTGCGACCCCATGAATTGCAGCATGCCAGGCCTCCCTGTCCATCACCAACTCCCAGAGTTCACTCAAACTCACGTCCATCGAGTCAGGGATGCCATCCAGCCATCTCATCCTCTGTCATCCCCTTCTCCTCCTGCCCCCAATCCCTCCCAGCATCAGAGTCTTTTCCAATGAGTCAACTCTTCACATGAGGTGGCCAAAGTACTGGAGTTTCAGCTTTAGCATCATTCCTTCCAAAGAACACCCAGGACCGATCTCCTTTAGAATGGACTGGTTGGATAACCACATGCTATTTGTATGATGGATAGTTTTGGCTTCCTCACAACATAGTGACCTCAGAGCAGTCAATGTTTTATCTGGCATCTGAAGGGCTCAAGAATGAGTATTCCAGCAAGTAAGACACAAGTGTCATTGTCTTTTAAGATTCAGCCTCAAAAATCATATGGCATTATATTTATAACATTTTATTGATTATAAGTGAGCAATCTTCTCACTCAATTTCATATGGAGAGAATCAGAGTCTACTTCATGATGGGGAAATGAAAAGATCTTAGAAAAGTGTTTGGGAATAGAGACAATGTCACAGTCATTTGTGGAAAATAATATATGGCACCCAAGTAGAAACTTAATTAACAATTATTGGATATTTGGGGAGTTAATGAATGTGATATATTAATATCACTCAATGAGAACTAATAAGTGTGTTTCATTCTCCATAAAATCTATAGTCCATGAAATTCATAGTTAGTTGGTGCTTTGAAAAACGAGACAGCAAAAGAGACACTGATGTATAGAACAGTCTTATGGACTCTGTGGGAGAGGGAGAAGGTGGGAAGATTTGGGAGAATGGCAATGAAACATGTAAAATATCATGTAGGAAACGAGTTGCCAGTCCAGGTTCGATGCATGATGCTGGATGCTTGGGGCTGGTGCACTGGGACGGCCCAGAGGGATGGTATGGGGAGGGAGGAGGGAGGAGGGTTCGGGATGGGGAACACATGTATACCTGTGGCGGATTCATTTTGATATTTGGCAAAACTAATACAATTATGTAAAGTTTAAAAATAAAATAAAATTGGAAGAATAAAAAAAATAAAATAAAATAGATATCTTGGGAAAAAAAAAAAAAAAGAAAAACTGACCTTCAGTTACATGTTAGTGTAGTTGGTTTCAGTTTTCATTGTAACTTTATTGGCCACTGAAATGAGATAGATTTGCCAAACCAGTTTCACTTTTGACTCATCATTAAGTATATTTTATATCATTATTCCCTTGGTTTCTATTACTTTAAGGCTACAAGTTGAAGTATGGCTTCCAAGTTAACTGCTTAATTTTTAAAAGGCAGATAATTATTTTAGTAAGACATGATGAGGATGATGAAATGTTTCATATATCATTCCACTTCATAGACACCATGGTTCTGATACATTTCATTCCTCATTTGGTATTGAAATATTGCCATCTCCATTAAACTTTTCAGACATATCTGCAATCCTAAGGGAAATCAACCCTGAATATTCACTGGAAGGACTGATGCTAAAGCTGAAGCTCCAAAATACTTTGGCCACCTGATGTGAAGAACAGACCCTGATGCTTGGAAAGATTGAAGGCAGGAGGAGAAGGGGATGACAGAGGTTGTGATGGTTGGATGGCATCATCAACTCAATGAACATGAGTTTGAGCAAGCTCCAGGAGTTGGTGATGGACAGGTAGGCCTGATATTCTGCAGTCCATAGGGTCAGAAAGAGTCAGACACAGCTGAGTGACTGAACTGAACTGACCAATTTGCGATATGCTTCCTGTCTACAAATTGCCCATGGAATCAGGCATTTGTTGCTAAGATGGATGTTTGATATGCAGGTTGAATCAGGTCTCATTTATTAGCTTTTCCAGCAAGGCATTATAGTCTCTGGAAACTATGGCAATTTACATACGCTTGCCTCAAGTTTAGTTGTTTATTTTATTTTTTTTCTGAAAAGTAAAACTACAGTACAAAAGCAAATGGACACAGTGTATAAGTACACATTCAACCTTTGGGACACTTCTGAACCCATGCTTCCCATTTATCCTTTCTCCATTACACAAACTCATCCTCCTCTTGCTTAAGTAACTACTATACTGATTTGGAGGCTTCCAAAAGCCCCCAAAAGTGGTGACAGGTGGTGACAAATCCACCTGTCAGTGTACCAGACACAAAAGATGTGGATTCCATCCTTGATAAGAAAGATCCCCTGGAGAAGGAAATGGCAACCCATTTCAGTATTCTTGTCTAGGAAATCCAATGGACAGAGGAACCTGGCTACAGTCCATAGAATCATGAAGAGTTGGACACAATTGAGCATGCATGCACATCCTGCTTTTTTATAATTATCACATTCATAAATTTTTAAAAAAATATTTTAAATCAATTTGATATATAACATTAAATATTAATTTTGCTATTTTAACATTATTTGAAATAATACTATATGTGGTATTTTGAGATTTTATTTTATTCATTCATGATCATACCTTTTTGCCCGTGCAAATTTTCACAAACTTTTATTCATACATTTGCATGTGTGTGTATGCGTTTTCTGTTGTTATTAAGTTGCTAAGTCGTGTCTGACTCTTTGTGGTCCCGTGAACTGCAGCACACCAGGCTTCCCTGTCCTTTACTATCTCCATGAGTTTGCTCAAACTCATGTCCATTGAGTCAGAGATGCTATCCAACCATCTTATCCTCTGATGCCCCCTTCTCCTCTTGCTCTCAATCCTTTCCAGCATTAGGGTTTTTTGCAATGAGTCAGATCTTGGCATCATGGCCAAAGTATTGGAGCTTCAGCTTCAGCAAAAGTCCTTCCTATGAATATTCAGGGTTGATTTACTTTAGGATTGACTGATTTGTATGTGTTTAGTTCCACCCAATTGCATCACGTGTAGATTTGTGTAACCACCATCACAATCAAGATACAGAGCTATTCCATTAACACAAAGATCCTTCCTGCTACTATTATACACCTATAGTCACCTCCCTCCCTAACCTTTAGAAACCACTAATTTGTTTTCCATCTCTATAATTGTGTTATTTCAAGAATGTTATATAAATGGAATCAGAAGGTATATAACATTTTTGAGACTGACTTTTCCCCACTCAACATAATTCCCTAGAGAGCTGCCTGTGTTATTTTTTGTAATTATTTTTTGATTGCAGTACAGTTGGCATACATTACATGTTTTAGGTGTACAATATGGTGATTAAAATTTTATATACAATTATGTATTAATCACCAAGATAAGTCTAGTAACTATCAATTACTATACAAAGTTATTGAATTATTGACAATATTCTTCATGCTGTACATTATATCCCCAACTAATTATTTTTCCCTTTTAATCCCCTTCACCTATTTCACCCAACTTTTACCTAGCTCCCCACCATTCTCCCTGATGGTAATCACCAATTATGTCTTTGTATCTATGAATATGTAACTTTGTTTCTGTTCTACTTTTTTAAATATATTCCACATATAAGTTAAAGTATACAGTATGAAATCATACCCTATCTGATTTAGTTCACTTACCATAATACTCTCTAGGTCCATCCATGTCTTCTTCATAGCTGAATAACATTCCACTGCATATATTTCACATTTCTATTTATTCATCTATCAGTGAACACTTAGGATGCATCCATATCTTGGATATTGTAAATAATGCTGCAATAAATGTATATTTGCATCAGTTCAGTTCAGTTGCTCAGTCATGTCCAACTCTTTGCAACGCCATGGACTGCAGGACACCAGGCTTCCCTGTCCATCACCAACTCCCAGACCTTGCTCAAACTCATGTCCATTGAGTCGGTGATGCCATCCAACCATCTCATCCTCTGTTGTCCCCTTCTCCTCTTGCCTTCAATCTTTCTCAGTATCAGGGTCTTTTCCAATGAGTCAGTTCTTTGCATCAGGTGGCCAAAGTATTGGAGTTTCAGCTTCAGCATCAGATATATTTGCATATGTCTTTTCAAATTAGTGTTTTCATTTTCTTTGGATAACTACCCAGAAGTGGAATTACCAGATTGTATGGTAGTTCTATTTTTAACTTTTCAAAGAATCTCCATACTCTTTTCCACAGTGGCTGCACCAACTTACGTTCCCACCAACAGTGCGCAGGAGTTCCGTTTTCTCCACACCCTTGCCAACACTTGTTTATTATCATCTTTCTGATAATAACCATTGTGAAATCATACCTAATTATGGTCTTGGTTTGCTCTTTCTGATGATTAGTGATCTTGAGCATCTTCTCATGTGTTTGCTGCCCATCTATATATCTTTCTTGGGAAACTGTTCAGATCCTCTGAGTATTCTTCAATTGGACTACATTCTTTGTCTGTATACTCACACAAGTATTGACTTGTGTGAGTTCTTTATATGTTTTGGGTATTGACACATCAAATATAGCATTTCCAAATATCTTTTCTCATTCAGTAGATTGCCTTTTTGTTTGGTGATGGTTTCCTTCACTGTGCAAAAGCTTTTTAGTTTGATGTAGTCTACTTTTTTATTTTTATTTTTGTTTTCCTTGTCTGAGGAGAAAGATTGAAAAAATATTTCTAAGACAATGTCTAAAAGAAGACTACTTATGTTTTCTTCCTAGAGTTTTATGGTATTAGGTCATACATTTAAGTCTTAAATCCATTTTGGGTTAATTTTTATGTATGCTATAAGAAAGTGGTCCAGTTTCATTCTTTTGCACAGAGCTGTCCAGTTTTCCTAACACCAGTTATTGAAGAGATTGTGTCTTCCCCACTGTATGCTCTTGGCTCCTTTCATAAACTGATTGACCATATATGCGCAGGTTTTTTTTCTGACCTTTCTAATCTGCCCCATTGATCTTTGTGCTTGTTTTAGTGCTGGTATCATACCATTTTTCTGAATATAGCTTTGCAGTATAGTTTGAAATCAGGACGTATTATGCCTTCTGTTTTTTTCTTCTTTCTTAAATTTGCTTTAGCTATTCAGAGTCTCTTTTGGTTTCATACAAATATTAGAATCATAAAACCAAATCCTTTCATATTTGGACCCAAGATGACTCATTGCATTATTTTAACAGTCTAAAAGTTTATATTTGAATTTGTTTGATTTGCATTATTAAGCAAAATTCAATTTATGCAAATCCTCTTTTGTAAGTTGTCTATCTCTCCAAATTTTGTGAAGTCTCTTCATACTTTATGTAACACTAAATGAATAGGTTAATTTTTTCTACAAAAAATACAGTTAAAAAATATAAGTTCTTTCTAAGAGGGAGGGAGCTGGGAGGGAGGTTCAAAAGGGAGGGGATATATGCATATCTATGGCTGATTCATGTTGAGGTTTGACAGAAAACAATAAAATTCTGTAAAGCAATTATCTTTCAATAAAAATAAATTAATAAAAAAAAGCTCTTTCTAAATGTATGGAGAGACAAATTTCATTGTAATACCTTAAATATCATGGTGTTGTTTACTTTGTACCTAGCATTATTTGATTTATATGTGGTATCTCATTTGGCACTGATACTCATCACAATCTTATTATTTCTTACTTCAAATTTATAGATGAATTTAAGGAACCAAAGCATAGAAAATAACTTGTGCAAGGTCAAACTGCTAGGAACAGAGTTGGATTTGAATCCTGATACTCTGTCCCCACATCCTATACTTTTAACTAGTACGCTAAATTTCCTCTGTTAGATATACATACACATTTTCAGTGGGATTTTCCATTGAATCTACGGGTGCCTAAGCTCTATTGTTCCTAATCAATCATCTTCATAGCTTTGTGTCAGTGAATAGGGTGGAGGACAGCAAAAAACTTTGCTGTGGGATGAAAGATATCAATAGCTGGCTGGGGGGGGAAAGGACCACATTTAAAACCCATATCAGGAAAGCTGGCACTGCTCTTGGCTCTTCTATGGCTGGTTTAAAGTCAGCAGAATCATTCCAATGGGACTAACACATGGACCATAAAAATGAACCAAATCACTGCACAATGCTAACAGGTACACCCATAGGATCTTGCTGACAATATTTGTTAAGCCAATTCATTGCTTTGCTTCTTGTTCTCTTGCTGTTCCTGGGATCAGATTTCCTCTGAATTCCAATTGTTCTATTATCCAAGCTTGTTTCTGTTATTCAGTGGCTGACTCTCAGTTTCCAGCCTTAGCCAAGCACTATTCTTCATCTATTTATGTTTAAATTTGGTGTCTTTGAGAAAGTCATCAACCTCTCTGGTCCTCATTTTTAGTGTCTCTAAAATGAGGCAGTTGAACAAAATGACCTCCAAGATATTTGTCAATTTCAAAAGACTATGTTTTCTTTCCAAGTACTTACATGGTAACCTCTTGGGTGACATTATAAACTATCACCAAGGTTAGATAATACCAGGAGAGATTTACTTTCAGATTTGACATAAAGAAGACTAAAAATGTTTTGTTGGATAGAGCCATAAATACTTGAATATTAGGGGAGGGGACCCCATCGGTGATAAATCATATGTCTAAATCAGTTATTTGGATAGCTATTCTCTTGGCAGTTGTCAGCAAGGAAGCCACATGCTACCCTGCACTAGCTGTAATTTTCTTTTACAATCCTTGTTTAAAGATATTTAGTAGCTATTCTCAGTTTGGTATAGACAAGCTGCTCTCATAGTATGAAATAAATTTTGCTTACCATGAAATTCTTGGTTATCAATAACAACACAATAAAAACATATTATTCTGTTAGACTTCTTATTCCCATAATTTTGTCAAGTATCAACACAGAGGAGACATTAGATGTAATGTCCTTATAGCTGGCATCACTTGCTTAATTTTGTATTCTGAAAATGAATGAAACAATTGAGGCTATACATTTTAAAATTATAGATGTAAAAAAAAAAAACAATTTAATCTCTTCAACTTGTTAGGCAACCAAATTTTTTAACAGTATTAATTTGCTAAATTAAAAATTAGAGCAAATAATGCAGCTTAATTGGCTGTCTTCTAAAGACTAAATTGATTTATATTTTTAGATAATCATTTTGATAGAATACCACAAATCTGGGGATTTTTTTTTTTTTTTTACAATTGTTTCCCTGAGTTTATTTTTATGTGCAAAAGCCTCATGTTTAAAAGCTATTGAATAATTTTTGTTTAGAAGACAAATTTAGTAGGTTACTTAATACTAGCCATCTACTATTTGATGAGTTGTTTTTAGGTAGCCACTGGTCCACTACTTTTATCTACCCAAGGATACAAGACATGTTGAAGGGAGAATAAAATTAAGATACAGGGAAAACTTCTTGATATAAAAATGATTAAATAGTGATAAATACAGATATGGACATTTTGTACAGAAAGAACATAAAAATGTGAAACAAACAGATCTGTTTAATCAATTCATTATATACTTAATTTCCTTCTGTTACAACATAACATTTTTTAAATGCCCTAAAAATGCCAGTTTATGGCCGAAAATATTTCATTGTCTCTCTGAATGCCATGGAAACCAATCAAAAGTCAGGACTTTACTGGCTTCAAGTGTAATTCAGTTCCTCAATTTCTAGTTCAGTTCTAAATCCAGAACCTCAGAGTATGAGCCAGAGGTGTTTCTTCAGTGCTGTCTGCCTCAAGAATCTTCAAGAGTGTGGCTATTTTACAAGATAAAAGACATTTTTTTGTTCACTATTATTTGATGAAAAAAAAAATGCAGGAAGATCAATTAAGAGGTTCTGCTTTGAGAACCCAGGGGACAGCAAAACAGGGCATCCTTTTCATGAACTGCTTACTGTAGACAGACTTTTAGGAGAGTAATTTAAAATTAATGGGAGCAAGTCTTTGATGCAGTTAAGACTTCAAAGACATGCCAGGTTTTTATTTGTATAAAAAGAAAAAAAAAAAAAGGAGTTACAGTAAGAGGAGAGATCACATTAAAGCTTACAAAAGGGCTTGGACTGACATAGGGGTGTGGTCCGAGGTTCCCCACCTTCTCTCTCTCTTTCTCTCCTTTCTTTCTTCTTCATTTCCTTCCCTCACCCTCTTTCCCACTTTCTTCCCCTCCTCCCTCCTTCCTTCCTTCCTTCCCTCTTCTGTTTTCCTTTCTTTAGTGTATCTGACTTAGTTAACAATGAGTGACAAATCAACAGTACCAATTCTCCAGTGTGACCTGTTTAAGAAGCTAAAAATGTTCCTCACTTAGGAAAGATTAAATCATCTTTAAATCTTTAATTCTTTAATTTTCATGAAGGAGGAGTTACTCCTTGATTTGGAGAATTCCTTTTGGTTGGTAACAATAGGACACCATATTAATTAAGAACAATAAGCCACTTCCAAACAGAGGGAAAAAGGAGGGGAGAAATGCAAATTAGGTGCAAGAAGATCCAACTAATAAAGGAGGCCCAGTTGCACTTCTCTGTCTGCCTCTCATTAGGAGCTGTGGGCAGCTGCTACATAGATGTAGGAATAATCAAGCCTGACCAAACATAGGAAAGTTACCAACACTTTAAGTTACAACTCTAGAAAACAATGGATCTAATATTCCTCCAGCAGTTTCTTCTTTACCTCTGATTCTGGCCATGGAGGACAATACATAAACATCTGAAGTAGGGCTGAATCAGCCAATATCAGAGTAGGCAGTTTCTACAGACATTAATTATTCTGCTCCAGAATTGAAGGTAATGCATTTGATAATGTAAATTATGCACATGTGCATTTGTCAGCAAAATCTGCAAGTTTCCTCTCCTATCTCTTTTCATTTCTTCAAAATTTCTTTCAGCTAATTCCTTTTAAAAATATACTTCCCCAAACAAATCACAGACTTTCCCCATTTGTTTTAAATTACACTTCTAAAAGTATATCATTAGCATTTCATTACTAAGAAATAAAATTATTGTCAATTCAGTTCAGTTCATTTCAGTCGCTCAGCTGTCTCCGACCCTTTGCAACCCCATGGACCGCAGCACGCCAGGCCTCCCTGTCCATCACCAACTCCCAGAGTCCACCAAAACCCATGTCCATTGAGTTGGTGATGCTATCCAACCATCTCATTCTCCATCATCCCCTTCTCCTCCTGCCCTCAATCTTTTCCAGCATCAGGGTCTTTTCCAAGGAGTCAGCTTTTCTCATCAGGTGGCCAAAGTATTGGAGTTTCAGCTTCAGCATCAGTCCTTCCAATGAACACCCTGGACTGATCTCCTTTAGGATGGACTGGTTGGATCCCCTTGAAGTCCAAAGGACTCTCAAGGGTCTTCTCCAACACCAGAGTTCAAAAGCATCAATTCTGTGCTCAGCTTTCTTTATAGTCCAACTCTCATATCCATACATGTCTACTGGAAAAACCATATCCTTGACTAGATGGACCTTTGTTGACAAAGTAATGTCTCTGCTTTTGAATATGCTATCTAGATTGGTCATAACTTTCCTTCCAAGGAGTAAGCGTTTTTAATTTCATGGCTGCAATCATCATCTGCTGTGATTTTGGAGCCCAGAAAAATAAAGTTTCCCACTGATTCCACTGTTTCCCCATCTATTTGCCATGAAGTGATGAGACCAGATGCCATAATCTTAGTTTTCTGAATGTTGACTTTAAGCCAACTTTTTCACTCTCCTCTTTCACTTTCATCAAGAGGCTCTTTAGTTCTCTTCATTTCCTGCCATAAGGGTGGTGTCATCTGCATATCTGAGGTTATTGATATTTCTCCCAGCAATCTCGATTCCAGCTTGTGCTTCCTCCAGCCCAGCATTTCTCATGATGTACTCTGCATATAAGTTATTGTATTTTCAATTAAAACTTTATGTTTGAAATACAAATATATATTTTTCACTGAAGCTTTTGTTATTATTTAAGGATTTGTTTTTTATTTGGGAAGGTAAGTGGAGATGAAGTCCTCTTGTTTGTTTCAGAATAATTTTTAACAAGATATTTCAAATTTAATAACTATCTCAATTTATGTAGTCCCACATATTCTCTTTAATTATACTAAATGTATTTTCTTCAACATAATTTAATTGTAATTCAGATTTTTAAAATTCTGTTATAGAAGTTAAAAGTGGAATTTTCAGCAACCTCACTTCATAGCTTTACTTATGGGCCTTTGACAGAAATTAGAATGTAAGCTCCCTGAGAGCTAGCATTTTGTCTGTTTATCTCACTGCTCCATCTCTAGCACTAAAGGAATGTGTGCTATATAACAAGTACTCAATAAAAATTTGTCGAATTAAATAATCAGAAACCAAATGGTATTTCTTCACAGACATGAAAGTGAGTGAAGTGAAACCACTCAGTCGTGTCTGACTTTTTGTGACCCCATGGGCTGTAGCATACCAGGCTCCTCTGTCCATGGGATTTTCCAGGCCATAGTCCTGGAGTGGATTGCCATTTCCTTCTCCAGGGAATCTTCCCAACCCAGGGATCAAATCTGGGTCTTCCTGCATTGTAGACAGACGCTTTACCGTCTGAGCCACCAGGGAAGACAACAATTCATGGACATGAATTGACTACTAAATAACACAAAATATTAATAAACTTGTACTTTGTCTTTAATTTTAAAATCTCTATACATTTGTTGAATGTCCCAATTATGGATGCATTTGTGAACAAAAGCAGGTTCACTCTTAGTCCTAATGGAGACAGCAGTCTCCTAAGGAACACAGATGAGTCCAACTATCCCATAAATGAAAGTATGATGAATGCAAAATGAAATCATTCTATGAACAATGAAACAAAAGAAAGAAGGATAGATGGGTAGAAGGAAGGAAGAAAAGAAAGAACTTAGCTTCAATCTCTGGCTCAAAAATTGCCACACTCAAGGAACTGATATTGAAGTTGAGATCAGAAGGAAAAGTTACTTTTAACTAGATAAAGAGAATGAGAAAAAATTTCAGGCACAGGGAACAGGCTGGACAAAGGCCAAGGGCAGTAGCAAACAAGAAACTAAAGAGAGCTAATGTGTCTGGAATCTACAGAGTGGAGGATGATGGTCACCTTCTACATCCTTTGGACTGGAAGAAAAATCTTTTTCTTTCAGAAAAAAATTGTTTATGGTGGGATTCTGGCAATGTTGAATCAGCTTACTGTTGACCAATGCAGCACTAGGGCATTCTTGTGACCACAAGTGAGCACTTGATTCAAAGGTGGCCCCACACAGGGTTCTTGTGCAAAAATCCATGAATAAAGAGCTCTTCCCGGTGGTAGCAATGGTAATTGCATAAAACAGTGTTTCTCAAACAGTGGATTTCATCATAACCACCTGAAAGCTTTATTAAAAGAGATTACTCAGCCCTACCCCCTGACGTTTCCACCTTAGCAGGCTTGTGTTACAAACAAGTTCTCAAGTGATGATGAAGCTGCTAGTCCACAGCCCACCCTTTAAGAACTACTGATTTAAAAAACCCAAACTAGATCTCCAAGTGTTTTAGAGATAAGGATACAGATTACTAGGAAGTGACAGGATAATATAGACAACTATAGTGCAGAGATCTTTCATTCCAGGCCTTATCTATCAATACCAGAAATCTCCCTTTTTCTTTGCAATATTTAATTTTTTAATATGTTTATTTATTTATTGGCTGTGCTGGGTCTTCACTACTGCACAAGCTTTTCTCTAGTTGTGGGGAGCAGGATCTACTTTTCATTGCAGTGCTCAGGCTTCTCATTGTAGTAGCTTCAGTTGTTGCACAGCATGGGCTCTAAGTGTGCAGGCTTCAGTAGCTGCCGTTGCCAGGCTCTAGAGCACAGGCTTTGGAGAAGGCAATGGCCACCCACTCCAGTACTCTTGCCTGGAAAATCCCATGGACGGAGGAGCCTGGTAGGCTGCCATCTATGGTGTCATACAGAGTCGGACACGACTGAAGCGACTTAGCAGCAGCAGAGCACAGGTTTAGTAGTTGTGACCCATAGGTTTAGTTGCTCTGTAGAATGTGGGATCTTCCTGGGCCAGGGATCAAACCCATGTTTCCTCCATTGGCAGGTGGATTCTTTACCACTGAGCCAGCAGGGAAGCTCTGCAATATGTAAATATTATGTCATTGTTCCATAAAGCTTATTCCTGTTTCAGTGATGTGTTGTAAACAAAATTAGATGTGCAATGACTTTGGCATTTTAAGGAGATGTTTTTATCTTTAGCTTTATTCTTTAATCAGGGTTTGATCTTCCTTAAGTTGTTGCAAATAGAAAAAGATAAATTACTTTTTATCTTTTCTTAAAATTACTTTTTAATTTTTATAAAATTACTTTTATATTTATAGGACTGTCTATAAAGAACAAATAAAAATTAATAGCAAAATACTCTCAAAATACTCTCAAAGTAAGATGATTGATAATATAAGCCAGGTTCTTATCAGGGACTTCATCCACATGATCTCATTTAATTGATTCTATGCCATGATTGGGCTTCCCTTGTAGCTCAGTCAGTAAAGAATGTGCCTGCAGTGCAGGAGACCTGGGTTGGTCCCTGGGTTGGGAAGATCCCCTGGAGAAGGAAATGGCAACCCAGTCCAGTATCCTTGCCTGGAAAATCTCATAGACAGAGGAACCTGGTGGGCTGCAGTCCATGAAGTCGCAAAGAGTTGGGCATGACTGAGTG
Source organism: Bos indicus x Bos taurus (assembly GCF_003369695.1). NCBI lineage: Eukaryota > Metazoa > Chordata > Mammalia > Artiodactyla > Bovidae > Bos > Bos indicus x Bos taurus. Next base: position 33,627,660 of record NC_040088.1, read on the forward strand.
ACTAACACTTAACACTTACAACATGCTGCTGCTGTTGCTAAGTCACTTCAGTAGTGTCTGACTCTGTGCAGCCCCATAGACAGCAGCCCATGAGGCTCCCCCATCCCTGGGATTCTCCAGGTAAGAACACTGGAGTGGGTTGCCATTTCCTTCTCCAATGCATGAAAGTGAAAAGTGAAAGTAAAGTCGCTCAGTCATGTCTGACTCTTAGCGACCCCATGGACTGCAGCCTACGAGGCTCCTCCATCCATGGGATTTTCCAGGCAAAAGTACTGGAGTGGGGTGCCATTGCCTTCTCTGACTTACAATGTGATTAGGTGATTTTCTTGATATTTCACAAATGGGACCAGGGAGGCTCAAGTTGGTATGTACTAGCTGAGTCTGTGTCTGAACCATGACATTTTACAGAGTTGATTCTATAAAAGCTGTTATCAACTTCTGCATCACCTTATTACCATATAGTTTGCATTGCTATGTGTATATATAATATGTATAGTGTAGTGAATAAAAGTTGGGCCTTTGAAGTCAGAATTCCTGTGTTCAACCTCTACTACATTCATCTTTTTATACACCTCGTAGGCTGCATAAAGTTTAAGCAAGTTAGAATTCTTCAAGCACATTGAACAGTGCCTGAGACTTAAAAACCTTTATCAAAATATATGTTTAATAAATAAAATATACACAAAGAGGAAATTTTTACCATGGAACATAAGAAGTTTACATTTTTTAAATAATCATGACAGGAAAAGAGCACCAACATCCTATGTCTTTGAAGATTGTAAATGTTCTATCTTGATTTCTCTGAATTTCTTCTCAAATGGAACTGACTTCAATTGCAGCAGAGCATGAAGTTTCAACCTGAGGAAGCTTTCAAATACAGTGGAAGTTGTACAATTGGGAGGATTTTGGTAGACTCATTGGAGATACAGGTTAAACTGTAGGCTGGCTAGTTTGCCAAAGAGAACTGGGAAAGAGACAGCTGGAAGGAGCCCTCCTGGGATAAGAATAAATCTCAAATACTAACCTTGGGAACTGTCCCACTGAAAAAAATAAAATTTGATTGGACAAGTTCCTGTAACAACTGAGATACTCTCTCTCAGACATCACTGAAAACAAGAGAAACAGTGAGCAGTTATTGAATTTTGACAACTGGATGTGACCAGGGAAGGAAACAAAGATCAAGACCAAAGCCATGTCATTCCAGGGTGCTCTTGGGCATATCAGAAACTGTATCCCCTGAGGAGCTAGGTTAAATGCTTTATACTAGGGGTGTGGAGTGGAGGGGATGAAATAGGCTTTACTAAAGTAATCTAGTCAATCGCTAATCAAATTAACAATCAAAGCAATATCAAGCCTGTGGTGGGGAATTAATACCCAGAATTGCTACAATATATGATCTAACTTTTTACATACTATAAAAATTAACAGATGTGCAAAGAAATAGAAGTGTCATCAATACACCCCCCAAAGCAGACACCTGAAAATACTGAAAACAAGCAGATGTTAGACTTAACAAATAAAGATTTCAAGGTAGTCATTATAAATATGTTCAAAGGAATCCATCGTTAAAGAAAGTGACTGTGTTTGTCGCTCAGTCATGTCTGACTCTTTGTGACCCTATGGACTGTATGGACAGTCATCTGCCAGGCTTCTCCGTCCATGGAATTCTCCAGGCAATAATACTGGAGTGGGTTACCATGCCCTCCTCCAGGAGATCTTCCCAACACAGGGATTGAAACTGGGTCATCTGCATTGTAGGCAGATGACAATGTATCAAATAGCAAATAACAATAAAGAAATAGAATATTTAAAAAGAACCAAGTGGAAATTTAGAAGTTGAAAAACACAACTAAAATTAAAAATTCTCCAAAGTGAGTTAATAGTAGATTGGAACTGGTAGAGGAATTAGTAAACCTGAAATTGTCTTAATTTATCTCTTATTTTAGAGGGACAGTTTTGCTAGATATAGCATTCTTGATTTGCTATATAAAGCATACATTTCAATGGTCCCATTGCATACAGTTGCATGACCTATTACTAGGGACTTAGTGAATCTACACAATATAGGGACAAAAATACAAGAATCTGAGGATACTGATGTCCAAAATTCAGCCTCTGTGCACAGGTACCAAATTGAGTCTCAGATACAGAGTTTTAGGTGTAGTAGGAAAGAACAGCTTTATTGCTTTGCCAAGGAGAGGATAGAGCAGACTCATGCCCTTTAAAAACTATGTCCCAACCTAGAAGAATCTGGTAAGAAGGTTTGTAGCAGTGGTTCAAGGATGGGATTGTTGATAAGGATCATGGTGTGTTCAGGGCCTGTATTCTCCTAATGAGCTTCTGTAGTTCCTTCAATCTGGCCTTAGGTGGTCTCCTGATCTTCTCTGAAGAGTGTTTCTTTCTTTCTTTCTTTTTTTTTTTTTTTGTGAAAACTGGATCATAAATTTTATTAGCAATTTTATTTTATTTTTTTATTTTATCTTATTTTTTAACTTTATAATATCAAGTAGTTAGCATCTTCCAATTTTAGGGGAATTTAATTCTTCAGAAGAACTCAAAGATATTATGTGCATCCCTCGAGGTGGAACCAGGGTCCTGTCCCAAGGCTGAGCTATTGTTTCTTAACTGCTTCTCCCTTATCTCGGCATCTTCTCCCTTCCCTGTTTAAGCAACTGTTTGAACCTGCTCTTTGAAACTCAGAGAAAGTCATGAAAACTGAAGCCAATTCCCAATAAACAAGAAACAGAGGACTTCTCTACCCAGAAACCACACAGGGTCCTGCTCGGTTTCAGTACCAGGAAGGTAACTGAGATTATATACTTCAGGGATTAGTAAAAGGATGAATTGAAGAAAATCTATTAAACATCAGGAAAGATAAATTAATAACCTTTATTCTTTTGGCCTATGAACTGGGTTAAAAAAAAAAAAAAATCTCCCCTGAGAATTGTTAACTTCAATTTTGCTCTTAGAGAGATTTGGAGTTGGAATTAACTCACAATGAAGAAACATAATTGATCTCATAGTACTTATCTAAAAACACCTATTGATACATGAGCTAATTCATTCATCTCAAGCCACGAAACAAGCACAAGGATATTTCCATGTCAGTGGTACCTAGAGTACCCAGTGAAAGCAAATGCTAAGCCTCCTTGGAAAGACACATCTTCCAAAAAGACTGAATGTTATTCCCTGCTGCAAATGAACTTAAAATAAAAACATAATTACAAAATACATGAAGAATCAGTCTCCATGGGTCCCCATGAAAGAATTTCAGGAGAGAAATATTTATACTATACAGTGAACTTATTAAAGTAATTAAATGATGAATAGCAATATGTAAGCAAAGATGAAAGCCCACTAAAAAATTAAAGTGTTAAAAATGAGAGAGATTAAAACAAACTCATGAAGTCTAGAGGGTTACATATAGGACTACATATAATTAAAACATGCATAGTAATTGCTACAAGGGAGTTATAAGCTGAGCACTATTCCATGGGAATATATGACAGATTATCTGTGTAGCATCAAAAAAGTCTTCCTTTACTTAAACATTTAAATTGAAACTTTAGTTTTCAGATGAAATTTGAGAAAGGGTAATTTTACGGGAAACCAGTGGCAGGGACACCAATATGAAGTTGACTGTATCTAGAAGACAAGTGGGAGGGCAACATTACTAATAGCAAGAGGCTAAAAACATAGCAAAGCTTGTCTGAAGAATTTCACAAACCTGAGTGCTGTGTGGTTTCTTGTGCAATCAAGGAAATGGCAAGGCTTAAATTTGTTAGTAAGCAGATTATGCAAAAGCCTCCTTCACCTCCCAAAGAACTAGATTTGCAACTGAAGACAAGTTAAACCCATTGGAAGATTTTGAGAAGGGGAGAAATGGGAAGATTCACAGGTTTGAGAAAGTGCAGTGGCAATAATGGGAGATGGTCCCAGATCAGAGGTTTATAGGTGAGAAAAGGATCTATTGCATTAGCTCAGCAGACTTTGTGACCCTGGATTTGGAAAATAGAATACATTTGAATAACCTGGTTAATAGGTGCTTAGAGAACATGCATTACAGGGGGAAAATGCAAGAGTAACAACAAAAAGACCTGAGATTTTACACTCTGAGGATTAGTGAGGTGGGAAAGAAAATGAAAACAGGATAAGCTATTTTATAAAGATATAGCTGAATATTAATTGCTACATCACTTGATCCTTGGGAAAAATCTTACCTCAGTATTGAGTTCTGAAGCCCCAGACTTTCTTCTGCTGCCATATTTGGCACCACTGTGCCCCACTTATGGTGACCACCCATTCTCTTTGCCAACAAGGTTCTTGTTCCTAGAATAAATTAAATGATTATAGAATGTGTTTCAAAACCCAGAGTAAGGCACTGCTTCTGAATAATCAGGAATTTCTCAGAAACAAAGACTTAAATTTGAGTGGAACTGGTCAAACCCAAGGCACCATTTCATACAGTATAACCCCAATGCTCACTTTTCCTGCCCCACAAGAATCCCACAATTTCAGCAACAGAAAACAAAATGTTTCCACTCTCAATCTAGGGCAGCACATCAATGGGAAAGGGGGAGAAGCTTGGTTTTTGAAAAGCAGCTTTTATTCATACACATAATCTGAAAGGCCTCCTGGCCATGATCACTACCATTTTGATGTGGCATCCACATTTTGTCTGCACATCCCTATGCCTTCCACAAGAAGGAGGGTGCCTAAATGAAAGCAGTATGGTAGAATTTGGAAGAAATGCTTAATTACTGAATACAATGTCTTAACGCAGAAGCTCTGTGGATTCCCCCTACTGATATGATAGTTCTCGAAATCTCACAGAAATGTTTCAATTCACTGTACAGGTGCCATGGAAAAGCACAGTCTTGCTGCTCCTTCTGGCACATCTTGACAGAGTTCCATGAACATCTCAAGGAAATTCAACTCAGGCAATGGCTTAACAAATGCATTCAAAGTTGGAGAAAGTATTTTCCAACATTATTGTTGATCTCTTGGCTTACTGCAGAGAGAACAGGAATCGCTAACTTCATTTGATGGTTGAAAGTCCTTTGCTTGTGGACTACTCAGGAAATAGTTCCTCTCTTCTTCAGTTTTTATATTCCTAGGGCTTTAGTCTGAATGGAAGAAGGGAAAAGTATCCTAGTTATTTCTCTCTTTCTCTTTTCACCTTATTTTTCCCTCTTCTTTCACAAACAGATAAACATGCATTACATAAATGCATTTGCATTAAAAAATGTATATATATATTTAAAACCCCTTAAAGCTGTTCTTCCCTGATGGCTGAGTTGGTAAAGAATCTGCCTGCAGTGCAGGAGACCCCAGTGGATTCCTGGGTTGGGAAGATCTGCTGGAGAACGGATAGGCTATCCACTCCAGTATTCTTGGGCTTTCCTTGTGGCTCAGCTGGTAAAGAATCCACCTGCAATGCAGGAGACCTGGGTTCAATCCCTGGATTGGGAAGATCCCCTGGAGAAGGGAAAGGCAACCCACTCCAGTACTCTTGACTGGAGAATCCCATGGACGGAGGAGCCTGGTGAGCTACAGTCCACAGGGTCACAAAGAGTCAGACACGACTGAGCAACTTCACTTTCTTTCACTTTCACCTACTCCAGTATCCTGGCCTGGAAAATTCCATGGAGTCCATGGGGTCACAAAGAGTCGAACATGACTGAGTGACTTTCACTTGACATCAAAGCTGTTCCAAAAATATTAGAAAGGTCAAAATAGTGAGCTTTTTCACTAGAATCTGAAACTCATGTGGTTTGATCTACACTGGCACATGACACCACAATTTGTATTTATACTATGCAGTATTTATGTATTGATAATGCATTTTGACAAGCTTAAGAATTTTCTCCTTCTCTCCTCTGTTTATTCTCATTTCCATTCAGTCACCATCTCTGCAACCTATGTATATTTTGGTATTTCCCTTTATAAAATCTTTCTTATCACATCCACTGGAGGCAAAATCAGCCAGAGGAACAACCTAAGCAAACCGGTTAGGTTTCTTCTCTATATTCCTGACACCCTATTTCACACACTACAGAAACCCAGTAGCCTCCATCCCTTAGTCTGACACTACACTTCCCTGAAAGTGAAATTACTTGCCCCTTCAATCTGAATACAGCTTCATTTTTGGTGTTTGAAATTAATCACAGTAATATGTTAAGACAATAACAGTTTTATTTTAATCTTTCCTACTAAAACTTAAACAAAAACCTGCTTCCTTGATTCTTTAAAGATTATCTAAGCTCAATTTGCAGCAACATGAATGGAACTGCTGCTGCTGCTGCTGCTAAGTCGCGTCAGTCATGTCCGACTCTGTGCGACCCCATAGACGGCAGCCCACCAGGCTCCTCTGTCCCTGGGATTCTCCAGGCAAGAACACTGGAGTGGGTTGCCATTTCCTTCTCCAATGCATTGAAAGTGAAAGTGAAAGTGAAGTTGCTCAGTCGTGCCCAACTCTTCACGACCCCATGGACTGCAGCCTACCAGGCTCCTCCGTCCATGGGATTTCCCAGGCAAGAGTACTGGAGTGGGGTGCCATTGCCTTCTCCTGAATGGAACTAGGGATGATCATACTACCTAAAGTAAGTCAGACAGAGAAAGATAAATACTAAATAATATCCCTTACATGTGGAATCTAAAAAAAAAAAAAAAAAATGATACAAATAAACTTTTCCACAAATAGAAACAGACTCTCAGACATAGAAGACAAACTTATGGTTACCAAAGGATAAAGGGTGGAATGGATAAAAAAGGAGTTTGAGATTAAAAGATAAACACTATTGTATCTTAACATAGATAAACAAAGACCTACTCTATAACACAGAGAACTATATTCAATATCCTGTAGTAGCCTATAATGGGAAATAATCTGAAAAAGAATGTATTTAGGTATATATATATATATATATATATATATATATATATATATATGTATTTGTTGCTGTTCAGTTGCTAAGTCATGCCTGACTCTTTGCAACCAGATGGACTGCAGCACGTCAGGTTTCTCTGTCCTTCTCTGTCTCCAGAGTTTGCTCAAATTCATGTGCACTGAGTTGGTGATGCTATCTAACCATCTCGTCCTCTGCTGCATTCCTATCTTTTTGCTTTCAATATTTCCCAGCATCAGGGTCTTCTCTAATGAGTCAGCACTTCGCATTACATGGCCAAAGTACTGGGGTTTCAGGTTCAGTATTGGCTCTTCCAATGAATATTCAGGGTTGATGTCCTTTAGTATTGACTGGTTTGATCTCCTTGCAGTCCAAGGGACTCTCAAGAGTCTACTCCAATACCACAGTTTGAAAACATCAATTCTTCAACATTCAGCCTTCCTTATGGTTCAACTGTCACATCCATACATGACTACTGGAAAAACCCTAACATTGACCCTATGGACCTTTGTCAGTAAAATAATGTCTCTGCTTTTTAATACACGGTCTAGGTTGGTCATAACTTTTCTTCAAAGGAGCAGGTGTCTTTTAATTTTATGGCTGCAGTCAATGTTCACAGTGATTTTAGAGCCCAAGAAAGTAAAGTCATGCACTGTTTCCGTTGTTTCTCCATCTATCTGCCATGAAGTGATGACACCAGAAGCCATGATTTTAGTTTTTGAAATGTTCAGTTTTAGGCCACCTTTTTCATTCTCGCCTTTCACCTTCTTCATTCTCGCCTTTCACCTTCATCAGGAGTCTCTTTAGTTCCTCTTCACTTTCTGCCAAAAGGGTAGTGTCATCTGCATATATGAGGTTATTAATATTTCTCCTGACAATCTTGATTCCAGCTTATGATTCATTCAACCTGGCATTTCTCATGATGTGCTCTGCATATAAGTTAAATGAACAGGGTGACAATATACATCCTTGGTACACTCTTTCCCCAGTTTTGAACCAGTCTGTTGGGTGACAATATACATCCTTGGTACACTCTTTCCCCAGTTTTGAACCAGTCTGTTGTTCCAAGGTTTGGTTCTAACTGTTGCTTCTTGACTTGCACACAGGTTTCGCAGGAGGCAGGTAAGATCGTCTGGTATTCCCAGTTCTTTCAGAATTTTCCATAGTTTGTTGTGATCACACAAAGTTCATAGCATAGTCATGAAACAGATTTTCCTCTGAAATTATCTTGTGTTTTTCTATGATCCAGCAGATGATGGCAATTTGATCTCTGGTTCCTCTGCCTTTTCTAAATCCAGCTTGAACATCTAGAAGTTCTCATTTCATGTAATGTTGAAACCTAGCTTGGAAGATTTGAGCATGACCTTGCTAGCATGTGAAATGAGTATGATTATGCAATAGTTTGAATGTTCTTTGGCATTGCCCTTTTTTGTTATTGGAATGAAAACTAACCTTTTCCAGTTCTGTGGCCACTGCCGAGTTTTCCAAATTTGTTGGTATATTGAGTGCAGCACTTTAACAGCATCATATTTTAGGATTTGAAATAGTTAACCTGGAATTCCATCACCTCCACTAGCTTTGTTCAGTGATGCTTCATAAGGTGTATTTGACTTCACATCCCAGGATGTCTGGCTCTAGGTGAGTGATCACACCATCATGGTTACCCAGGTCATTAAGATCTTTTTGTATAGTTCTTCTGTGTATTCTTGCCACCTCTTCTTAATAACTTCTGCTCTGTTAAACCCATACCATTTAGTTTATTGTGCCCATCCTTGCATGAAATGTTCCATTGGTATCTCTAATTTTCTTGAAGAGATTTTTAGTCTTTCCCATTCTATTGTTTTCCTCTATTTCTTTGCATTGTTCACTTAGGAAGGCTTTCTTATCTCTCCTTGCTATTCTTTAGAACTCTAATCAAATGAGTATATCTTTCCTTTTCTCCTTTCCCTTTCCCTTCTTGTCTTTTCTCAGCTATTTGTAAGACCTTCTCAGACAACCATTTTGCCTTTTTGCATTTCTTTTTCTTTGGGATGGATTTGATAACTGCCTCCTATATAATGTTACAAATCTCCATCCATAGTTTTTCAGGCAATCTATCAGATCTAATCCCTTGAATCTATTTGTCATTTCCACTGTATAATCATAAGGGATTTTAGGTCATACTTGAATGGCCTAGTTCTTTTCCCTACTTTCATCAATTTAAGGCTGAATTTTGCAGTAAAGAGTTCATGATTTGATCCATAGTCAGCTCCTGGTCTTGTTTTTGCTGGCTGTATAGAGCTTCTCCATCTTCAGCTGCAAATACTATAATCAATCTGACTTTGGCATTGACTACCTGATGATGTCCATGTGTAGAGTCATCTCTTGTGTTGTTGGAAGAGGGTGTTTGCTACGACCAGTGCATATTTTAACAAAACTCTGTTAGCTTTTGCGCTGCTTCACTTTGTACTCCAAGGCCAAACTTGTCTGTTACTCCAGACTTCCTATCTCTTGACTTCCTACTTTTGTATTCCAATCCCCTTTGATGAAAAGGTCATCTTTTTGTGGGTGTTAGTTCTAGAAGATCTTGTAAGTCTTCATAGAACCATTCAACTTCAGCTTCTTCAGCATTCATGGTTGGGGCATATACTTATATTACTGTGATATTGAATAGTTTGCCTTGGAAACAAAATGAGATGTTACTGTAATTTCTGAGATTGCACCCAAGTACTGCATTTCAGACTCTTTTTTGACTATGATGGCTACTCCATTTCTTCTAAGGGTTTCTGGCCCACAGTAGTAGATATAATGGTCAACTGAATTAAATTCACCTGTTTCTCTCCATTTTGGTTCACTGACTCCTAAGATGATGATGATGTTCACTCTTGCCATCTCCTGTTTGACCACTTCCAATTTGCCTTGATTCATGGACCTAACATTCCAGGTGCCTATGCAATATTTTTATTTAGAGCATCAGACTTTACTTTCAACACCAGACACATCCAAAACTAGGTGCTGTTTCTATCTTGTCTTAGCCTTTTCATTTCTTCTGGACCTGTTTTTTCCAGTAGCATATTGGGCAGTTACTGATCGGGAGAGTTCATCTTTCAGTGTCACATCTTTTTGCGTTTTCATACTGTTCATGGTGTTGGGTGGTAGTGGGATAACTCAGTAGCTTGGGATTAAAATATACACACTACTACTGCTAAATCACTTCAGTTGTGTCTGACTCTGTGCGACCCCATAGATGGCAGCCCACCAGGCTCCCCCGTCCCTGGGATTCTCCAGGCAAGAACACTGGAGTGGGTTCCCATTTCCTTCTCCAATGCATGAGAGTGAAAAGTGAAAGTGAAGTCGCTCAGTCGTGTCTGACTCTTTGCAACCCCGTGGACTGAAGCCTACCAGGCTCCTCCTTCCATGGGATTTTCCAGGCAAGAGTACTGGAGTGGGGTGTCATTGCCTTCTCCGAAAATATACACACTACTATGTATAAAATAGATATCCAACAAGGACCTACCGTATAGCACAGGGAACTATGTGCAATACTATGTAATATATATGTATATTACATATGTATACATATATATTATGTATATGTATATATATACATATATATGTATGTGTATAATTAAATCACTGTGTCATACTCCTGAAACTTACATGACATTATTAATCAACTATACTTCAATTTAAAAAGATTGTAAAAGATATACTGGAGCCAATAGGATTAGAAAAGTCAAAGGGATGCAGAAGATCCTTTTGGTACATTATTGTAGACCAGTGGTTCTCAAACTTTAGCAGAGAACAGATCCACCTGAGGGAAGGGCGTGTTAAAGCATATGTTGCTGTGCCACATCTCTAGAGTTTTTTATTCAGTCGGTGTGGAACACAGCCTGAGAAATTTTTTCCCAGGTGCTTCTGATACTACTAGTATAAGGAGCATATTTTAATAACCACTGATCTATTAATATCTAGGCTATTCGCACTGTTGGGCTGGCTCTGTTAACACCTTACACTTTTCAGAGATCAACTTATAACACCTGTGTTGACTTTGAGGCATTCTGCTTTTTCTTTCACCTTTTCGATTTTCATTGCTCCACCTGCAATAAATATATCCTGATAACAAACTCTAAGCTATGCCACTTCAAAGAAATCATGGCAATGTAGCTAAAAGTCGACTTCCTAGATGAAACCAACATTGGATGCTTGAATGTTCTGTTTGAAAATAATTCAATCTTTGATACATTCATCTACAAATCTGGCATCAAAGTGAAGTCCCAGGGTCTGTCCAATTTTTTCTTTCTAGTAAGAGATGAAATATTTTCTGCTGTCATTCTCTGAACATGATAATTAGTATAATAATACAGTACTCCCGGTGCTTAGAATCCTTGATCATATATTGTAATCATAAACATAGGCCAGAAACTCAATGACTTAATTATAACTTTGATGGTAGACTGATAGAGAAAAACTTCACACTATCCTCAGGGTAGAAAAGGACTCTTTTGAATGCATTTTAAAATCAATATGTGGTAAACACTTAAAAATGGATTCAAGTGCTGATAATTCAACCTCACATGATGATCTGAACATTTCCTGACACACTCACCTTCATGTCTTCTCACCTGCTATGCTTAGCAAGTTCTCTAAGTTCATCCTTGTCATATCAAGTTCCTAAGCTTTTTCGAAGCCCAGATCATGTTTGCTCGATGCATTAACCTGTAACTCCTCTGTCAACACCCGTTTATTTATCAAACACATCCTGCCGACTGAGACTGTGTGCTAGGAACCAAAGATACAAGGTGAATGAAACCCAAGAAAATACCCCATGGTAAGGGAGCCGAGTAGAGGTGATAGAATTCCAGTGGAGCTATTTCAAATCCTGAAAGATGATGCTGTGAAAGTGCTTCACTCAATATGCCAGCAAATTTGGAAAATTCAGCAGTGGCCACAGGACTGGAAAAGGTCTGTTTTCATTCCAATACCAAGCAAGGATGATGTCAAAGAATGTTCAAACTACCGTAGAATTGCACTCATCTCACACACTAGCAAAGTAATGTTCAAAATTCTCCAAGCCAGGCTTTAACAATATGTGAAACATGAAGTCCCAGATGTTCAAGCTGGATTTAGAAAAGGCAGAGGAACCAGAGATCAAAATTTCAACATCTGTTGGATCACAGAAAAAAAGAGAATTGCAGAAAAACATCTATTTCTGATTAATGATTACACCAAAGCCTTTGACTGTGTGGATCACAACAAACTGTGGAAAATTCTTCAAAAGATGGGAATACCAGACCACCTCACCTGCCTCCTGAGAAATCTGTATGCAGGTCAAAAAGCAACTGTTAGAACCGGACATGGAACAACAGACTGGTTCCAAATAGGGAAAGGAGTACATCAAGGATATATATTGTCACCCTGCTTATTTAACTTATATGCAGAGTACATCATGGGAAATGCCAGGCTGGATAAAGCACAAGCTTGAATTAAGATTTCCGGGAGAAATATCAGTAACCTCAAATACGCACATGACACCACTCTTATGGCAGAAAGTGAAGAGGAACTAAAAAACCTCTTGATGAAAGTGAACAAGGAGAGTGAGGAAGTTGGCTTCAAACTCAGCATTCAAAAAAATGAAGATTATGTCATCTGGTCCCATCACTTCATGACAAATAGATGGGGAAACAATGGAATGAGTCAAACACTTTATTTTGGGAGGCTCCGAGATCACTGCAGATGGTGATTGAAGCCATGAAATTAAAAGATGCTTGCTCCTTGGAAGAAAAGCTACGGCCAACCTAGACAGCATATTAAAAAGCAGAGACATTACTTTGCCAACAAAGGTCCATCTAGTCAAAGCTGTGGTTTTTCCAGTAGTCATGTATGGATGTAAGAGTTGGACTATAAAGAAAGCTGAGCACCAAAGAATTGATGCTTTTGAACTGTGGTGTTGGAGAAGACTCTTGAGAGTCTCTTGGATTGCAAGGAGATCAAATCAGTCAATACTCAAGGAAATCAGTCCTGAATGTTCGTTGGGAGGACTGATACTGAAGCTGAAACTTCCATACTTTGGCCACCTGATGAGAAGAATTGACTCATTGGAAAAGACCCTGATCCTGGGGAAGATTGAAGGGAGGAGGAGAAGGGGAAGACAAAGGATGATCTGGTTGGATGCCATCACTGACTCAATGCACATGAGTTTGAATAAGCTCCAGGAGCTGGTGTTGGACAGGGAAGCCGGGTGTTCTGCAGTCTATGTGGTTGCAAAGAGTTGGACACAACTGAGCGATTGAACTGAACTGAAGGGAGACAGAGGTAAACATATAAAGGCAATAAAGTATCAGGGGGGTATCACAGAAGAAGAAAAACAATCAATTCTTTTTATTTTTTTTTGTATTATACTCAAAATGTCATGTGAGTGGATTCAGTCTTCCTCTAATAAAGCAATGGTTTCATGTATTCTCATTAAATCATCTCTTAAAAATGTTGAAATAGTGGTTTATTTATATATTTAACATTAAAAGTGAAGCCTAAGTATGAATAAAGTCCCTGCCATTGTAGTAAGAGCATAAAAGAAAAGGCATCAAATGGTAACAGCAACATTTCAGGAGGTTGATAAGTTGAAGATATAGGCTGTCTGAATAAATTATACACACAGATATACACACAAACACATATGGAAGTAGTTAACATTAGATATGGAAGACAGAGGAAAACAGATCATGGCCAAATGTTTTCTTAGAATCCCCTCTGTCATCACCAAACAACAACAATAAAGTGATTTTCCGGTACCCTAGTTGGGAAAGATTAAGAGTTTACAAGACTCACTTCAGTGATATCTGGCTACATTGATAGGGGTATATATATATATAAAAACTCTATTAGGAACTACATAAAAACTTTAAACCATGCAATTACATCTTTGTCTACTATTATTCAGTGTTAAGAAATCTTGTGATAAAACACTGACATTTGTATGTACATCTCACCTTTAAAATATGTCAACAACAGGAGGACAAATAACAATATAATGGAGAGGAGTGAATGGAACAGTTCCATTTTTCTTCATCTGGGATACCCTCTGTCTCTTGGATTGGGTCCATATCTAAACAATAATAAATCATAGAAACATTTAATTATTAATGTGTACAGCTGATTTCTATTCTGTAGAACTATGCAATTTCCAAGTTCAGAGGAAAGAAATCCTCAAAGTTACAAAATACATGTTCTCAAAAATCTCTACACCAATACTGATGATCTCCTAAGTCATTCAGCCACTTACTGGGCACATAGCATGTTAGAAGCAATAAACTGACATTAAATTATTTAATAAAAGCTATGCAGATGACATCACCCTTATGGCAGAAAGTAAAGAGGAACTGAAGAGATGATGAAAGTGAAAGAGGAGGGTGAAAAAGTTGGCTTAAAGCTCAACATTCAGAAAACTAATTTTTTTTTACAAGTGGTTGGCCAGATTTCCCAGCACCGCTTGTTAAGAGATTGTCTTTAATCCATTGTATATTCTTGCCTCCTTTGTCAAAGATAAGGTGTCCATATGTGCGTGGATTTATCTCTGGGCTTTCTATTTTGTTCCATTGATCTATATTTCTGTCTTTGTGCCAGTACCATACTGTCTTGATAACTGTGGCTTTGTAGTAGAGCCTGAAGTCAGGTAGGTTGATTCCTCCAGTTCCATTCTTCTTTCTCAATATCACTTTGGCTATTCGAGGTTTTTTGTATTTCCATACAAATTGTGAAATTATTTGTTCTAGCTCTGTGAAGAATATTGTTGGTAGCTTGATAGGGATTGCATTGAATCTATAAATTGCTTTGGGTAGTATACTCATTTTCACTATATTGATTCTTCCAATCCATGAACATGGTATATTTCTCCATCTATTAGTGTCCTCTTTGATTTCTTTCACCAGTGTTTTATAGTTTTCTATATATAGGTCTTTACTTTCTTTAGGTAGATATATTCCTAAGTATTTTATTCTTTCCGTTGCAATGGTGAATGGAATTGTTTCCTTAATTTCTCTTTCTGTTTTCTCATTATTAGTGTATAGGAATGCAAGGGAATTCTGTGTGTTGATTTTATATCCTGCAACTTTACTATAGTCATTGATTAGCTCTAGTAATTTTCTGGTGGAGTCTTTAGGGTTTTCTATGTAGAGGATCATGTCATCTGCATAAAGATCTCAACATAAGACCAGAAACTATAAAACTCCTAGAGGAGAACATAGGCAAAACACTCTCTGACATACATCACAGCAGGATCCTCTATGACCCACCTCCCAGAATATTGGAAATAAAAACAAAAATAAACAAATGGGACCTAATTAACCTTAAAAGCTTCTGCACATCAAAGGAAACTATTAGCAAGGTGAAAAGACAGCCTTCAGAATGGGAGAAAATAATAGCAAATGAAGCAACTGACAAACAACTAACCTCAAAAATATACAAGCAACTCCTACAGCTCAACTCCAGAAAAATAAAGGACCCAATCAAAAAATGGGCCAAAGAACTAAATAGACATTGCTCCAAAGAAGACATACAGATGGCTAACAAACACATGAAAAGATGCTCAACATCACTCATTATCAGAGAAATGCAAATCAAAACCACTATGAGGTACCATTTCACACCAGTCAGAATGGCTGCGATCCAAAAGTCTACAAATAATAAATGCTGGAGAGGGTGTGGAGAAAAGGGAACCCTCTTACACTGTTGGTGGGAATGCAAACTAGTACAGCCACTATGGGGAAAAGTGTGGAGATTCCTTTAAAAACTGGAAATAGAACTGCCTTATGATCCAGCAATCCCACTTCTGGGCATACACACTGAGGAAACCAGAAGGGAAAGAGACACATGTACCCCAATGTTCATCGCAGCACTGTTTATAATAGCCAGGACATGGAAGCAACCTAGATGTCCATCAGCAGATGCATGGATAAGAAAGCAGTGGTACATATACACAATGGAGTATTACTCAGCCATTAAAAAGAATACATTTGAATCAGTTCTAATGAGGTGGATGAAACTGGAGCCTATTATACAGAGTGAAGTAAGGCAGAAAGAAAAACACCAATACAGTATACTAACGCATATATATGAAATTTAGAAAGATGGTAACAATAACCCTGTGTACGAGACAGCAATAGAGACACTGATGTCTAGAACAGTCTTATGGACTCTGTGGGAGAGGGAGAGGGAGAGGGTGGGAAGATTTGGGAGAATGGCATTGAAACACGTAAAATATCATGTATGAAACGAGATGCCAGTCCAGGTTCGATGCACGATACTGGATGCTTGGGGCTAGTGCACTGGGATGACGCAGAGGGATGGTATGGGGAGGGAGGAGGGAGGAGGGTTCAGGATGGGGAACACATGTATACCTGTGGCAGATTCATTTTGATATTTGGCAAAACTAATACAATTACGTAAAGTTTAAAAATAAAATAAAGTTAAAAAAAAAAAAAAGAAAACTAAGATCATGGCATCCGGTCCCATCACTTCATGGGAAAAAGATGGGGAAACAGTGGCAGAGGTTTTTTATGGGGCCCCAAAATCACCTCAGATGGTGATTGTAGCCATGAAATTAAAAGATGCTTACTCCTTGGAAGGAAAGTTATATCCAACCTAGATAGTATATTGAAAAGCAGAGACATTACTTTACTAACAAAGGTCCGTCTAGTCAAGGCTATGGTTTTTCCAGTGGTCATGTATGGATGTGAGAGTTGGACTGTGAAGAAGGCTGAGCGCCAAAGAATTGATGCTTTTGAACTGTGGTGTTGGAGAAGACTCTTGAGAGTCCCTTGGACTGCAAGGAGATCCAACCAGTCCATTCTAAAGGAGATCAGTCTTGGGTGTTCATTGGAGGGACTGATGTTGAAGTTGAAGCTCCAATACTTTGGCCACCTCATGCGAAGAGTTGACTCATTGGAAAAGCCCCTGATGCTGGGAGTGATTGGGGGCAGGAGGAGAAGGGGATGACAGAGGATGAGATGGCTGGATGGCATCACCGACTCGATGGACATGAGTTTAATTGAACTCTGGGAGTTGGTGATGGACAGGGAGGCCTGCCATGTTGCGATTCATGGGGTCACAAAGAGTTGGACACGACTGAGTGACTGAACTGAACTGAACTGAACTGATTGTGTTTATAGTTTAATGTTAGTGGTTTTACTTTGTTTCAAAAACATGTAGTTTAGTTGCATACACATACATATTTGGTTGCATACTGAAGTGAACGTGCAGTGGGATTGCATGCATGCTTAGTCAGTAAAGCCAAGTCCAGCATAAACAACAATATTGTTGAAAACCGAATACTTCCCAATTGCATGTCTACCTCAAGTCCACATGAAGATATTAAGAATTACTGTGACAGCAGTATGGAATGGTCACTAATTGAGAGGAAATAGAGCAATTATAAAAATTTGGCTTAGTCAATAAAAGTATATTATAGTATACACTTCAAAAACTTTTCAGTCCACAAATTCATTGCTTATCTCAAGTTTTGTTTTGCCATATCCTCAGAGCTTAAACCAGAACCTAACAAGCTCAGTCCCCTAAACAGTTCTCAAACAGTATCATTGCTTTATTTCATTTCCTAACTCATATGACTGAACTTCTGCATGCAGTAGAAATGCTTGAGCAAGAAAGTTTAGTCTCAGCTTTGCTATTTGTAATATTCTTACTTTATGGTCCTAGGTTACAGTCTTGAATATCACTTAATGAGTAGCTGCTTAGTGATCCCTGCTATATATCAGACTATATATGCATTCTCAGTCACATATACAATTCTTTGTGACCCTATGGGCTGTAGCCCGCCAGGCCCCTCTGTCCATGGGATTCTCCAGGCAAGAATACTGGAGTGGGTTGCCATGCCTGCCTCTAGGGGATCTTCCCAATTCAGGAATCAAACCCAGGTCTCCTGCACTGCAGTCAGATTCTTTACTGCTGAGCCACCAGGGAAGCCCTATCACACTATAAATACATGTATAATTACTAATACTTAGAAGTAATTGGACAGTCCTATTAAAAAAAGATTATAATATTCACCTTACATATATCCTACTATCAGTCAATGGATGAATTAGATTGAAATGATGTTTTTCTGAATTCAAATCCCATATCCTAGCTCTGTCCCTCCTCTGTTGTCTCTTCTTTAGAATAAAATTGCTAGAGACATGAAAAATACAATGTTGCATTATTATAAGAAATAATACAAGAACAAGAGGATGATCTCACTATTCTTTCTATAAGGGGATGATATGTGTCTAATTACACGTAAGTGATAAAATATGGAGCATTATTCTAACTGCCTTATACTTATTTGTGTCTCCTTGAAACTTCTGAAGATTTAGAAGTCAAAGTCAAATCAAGAGGATAGTATAGGATAAAAACATTGTATGAGGGAAGAGAATTATTTAAGTTGTATCAGATCTTATTTGAATCTAGTCTCTTGGGAGTTACAATGTACAGGTTGCACAAACTGAAGAAGCTGGAATGGTATTAATAAAAGTTTTGAAAACACTGGTACAACTTTGATTCTTGGAGTGAAAATTTTGACCAAAACATTTCCCTTATTTTTCACTATCCACGTGTTAAATGGGTGTAAAATGGGGTCACATAGAAACTTTTCTCCTTCAATAAATTCATATGCTATCATCTGGATTATAATATTCTGAGTTTTATAAAAGTAAATATGTCCTCAATTATTTCTTGTATGATTTTAATGAATAAATTAGGCAAAAACATGAGGTTTATAATCTCAGAGACCTTTATGTATTCTTACTTTAGTTTTTTTTTTTTTTTTTCTCCACTAGATTTTTATTGATAATTCTGAAAATAAAAACACTAATTTTCTAAAAGGATCTTAGGGGCAGAAAACCTGGTTTGTAGTAATGGCTGAGAGCTACATCATTAAAAAAGCCAATTACTCTCTATCCATCTTCTCTTGGGACATTTCTTGCCAAGAAATCTGCAAAGGATTCAGAGGTTTATAATGGAGAGGAACCCTCCCATATCCTTCCAGTTTCATCTCCTGTTCCACCTGAATCTTTTGCTCCAGGTACCAGATGACTTGAGTTTCTCACAATGTGACATATTCTCAATTATCCTCGTGTTTTGCTCCTTGTTTTATTATCTTTGCCCCTGATTATTTCTGCTCGGCTTTCCCCATTCGCTTTCTGCTACACATTTGCCATATGTTACCTGACCTGGTTAGCTCTAGTCCTCCACCTGAGCCCCTTATTATTTTCCTTCTGCATGCTCCAGGTATAACACTTACTTGTAATGGCTTTGCCTTCCCTCCTCACAAGAACAGCAAGCTTCTTAAAATCAAAGATGATTGTGTGTCTGCTTCATACCCTTAATGCTTACTACATGCTTAGCACCTAGCACATCCTCAGAGATACTTGCAGAGTGAAGACCTTGGAAATAATTTAAGGTTCTGGACTTGTATGCTTTGCTTCAAAAAACATGAAGCTTCTGACCTATCCTGAGTAGAATTTGGGCACCACTTTGTTTTGCCAAGGGTATTTATTGATTTAAAGGGCAGGCACTTTATTTCCAGTAAATAATTGTATGCTCATAGGAAAAAATTAAAACTTTGCCCAAATTAAAAAAAAAAAAAAAAGACATCATGTTAAGAAAGAATATAAGAATTCACTTTCAATAAATTTTATTTAAATTTCATAATTATGTTAGAAGAGAAAGAAAGAAAGCATAAAAATGCTTACCAAAGCTGATAAATAGAGTTTAGCACGAATAGTGAAATGCCTGCCTCCCAATGTTAGGCCATAATCAGGCCTCATTCATCCTGTGAATTTCATATGTGTCTCAAAGAATTTTCCTCTCTCGATATCCTTCATTCCATTTTAACTTGGAAGAGCCATGGGAGCAGTATTAGCCAGTAAACTTTAGACTGACTAAGTCTGAATCATGCGGAGTCTTTGCATAGGCTGCCGAGTTCAAGCATGGTTCCTTTTCTAAGAGAATTTTACTTTTTTGTGGCTGAGACCACTGAGTCTTTTGCACCCACTACTATGGGCATTTCTTCAAACAGGACCTCAACTCAACGTCTCCTATCAGAGAGAGAATCCATAGAATCTGCTAAATGAGAGGTTGCAGAGCTTGAATGGCACGCTAACATTCCCCACAGTTGGCCTTCTCCTTTCAGAATTACACTTTAAAGGGAGTTAAGACCCCAAGGATTTGGTCCTGTTCATTTAATTGATTCTAATTTATTCTTCTTTTGAATCCCTATCCTATAAGAAATGTAAACTCAGCCTAAAGAGCACATCTCTCTGTAGAATGGAGACTAGGAAAGGTTGTCATATTTGAAGGAGGTTATCAGAAGTAAGTCTATTTAATCTACTTAAGCTTGATAATTTCTTTCTTACTCAGGGTTGACAAGTAGATCCCCTCCAGACATCTTGTATTTGAGAGAGATAGCCTGACCTGTTTGGGTGCCACAGTCAGTTAGACAATTTTAAATTTTGAAAGCACAGAATGATTCTATTACTAGAAATTAACCAAATCTATTGAAAATATGGCAACATAGAGTTATCTTAAATACAAGACGCTTTCCTTCTTTGAAAAGTTGATTCTAATGTATAAATAAACAGATTCAGAAACAATGATAAATTAACCACAGTTGGCTTGAGTTGAAAGAAGTAGAAAAGGGTGGTTTGGTTTTGTTTTGTCTTTTCTTCCTTTCAGTTCAGTTCAGTCACTCAGCCGTGTCCAACTCTTTGTGACCCCATGGACTGCAGCACCCAGGCTTCCCTGTCCATCACCAACTCCTGAAGTTTACTCAAACTCATGTCCGTTGAGTCAGTGATGCCATCCAACCATCTCATCCTCTGTCATCCCCTTCTCCTCCTGCCTTCAATCTTTCCCAGCATCAGAGTTTTTTAAGTGAGTCAGTTCTTCAAATCAGGTAGCCAAAATATTGGAGTTTCAGCTTCAGCATCAATCCTTCCAATGAATATTCAGGACTGATTTCCTTTAGAATTGACTGGTTGGATCTCCTTGCAGTCCAAGGGACTCAAGAGTCTTCTCCAACACCACAGTTCCAAAGCATCAATTCTCTGATGCTCAGCTTTAATTATTTTATTAAATAAATTATTTCTTTTATTTTTAATTCAATTTCTTTCTTTAACTATTTTATTAAATCACCCTATAAGAAATGTGGAAACCAAAAGTGTGCTAAATCTAAATTATATGTTAATACTCCACCCCCACTCCACCCACCAAAAATACAACCATAAATGACAAGAGGAATAGTAAGAGTTCAGAGCTGATCTTTTTTGATGCATTGAATTTTACATTACATTACATTAGTGAAAACAACTGCAGGTAAATACATATAGAGCAGATAGCATGCAATTATTTAAAATTCTAAGTTTTAGGGCCAAATTATTTCTGCTGTAACCCAGATCCTTAATAGGATCTTGACACAACTTGACATGTAGATGATAATAATCTGAGCCCCCAGATCAGGTCATGTGGAAATTCAAAGCCCCCACTGGGCAAGATTACTGTGATTTTCTAAAAGGTCTTAGATTGGTTGGGTTGGGGGGACCTCCAGAGATAAACATCAGCCATTTTGGTGTCTGAATCTTTTAACTTTTTTTTTAAAGTGAGATCAGTAAATGACAAGCCCAGGTAATCCATGGTGTCCATCCAAATGATATCGCCAAGGACAGCATGCCAGTTCTTACCTAGACAGCATGCAGTCTGAACCTTGTGTTCATTCCATAATGTAAAGAAGTAATTTTTTCTCTTTAAATTGCTAAATGTATTAAGAGGTATGCTGTCAGAGAAAATTTAACAGGGAAAGGTAAAGGTCTCTAGGACTTGGTCTCCAAAGATACAGTCTTATATTTATAGCCTGTCTTAGCCACTTTGATTAATCTTCCTCATCATCTAATAAACCACTTCTATTGAAATATTATTTATAGAAAATTTATCCACCTGGGGACATGCTATTATGTTGTGTGAAAAATAAGGTCTTTTTTAATCCACAAGACTTTGTTCCTCAAGGACAACAGTCATTCCTTAAAGGTATTAACTGGGGCTAGGACTCCTTTTTTTTTTTTTTTTTTTTAAGAGATGAGAGATGATAGGCTGTAACAGTCATAATTTCTGAGAAAATTCAAACATTCAAGTCTTTCAGGTGGTAATAACTTAGCTTATGGTCTTCTAACTGGTTGCTTTTAATAACATAATTTTTCCTCCAAAGTGTAACCCTTATACATAAAGATGGTAATAGAGGCGTAAATATTTTTGAAACATAATCGAGACCCAATGTCTTCAGCATTTAGCACCTCTCTTGTTTTCTATAGTAGCTCCTCATACTCTAAAAAATATAGTGTTCCATGGTTGGATGGCACCACTGATTCAATGGACATGAGTTTGAGCAAACTCTGGGAGACAGTGAAGGACAGGGAAGCCTGGAGTGCTGCAGTCCATGGGTCAAAAAGAGTCATACACAGCTTAGTGAATGAACAACAACACAAAACTCAGTCATAAAGCAACAGGACTAAACTAAGGAAAACTCAGGAAAATGGTTTAATGTTTATACTTTATATTAGATCTGATAGACAGAGTGCCTGAAGAATTATGGACAGAAGTTCATGAAACTGTACAGGAGGCAGTAATCAAGAACATCCCCAAGTGGGGGGAAAATGCAAAAAGACAAAAAGGTTGTCTGAGGAGGCCTTACAAATAGCTGTGAAAAGAAGAGAAGTAAAAGGCAAAGGAGAAAAGGAGAGATATACCCATTTGAACGCAGAGTTCCAAAGAATAGCACAGAGAGACAAGAAAGCCTTCCTCTTTGATCAATCAAAGAAATAGAGGAAAACAATAGAATGGGAAAGACTAGCAATCTCTTCAAGTAAACTAGAGATACCAAGGGAATATTTCATGCAAAGATGGGCACAATAAAGGACAGAAATGGTATGGACCTAACAGGAGTAGAAGATATTAAGAAGAGGTGGCAAGAATACACAGAAAAACTATACAAAAAAGGTCTTCACAACCCAGATAATCATAATGGTGTGATCACTCACCTATAGCCAGACATCCTGGAACGTGAAGTCAAGTAGGCCTTAAGAAGCATCACTACAAACAAAGCTAGTGGTGGCAATAGAATTCCAGTTGAGCTATTTCAAATCCCAAAGATGATTCTGTGTAAGTGCCGCACTCCATATACCAGCACATTTGGAAAACTCAGCAGTGGCCACAGGACTGGAAAAGGTCAGTTTTCATTCCAATCCCAAAGAAAGGCAATACCAAAGAATGCTCAAACGACCATGCAATTGCACTCATCTCACACACTAGAAAAATAATGCTCAAAATTCTCCAAGCCAGGCTTCGACAGTACATGAACCGTAAACTCCCAGACATTCAAGTTGTTTAGAAAAGGCAGAGGAAGCAGAGATCAAATTGCCAACATCCACTGAATCATCAAAAAAGCAAGTGAATTCCAGAAAAACATTTACTTCTGCTTTATTGACTATGCCAAAGCCTTCATGTGGACCACAACAAACTCTGGAAAATTCTTAGAGATGAGAATACCAGACCATCTCACCTGCCTCTTGAGAAATCTGTATGCAGGCCAGGAAGCAACAGTTAGAATTGGACGTGGAACAACAGACTGGTTCCAAATCGGGAAAGCAGTAGGTCAAGGCTGTATACCATCATCCTGATTATTTAACTTATATGCAGAATACATCATGAGAAATGCTGGGCTGGAAGACAAGCTGGAATCAAGATTGCCAGAAGAAATATCAATAACCTCAGATATGCAGATGACACTACCCTTATGGCAGAAAGTGATGAAGAAATAAAGAGCCTCTTGATGAAAGTGAAAGAGGAGAGTGAAAAAGTTGGCTTAAAGCTCAACATTCAGAAAACAAAGATCATGGCATCTGGTCCCATCACTTCATGGCAAATAGATGGGGAAACAGTGGAAACAGTGGCAGACTTTATTTTTGGGGGGCTCCAAAATCACTGCAGATGGTGACTGCAGCCATGAAATTAAAAGACGCTTACTCCTTGGAAGGACAGTTATGGCCAACCTAGATAGCATATTCAAAAGCAGAGACATTGCTTTGCCAACAAAGGTCCATCTAGTCAAGGCTATGGTTTTTCCACTGGTCATGTATGGATGTGAGAGTTGGACTGTGAAGAAAGCTGAGCACTGAAGAATTGATGCTTTTGAACTGTGGTGTTGGAGAAGACTCTTGAGAGTCCCTTGGACTGCAAGGAGATCCAACCAGTCCATTCTAAAGGAGATCAGTCCTGGGTATTCTTTGGAAGGACTGATGCTAAAGCTGAAACTCCAATCAATACTTTGGCCACCTCATGCGAAGAGTTGACTCATTGGAAAAGACTCTGATGCTGGGAGGGATTGGGGGCAGGAGGAGAAGGGGACAACAGAGGATAAGATGGCTGAATGGCATCACTGACTCGATGGACGTGAGTTTGGGTGAACTCCAGGAGTTGGTGATGGACAGGGAGGCCTGGCGTGCTGCAATTTATGGGATCGCAAAGAGTCAGACACGACTGAGCAACTGAACTGAACTGAACTGAAGAGATAGATAAACTACATATTGATATGGCTGTTTTCATCCTAATTCAGGATTCCCATTCACCATTGTAGAGTTTAGAGGTGCCTATTTAATACCCTGTTTTGCTCAAAATGAAGAAACCATCTATTAGACATCATCTTCAAGAATCAGGTCCCACATACCTCTCTTAAGGAAAGACTCTGTTAAATGGGTACAGCAAGACCATGTATCCCGCACCCTAATCCAGGGCCAGTTTTCAGCATTACTAGTTTCTTCTGTGGCTTTCCATGACTAAGCTACAGCTTTTAAAACCAACCCCACAGATTTTCCCCATTCTTATTTAAATTCAAATCTTATCTTTCGTTCTGTGAGCATCTGGGTTTGATCCCACTGCCTCTTCTGGTTCCCAACCCAGAAGATGTCTTATTAATTTCTAAATCTCAAGGCTATGAGTCCCTGACTGAGGCCAGACCTGCAAGGCCATGGTACTGGTTTCCCCAATCATGGTTCTAATCACACATTGCCCAACCCCTGAAATGTAGTTGGGTTAGGACATCTCAGATCATAAGCTTAGGGAAGACTGGATCAAAGTATCTTTGAAATAGATAATTATCCCATAAGCTGAAGATAGTAGAAGATATGATTCATTTAGGGCTGAAATACTGTAGGGACATTACACAGGCCAAATATAATTACAAAACCAAAGAACAGATGAATTTAACTTGACAATGAACTTTATGTTCAACTCCCTTTTGAGGTTGTGGAAATTCATTTATTATGAATACCTGAAGCCTTCTCAGACTTTTACAGCCATCAGGGTACTTGCTGCTGCTGCTGCTGCTAAGTTGCTTCAGTCGTGTCTGACTCTGTGCGACCCCATAGACAGCAGCCCACCAGGCCCCACCATCCCTGGGATTCTCCAGGCAAGAACACTGGAGTGGGTTGCCATTTCCTCCTCCAATGCATGAAAGTGAAAAATGAAAGTGAAGTTGCTCAGTTGTGTCTGACTCTTAGCGACCCCATGGACTGCAGCCTACCAGGCTCCTCCATCCATGGGATTTTCCATGCAAGAGTACTGGAGTGGGTTGCCATTGCCTTTTCTGATCAGGGTACTTACAGAGCTTTATTTTCAAAGAAGAGAGATAAGTAGCTGTTCAACAGTATCACATTGCAAGCTTTATATTAATAGATATATTATTTCTATATAGTTAAAGAGATATTAATTCTGCAGCTCAGGCCTTTGGCTGTACGATAGTGCTTGTACTTTTAAAGAATTCCAGTCCCAGCATAAGATCACAGTCACAGATGGTGCAATTTACATGCAATTCTTTTTCTATTTGTTTTGTAAGACCCATGATGAACCATTGGCTTGAAAGACAAGCAAACTATTTGGTGAGTTAGATAGCTTCCTGGGGCTTCCCTGGTGGTTCAGATGGTAAAGAATCTGCCTACAATGCAGGAGACCCAGGTTAGATCCCTGGATCAGGAATATCCCCTGGAGGAGGGAATAGCTACCCACTCCAGTATTCTTGCCTGGGGAATACTATGGACACAGGAGCCTGGCAGACCACAAAGAGTCAGACATGACTAAGTGACTAATACTTTCACAACACACCTTAGATACCATCATAGACAGCTAGTTACCAACATTTGCCAGAGATGACAAAAGTAGTTTTCTACTCAAAGTAAAGTCCTCCAGTTCATGGACCTTAAGCCAGACATCTTAACATTGTCACTCTGTGCAAGTACTCTATCTGGACCCCCCAGTGACAGGATTGTGGGCATGTGGACCTTAATTGTGGGACATGAAGATATAGTTAAACAGCTAGGCTTTCTTCTTCTGCTGCTGCTGCTAAGTCACTTCAGTTGTGTCCGGCTCTGTGTGACCCCATAGACGGCAGCCCACCAGGCCCCACCATCCCTGGGATTCTGCAGGCAAGAACACTGGAGTGGGTTGCCATTTCCTTCTCCAATGCATGAACGTGAAAAGTGAAAGTGAAGTCGCTCAGTTGTGTCCGACTCTTAGGGACCCCATGGACTGCAGCCTACCAGGCTCCTCTGCCCATGGGATTTTCTAGGCAAGAGTACTAGGCTTTCTAGTCACTGTTAAATGTACCTGCTTTTTTAGAGTCTATTATCAGCAAGATATAGAGGTTGGTTCCAAAGACCAAAATGATGGGTGGTCAAAATATACTTTAGAGTAAGAGAAGAGATGAAGTTTGAATTGGACTTTTTCTTGAATGAGGATGGAGGAATCACTCCTCTTGAAGAGCTAATTCTTTTCTTTTAGAAAGGCCTTGAACTAAAAACATAACTAAGTTGGTTATGACCAGTCCCTCATACTTATCTGGTCATTGACACAGACCATCTGGTTTTGATGCTGGACACATCATGGCAAAGAGATAACTAAACGTTTTTGAAATCACTTTCCTAGTGAAGATACTTTCAAGTACAGTCCAGTAGTCTAGAGTTGAAATTGAAATCTCTCAAGACAGACCTCCCTCCTCTATTAGAGGCCATGATAAATAGATAGGATCCCCATTCTTATGAAATGTCTTAAATTTTCACAGTTCTCATAGACCCTCAGGAATATAACTATTCCCATTGATGGACTTTACATGCATACAACTGTTTCTTTAAATAATGTGTCAAGAAAGAAACCAAGATGCCATCACACTTAGCGGCATCCAAAAGCCACGAGGTGGCCATAAAAGCTTGTGCTGAAGAAATAGAAGCATATATAGCTGTTACATGAATAAATGGGTTTGGCTGGTGTTCCTGGGCAGTCATTTGTATCTCTGAAGGCAGAACTGAAAGGTCAGGGCAGCACTTCTGCACTTGATTCCACAAAGTGGCAAAGCCAAAGTCCTAATGAAGGATGTGATGGTGAACCATGAGTCCAGAAGAAGAAAAATAAGAGAGTTTAATGTAACTCAGTTTTCAAAGACCAGTTCAGAACGTTATCTGAAATGGAACACAGGTGCTAAAGAGACCCACTTTAGTATTTAATGACGATTTTTAAGGAACCCTACTGCAGGTGGTGACTACAGCCATAAAATTGAAAGACGCTTACTCCTTGGAAGGAAAGTTATGACCAACCTAGATAGCATATTGAAAAGCAGAGACATTACTTTGCCAACAAAGGTCCATCTAGTCAAGGCTATGGTTTTTCCAGTGGTCATGTATGGATGTGAGAGTTGGACTGTGAAGAAAGCTGAGTGCTGAAGAATTGATGCTTTTGAACTGTGGTGCTGCAGAAGACTCCTGGGAGTCCCTTGGACTGCAAGGAGATCCAACTAGTCCATTCTGAAGGAGATCAGCCCTGGGATTTCTTTGGAAGGAGTGATGCTAAAGCTGAAACTCCAGTACTCTGGCCACCTCTTGTGAAGAGTTGACTCATTGGAAAAGACTCTGATGCTGGGAAGGATTGGGGGCAGGAGGAGAAGAGGATGACAGAGGATGAGATGGCTGGATGGCATCACTGACTCGATGAACGTGAGTCTCCGTGAACTCCGGGAATTGGTGATGCACAGGGAGGCCTGGCGTGCTGCGATTCATAGGGTTGCAAAGAGTCGGACATGACTGAGCGACTGAACTGAACTGAACTGAACTGAAGATAAATAGATGTTTGATAATTTGGGCCTAACCATGTTTGACTTTGTCAATGTATCAATTTTGAGCAACTTCATAGGATATGCTTCTAGAATTTGGGTTAAAACTTGTTGCTTAATTAGCTGTTTAAGGAAGAAACATCACAGAAATGGCATATGTAATCTGCACTTAAGAAAAATATCTCAGAGGGAAAATAATTCCATTGGAAATAAATTGTCATCAGATCCCTATGAACACTATCTCCACTTGACAAGGAAACACCAGTGTAGGAGGCTGGGGTGAGGGCGGGTTGGACTTCAGTCAACACTTCTATTCTATTTCCCTGAGGGAAGTAGAGCCACTCTGCTTGCTCTCACTGTGAGCCAAGCCACACCATCACCATCTGATCCAGGATCAGTTTGAAGGCATTATTTCCTCCTTTCCCATGCTGGTTTACCTTGTATAATGCCACACTTGTGGCCAAGACATCATGTCCCCTCATGGGACCAATATCTATCATTGACAAAGAGGTTTCTGAGAACTGTATGCTCTCCTTCCCCATTGTTTTAGGTCAAGCCAGTGCAACACTCCTCTTCTCTGATTGATTGTCCTGGATTCTATGCCAAAAATAGAGAAATCCGTTATTACCTTAGCATGATTGTCTTCATGTGATCGTTGTTACTTTGGGATATATTTACACAGCAAGATAGGCAGAGAAGTGACTCAAAGCATGCTGTTGTTCAGTCATGTCTGACTCTTTGTGACCACATGGACTGCAGCACAGCAGGCTTCCCTGTCCTTCAGTATCTCCCAGAGTTTGCTAAAACTCATGTTTATTGAGTGGGTGATGCTATCTAACCATCTCATCCTCTGATGCCCCTTTCTCATATTGCCTCAAGCATCAGAGTCTTTTCCAATGAGTCAGCCCTTCACATTAGGTGGCCAAAGTATTGGAGCTTCAGCTTCAGCATCAGTCCTTCCAATGAATATTCAACATTGATTTCCTTTAGGATTGACTGATTTGATCTCCTTGCAATCCAAGGGGCTCTCAAGAGTCTTCTCCAGCAGCTCAGTTAGAAAGAATCAGTTCTTTAACATTCAACCTTCTTTATGGTCCACCTCTTACATCCATGCATCAGTCAGTTCAGTTGCTCAGTCGTGTCCGACTCTTTGCGACCCCATGAATCGCAGCACACCAGGCCTCCCTGTCCATCACCAACTCCCGGAGTTCACCCAGACACACGTCCATCGAGTCAGTGATGCCATCCAGCCATCTCATCCTCTGTCGTCCTCTTCTCCTCCTGCCCCCAATCCCTCCCAGCATCAGAGTCTTTTCCAATGAGCCAACTCTTCACATGAGGTGGCCAAAGTACTGGAGTTTCAGCTTTAGCATCATTCCTTCCAAAGAAATCCCGGGTTGATCTCCTTCAGAATGGACTGGTTGGATCTCCTTGCAGTCCAAGGGACTCTCAAGAGTCTTCTCCAGCACCGCAGTTCAAAAGCATCAATTCTTCAGCACTCAGCCTTCTTCACAGTCCAACTCTCACATCCATACATGACCACAGGAAAAACCATGACTTCTGGTAAAATCATAGCTTTGATAATGCAGATTTTGTTGGCAAAGTTTTGGCTTTTCTTTGTAATAAGCTATCTAGGTTTGTGATTGCTTTCCTTCAAAGGAGCAAGTGTCTTTTAATTTCATGGCTGCGGTCAGTATCTGCAGGGATTTTGGAGCCCAAACATATAAAGTCTGTCACTGTTTCCACTGCTTCCCCATCTATTTGCCATGAAGTGATGGAACAAAATACCATGATCTTAGTTTCTTGAATGTTGAGTTTTAAGCCAGCTTTCTCATTCTTCTTTTACCCTCATCAGGAGGCTCTTTAGTTCATCTTAGATTCTGCCATTAGAGTGATATCATCTGTATAGCTGAGGTTGTTGATATTTCTCCCAGTAATCTTGATTCCAGCTTGTGATTTATCCAGCCCAGCATTTCACATAATTTACTCTGCATATAAGTTAAATAAGCAGGGTGACAATATACAGCATTGATATAATCCTTTTCCAATTTTGAGTTAGTTGTTCAATGTCCATTTCTAGCCGTTGCTTTGTGACCTACATAGAGGTTTCTTAGAGACAGGTAAGGTGGCCTGATATTCCCATATCTTTAAGAATTTTCCAAGGTTTGTTGTGATTTACACAATTGTTTTAGCATAGTCAATGAAGCAGAAGTAAATGTTTTTCTAAAATTCTCTTGCTTTTTCTATGATCCAACAGATGGTGGCAATTTGATCTCTGGGTCCTCAGATCAGATAAGATCAGATCAGTCGCTCAGTCGTGTCCCACTCTTTGTGACCCCATGAATCGCAGCACGCCAGGCCTCCCTGTCCATAACCAACTCCCGGAGTTCACTCAGACTCATGTCCATCGAGTCAGTGATGCCATCCAGCCATCTCATCCTCTGTCGTCCCCTTCTCCTCTTGCCCCCAATTCCTCCCAGCATCAGAGTCTTTTCCAACGAGTCAACTCTTCGCATGAGGTGGCCAAAGTACTGGAGTTTCAGCTTTAGCAACATTCCTTCCAAAGAAATCCCAGGGCTGATCTCCTTCAGAATGGACTGGTTGGATTTCCTTGCTAAATCCAACTTGTACATAGAATTCTCAGTTCATGTGCTGCTGAAGCCTAGCTTAAAGGATTTTGAGCATTGCCTTCCTAATGTGTGAAATGAACTCAACTGTATGGTAGTTTTGTTTTGTTTTTGTTTTGTTTTTTTTTCCATTTCTTTTTCTTGGGAATGGTCTTGCTCCCTGTCTCCTGTACATGAATCTCTGTCCGTAGTTCATCAGGCACTCTGACTATCAGATCTAGTCCCTTAAATCTATTTCTCACTTCCACTGTATAGTCATAAGTGACTTGGTTTAGGTCATACCTGAATGGTCTAGAGTTTTTCCCCACTTTCTTCAATTTAAGTCTGAATTTGGCAATAAGGAGTTCATGATCTGAGCCACAGTCCATTCCCAGTCATGTTTTTGCTGACTGTATGTATAGAGCTTCTCAATCTTTGGCTGCAAAGGATATAATCAATCTGATTTCGGTGTTGACCATCTGCTGATGTCCATGGTTAGAGTCTTCTCTTGTGTTGTTGGAAGAGGGTGTTTGCTATGACCAATGCATTCTTTTGGCAGAACTCTGTTAGCCTTTGCCCTGCTTCATTTTGTACTCCAAGGCCAAATTTGCCTGTTACTCCAGGTGTTTCTTGACTTGCTACTTTTGCATTCCAGTTCCCTATAATGAAAAGGACATATTTTTTGAGTATTAGTTCTAGAAGGTCTTGTAGGTCTTCATAGAACCGTTCAATGTCAGCTTCTTCAGCGTTACTGGTCAGGGCATGGACTTGGATTACCGTGATATTGAATCATTTGCCTTGGAAATGAACAGCGATCATTCTGTCTTTTTGAGATTGCATCCAAGTACCACAATTTGGACTCTTTTGTTGACTATGATGGCTACTCCATTTCTTCTAAGGGATTCCTCCCACAATAGTAGATACAATGGTCATCTGAGTTAAATTCACCCATTCCAGTCCATCTTAGTTCGCTGATTCCTAGAATGTCTATGTTCACTCTTGCCATCTCCTGTTTGACCACTTCCAATTTGCCTTGATTCATGGACCTAACATTACAGGTTCCTATGCAATATTGCTCTTTACAGCATCGAACCTTGCTTCTATCACCAGTCCCATCCAAAACTGGGTGTTGTTTTTGCTTTGGCTCCATCCCTTCATTCTTTCTGGTGTTATTCTTCCACTGATCTCCAGTAGCATATTGGGCACCTACCGACCTGGGGAGTTCATCTTTCAGTGTCCTATCTTTTTGCCTTTTCATACTGTTCATGGGGTTCTCAAGGCAAGAAAACTGAAGTGGTTTGCCATTCCCTTCTCCAGCGGACCACATTCTTTCAGACCTCTCCAACATTACCCATCCGTGTTGGGTGGCCCCACATGGCATGGCTTAGTTTCAATGAGTTAGACAAGGCTGTGGTCCATGTGATCAGATTGGCTAGTTATCTGTGATCGTGGTTTCAGTCTGTCTGCCCTCTCTCAGCACCTACCATCTTACTTGTGTTTCTTTTACCTTGGACATGGGGTATAGTAATGTTCAAAATTCTCCAAGCCAGGCTTCAGAAATACATGAACAGTGAACTTTCAGATGTTCAAGCTGGTTTTAGAAAAGGCAGAGGAACCAGAGATCAAATCACCAACATCTGATGGATCATCAAAAAAGCAAGAGAGTTCCAGAAAAACATCTGTTTCTGCTTTTTTGACTATGACAAGCCTTTGACTGTGTGGATCCCAATAAACTCGGGAATATTCTGAAAGAGATGGGAAATCTCCTGCCTCTTGAGAAATCTGTATGCAGGTCAGGAAGCAACAGTTCGAACTGGACATGGAACAACAGACTGGTTCCAAATTGGAAAAGGAGTTCGTCAAGGCTGTATATTGTCACCCTGTTTATTTAACTTATATGCAGAGTACATCATGTGAAACGCCAGGCTGGAGGAAGCAAAAGCTGTAATCAAGATTGCCGAGAGAAATATCAATAACCTCAGTTATGCAGATGACACCACCCTTATGGCAGAAAGTGAAGAAGAACTAAAGAGCCTCTCGATGAAAGTGAAGGAGGAGAGTGAAAAAGTTGGCTTAAAGCTCAACATTCAGAAAACGAAGATCATGGCATCCGGTCCCATCACTTCATGGGAAATAGATGGGGAAACAGTGGAAACAGTGGCTGACTTTATTTTTCTGGGCTCCAAAATCACTGCAGATGGTGATTTCAGCCATGAAATTAAAAGATGCTTACTCCTTGGAAGGAAAGTTATGACCAACCTAGACAGCATATTAAAAAGCAGAGACATTACTTTGCCAACAAAGTTCCATCTAGTCAAGGCTATGGTTTTTCCAGTGGTCATGTATGGATGTGAGAGTTGGACTGTGAAGAAAGCTGAGTGCTGAAGAATTGATGCTTTTGAACTGTAGTGTTGGAGAAGACTCTTGAGAGTCCCTTGGAGTGCAAGGATTTCCAACCAGTCCATCCTAAAGGAGATCAGTCCTGGGTGTTCATTGGTGGGACTGATGTTGAAGCTGAAACTTCAATACTTTGGCCACCTGATGCAGATAGCTGACATTTGAAAAGACCCTAATGCTGGGAAAGATTGAGGGCAGGAGGAGAAGGGGATGACAGAGGATGAGATTGTTGGATGGCATCACTGACACAATGGACATGGGTTTTGGTGGACTCCAGGAGTAGGTGAGGGACAGGGAGGCCTGGTGTGCTGAGGCCTGCAGTCCATGGGGTCCCAAAAAGTCGGACACAACTGAGTGACTGAATGGAACTGAACTGGACTGTATGGTAGTTTGAACATTCTTTGATATTGACATTCTTTGGGAGTGGAAAGAAAACCACCTTTTCCAGTTCTGTGGCCACTGCTGAGTTTTCCAACTTTGCTGACATATGAATGCAGCATTTTAACAGCATCATCGTTTAAGATTTGAAGTAGCTCATCTGGAATTCCATCATCTCCATTAGCTTTGGTTGTAGTAATATTTCCTAAGCCCCACTTGACTTCACACTCCTGGATGTCTGGCTCTAGGTGACTGACCACACTATCATGGTTACCCGTGTCATTGAAACCTGGGGTTTTTTTTGTTTTGTTTTGTTTTGTTTTTTTTACAATTCTGTGTATTCTTGCTGCCTCTTCTTAATCTCTTCTGCTTATGTTAGGTCTATGCTGTTTCAAAGTTTAGAACGTGTATAAGTCAAATGTTCAAGGTTACAGAGTTGGGCTAAAAATAGATCCAGAGCCATGTACTTTCCTTAATTCTTCATCAAGCTTTTTCCATTTCATCAATGTCCTTAGGCATCTTTCATAAAGTGTGCATCTCCTGCCATATCCCACCTCTGGTCTAATCTCCCAGAGGTGCTGATTAACCAAACCCAGGACCTAATTTGTTTAGTTCATGATCTAATAAGGAGTTTGGGAACAAAATGAACATTTTTATTTTTTTTCCTCTCTTTTGTGCATTGTGCTTGTTTTGTGTGTGTGTGTGTGTGTGTGTGTGTGTGTGTGTGTGTGTGTGTGCATTTGGATCTTCATTTCAAGAATGCTTGGAGATTTTCCTTCATAGGTAGTAAAAGATTTCACCAATGATTCTGTCTTATCTCCCATCCACATGTTCAAATATCATTCCTCCAATGTGTTTAGAAGCCATAAACTTCTTTTCCATTTCCTGGTAATGCTCAATTTTTTTTAAAAAAAGTATTCCTGATTAGTGTGCTAGAGCAGACTTGTCCAGGCTCATAAGAGTTCACTGTGCACATGTTTTCCCAGTTTGAACAAATGGTTGATATTGACCAGTGTAGAAGATTTACACAATGGCAGAAGATGGCAAATGCTACAAATAAGCAATTTTAATTTTTTTAAAGCCAATCATTTCATTATGTTATTTAGTTTTCTTAATAACAGCTTTATTAAGATATAATTTGCAGAGAGCCAAATTGTTACCCTTTTCATTTCCTAATACCCTCTACTTTCTGACCCCTCAGAAGAAAGCAAGCCTCCTATTAGGAATATTAAAATGGAGGAAGTCTTTATCAGGCTTCAGAAACAGGAAAGCAGCCCACTGACCTGCTTCTAATCTGCCTGGACACTGCCCAGGTTTTGTGCCCACTTGCAAGCACAACAAATCAGGCAGCATGTTAGATAAGAAAGGGAATGAGTCTTGGAATTCTTGAGCTCTTGGAGGTCTGGCCAACCTCCCAGGGTCTAAGAAGTCTTATGACTGACAAAGTGAAACAAACACCATTGTAAAAGTTAAACCAGAGCTTCATTTTTGCACATAAACTGATGACAATATCAATTTGAGGGCTGGGATTATAAGCAGGGACCCTCAAAACTGCAATTTGAAGTCTCACTTGTGGGGTGCATGCACCACCTGAGACCCTTTCCCAATTGGGACTCCAGATTGCTGCTAACAATGGACTTTCGTTCACTGTCCAAGTTTGGATATATGTTGTCAGCCCAATTTGGTGATGCATACACTGTGGTGTTGGGGAAGACTCTTGAGCATCCCTTGGATTGCAAGGAGATCCAACCAGTCCATTCTAAAGGAGATCAGTCCTGGGTGTTCTTTGGGAAGGAATGATACTAAAGCTGAAACTCCAGTACTTTGGCCACCTCATGTGAAGAGTTGACTCATTGGAAAAGACTCTGATACTGGGAGGGATTGGAAGCAGGAGGAGAAGGGGATGACAGAGGATGAGATGGCTGGATGGCATCACTGACTCGATGGATGTGAGTTTGAGAGAACCCTGGGAGTTGGTGATGGACAGGGAGGCCTGGCGTGCTGCAATTCATGGGGTCATAAAGAGTCAGACATGACTTAGCGACTGAACTGAACTGATCTGAGCACTCTTCCTTGGGGCTTCCCAGGTGACTCAGTGGTAAAGAATGCACCTGCCAATGCAGGAGATGCAGGAGACTTGAGTTCAGTTCCTTGGGTGAGGAAGATCCCCTGGAGGAGGAAATGGCAACCCACTCCAGTATTCTTGCCTGGAAAATTCCATGGACAGTGGAGCCTGGAGGGCTACTGTCCATGGGAATCACAAAGAATTGGATATATCTGAACAACTGTGCACACATGCGCACATGCAAGCTGTTACTTCTATTGTTTCTATTTCTTTTCTTTTAATAATTGTGTATTGAAATTAAGCCAAATAATCTATAAAAATTGGAATTATTTGTGTGTAATGAGTGATTTCTTTTGTTAATGAGTCCTTTTATCCTAAAATGAAAGTAAATATTTCAGCAAAACACCTCCTTACTCCAGATGACTTTGTTAATCTTTGCCGAAAATTTAGGATGAGGCTCTAACTTATAACACCTCCAATAATGTAATTATTTTACAACTGATCTGCTACTTAAGCTTAAACATTCCTGTGTTCCATAAATCGGGATGAGACAGTTGTACTTGGGCCATTTCTCCAGGCTCACACCTGTTAACTCAAAGAAAGCAGCTGCTGAGTGTTTTGCAGGCATTTACTACTCTCATTTTCCTTGTTTCTAAGACAGATGAGGCTACTGTATATGCTCTAACTGCAGCCAACCCACAAATAAATGCAGCCATTGGAGTGAGCCCAGGTGAAAGCATCAGAAGAACTACTCTGCAACCCACATAATCTTAATAAGCAATACATCCTGTCTGAATCCATCAAGTTTTGAGGCCTTTTTTTGCAAATCAGTGGATAATTGATAGAACATCTCTCCACTAAATATATTTACAACTGAATTATGAACAACCAAGTCCTGAGCTGCTTTCTTTGACTTTAGGGCATACTTATTTTTTTTAAAGGACTGTATCTTTGGGAAGTTTCAGCCATAGGAAAAAAGACAAACCCAGGATGGGACCACATGTATAATGGAGATAAGTCCAATGTAGGAGAGCCAACTGAGTAAACAGAAAAACATTTTTTAAAAGTTTAATTAAAAAAAAAAAACTTTAAAAAATTAAACACATACAACTGCAGCTGGCCACTGAGTTCTGAAAAAAAAAATATATATATATATGTATATATATCCTAAAGGAAAAAGCAGTCTCCAGAGATCAAACTAGAAGGATCCCAACCTTTTTTTGCTAGTGTCAATAGAGTTGTTAATAAAAGATCTCATTCTGCATATTTTATGCCCTTCCTCAGAGCCGTGGAATACCTGAAGGCTGCCATATGTCCTCAAAGAAGAATATTCATAATACCTCACAAAATTAAACTTGAAGGCAGGTAGAACCCAGAAAAACAGACTCAGTTAATGGAAGCAGAAGATGCCTTCTGGGAACATTGAAAAAGGCTAATAACAAGGCAAGCATCTCCTGGATTCCCTTATGTTTTTGTGTGCTTCATACACAGAATAAAAACAAAATAGAAAGATATTTTACACTCGCCACCTTGCCAACAAGAATTCATTCTGTAACCACCAACCCTAAAATCTCCAATTAGGTATGTACACCTTAAGATATAGCATCAGAACTCCTTGACCATATATTTGTTCAGACAGCATGCTCTAATTGAAGACACTGAAGTTGAATTAAAAATATGAAGACAAACAAATTCCTTTTGGGTGCTTAACAAATCCTTATGCTAGAAAAGCAACAAACAGAGTTTGTAATTCTGATCATATGTTACTTTCTGAGGGTTATACATTATTAAATCTTGTTGAAAAGGCAGAATTGGGCTTTCCCTTCTTCATTTAGCCTGTTTTCTCTTAACACTTCACTCAGCGGAGTCTATAAAATAGGCCTGAGCAGGTTCCCATTAGCTGTGGTCAATTTTAATTTCTGGTTCTCATGCACAAACCTGATGTGTATAGGTTCCAAATCCTAGAAGGAAAATGTCACAAAGCCATTTTTGACATTGCTTAATTAAAACAAATAATGCATCCTGCAATTTACAAAGAAAAAAATAAGACAGTCATTTAAGTCATGTGGACAAATTTCACTACCTAATACTTTGTTCTCCAATGACCATCTGTTTATATCCAACAAAAATTCTCATGTAAGAAAACAATAAAATATTTCAGACAGTTTTTTCTCCTTTATCCAAACAAAAATTAGAGTATGGTCTGCCTCAACTTTTGTGGTAAAAGTAGAGAAAAGACAGCCCCTTAGCATTCAGATTCCAGAGCTTCTGCTTTCCATTCAGATCTAATGTCTGAGCACCACATATATCATAAATGTATAGACCAGAGCACCTGACCCCTCTTTGCTGGCCAGCACTACATTAAAAGCAAGTGAACATGGAGCTGGCTATCTCACCTGAATTAATCACAGCTCTGTCAGATTTAAGAAAAAGAAACAACTCATTTTGGCTTGTAAAATGATGAGAGGAGGAAAATAGGTTCATGAGTAAATCACAAGCTGAAATCAAGATTGCTAGGGAAATATCAACAACCTCAGATACACATGATACCACTCTCATGGCAGCAAGCAAAGAGGAACTATAGAGCTTCTTGATGAGGGTGAAAGAGGAGAGTAAGAAAGCTGGCTTAAAACTCAACATTCAAAAAGCTAATATCATGGCATCCAGTCCCATCACTTCATAGCAAAGAGAAGAGGAACAGGGGAAGCCATGACAGATTTTTATCTTCCTGGGCTCCAGAATTACTGCAGAGGGTGAATGTAGCCATGAAATTAAAAGACACTTGCTCCTTGAAAGTAAAGGTATGAAAAACCTAGACAGAATATTAAAAAACAGAGGCATCACTTTGCCAACAAAGGTCCATATTGTCAATGCTATGGTTTTTCCAGTAGTCATGTACAGATGTGAGAGTTGGACCATAAAGAAGGCTGAGTGCTGAAGAATAGATGCTTTCAAATTGTTGTGCTAGAGAAGACTCTTGAGAGTCCCATGGATTAAAAGGAGCTCCAACCAATCAATCCTAAAGGAAATTAACTCTGAATATTCATTGGAAGCACTGATGCTAAAGCTGAAACTCCAATACTTTGGCCACCTGATGTGAAGAGCTGACTCATTGGAAAAGACCCTGTTGCTGGGAAAGACTGTAGGCAAAAGGAGAAAGGGGCAGCAGAGTATGAGATGGTTAGGTAGAATCACCAACTCAATGGACATAAATTTGATCAAACTCCAGGAGATAGTGGAGGATAGAGGAGCCTGGCATGCTGTAGTCCATGGGATTGCTAATAGTCAAACGTGACTCAGCAACTGAAAAACAAGCAAAATTTTGAAGAGACGTGTTGTAGATCAAACTTTCAGGTATAGCTGAACCCATCAAGAAAATCATCCTCTTCACTTCTAGGCACTGCTTTCTTGAGTGCTGGATTTATTCTCAAAAGCACTCCTCTCATGAGGGAGAGACCCCAGCTTACATTTTGTACACTAAGGAATCTCAATAGAAAGGAAACACCTCTCATTCAATGGTTCCAGAAAGGGTTGAGTTTGTCACTGTCTGGTCAGATTTGCATCCACAATCAGTCACTGAAGGGATGGAATGCTCTTATGTTTCCAGGACTTGGTTGTGTCTTAGTTCAGGTTCCTCCAGAAGTAGACCTACGCCAAGGATATTTGTGAGAATAGTTCATTGGAAGTTGCAAGGAATGTGAGTGTGTGACAAAGAAGTCAGCCAATACAGGGATGTTAAGTCAGGTACAAGCAAGAGAGTGGCACTTAATATTGCAAGAATATTTCCTGGTAAAACAAACATGGAATAATTACCCCATCAAGAAGTGAAGTATTTGAGGTATATTTGGGGTATTTATACTCCCACATATGCTAGTTATTAGGTAAAAACTACATTCAGGGTAAATTTTAATGTCCCCCTTGGATATTTCCCACCTGCCTTGTGTGTGGACACAGTAGATTTCATCAAGATCAAGGTAGTCCTCTATCAATCATGCTTTTGCTGGCTGAAGAAGCCAAAATACAGGCATAGAAATGTAGAGGGGATCTGAAGGAACATGGAAAGACCACCAACAAAGTCTGCTATAGGTCCCATTCCGACCCCTTGCTCAGGAGATGCAGGAATTAGTGTGTTAGACCCACCCAAACCACATATAATAAGTGTGGAAGAGGGATGATGCTCACAAAGGAAAACCAGGGTGCTGTCCCTATGGAAAAAGGGAAAAGATTCTCAGGCAGGCAGAAACAAGAAACATTCACTTGATTAGCTGAATCCTGAATTGTATGTTCTCAACTTAAAGCTTCCAGTGCAGAGACAGGGGTATACAGTAAGTGAGAGATAAATAAATAGACCCAGACCCTGATAAGGATATGGATCATTATTCTTAGCACTTGAGCTGAGTTTTTGGAAATGTATCCAGTGTCTTCAGGGGCATGAAGGTGAGGCTGGTGTCCTCCATACCTCCACTCCTCTGGTAATTCTTGGTGAAGAAAACACAAACAGGCAAAAATCAGAGGCTAAGAAGTATTAAGACAGAACAAATGTAATTGATGCCTTCTGAGATAAAATAATTAAGATAGAGTTATGGAAAAGGCATAAAGACCCTATCTATAAATGGCTATGGAAATAAGCCTGTTCGCTAAAAAAAGAGAGTGACTATCAGACGATTCTAATCCTTGTTTTGCTTTTGCTGTCATCACTGTTACGTGGTGATGAGTGTATTTGGTGCTTGGTAGTTTATTCTTTTTTTGAAAATGTGTGCTGCCAACAGCTCTTCCAAATAAGGATCATTGCCCAAGGAACACTGTAAAAGCAACAAGTGAGGCATTTGCAACCAAGCAAGCATTAACGAAGTCTGGGGTAATTTCTACTGTGGTGAGCAGAATAAAGCCAAGCTTGCTAGCTGTCTGGATTTCTGGCTGCTTAATAAATCCTTCCTTTGTGTACACTGTGAATGTTGGCTCATGATTTTCTTACATCAGACTAGCTCTTAAGGGGCTCACCAAAATTGACCCCAACATCTCCACATCCTAACCTCAAGTAAATCAGAGTAGGATTTTTTCATCATTATTAATAGAAAGAATTGTTCAGTAATGGTCAGGTAATGTACATCTATTTCTTTGCTCTGCTTGTGTATGTGGGTATACAGGTTTGTTGCTTGTTGGGTTGTTTGTTCTTGTTTGTTTTTGTCTTTGATGGTTTTAAAAATTTGGGAGGGTTTAATGTAGTTCTAGATTCTTAGAATCTGTTGGAAACACAAAGAAGATATTCTCCCAGTTGTAGAATCCCAACTAAATTTCACTTATTAGTATTTGCCAACTCACTTTCCAATTGAAATTCTCAGTTAAATTCTGTATAAACACTGCATAAAACTTTGATACCTGTCCTGAGTAGCTAATTTTTCTTAGTAAACAGAATTTACCTTATTTCTTCTCCATTTTACTGAGAAGGTAAGTGCGTAAACACTGTACTACACAGTCCCATTCCTCAGCCCACAAATGCTCTGAGACTGGAGTAAAACCACAGGCTGTGATGACCTCTGCACACTTCATTGGGAAGCAATCTATCTACAAACATAACTTTCTTTGTGGTAACAACCAGGGATGGTTGGGGTACGGAAACATACATTACAAATGATCATGTACTTTTGACACAGATGTCTATCATGAAAGAAAAAGAGAAACAAAGAAAAAGAAGTTCAGTGGTAACCTTTAGAAGGGAATAGTTCTCTTCAAAGAAAGACTCAAGACATTTGGTTTGTTGCTCATAACCATCTTCAAAAACCAAACACTTGCCTTCCACTAGTGGTGATTCACCTTACAGGGTGATAAACTATTACAACCACAGCTGACAGTTTTCTTTTTTATGATCTCGGAAGTGGTCAGAATGGGTTAAAGACTCAGCAGAGCCTTAAATCCTAAGGAATATGGTTAGTTCCCCTCAAAAGAGAGAATCCTTAAAATGTAGAGCCTGTTGTTCTTCAACCAAAGGCCCATTTCTCCCCTAAGCAGTGGTTTCTTGGATAAGTAAAATGTGCTAGAACTCAGTTGTAGATTCCCTCAGGAGAGGCCAACAGGAAAATGTCAGAATCCAAAAAGGTGCCTAATAGCAGCCAGTTTTAGGCAAAGAAGAAAAGGAAAGAAAAACCCCTCCCTTAAATCATTCCAAACTTGGCTTAAGGAGAATACGGAAAGGGGGAAAGAAAATGTTTGGGTGTTTTTCTTCTTTTTTATGTGTTCTGTCTTGTTGGTGTCTTATTGCCAGAAGATATTGGAGAGCCAACAATATGCAATGTGGAACTTTAAAAATAAATCCTGTCTTGGAGTGATCCAAACTGCTCGCCATGAAAAGGAGACTTTTCCAGTGTGCCAGCGTGGAACAAACCTGAAATCAAGCCTCCCTAATGTTCATGTTAAATATTAGAGTGGTGAGAAAAAGAGCAGAGGGAGGAAAGACTAATATGATGGTACAAGAATGGATAAACACAATGGGCAGAAAATGAATGGGTGAGACTCTGAAAGTGCACAGTGCTCAGGTTATCAGCACAGTAAAGGATGGATTGTGCGTAGAGCAAAGCGCATCAATGAGAGCTACACAAAAAGCCACTTCTTTTTCTGGAGAAAGCAATAGTGAAAGGTTTAGGGTACCTGGGTTTCAGTGTGTAATTTCCTTATGGTACTTCTCTGCTCTGTAATCATGAGTGTCTAACCTTTTACTCAATCCACGATGAATCTTTTCTTTTGCAGTATTTGTCTTCTTTTCGGTTGTGATGTTGACAGTTTGTACAGTGGAAATGCTTTACAGAGTTAGACCACTGAGCACATTGTTCTTTTTTTTACCAGTACAACAGTACTGGTACAACAGTACTTAAACCATGTACTATTTCCCATATATGTGTATGTGCTATGCTGTCCTCAGTCCTGTGTGACTCTTGGTCACCCTGTGTAGCCCACCAGGCTCCTCTGTCCATGGGACTTTCCAGGTAAGAATACTAGAGTGGTTTGCCGGTTCCTTCTCTAAGGGATCTTCCCGACCCAGGGATTGAAGCTGTGGCTCTTGTATCTCCTGCATTGGCAGGTGGATTCTTTACTATTGCACCACCTGGGAATTCCCCAAATACTCCCAAGGCAAAAAAAAAGAGAGAGAGAGAGAGAGAGAGAGAAATCTAGGTATTAGAAGCCAAAAAAAAAAAAAAGAAAATGAATATAAATGTCAATATATACCATGAAAAACTTTTCAGAATCACCAGTTGGTTCATTTTATCTACCATCCTGTTAGATAAATATATCATCAAAATCAATGAGGTATAATGGGCCTGAAAGAAGTCTTATAAAATCAATTCTTTGGGGAAAAAAACTATTTAGACTACAGCTTTGTTGGGAAATTATGATATTAGAAAGTCCAGGAGAGTCAAATCAAAGTTCAGTCAATCCAAAGTTCAGTCTCCCACATTCAGGGAGAACGGATGTTCAGAAAAAAAGTTCTGAAAATTAGAAAGAATGTATCATGTATGAAAGAGCATTGTAATGTAAAAATATATTTTGTTCTTTGATGAAATTAGAAAATTTTCTCTAAATATTAAAGCAAAACTTCCCACGTAGCAATGATCTGTACCATCATGTGAAATAATGAAGCCCTTTTAGTAACTGTTAGCAGTGATCAAAGGAGCTTCGGCCTAATATAAGAGAAAACAAAGTGGAATAGGATTTTGGGCTATTTTAACACTTAATCTTTCTTTCCCAAGTCATTTATATGAAACACACTTACACTATTCCCACAATGACCCAGATATTAGGGTAAGCACTGTCCTGTGGCAAATGAACACATAGGCTGGTGAAGCAAATGTAACCCCTGCACTCCTGGAACTTAAAGTCCAGTGGTGCAGACACACTCATCAACACATCACTGGAAAAAACTGAAGTTATGATGACGGCAAGTGCTACCACAAGAGGCCCTCACCATATCTTTGTTTCAAGGACATTTTATGGACGATCTGAATAAAATCTTCAATGAACTTGACACCATTATGTTTAGAGAATAGT
The DNA here is from genome assembly GCF_003369695.1 of Bos indicus x Bos taurus. Lineage (NCBI taxonomy): Eukaryota > Metazoa > Chordata > Mammalia > Artiodactyla > Bovidae > Bos > Bos indicus x Bos taurus. The sequence goes on from NC_040088.1 coordinate 33,671,226, forward strand.
TTTCAGTCTTTGTCTTTCCTGGCCTCTCAGCAGCATTAGACAGTAATGCGCACTGCTTTTGTGGAATATTCTGCTTTTGGAAACATCTTTTCTGGACTTTAGTGGCACAACATAATCCTAGTTTTTTCCCTGCTTTTCTAATTATTAACTGGCTGCTTAATAAATCTTTCCTTTGTGTGGACTATGAATGTTGGCTCGTGATTTTCTTACATCAGACTAGCTTTTAAGGGGCTCACTAAAACCGACCCCAACATTTCTACATCCTAACCTCAAGTAAATCAGAGTAGGATTTTCATCATTGTTAATAGAAATAATTGTTCAGTAGTGCTCAGGTAATGTACATCTATTTCTTTGCTATGTTTGTTTATGTGGGTATACAAGTTTGCTGCTTGTTGGGTTGTTTCTGTCCTTCACTTAGTCAACCTCTTTTATCCTATTTAAATGCTGGAGCTTGAGGTTTGTACCTTAGAGCCTCTTGTCTTCTCCTTGTTTTTGTCTTTTTTTTTTCCTTCTCAGATAGTACATGATTTCAATTGCCTATAAGAAATAATCAGAGATTTATTTCTCTATCAGATCTCTCCTCTGGGTTCTACCCACATGTCCCAAAGGCCTCTCAAGTTTATCATGTCTAAAACCAAACTTCCATCTTCCAACCCGGTTTTTATCAAGCAATCTCTGTCTCAACTCAACTGGTGAAACAAATCATGCATTTAAAAGTAATCCTTGACATTACCTTTTAAAGAATTATATACACCCAACTGATCACTAAGTACCAATTTTTTACAGCCTATAAATTTCTGAAGTCTGTCCATTTCTCTCTCTCTTCAAGCATTATCTTTCTTTCACGTATCACTCATTCTTTGATACGTTCACTACTGCATTGGTTGTTAAATGGGTTTTCTTTCAACTATTCTAGTCCCTTTTCAATAAATTATTTTCATAGTAGTCCACCCACTATTACCCTATAAATTATACTTGATTTTAAAGTATTTTAAATTTTTCTTTCTTATAAGATGAAGAACAAACTTTTCATCATGCCCACAGGGCTTTGCATAAAAAATCATCACTTTTGGAAAATGAAAAATCTCCCTCCATTCCACCTAACCTCTCCAGTTTATATGATCATATGCAGAGTTTGTAACACCAAATTACCTGTATTCAAACTTCTGCAACCGTATTTGGGTTGATGTGACCTTACTGATGTTAAGTAAACTAGTTTCATCTAAGCTTTCTCATCTGAAAGTGTGGCTTGTAATAATATCCATATCACAGACTTGCTATGAATATTAAGTAAGTTAATATGTGTAAAGTGTTTAGAAATGTCTGGTACATTTTAAGCACTATATGAACATTAGCCACCAATGTAATCTTCTGCCATTTGCACCATGTATCTCACTTTTGCAGTTTTGTCATAGTTTCAGTTTTACATGTTTTGGTGTTATTTTCTGATTAATGGCAGCCTCTGCCACTACAATAGAAGATCTTAGTCTACTTTTACATGTTAATGTGTCCTTAGCACCTTGCACATTCTTGGGTCAACAATAGCTGTCCTATAAAGATACTTCTGCTTCACTGACTATGCTAAAGCCTTTGACTGCGTGTATCACAACAAACTGGAAAATTCTTAAAGAGATGGGAATATCACGCCACCTTACCTGTCTTCTGAGAAACCTATATGAGGGCAAGAAGCAACAGTTACAACTTTACATGGAATAACTGGTTGGTTCAAAATTGGGAAAGGAGTATTACAAGGGTGTATATTGTTACCCTATTTATATTTAACTTATATGCATAGTGAAAGTGAAAGTGTTAGTTGCCTAGTCACATCTGACTATTTGTGACCCCATGGACTGTAGCCCTCAAGGCTCCTCTGTCCATGGAATTCTCCAGGCAAGAATATATCATGTGAAATGCTTGGCTGGATGAATCATAAGCTGGAATCAAGATTTCTGGGAGAAATATCACAACCTCAGATATGCAGATGATACAACTCTAATGGTGAAAAGTGAAGAGGAACTAAAGAATGTCCTGATGGAAGTGAAAAGGTGAGTGAAAAAGGTTGGCTTAAAACTCAACATTCAGAAAACTAAGATCATGGCATCTGGTCCCATCACTTCATGGCAAATGGAGGTGGGGGAAGTGGAAGCTATGACAGATTTTATTTTCTTGGTCTCCAAAATCACTGTGGATATGACTGCAGCCATGAAATTAAAAGACACCTAATCCTTGCAAAGAAAGCTATGATAAACCTAGACAGTGCATTAAAAAGTAGAGGCATTACTTTTCCAGCAAAGGTCTATACAGTCAAAGCTATGGTTTTTCCAGTAGTCATGTACAAATGTGAGAGCTGGACCATAAAGAAGGCTGAGTGCTGAAGAACTGATGCTTTCAAATTAAGGTATTGAAGAAGACTCTTGAAAGTCTCTTGGACTGAAAGGAGATCAAGCCAGAAAATCAACCCAGAATACTCACTGGAAGTTAAATGAATGATGCCAAATCTGAAGCTCCAATACTTTGGCCACTTGTAAAAGATCTTGATGCTAGGAAAGATTGAGGGCAAGAGGAGAAGGGAGTGACAGAGAATGAGATGGTTAGATAGCATCACCAACTCAGTGGACAAAATTTGAGCAAACTCCAGGAGACAGTGAAGGACAAGTAAGCCTTGCATGCTTCAGTCCATGGGATTGCAGAGTCAGACATGACTTAACAACGGAGAAACAAACAAAGATTTGTATAATGAATGAGGACATTAATTAATAAAATTCAAGCGAGAAACAGGTTTTAATAGGAGGAATAGTTGAATGTACTTGAGCTGTCAAAAAAAAGGAAGATTATTTTTTAAATCATTTAAGCTTGAAGAGATTACCTACTGTTATACATGAAGAACTTGGAAAGAACTGTTTAGGTGGGGTTGAAGTGTTAAAAGTAGGAAAGCTTAGAACTAGGTCAAGGTGATTGTTGTCCAGTATTGTTAATGAACTAGTAGATACTGAACTGATCACTTAAAACACATTAATTTTGTGCTATGTGAATTTCACCTTAATATTTTAAAAGAGAGAAAATCAAACTTGGCTTGAATGAAGAGAGAAATGGAGCCATTATTGTAAGATAATTGGTACTTGAAGTAGGTTGTTATTTCCTCTTTAATTACTAATCTAGGAGTAATATGAATCAGTGAAATAATGTTGGACAAGAGTCCAACAAAAAAGCTATGGAAACAAGGCAGAGAAGAAACAGTCAACAGAGTCAATTATAGATGTAAGTGTGAATAGGGAAGTGACTGGAAATGGAGGTTATTTTTATGTGATGCAACTTGTTTTATCTTTGAACTAAGAAGTAAGAATATCTATAGAGGTAAGAATACCAATTTCAATGGGGAGAAATGTTTTAATAAAATTTGAAATGGCTCTCATAGAGAAGGGAAGAGAAAGCTGCCTATAGGATCACATGAGAGCTGAGTGCCTAAATGGGTTTTAAGAGAACACATTTAGAATTGCATCTGTACATGTCTTTGTATTTGGAACATGTGTGGTATGTTTCCCAGAAACAATCAGATAATTCACTGTGGTCACAAAGACAAAAGTCTGGGTTGGTCTAAGCCTTATAGTTTTATCAGATGGGTGTTATAGACATAAATGAAGCAGAGACAGAAGGTGCGATTATAGAATGTGGTCATTCAGAGTGGACACTTTAATTCAATATTTCAGAAACAGCAGGTCTTGTTGGTAGCAGCCATGAGACTGTGACTGAGGTAGGGAGGAGGTAGGGAGGATGTGAATCTCTTTAGGCTTCAGAAGGAAGAGGGCAGGCCTCTGACCTTCTTATGATATGCTTGGACACTGCCCAGATTCTGTCCCTGCCTGCAAGCACAAGTCAAGCAGCACTTTAGATAAGAATGGGAGTGGGTTTTGGAACTCTTGAGCCTCTGGTAATTTGGCCAAACACCTGGGATCTGATGAAATCTCACTACTTTCAAGGTAAAAGAAATAACATTGTGAAAGTTTTTTGTTTTTGTTTTTTTTTTAATCCAGAGCTGCATTTTTGTATACAAATTGATGATGATATCACAGTGTGGCCTGGGATGATAAGTGGGAGTCCCCAAAACTGCAATTTGAGGTCTCATGTATGGGGTGGACACACTGCAGGGACTGTTTTCTAATTGGAACTCCAGATTGTAGGGTTTCCTAGCACTGTTCAAGTCTGGATGTAGATCATCAGCCTTATTTGGTGATGTATATGCTGTTCATGTTTCAACATCAACAACCTCAGATATATGGATGATATCACTCACGGCAGCAAGAGAAGAGGAACTAAAGAGCTTCTTGATGAGGGTGAAGGAGGAGAGTGAAAGAACTCGCTTAAGACTACATAATAAACTAAGATAATGGCATCTGGTCCCATTATTTCATGGCAAATAGAGGGGGGAAATGTGGAAGTAGTGACAGATTTCCTCTTCTTGGACTATAAAATCACTGCGGATGGTGACTGCTTCCATGAAATCAGAAAACAGCTGCCTCTGGGCAGGAAATCTATGTCAAACCTAGACAGTATGTTAAAAAGCAAACATTACTGCACTGACAAAGGTCAATATAGTCAAGGCTATGGTCTTCCCAGTGGTCACATATGGTTGTGAAACCTGGACAATGAAGAAGGCAGAGCATGGAAGAATTGATGCCTTCAAACTGCGGTGCTGGAGAAGACTCCTGAGAGTCTCTTGGACATCAAGGAGATCAAACCAGTCAATATTAAGGGAAATAAACCCTGAAGACTTGTTGGAAGTATTGATTCTGAAGCTGAAACTCCAGCATTATGGTCATCTGATTCGAACAGCTGACTCATTAGAAAGTCCCTCATGCTGGGAAAGATTGAGGGCAGAAGGAGGACCGGGTATCACAGGACGAGATAACTTGATGGCATCACTGATACAATGAACATGAACTTGGGCAAACTTAGGGATATGGTAAGGGACAGGGAGGCCTGGCGTGCTACAGTTTATGGGGTCACAAAGAGTCGGACATGACTGGGTGACTGAACAACAATTTGCTGTTACTTCTTTCCACTGCTTCTATTTATTTTCTAACTGTATTTGAAATTAGATTAAATAATAATCTATTAACAATTGAAAGTTTTATTTGTAATGTGTGATTTCTTTTATTGACAAATTCTTTGAACATAAAATGAAAATAACTATTTTAGCAAAAAAGCCCCTGAACATGAGCTCACGGATTGGGATCAGGTGGTTGAATAAGCTGTACATGGAGATGTTGAAGTCCCAGAGGATGATGGCAGCAGTTTGGATGGAGGAGACAGTGCACTCATTCTTCAGTGAAAGGAAGAAAGGACAACAGTAGGAACAAGAGTGTGGCAATGGTAAGGGTTGGGTGTTCTATGGCATGGTCTTGGTGTGGACATGGCCTTGGTAAGTGGGGAGGACAACCAACCTATTCTATTCCCAGGGGAAGAGACTCATTTAACTAAAGAGAGTAGTACTGTCAAACTGAAACTCCTAAAGGAAATGTGTGTCAGCTTGAAGAAATATGATCAATCTGGTAACAGGAAAGAAGAGCCAACACTACAGCTCTGGTTTTTCCTGAGCAGTCACAATTAGGGGATGAAAAGAATTTGAAAATGAAACAGGTGTTTTCTATGAGGAGTGAAGATATTTCCTAAGGTTTACCTGAGTCTATGCTAAAGTCTGGAGAAGGCAATGGCACCCCACTCCAATACTCTTGCCTGGAAAATCCCATGGACAGAGGAGCCTGGTAGGCTGCAGTCTCTGGGGTTGCTAAGAGTCAGACACGACTGAGCGACTTCACTTTCAATTTTTACTTTCAGGCATTGGAGAAGGAAATGGCAACCCACTCCAATGTTCTTGCCTGGAGAATCCCAAGGACGGGGGAGCCTGGTGGGCTGCCGTCTATGGGGTTGCACAGAGTCAGACACGGCTGACGTGGCTTAGCAGCAGCAGCAGCAGCATGCTAAAGTCTAACCTTATTCACATCCCTAAACTTCTATTCTACAATGTCCAAGGAAATCTTTGCCAATGAATCGAGGTTTCTAGAAACCTAGGAGTCAGAAATTAGGACCATTTTGAGTATCAGGTGTGGATATTGTGATCTAGATGTGAATATACTGGAAAAATACATATGTGTATATATATATGATATATATTATAATGAAATAAATTTTTAAAAGTCAATTGGCTTCTGCTGCACCTGACAAGAGTGTATTTATAAACTGACTCAATTAGCATATGAAAATGTTATCACTGGATATGTTGTTTACACATAATGTTATAAAATAAGGCATCCAACATCTGGATATTTAAAAATCCTGGATGATTGTGTGAAATTTTTAGTTATGACTAATACTTTCTTTAGCACATACCCAGGAGCCTCTATATGTTTGTTTCCTTCCAAGACTGAAAGCTAAAAGTACCATGGGAATATTGACTCAACCGATCTGCAGCATGTCTGCTTTGAAGTAGTCATGCCCCAAGTTAATAAGATGAACTTTGAAAGGTCTGTAATTATGCAGTTTTATAGAACATAGTAACGGAGCTGATTTAACTGTCTCCTGTGCAAATATGCCTGAATGCAACTATAATGACCTAATATTTAACTAGAATGCAATAGCTCCTTGAGGGGTTGCAGGTGGGGGCCAAGAGGAAGAATGTGGGGATGATTTTACCAACAAATATTTGAGGTAAATGGAGAAAATAATACCTTTTGAATTATGTATTAGTGAATTGAGGAAGGGAGAAGGCAATGACACCCCACTCCAGTACTCTTGCCTGGAAAATCCCATGGACGGAGGAGCCTGGTAGGCTGCAGTCCATGGGGTCCCTAAGAGTCGGACACGACTGAGTGACTTCACTTTCGTTTTTCACTTTCATGCATTGGAGGAGGAAATGGCAACCCACTCCAGTGTTCTTGCCTGGAGAATCCCAGGGACGGCGGGGCCTGGTGGGCTGCTGTCTATGGGGTCGCACAGAGTCAGACACGACTGAAGCGACTTAGCAGCAGCAGCAGGAGAATTGAGGAAAATCTAGAAAAACTTAAGTCATTATTCAAGAGTGCTATTAGGTTTAATCTAAACTTCAACTTTGTAAATACTATACTTCTACTTTTTAATTTCAATATGCCTATATCAATTAATTGAATACCTGTTATCCTGTTACCGAGTTGACCTGTAATTATCCATCTCTGTTAACAAATCTATATCAGAGAAAAACCACTTAACAACCAGAATCTAAATGCAGTGGACTTGACAAATTTGAACCAACAGACTTTGAGAAGACAAATTTGACTACCTGTGTAGGAAAATTAAATGCAGGGCTTGAAGACCCCTTGACATTTGGAACAGGAAACCATGACAAACTACAGAACTAATCAAGGGTCCTACATCCAGAATGTCCATTAACAATGTTATTAGTCAATTATCATTAGCTCTAAAGCCTCCTTAATCTATCAAATTTTGTTATGTCTGACTCAAATTTGCAGTTTCTATGATACAGAACTCTAAAATAATACATTATTGATAGTACTATTCAGAAATATAATTTTGCCTAATCTGTATTTTATTTCAGTATTACTGGAAAATAAGTCATTTATAAATCCCAATATTTCATTTTATTTATTATTTTACAAAGTATAATGGAAGTATTAATATTGTATTCTGTCTACCCAGTATCATCATCCAAAAGTAACCATATTAATGTTTTCATACGTAATCATTCAGATAATTTTATACTTTAAACACACACACACAAACATAATTACACCTTTCTATGTTTCTCCTTATCAGTATATCATGAGACTCTTCCCAGGACATTTCATATGGTAACATTTCACATTACTGGCTGAATAAGATTTCTTAATATGACCAGTGGTGTGTGGATATACTGGCTGTGTTGAAGGTCTTAAGATCACCTCCATATATCATACCAATATTGTACTAACAGTTTCTTTGCTTTGGTTTGGCCGTGTGTCTCATATTTAATAAAGAGTTCTAACAGAAAAAAAAAATTGCCACCACCAAAAAAAAAAAGAAAGATGACCTCCAAGTTTGGCAATTTGCTAAGAAAATTCATGTGTTCAGGACTGAACACATAGCTGAACTCCAAGGTATGATTTATTACAGCAAAAGTGTACACAGCAAACCAGCAAAAGAAAATAGTACATGGGGCAAAGTCCAGAAGAAACCAGAAGCCAGCTTGAGGATCCTTCTCTCTAGTATAGTCACAGAGGACACACCTAATTCCTGCAATATTGAGTTTGGACAACACATGTGAAATACATTCTATTTGTGAAGATAATTACCTTTTCCAAGGTTTTTCTGGAATTCTAGGTAGTCTTCTGCTTAGTGAATACCAAAATTCCAGATTCTCAGAAGGAAACAGGAATTCTGCATAACCCACATCATTTGCACAAATAGTTTAGGCAATGAGGTTTCTTATCAGTTAGGAAATGGTGAGAAGTCTCCCAAAATCCAATTTCCCAGACACTGACCAAAGGCCAACCTAGCAAGCAGGTCTTTCTAAGGATAGTAGTCACAGGCCTGTTAAATTAATTCTTTTCTGCACACTGGGCTCTCTGGAAAAAGAAAGAAAAAAAAAAAAAAAGCAGATTTGTAACTGTTTACTCATTTCCATGGTATAAATACTTCTAATGGCCAATTTCAAACTACTAACATGGTGACAGTGAATGTAGGCTTGGGAAAATATTCAAACAATTGGCTTTCCATAGTCCAATATCTCTAGCACAATACTGGAAATACCATTATTTGTGACATATTTCCTAAGAGTGTGTGCCTCCAATAAACTCTTCATCAATCATTGGGTTATATAAATAATATCTATCTACATCCTTTTATAGTCAAAATAAAAGAGAAAATAAGTTATAAATCTTAGGTGTTAGAGATAACCCTTCAGTCTCCATGACTGAATCAATTGCCTTCTAATTGAATGGGCTGAAAAAATAGCTGTTCTCTTCTCAATAACCACAGATAGTAAAATTTTAAAGCTATGAGACCTTTAATTTACACCTAATATTTCATAAGCATACAACCTAAGAACCAGAAAATATAAGTGATTTTCCAAGACTTTCTATTAATTGGGGGCCAAGTAGCAGAAATAAGAACCTAACTTTCATGAACACTTAAACCATCATCCTCAATAATTAAGAAATAAAACCCTAAATAAGATAAAGAATGACTCAATAATTTCAGACTCAAAGCCTTAGAAAATTTAATCTAATTCTTCAATCTCATCAGAAGAATAAAATGTGAATGAAAAAAATCAAAAGATATAAAAAAATGTGGGAGTTGATGTGATAAAATTGAATAAATGCTTCAATTTTATAGTAAAGAATTTAAACATAATCTAGAGAAGACAAATCAATAAGCATATGATTTCACAGAGAAAACTAAGAACAAGAAGTAAGGAGGTGAATTGAGAGCAGAGGGAAAGAGAATTTTAATATTTCATCACCTTTTTATTATTTTATTTTTACACATGAATTTGCATTTTTATCTTTTAATGATTAGACATATTTTTAAAAGATTTGGAATAAAAGTAAAAGACTTGGAATCTATATGTCAATAATATGCCTGAGTTATATTAATATAATTGATGAAAGTGATTTTCTTTTCTTTTAGAATTCCTAAATTTTTCCACATGAACATTTATTATTTTATTACAAAAATAAATTTGTTTGCAATCATTTTTTTACCAATTTCAGAGGGAAGGAAAATAATATATAAATTGCTGCCTATTGACTGAAAATACTGGTCTAAGCTAAGATCCCTTAAGCACTAAAGCCCAGATTTTATATCAAAAGGCTATGGTCACAATTAAGTCCAAGAAAGTGTGACTATTCTCCCAAATGTTATACCAAACATGCATCAGATACTTGTTTAACAAAGTTATTTGAAAATTTATCTAGACTTACAAAGCCTTTCTCGCTGTGCTCCCAGCTTGCAGTTTTTTTAATGCACTGTCTCATTCATGGGCAGAAAAAATTGTGGGGAGATAATAATTTGGGGGGAACAAACAGTATAGTATAGTATTTAAGGTAATATGTTATCATATACCACATGCATTTATCTTAAAGAGATAGGAGGAATATATTTAAAAATAAAGTAATACATGATATGATCAGGGTAGGTTATAAGGCAATTATTTTTTGAGCTAGCATTCCCATGCAAGCTTTCCAATATATTAAAAGATTAATCACAATTAATTAAAAGAATTAATCATAATCAGTTTTCACTTTTTACAAAAAGGGTTTCTGTTTATAAGTTAGTATCCCACCTTATTAATAAATTCATTTTCTTTCTTTATTGGAAATATAAAACTAGATACTTAAGATCTTAACTCATTTTATAAAATATGTAATTGGAAACAGGAAATCTTTCTATGTAACTCAAAGATAAGATTCAAAACATATTAAAGATAAAATGTCTTAGGGAAAGAAAACAAATAAAAGCTGAAAAAGAGAATTTGTATCTTCTGTAAGCCTTGGGCAAATTTCTAGTGAACAAGATTTGGTCTAGAGAACTTATTTTGGCAGAGGAACAACAAACAAAGTATGTGAATTTTATTTCTTTTGGTTCTGTCTTAGTCTTATGGTTATTGAGGTTAGCTAAGTGATTCTCACTGGTTTTCTCTACCTTGATTGATTTGTCTTAAAATGTCCCAGGTTAAGTTTCTATGACCCTGAGTACAGCCAAACAAGACTGGCCTGTGAGAAATTAGTGTTTGCATTAGTCCATGTCTCAGACAAAAGTTACATTTCCACCTTTATTTTAGAGCCTCTATTCCACAGAGAATACACTTTCAAGATCAGAAATAATAGGAAATTGAGAGATGAGCAAACATACAGTTGTTGAAAAACAGAAGAGTTGTATATTCCAAATGGGTGCTTTAATATCAGAAAAAAATCAATTTATACAGTTCTCCAATAATTCAAAAATGTATTCATTTGCTTCTTTATTTTAAAAATATGCAATGAAAATTTATATAGTGTCATTAATTTATTCAACAAACATATATTGAAAACTTACATAGTTCTTACTAAGTACCAGACAAATCTTCACATACTTTAAAAGACAAAAGTCCAACTTGGAATCACTAGGAAGAAATTTTGCAAAATGCCCTGCCTGATGTGGATCTGAGGTTCTACTTAATTTCTGTTGGGGGACTGGAATATGACCCTAGGATTTTCCCGTTATTAACAAGCAGTTCTACAGTGAACAGCTGAACTTCGTGGAACCAATAACCTACCATCTTGTTGATTTCTCCTACTTCAATGCCACCAGCTGAGCCGAATCTCCAACACTCACCAAACCAAGCTGTGGCTGAACTGGCCTTTGGTTTCCATGCAGCAGCAAAAAGGCTGGTTCTCAGTAGGAAAAAGGCTCTAAGCACGGGTCCTTTCTCCAGCCCCGCCTTCCCTCACTTTCTTCTTCCTTCTCCTACTTTATGCTAAAGTACCTGAAACTTCAGGCCCAGGAGCAGCTCTTTATGGAAAGAATCTTCAAAAAAAGATTGATTTGAATGGTAAAAGGCATGGAGACAGCAATTTAATAAAAGAAAAATTGTTTCACTCTTTTCTCTCATGTTCAGCACTCCCATTTCATTTGTTTTATAATTTCTCCATCTCTTCTCTTTTTTTGTTTGATGTTCTTTTTTTAATTAATTAATTTATTTTAATTGGAGGCTAATTACATTACAATATTGTAATGGTTTTTGCCATACACTGACATGAATCAGCTATGGGTGTACATGTGTTCCCCATCCTGAACCCCACTCCCACCTCCCTCCCCATCCCATTCCTCAGGGTCATCCCAGTGCACCAGCCCTGAGCACCCTGTCTCATGCATCAAACCTGGACTGGCAATCTATTTCACATATGATAATATACATGTTTCAATGCTATTCTCTCAAATCATCCCACCCTCGCCTTCTCCCACAGAGTCCAAAAGATTGTTCTTTACATCTGTATCTCTTTTGCTGTCTCATATATAAAGTCATTGTTACCATCTTTCTAAATTCCATATATATGCATTAGTATACTGTATTGGTATTTTTCTCTCTGACTTACTTCACTCTGTATAATAGGCTCCAGTTTCATCCACCACATTAGAACTGATTCAAATGCATTCTTTTTAACAGCTGAGTAATATTCCACTGTGTATATGTACCACAGCTTTCTTATCCATTCATCTGCCAATGGACATCTAGGTTGCTTCCACGTTCTGGCTATTGTAAGCAGTGCTGCAATGAGCATTTGGGTACACGTGTCTCTTTCAATTCTGGTTTCCTCAATGTGTATGCCCAGCAGTGGGACTGCTGGGTGGTATGGCAGTTCTATTTCCAGTTTTTTAAAGAATCTCCACACTGCTCTGGGCTTTCCTGGTGGCTCAGATGGTAAAGCGTCTGCCCGTAATGCATGAGATCTGGGTTCAATCCCTGGGTTGGGAAAATCCCCTGGAGAAGGAAATGGCAACCCACTCCAGTACTCTTGCCTGGAAAATTCCATGGACAGAGGAGCCTGGTAGGCTACAGTCCATGGGATCACAGAGTCGGACACGACTGAGTGATTTCACTTTCACATTGTTCTCCATAGTGGCTGTACTAGTTTGCATTCCCACCAAGAGTGGAAGAGGGTTCCCTTTTCTCAACACCCTCGTCAGCCTTTATTGTTTGTAGACTTTTTGATAGCAGCCATTCTGACCAGCGTGAGATGGTACCTCATTGTGGTTTTGATTTGCATTTCTCTGATAATGAGTGATGTTGAACATCGTTTCATGTGTTTGTTAGCCATCTGTATGTTTTCTTTGGAAAAATGTCTGTTTAGTTCTTTGGCCCATTTTTGATTGGGTCATTTATTTTTCTGGAATTGAGCTGCAGAAGCTGCTTGCGTATTTTTGAAATAAATTATTTGTCACTTGCTTCCTTTGCTATTATTTTCTCCCATTCTAAAGGCTGTCTTTTCAACTTGCTTATAGTTTCCTTTGTTGTGCAGAAGCTTTTAAGTTTAATTAGGTCCCATTTGTTTATTTTTGCTTTCATTTCCATTACTCTGGGAGGTGGGTCATAGAGGATATTTTTGTGATTTATGTCAGAGAGTGCTTTGCCTATGTTTTCCTCTAGGAGTTTTATAGTTTCTGTTCTGACGTTTAGACCTTTAATCCATTTTGAGTTTATTTTTGTGTATTGTGTTAGAAAATGTTCAGTTTCATTCTTTTACAAGTGGTTGACCAGTTTTCCCAGAACCACTTTTTAAAGAGATTGTCTTTTCTCCATTGTATATTCTTGCCTTTGTCAAAGATAAGGTGTCCATAGGCGCATGGATTTATCTCTGGGCTTTCTATTTTGTTCCATTGATCTACATTTCTGTCTTTGTGCCAGTACCATACTGTCTTGATGACTGTAGCTTTGTGGTATAGCCTGAAGTCAGGCAGGTTGATTCCTCTAGTTCCATTCTTCTTTCTCAAGATTGCTTTGGCTATTTGAAGTTTTTTGTATTTCCCTACAAATTGTGAAATTATTTGGTCTAGTTCTCTGAAAAATACCATTGGTAACTTGATAGGGATTGCATTGAATCTATGGATTGCTTTGGATAATATACTCATTTTCACTGTATTGATTCTTCTCATCCATGAACATGGTATATTTCTCCGTCTATTTGCATCATCTTTGATTTCTTTCATCAGTGTTTTATAGTTTTCTATATATAGGTCTTTTGTTTCTTTAGGGAGATATATTCCTAAGTATTTTATTCTTTTCGTTGCAATGGTGAATGGAATTGTTTCCTTAATTTCTCTTTCTGTTTTTTCATTGTTAGTATATAGGAATGCAAGGGATTTCTGTGTGTTAATTTTGTATTCTGCAACTGTACTATATTTATTGATTAGCTCTGGTAATTTTCTGGTGGAGTCTTTAGGGTTTTCTACATAGAGGATCATGTCATCTGCAAACAGTGGAAGTTTTACTTCTTCTTTTCCAATCTGGATTCCTTTTATTTCTTTTTCTTCTCTGAATGCTGTGGCTAAAACTTCCAAAACTATGTTGAATAGTAGTGGTGAGAGTGGGCACCCTTGTCTTGTTCCTGACTTTAGGGGAAATACTTTCAATTTTTCACCATTGAGGATAATGTTTGCTGTGGGTTTATCATATATGGCTTTTATTATTTGAGGTATGTTCCTTCTATGCCTGTTTTCTGGAGGGTTTTTATCATAAATGGGTGTTGAATTTTGTCAAAGGCTTTCTCTGTATCTGTTGAGATAATCATATGGTTTTTATCTTTCAATTTGTTAATGTGGTGTATAACATTGATTGATTTGCAAATACTGAAGAATCCTTGCATCCCTGGGAGAAAGCCCACTACTACTTGCTCATGATGTATGATCTTTTTAATATGTTGTTGGATTATGTTTTCTAGAATTTGGTTAAGGATTTTTGTATCTATGTTCATCAGTGATATTGGATTGTAGTTTTTTGTTTTTGTTTTTGTTTTTTTGTGGCATCTTTGTCAGGTTTTGGTATTAGGGTGGTGGTGGCCTCATAGAATGAGTTTGGAAGTTTACCTTCTTCTGAAATTTTCTGGAAGAGTTTGAGTAGGATAGGTGTTAGCTCTTCTCTAAATTTTTGGTAGAATTCAGCTGTGAAGCTGTCTGGTCCTGGGCTTTTGTTTGCTGCAAGATTTCTGATTACAGTTTCAATTTCCATGCTTGTGATGGGTCTGTTAAGATTTTCTATTTCTTCCTGGTTCAGTTTTGGAAAGCTATACTTTTCTAAGAATATGTCCATTTCTTCCAAGTTGTCCATTTTATTGGCATATAATTGCTGATAGTAGTCTCTTATGATCGTTTGTATTTCTGTGTTGTCTGTTGTGATTTCTCCATTTTGATTTCTAATTTTGTTGATTTGATTCTTCCCCCTTTTTTTCTTGGTGAGTCTGGCTAATGGTTTGTCTATTTTATTTATCTTCTCAAAGAACCAGCTTTTAGCTTTGTTGATTTTTGCTATGGTCTCCTTTGTTTCTTTTTCATTTATTTCTGCCCTAATTTTTATAATTTCTTTCCTGCTACTAGCCCTGGGGTTCTTCATTTCTTCTTTTTCTAGTTGCTTTAGATGTAGAGTTAGGTTATTTATTTGACTTTTCTCTTGTTTCTTGAGGTAAGCTTGTATTGCTGTGAACCTTGCCCTTAGCACTGCTTTCACTGAATCCCATAGGTTTTGGATTGTTGTGTTTTCATTTTCATTCATTTCTATGCATATTTTGATTTTTTAAAAATTTATTCTGTGATTTGTTGGTTATTTAGAAGCATATTGTTTAACCTCCATATGGTTGTATTTTTCCTGTAGTTGACATCTAATCTTACTGAATTGTGGTCAGAAAAGATGCTTGGAATGATTTCTTTTTTTTTTTTTTTTTAATTTACCAAGGCTAGATTTATGGCCCAGGATGTGATCTATCCTGAAGAAGGTTCCGTGTGCATTTGAGAAGAAGGTGAAATTTATTGTTTTGGGGTGAAATGTCCTATAGATAGCAATTAGGTCTAATTGGTCCATTGTATCATTTAAAGTTTGTGTTTCCTTGCTAATTTTCTGTTTAGTTGATCTATCCATAGGTGTGAGTGGGATATTAAAGTCTCCCACTATTATTGTGTTACTGTTAATTTCCCCTTTCATACTTGTTAGCATTTGCCTTACATATTGAGGTGCTCCTATTATGAGTGCATGTATATTTATAATTGTTATATCTTCTTCTTGGATTGATCCTTTGATCATATGTAGTGTCCTTCTTTGTCTCTTTTCATGGCCTTTATTTCAAAGTCTATTTTATATTATAAAAGTATTTGTACTCCTGCTTTCTTTTGGTCTCTATTTGCATGAAATCTCTTTTTCCAGCCCTTCACTTTCAGTCTGTATGTGTCCCTTGTTTTGAGGTGGTCTCTTGTAGACAGCATATAAAGGGGTCTAGTTTTTGTATCCATTCAGCAACTCTTTGTCTTTTGGGTGGGGCGTTCAACCCATTTACATTTAAGGTAATTATTAATAAGTATGATCCCATTGCCATTTACTTTGTTGTTTGGGGTTCAATTTTATACACCTTTTCTGTGTTTCCTGTCTAGAGAAGATCCTTTTAGCATTTGTGGAACAGCTGGTGTGGTGGTGCTGAATTCTCTCAGCTTTTGCTTGTTTGTAAAGCTTTTTTTTTTTTTTTTTTTTATACTTTACAATATTGTATTGGTTTTGCCATACATCAACATGAATCCTCCATGGTGTACACATGTTCCCCATCCTGAACCCCTCTCCCACCTCCTTCCCCATACCATCCCTCTGGGTCATCCCAGTGCACTAGCCCCAAGCTTCCTGTATCCTGCATTGAACCTGGACTGGTGATTCATTTCTTATATGATATTATACATGTTTTAATGCCATTCTCCCAAATCATACCCCCCTCCTCCCACAGAGTCCAAAAGACTGTTCTATACATCTATGTTTCTTTTGATTTCTCCTTCATTTTGAATGAGATCCTTGCTGGGTACAGTAATCTGGGTTGTAGTTTTTTCTCTTTCATCACTTTAATTATGTCCTGTAATTCCCTTCTGGCCTGAAGAGATTCTATTGAAAGATCAACTGTTATTCTTATGGGAATCCCCTTGTGTGCTGTTGTTTTTCCCTTGCTGCTTTTAATATTTTTCTTTGTGTTTGATCTTAGTTAATTTGATTAATATGTGCCTTGGGGTGTTTCATCTTGGATTTATCCTGTTTGGGATTCTTGGGGTTTCTTGGACTTGGATGGCTATTTCCTTCCCCATTTAGGGAATTTTTCAACTATTATCTCCTCAAGTATTTTCTCACAGACTTTCTTTTTGTCTTCTTCTTCTGGGACTCCTATGATTAGAATGTTGGGGTGTTTAACATTGTCCCAGAGGTCTCTGAGGCTGTTCCCATTTCTTTTAGTTCTTTTTTTCTTCTTTCCTCTTTGCTTCATTTATTTCCATCATTCTATCTTCCACCTCACTTATCCTATCTTCTGCCTCAGTTATTCTATTGTTGGTTCCCCCCAGAGTGTTTTTGATCTCAGTTATTGCATTATTCATCGTTGATTGACTCTTTTTTTATTTCTTCTAGGTCCTTGTTAAACATTTCTTGCATCTTCTCAATCCTTGTCTCCAGGCTATTTATCTGTAACTGCATTTTGTTTTCAAGATTTGGGATCATTTTTACTATCATTATTCTGAATTATTTTTCAGGTAGACTCCCTATCGCCTCCTCTTTTGTTTGGTTTGGTTTGCATTTATCATGTTCCTTTACCTGCTGAATATTTCTCTTTTCATCATTTTTAGATTGCTGTGTTTAGGTTGGCCTTTCTGTATGCTGGAAGTTTGTTGTTACTCTTTATTGTGGGGGTTCCTCCCTGTGGGTGGGGTTAGACGAATGGCTTGTCAAGGTTTCCTGGTTAGGGAAGCTTTTGTCAGTATTCTGGTGGATAGAACTGGATTTCTTCTCTCTGGAGTGTAATGAACTGTCCAGTAGTGAGTTTTGAGGTGTCTATGGGTTTGGTGTGACTTTTGGCTGCCTGTATTTTAATGCTCAGGGTTATGTTCCTGGGTTGTTGGAGAATTAGCTTGGTATGCCTTGCTTTGAAACTTGTTGGCTCTTGGGTGGAGCTTGATTTCAGTGTAGGTATGGAGGCTTTTGGATGAGCTCTTATTGATTAATATTCCCTGGAGTCAGGAGTTTTCTGGTATTCTCAAGTTTTGGATTTAAGCCACCTGCCTCTGGCTTTCAGTCTCATTCTTACAGTAGCCTCAAGACTTTTCCATCCATACAGCATTGATGATAAAACATCTAGGTTAATGGTGAGAAGATTCTCCACAGTGAGGGACACCTAGAGAGATTCACAGAGTTACATGGAGAAGAGAAGACGGAATGGGGAGATAGAGGTACGAAGAGGAGAAGAGGGGGAGTCAAAAGGGGAGAGTGCAATCTAGCCAGTAATCAATTCCCTATGTGCTCTCCACAGTCTGGAACAGTCATAAAGGTTCATGGAATTACACATAGAAGAGAAGAGGGAGGAGGGAGATAGAAGTGACCAGGAGAAGAAGAGTGGGAGTCAAAAGGAGAGAGAAAGATCTAGCCAGTAATCAGTTCCATAAGTGTTCTCCACAGCCCGGAACACCCAGAGAGATTCACAAAGTTAAGTAGAGAAGAGAAGGGGGAAGGAGGACACAGAGGTGACCTGGGGGAGAAAAAGGAAAGTCAAAAGGGGGAGAGAGCAATGAAGCCAGTAATTACACTTCTAAGTAAAAATGGGTACTGAAGATTGGATTCTCAAAGGTACGAAATTGATAACAAATACCAAAAAGCAAAGAATAAAAATCTAGAGTAGAGGTTAGACTCCCAAAAATACAATATTAAAAAAATCACAAAAATTATATATATGAAATTTGCTTTTAAAATGGTGTCATTTTCTTGCTAGGGTAATAGTAGGTTATAAAAATGAAATTTAAAGGAGTAATAAAGAACTTAAAACTAAAAAAATTTTTTAATAAAAAATGATAATATTAAAATATACAGCCTTGATGTACTCCATTTCCTATTTGAGACCAGTCTGTTGTTTCATATCCAGTTCTAACTGTTGCTTCCTGACCTGCATACAGGCTTCTCAAGAGGCAGGTCAGGTGGTCTGGTATTCCCATCTCTTTCAGAATTTTCCACAGTTTATTGTGATCCACATAGTCAAAGGCTTTGGCATAGTCAATAAAGCAGAAATAGATGTTTTTCTGGAACTCTCTTGCTTTTTTGATGATCCAGCGGAATGTTGGCAATTTGATCTCTTGTTCCTCTGCCTTTTCTAAAATCAGCTTGAACATCTGGAAGTTCATGGTTCACGTATTGCTGAAGCCTGGCTTGGAGAATCTTGAGCATTACTTTACTAGTGTGTGAGATGAGTGCAATTGTGCAGTAGTTTGAGCATTCTTTGGCATTGCCATTCTTTGGGATTGGAATGAAAACCGACATTTTCCAATCCTGTGGCCACTGTTGAGTTTTCCAAATTTGCTGACATATTGAGTGCAGCACTTTCACTGCATCATCTTTTAGGATTTGAAATAGCTCAACTGGAATTCCATCACCTCCACTAGCTTTATTTGTAGTGATGCTTTCTAAGGCCCACTTGACTTCACATTCCAGGATGCCTGGCTCTAGGTGAGTGTGAGTGATCACACTTCCATGATTATCTGGTGTTGTGAAGCTCTTTTTTGTACAATTCTTCTGTGTATTCTTGCCACTTCTTCTTAATATCTTCTGCTTCTGTTAGGTCCATACCATTTCTTTCCTTTATTGAGTCCATCTTTGCATAAAATGTTCCCTTGGTATCTCTCATTTTCTTGAAGAGATCTCTAGTCTTTCCCATTCTATTATTTTCTTCTATTTCTTTGCATTGATCACTGAGGAAGACTTTCTTATCTCTCCTTGCTATTCGTTGGAACTCTACATTCAAATGGGTATATCTTTCCTTTTATCCTTTGCCTTTCACCTCTCTTCACAGCTATTTGTAAGGCCTCCTCAGACAGCCATTTTGCTTTTTTGAATTTCTTTTTCTTGGGGATAGTCTTGCTCCCTGTCTCCTGTACAATGTCATGAACCTCTGTCCATAGTTCATCAGGCATTCTGTCTATCAGATCTAGTCCCTTAAATCTATTTCTCACTTCCACTGTATAGTCATAAGGGACATAATTTAGGTCATACCTGAATGGTCTAGTGGTTTTCCCCACTTTCTTCAATTTAAGTCTGAATTTGGCAATAAGGGGTTCATGATCTGAGCCACAGTCAGCTCCCTGTCTTGTTTTTGCTGATTGTATAGAGCTTCTCCATCTTTGGCAGCAAAGGATATAATCAACCTGATTTCTGTGTTGACCATCTGGTGATGTCCATGTGTAGAGTCTTCTCTTGTGTTGTTGAAAGAGAGTGTTTGCTATGACCAGTGTGTTCTCTTGCCAAAACTCTGTTAGGCTTTGATCTGCTTCATTTTGTACTCCAAGACCAAATTTGCCTGTTACTCCAGGTGTTTCTTGACTTCCTACTTTTGCATTCCAGTCCCCTATAATGAAAAGGACATCTTTTTTGGGTGTTAGTTCTAAAAAATCTTGTAGAGCTGACTCCTTTGAAAAGACCCTGATGCTGGGAAAGATTGAGGGCAGGAGGAGAAGGGGACGATGGAGGATGAGATGGTTCGATGGCATCACCGACACAGTGAACATGGGTTTGGGTGGACTCCGGGAGTTGGTGATGGACAGGGAGGCCTGGCATGCTGTGGTTCATGGGGTCGCAAAGAGTCGGCCACGACTGAGCGACTGAACTGAACTGAACTGAATAGTAAAATACATTTAGGAATTTCTCTGGAGCTGTTGAGGGCAGTGTGGGATCAGTTCAGTTTCAGATAGTTCCTTGTTCCAGCTTATACTTCTTCTCAAGATCTATAGGCCCCTTCCAATGTAGTCAATGCTAACTACAGGGCTTTAATCTGCTGCGCCTGTCACTTCCAAAACTGTTCCATCTTCGTTTATTTTGGCTTCCTCTGTTTGCAAGTCTCTAGTGTCTAGTTTCTGCCTGACACCAGGGGGCAAAGGTGGTCACTTATTTAGGTGCACATTTGTTCAGTTGTGCTATGGGGAGGGAGGAACACTGCAAACAAATATCTCTGGTGTGTCTGGGGAGTGCTCGCAGTGTATGGACCACAGTGGGTTTGCCCCCACTCACTGCGTGTGTGCTTTCCCAGTCTACACTGCTCAGGCTCCAGGTTGCTCTGCAGGGAACTGTCTAAAGTGGGCCTTGGGTTACATGCACTTCTCAGGTTTTAGCCACTCAGGTTCAGGTTCTCAGGTACTCCACAAAGGTGAAGATTTGGTTGAGCTTGCATTTTGTGCCCTTCCCAGGTCCGAGCAGCTCAAGAGACCAGATGCTTGGTGAGCACACTCTCCCAGGTGGGGGTGCATCTTATCACCTCGCTGGTCCCAGCCTTCATCTCAGGTGTGCCATGTGTCTCCTCTGGGGAGTTGATCTCTGACTGTAACCCTCCTGGTGGATGTCAACTGTCTAGGATCCCAGGAAGACGTGGTTAGCAACTGGGAGCCTGCTCACAGTTTGGTGAAGAATGCCATCTCTGGGGCCAAGATTGTCCCCCGCCTTCTGCCTGCCTTCCTCTCTGCCACCAGTGGGAGAAGGGGCCAGTCCTCAGCCTCCTATCTCTCCTCTGGTATTAGCTCAGTCCTTTGTTCTGTGAGTGGGCCAGGCAGTGCCTTATGTTAGAGCTTTTCCCAGGAAAGTTCTCTCTCTCTCTCTCCCTTTTTTTTTTTTTTTCTCTCTGGCTATCCCACAGTTTGAGTTGCTATCTCTCGTTTGCCCCTTCAGATTGTCCTCAGGGCATCAGGCCTGGTCCTTACCCTAAGCTTGCAGCCTGTGCCTCCCTGTTCAGCACCCACTCTCTTCTGGTGGACTGAAGCATCTGGGCTACTTCTCTGCTGGGAGTTGTGGTTAGGCACATAGTCTGTGGTTTATTTATTTATTTATTTTTTTCCTCCTGGTTATGTTGCCCTCTGAGATTCCAAAACTCCCCACAGACCTGCCGGTGAGAGGGTTTCCTGGTGTTTGGAAACTTCTCCTCCTTCATGACTCCCTCCCTGGGACGGGTCTCCTTCACTAACTCTTTTGTCTCTCTTTTTATCTTTTATATTTTGTCGTACCTCTTTTCAAAGAAAATGGGCTGCCTTTCTGGGTGCCTGGTGTCCTCCGCCAACATTCAGAAGTTGTTTTGCGGAATTTGCCCAGCATTCAAGTGATCTTTCAATGAAGTTGTGGGGGAGAAAGTGGTCTCCCTATCCTATTCCTCTGCCATCTTAGGACTGCCCCTGTTTGATGTTTTTTTCTCAAGTCTTTATCAAGCATAGTAGAAAAGCTTTTGTATACATATATAAATAATATGTATAATATATATATATATTTTAGAAATCTTATGAATTTTTGCCTAATTAAAAAATTTGACATTTTGATTCCACTTGCTTGACTTAGTATGAATAGAATTCTAGATTTCTAATTTAAAAAATAGATACATAACAAGCAGCAAAAGTTTACTATAGAGCACTGGGAACTCTGTCTTGTAAAAACTGCATAGTACAGGGAACTATGTTTTATAATAACATATAATATAATAATGTAATAGCCTATAATGGAAATGTAATAACATATAATGCAAAGCAATTTAAAAAATAATATATGTGTATATGTATAACTAAATCACCTTACTGTTCACCTGAAATGTTGTGTCAGCTATTCTTCAATTATATATATATATATATATATATGGGAAAAAAAGATCCAAGCTAAAAAAGAAAAATCTTAGGGAAGTAGAATATGCAATTTATTCATGTATTGCAGGACAAACTGGAAGGCAAAATACTTATGGTCTATAATATTCTGGGGACCAGGACTAGGGCCCATGGGTGGAGTATATGAGGAGATAGATTCTGATGAATTCTGACTTTCTGGAGTGTGAAGTCAGGTGGGCCTTACAAAGTACTGCTGTAAATAAAGCTAGTGGATGCAATTAAATTCCAGTAGAGCTATTCAAAACCCTAAAAAATGATGCTGTTAAAATGCTGCACTCAATATGTCAGCAAATCTGGAAGTCCCAACAGTGGCCACGGGACTGGAAAAGGTCAATCCTCATGCCAATTCCCAAGAAGGGCAGTAGCTAAGAATGTTCAAACCATTGGACAATTTCACTCATCTCCCATGCTAGTAAGGTCATGCTTAAAATCTTGCATGCTAAGCTTCAGCATTATGTGAACCAAGAACTTTCAGATGTCTAAAATGGGTTTAGAAAAGGCAGAGGAACCAGAGATTGAATGGCCAACATCGACTGGATCATAGAAAAAACAAGGTAATTCCAGAAAAACATCTATCTCTGTTTCATCGACTACACTAAAGCCTTTGACTGTGTGGATTATAACAAACTGTGGAAAGCTCTTAAAGAGATGGGCATACCAGACCATTTTACCTGTATCCTGAGAAACCTGTATGTGGGTCAAGAAGCAGCAGTTAGAACCCTGTATGGAGCAACTGACTGGTTCAGGATTGAGAAATGAGTAAGACAGCACTGTCAGATGTTGTCCTGTTTGTTTAACTTATATGCTGAGCACACCAAAAGAAATGCTGGGCTGGATGAGTTACAGGCTGGAATCAAGGTAGGTGGGAGAAATATCAACAACCTCAGGTATGTGGATGATACCTCTCTAATGGCAGAAAGTGAAGAGAAAATAAAGAACCTCTTGATGAGGGTGAAAGAAGAGAGTGAAAAACCCAGCTTAAAGTTAAATATTAAAGAAAAATCCAAAAAACTAAGATAATGGCATCTGGCTCCATTACTTCATGGTAAGTAGAAGAGGAAAAAGAGGAAGTAGTGACAATTTCCTCTTCTTGGGCTCTAAAATCACTGTGGATGATGACTCCAACCATGAAATCAGAAGGCAATTGCTTCTTGGCAGGAAAGCTATGACAAACCTAGATAGTGCATTGAAAAGCAGAGACATCACTCTGCCAAGAAAGATCTGTATAGTGAAAGCTATGGTCTTCTCAGTGGTCAAGAACAGTTGTGAGAGCTGGACCATGAAGAAGGCAGAGCACCAAAGAATTGAAGCCTTTGAACTGTGGTGCTATAGAAGACTCATGAGGGTCCCTTGGACGGCAAGGAGATCAAACCAAGTCAATCTTAAAGGAAATCAACCCTGAATACTCACTGGAAGCACTGATGGTGAAGCTGAAGCTCCAGTATTTTGGTCACCCGATGTGAGCAGCTGAATCATTGGAAAAGTCCATAATGCTGGGAAAGACTGAGGGCAGAAAGAGAAGAGGGTGTCAGAATATGAGATGGATGAATGGCATCACTGATGCAGTGGACATGAACTTGAGCAAACTTCAGGAGATGGTGAGGGACAGGGAGGCCTGGCATGCTGTAGTCCATGGGGTTGCAAAGAGACATGACTGGTCACAAAGATTCTGAGTCAATGTAGGACTTTCTAAACATTGGAGTTCACTGAATGATGAAATGATTCATAATTGGATTATAAACTAAAACCCTTGCAAAACAAAGAACGTGAACATAAGTAAAATGTCTACCAGATAATCTGATTAGCTATTGTAAAACAAGTTCCTATATTAAGTTGGTTATACTATGATTGATTCTAAAAAGCCCTATCTATTTTCAAGATCCAGAGCTTTTTATGGCTTGTATTCAGGGAAGAAAAACAGGCATACTCTTCTGAATTAGGCCTTGCTTTAGCATCTCTGGATCCTGATATAAGGAGATGCAGGATAGAAGACCATGTATTCACATAGGTGCAATCACATACGTGAATGGAGAATACTCTACTAACCAAGCCATCTTGGACAAGACATCCTAAGCTTCTGGGCTTCTATGCCTCACCCATGTGGGAGAATAGTGGGGCCACAGTCATTTCTTTGAAACCCTCAGGGACACATGGTTTGGAATTCAGCATTTTCCATATCTTATAATGGCAAATATTGTAGTTTGTGTACATCACATAATACTGTTAGTAGTACATGGAATAGTACATGCTAATAAAACTAATATTTCTTCATTAATGCATTTGACTTTAAATAAATAAAGTCTATAAAATAAACAAACCTATATCTTAACAGTTGACATTTTGCCATCAAATGAATTCTTTTTTAATGGTTTCACATGTAAGGGATGTCTGTGAGATCTAAATCGGTTAAAGTTTGGAGAAAACAAGTAGGGGATCTGTGAGTGGCCACTCACCTTCCTGCTTTGTATCATTGTGGCCTTCAGGTGAAATTTAAGATTTATATATGTGACTTGGAGACTTAACTTGAAACCAGAGTTAGGTTAGTAACTCTATGTTGTAGAGAGTGCACTAAATAACATTTAATTTCCTGTTTTGGTTCAGATGTACCACACATATGATAAGTAGTGGTCACTCATGGTACACCGAAGGCCCTAGCTGCTAACTCAAAGCTACTTCCTTCTACACAGAATTGTCCTTGACCAAAAAAGAGCCACTTTGATCAGGAGGCCAGCGTCTAACTATCCTTGGGCTAAAGCACAGTCAATAACTGATTGGTGTTGGTAGTGGTGATCTAGTCATAGTCATGTCTGACTTTTGCAACCCCATGGATTGTATCCCACAAGACTCCTCTGTCCATGGGATTTCCCAGGCAAGAATACTGGAGCAGGTTTCCATTTCCTTCTCCACAATAACTGATTAAGGGGGTGAAAAATCTAGTTATCTTGCCTCAAATTGAGATCATCTTTGGGGTGTCAGCATCATTTTGGTCATAGAAAAAGCAAGAGAGTTACAGAAAAGCATCTGCTGCTGTTGCTGCTGCTAAGTCGTGTCAGTCATGTCCGACTCTGTGCAACCCCATAGACAGCAGCCCACCAGGCTCCCCTGTCCCCGGGATTCTCCAGGCAAGAACACTGGAGTGGGTTGCCATTTCCTTCTCCAATGCATGATAGTGAAAAGTGAAAGTGAAGTCGCTCAGTTGTGTCCAACTCTTAGCGACCCCGTGGACTATAGCCTACCAGGTTCCTCCATCCACGGGATTTTCCAGGCAAGAGGACTGGAGTGGGGTGCCATTGCCTTCTCCAAGAAAAGCGTCTACTTCTGCTTTATTGACTATGCCAAAGAACTGACTATGTGGATAACAACAAACTGTAGAAAATTCTTCAAGAGATAGGAATATCAGACCTCCTCACCAGAAATCTGTAGCAGGTCAAGAAGCAATAGTGAAAACTAGACATGGAACAACAGACTGGTTCCAAATTGGGAAAGGAGTCCATCAAGGCTGTATATTGTCACCCTGCTTATTTAACTTATATGCAGAGTACATCATGCAAAATGCCAGACTGAATGAAGCACAAACTGGAATCAAGATTGCCGGGAGAAATATCAATAGCCTCAGATATGCAGATGACACCACCCTGATGGCAGAAAGCAAAGAAGAACTAAAGAGCCTCTTGATGAAAGTGAAAGAGGAGAGTGAAAAAGTTGGCTTAAAACTCAACATTCAAAAAATGAAGATCATGTCATCCAGTCCAATCACTTCATGGCAAATAGATGGGGAAACAATGGAAACAGTGACAGACTTTATTTTGGGGGCTCCAAAATTACTGCAGATGGTGACTGAAGCCATGAAATTAAAAGATACTTGCTTCTTGGAAGAAAAGCTATGACCAACCTAGACAGCATATTCAAAAGCAGAGACATTATTTTGCCAACAAAGGTCCATCTAGTGAAAGCTATGATTTTTCCAGTAGTCATGTATGGATGTGAGAGTTGGACTATAAAGAAAGCTGAGCACCAACGAATTGATGCTTTTGAACTGTAGTGTTGGAGAAGACTCTTGAGAGTCCCTTGAACTGACTTAAAGAAGATCAAAGCAGTCAATTCCAAAGGAAATCAGTCCTGAATATTAATTGGAAGGACTGATGCTGAAGCTCCAATACTTTGCTCACCTGGTGTGAATAACTAACTCATTGGAAAGACCCTTGATATTGGGAAAGATTGAAGGTGGGAGGAGAAGGAGACAACAGAGGATGAGATGGTTGGATGGCATCACTGACTAGATGGACATGATTTTGAGCAAGCTCTGGGAGTTGGTGATGGACAGGGGAGCCTGGCCTGCTGCAGTCCATGGGGCCATGAAAAGTTTGACATGACTGAGTGACTGAACTGACTGAACTGGGGTGTCATTCAAGCTCCAGGGTTCCCCATGGGATCAGGCTGTTAGTGATGTTAAAATGGAGAAAGTCTCATTCAGGCTTCAGAGCAGGAGAGCAGGCCTCTGGCCTGCTTCTGATCTGCCTGGACACTGCCAGGGTTCTGTGCCTGCTTGCAAGCACAGCAAGTGAAGTAACACTTTAGATAAAGAAAGGAGTGGGTCTTGTAATTCTTGAGACCCTAGAGCTCTAGCCAAGCCCCAGGGTCTAAGAAGTCTTATGATTCACAATGTGAAACAAACAGCACTGTAAACGTTAAACCAAATCAGCTCTGGTTTAACTGATGATGATATCAGTTTGCAGCCTGCGGTTATAGGCAAGAACGCTGAAAACTGCAATTTGAAGTCTTACCTGTGGGGGTGGATGTACCACCCAGAATGCTTTCCCATTTGAGACTCCAGATTGCTGTTACTTGGGACTTTCCATGTTGCTTAAGTCTGGATTTAGGTTGGCCAATTTAGTGATGAATATGCTGTTACTTCTCTCTATTGTTTTTGCATATTTTATTTTAATAACTCTATATATTGAAATTAAGTCAAATAATGTTTATAAAAAATTGAAACTGTTTTATCTGTGTAAAATGAGTGGTTTCTTCTGCTAACAAATCCTTCAAACCTAAAACAAAAATAAAACTGTATGGTTGAGAACACATTCTTGTTTAGAATCTTTTCTGGTCTTCAGCTTTTCTCATTGCCTTACATCATTCACCTGAAAGCACTCCCTCAATAAATAATAAGTACTTAATCCCTGTCTCATACTCTACTTCTAGACAACTCAGACAATACTCAATGCAATATGTGTGTTCTATTCATGCACATATTCATTTATTTGTTAAGATCCTGTAGCACTCACCTGTTGCACTATTCAGTTCAGTCACCCAGTCATGTCCAACTCTTTGTGACCCCATGGATTGCAACACATCAGGCATCCTTGTCCATCACCAACTCCTGGAGATCACCCAAACTCATGTCCATTGAGTCAGTGATGACATCCAACCATCTCATCCTCTGTCGTCCCCTTCTTCTCCCACTTTCAATCTTTCCTAGCATCAGGGTCTTTTCAAATGAGTCAGCTTTTCCCATCAGGTAGCCAAATTATTGGAGTTTCAGCTTCAACATCAGTCCTTCCAATGAACACTCAGGACTGATCTCCTTTAGGATGGACTGACTGGTTGGATCTCCTTGCAGTCCAAGGGACTTTCAAGAGTCTTCTCCAACACCACAGTTCAAAAGCATCAATTCTTCAGTGCTCAGCTTTCTTTATAGTCCAACTCTCAAAGCCAAGTTAAGAGAAAGGATCTCAGCTCCTTTGATCTGCCAGTCCAAATCTGTTCATCTAGCTGCTCAAATGTTATGAGCCTCAATGTCCCTGTTTAGTACATTGCAGGGGTGTAAAAACAGAGCTATCACATGACCCAGTAATTCTACCCTTGGGTACATGTCTGAAAAATTGAGTACACTAATTTAAAAATATTTATTACCCACATGTTCATAGAAGCATTATTTACAATTGCCAAGATATAGAAACAACTTATGTGTGTGAATATTCATACAATGGAATACTACACAGCCATAAAAGAATGTTTTTTTTTTTTTTCATTTGCAGCACTACAGATGGACTTGGAGTGCATTATGCTAAATGAAATAAGTCAGACAGAGAAAGGCACATCTGTGTGATTTCACTTATCAGTTCAGTTCAGTCACTCAGTCTGACTCTTTGCAACTCCATGAATTGCAGCACGCCAGGCCTCCCTGTCCATCATCAACTCCTGGAGTTCACTCAGACTCACGTCCATTGAGTCAGTGATGCCATCCAGCCATCTCATCCTCTGTTGTCCCCTTCTCCTCCTGCCCCCAATCCCTCCCAGCATCAGAGTCTTTTCCAATGAGTCAACTCTTTGCATGAGGTGGCTAAAGTAATGGAGTTTCAGCTTTAGCATCATTCCTTCCAAAGAAACCCCAGGGCTGATCTCCTTCAGAATGACTGGTTGGATCTCCTTGCAGTCCAAGGGACTCTCAAGAGTCTTCTCCAACACCACAGTTCAAAAGCATTAATTCTTCAGCGCTCAGCCTTCTTCACGGTCCAACTCTCACATCCATACATGATCACAGGAAAAACCATAGCCTTGACTAGATGGATCTTTGTTGGCAACGTAATGTCTCTGCTTTTGAATATGTGGAACCTAAAAAATACAATCAACTAGTGACTATAACAAAAAAGAAACAGACTCAAAGATACAGAGAACAAACTAGTGGTTACCAGAAAGGAGAGGGAAAGGGGAAGAGCTAAATAGGATTGGGGAATTAAGAGGTACAAACTATTATGTATAAAATAAGCTACAAGTATACATAATATAACAGTGTATAATGTTTTATGACAACTATAAATGTAGCATAGCCTTTAAATTTATGAATCACTATACTGTATACCTATAACCTATTTACATAAACTCTACTTCAATTCAAAAATGTAAAAATAAGTTAAAGTGCCTTACAATAAGTGACAAAGCATGCACATAAAAATATGGACACTCCATGCCCCCATAAGAGTCACTAGTGCTTTTGACATTCTTAAGCTCTATACATATTTGGCAGTCATCAACTTCTTTTCTATCGACTGATAGAACATGGATCTGAAACATAATGAGAGGAGAGCCCCAAGCTGATTCCCTGTAGATGCTTTTTTATTGCTACACTGTCTTCATTTTGGATGGAAGTAACTTCTCAATCTTGTGCTTGGAGCCATTTGCCATGGCTTGGATTTTTCAGTCTATAAATGTTAATGGAATACATGAGTCCTCTTGAGATTTTCTGCCCTTATCTTAAATCCAAAGTCTTGTCATGTACCTGAAGAGCTGTAATCATTATAAAAGGTTGCTGATGCAGACAGCCACATCACCACAATAGGGATACAAAGCAGCTGTTTTATTTGACCTTTGCTCTGCCAAGTCTCAGAATCTCAGCTCTAAGACCTCAAGACAGAACTAACACTCATGTGGCTTCTTATCAACCCCACTCCAGGAGACCTCCTTTCCTGTTCACCCTTCTTGATGGAAAAGGAAAGAAATGTCAAGAATGAATGTCTGTATGAGAACTACAGGAACTACTAAGGGAAAGACTCCCAAACACTTCTATTTATTAGTCCTCAATATTCTCAGCATAATCCTGCAAAAGACATAACCCCATTTTCTTGATGCATTAACTAAAGCCCAGAAAGCTTTGGTAATTTTATCAAACACTCTAGAAAGTGGAGGGCTTGCTGTTTAGACCCAGAGCTGTAGGACTCAAATGTCACACTACTTATAGACACTTCCCATATAGATTTTCAAGATACTGGTTAAATCCCCAAAGTTAGTCATTTAATATCTTTCTTTTCCTTGAATTAGTCTGAATCAGAAAGTTAGGGAAATAGAGCCTGTATAGCATGTGAAAGAGATAAGGAAACACTTAAATTATCCTTATAATTAGTTCCATATTTTTATAAAGCATCAGCTATGTAAAAATTATAAAAATGAATTTAATTAGATAGATTCGATGTTGCTTGAATAACATGGAATCTATTAGAGATAAATGATTGGAAGACTAATAGATAGGTAAGATAATACCTTTCAGAAACTAACTATATACCCCTAAATTTTGCTAGCCACACACTATAACACTAATCAATTCCCCAACTTATGCAAACCAACACTTTGCATAAAATGAAAACTGAAATTTTTAGCATGATACAGAGAATACGCATTTTGAAAACTCTATAAATATTAAAAAAGGTCC
This sequence comes from Bos indicus x Bos taurus, assembly GCF_003369695.1. Lineage (NCBI taxonomy): Eukaryota > Metazoa > Chordata > Mammalia > Artiodactyla > Bovidae > Bos > Bos indicus x Bos taurus. Next base: position 33,701,839 of record NC_040088.1, read on the forward strand.
TTTTGTAAAGTTTAAAAGATTAAGTGGTCTCCTAGAAATTTGACAGTGAGACAACACTCCTTGTGCCATTGCAGAACTGAGTAATTTGCTGAAATGTAAAAAGATGTCTACCTACTTTGAGATGCTTGATTCCTATGTTGTGTCATCTGCCTCCTCTAATTTTCATTTTCAGTAAAAGAAAAAATAGAAAGTTTCAAACTTCAAATCCCACAGCTCTAACATCAAATAAAAATCCATGAAGTCATCTTTTAGCATGTCAGAATGGGAGAGAACTAGGGTGGGGAAATACACCTGCTGCCATTTACATTTATTTCACAGAATTTCACTAAATAGAGATTGGATTGGATGGGCAATTTTCAGACCTGAATAAGGAAAACCAGAGACAGTCTTCATTAACTTTCCAAAATGAAATAATACATCAGTCAGTTCAGTTCAGTCGCTCAGTCATGTCCAACTCTTTGTGACCCCATGAATCACAGCACACCAGGCCTCCCTGTCCATCACCAACTCCCAGAGTTCACTCAAACTCATGTCCATTCAGTCAGTGATGCCATCCAGCCATCTCATCCTCTGTCGTCCCCTTCTCCTCCTGCCCCCAATCCCTCCCAGCATCAGAGTCTTTTCCAATGAGTCAGCTCTTCACATGAGGTGGCCAAAGTATTGGAGTTTCAGCTTTAGCATCATTCCTTCCAAAGAATACCCAGAAACATTTGCCATCTTTTCTTTTCATTTGAGTAATTGTCTTGTGTTTGGAAAAAAAAATTGCATCTTCAGATAACCAGTTTTTGGTTATCATTTGTTGCTGACAAACCACCTCAAAACTGAGTGGCTTAAAACAACAGCTTGCTTTTCCTCACCTTCTTCAAACTGGGCTGGGCTCAGCTGGGTGGTTCCTCTCCTTGTCTTGCTCGTGTCACTCATGTGGTGGGCAGGATTGCTTGGCTTCTCTGTCTGCGTGTGGTCCTCAGGTCTCTCATTCGCCAGCAGGGTAGCTGGACCACATTCATGGCAGCTCTGAGGCCCCAAGGATATAAAGTAGTAGCGGCCGCGCGCACTGAAGACTTCAACCCAGAACTGTCACCACATCATTTCTACTGCCCCGTGTTGGTTAAAGCCAGGCCCAGGCCCAGGCTCAGGCCCAATTTGGGAAGAGGGGACTGCATAAGGGCGTGAACTGGAGGTAAGGTTCCTTGGAGGCCCCCAGCGTAACAGTCAGGACCAGTGCCGTGGAAAAACAGCTAAAAAAAAAGTAGCAAAAGTAGGAGCCGCTAGTGACCTTGGAAAGCTGAAGCTGGTTATGATAACTGGTGTAAGTTGGGAGTCAGGCAGAAATAGGGCCTTCAGCAAGCTTCTTGAACCACTTCTGCTGGCTCTTAGCATATTTTCTGAACCATCACTTTGGGCACCTGACCTCTTAGGATGGATGTGTTTGTGAGGGCAGAGCGTTTGAAAGCAGAACCAGCTCGCTGCCCTAGCCCCTACAAGAGAGAGGTGTATGGAGTGCTTTCTTCACGCCTCTGGTTTTAGTCATATCCCACACCCATGCTTGCCACTGGCTGAGTGAGGAGGAGCAGTTCCCCTGAGGTCACTAATCTGACTGAATTAGCAGTAGCTCATTTTTGTTTTAACTGAGCACTAAGATTTGCTAACGTCCTACCTGAAGTGCCTTCTCCAAAGACATCCCTCTTTGCCCTGTGTGTTGAATCATCAGTCGGTGAGTGTATTTCAATTAAAGCGTCATTGGTGGACATGGTAAAGATAATAAAATGCCATGGCAACTTTGCTGTTAAGTCATGGGCTCCTTCATCAAATTCTTCTTGCTTTGTCTCCTGAAAAGGAAGGACTAGATCCAGCCCTGGTAGTAGTTCCTTCCTGAGGGCTTTACCTCCTTTAAAATCCTGAGGAGATTTGTTTGAGAAGAGCCTGGCTGCCATTTTCAGAAGACAAAAATGTACATTGGAAAAAAAAAGTACATTGATTTCCCCCCTACCCCACCTCCCATCCCGCCTAGCCATTGAACTTCAGCATTGAAGCAGTGCCTTCAGTGCTTCAGAACGCAGGTCTGATCTGAAGGTAATTACCTTGTAAGAGGAATGTAAATGACTGCTGTCTTCTTGTCAAACCTGTAAGGAAAGAGATTCCAGTTAAGTATTTGCAACAAGGATCTTGCGTCCTGTTATTTTTTCTTACATTGTCACATTGAACGGGTCTCATTTTTGCGGTAAATTTTTGACTGTGGACTTTGGGGGCAAGGTCTTTCACCAGCAAACAAGGGTCTGATTGTACAGTATATCTGCTGCAGTAACGTCTCTGCCTGTAGCTTAAGATCAGTTGGTTTTGCACTTGGAAACCACCTGATCTTGGCCAGCTTTGTAAAGGGACATTGATTTCATTTAGATTTCCCTCCATAAAGTCAGCAAACTATCATGTGCTATAAACTGATGCCAAGACAAGATTGTAATAATCCCTAGGGTGCTAAGGTTTGCCATGTGTTTGGTAAAGATGATTGTAGGTTCTTGGGTAACGTTACATGGGATGGATTCAGGTGGAGGGACTGCGAAGATGGGTGGGGGCGGGGGGCGGGGGCTCAAGGTGCAGGTAGAAATACAGTGGAAATGGAAATTCCAAAGAGGCGGTTTCTGAGGAAGTCAGAGGGCCTGGGGCCAGAGCAGTCAGTAATAGTTGAATCAGGTTACCTGGGAAATAGGTGTGATAGCTACACGTCTACAGTCTGCTTCCAGGTTGCTGATAGACATTAAATTTGCACAATATCCCGTAGCTGGCTAAGTATTTTAAAATTATAAGCAGAGGATTTTATATTTGGGGTGAAGAAATTACCTGGCACGTGGTATTGGGGTTTTTTAAAAAGAAGCCAAATTTCAGAGTCTTAATAACTTTTTTAAAAAGGAAAAAAAAAGCAAAAAGACACCTTGTATTCAGTGTGTGGCCCTCCTGAAAATTCTGGTCATCTCTCCCTTTGAAATCAATGACTCAGTGACTTTTTAAATGTGGCTGAACAGGGATGAGAAAGTACATGTGTGACTTTCTTGGTGTTTGTGCGTCCTTTACAAAGCCCAGTTGCTTTGGAACACCCAAGAAAGTCATCAAGATTATTTTTAGGTGTTATTAAGGGGTTATTAAGGGTTTACTGGGGTTTTTAAGAACTAATATAATGTCCTGGGTTCTTTCTAGTGCAGCGGAATGTGGACAAAGGTATGCAGTTGTGAAGTGCTTTGTTGTAGCTTATTAATCCGCAAGGGAAACTTAGGCTGTAGACATAAGTACAGACCCAGTGCAGTTCTTGTTTTCTGTATGTTGTTGGGGGAATAAAGTTTTATATGGCAAGCACATGGCCTCCCTGATTTCAATATGCCTTTATTAGGATCTGTATTAGCCCTTAATTTCTTTAAAATCTTTTTTCCTCTTCCTCTTGAAAAGTAAGTTCCAAAATATAGTTTATTGTATCTTCCATCCTTAAAAAGTTTGTTCCTTTTTCATTATGGGCAGTTCACACAAGGCAAAAATATTAAACAGTTGGTTTTAGTGTGTTATATAACTTTACTGTATATCAAACTAATTTTTACAAGTTTTCATCCTAAACCTCAAATCATGTAATTAATAATTTGCCTGTTTATTTATGACCTAATTGTGATTCTTTTATTAATAAAAGCTAATGGAAAAGGATCCTTTATTAAGTTGATGACTAGACCTACAGTTAATTTTCCTGCAGTATATGAAGTATTGTACCAGAGTATTAAAAGATATGTAATATTTTATTGATAAATCTATCCTTTAAAAGGAATACATTTTAGGATGTCATCATTTTGATGTGAATCATGTAAATGTTGATAATATGCACTGTTTATTATACATTTAGTGTTTCAAGAGATTCAGTTAATTGCCTTTTTGCCCACGTATATTATGTAGTCTACTTGCAATTGTTTTTAAAAAATGACATTAAAAGAATAGTTTATGTAGAGGAACGTTAGTGGCTGTTAATTGTCTCCCCACCTGTATTTATGGGTGTTAGTTTTAACTGCTTTGCTAGTCGCAAAGCTGCATTATCAGACTAAAAGTGTATTTGTAAACTGTATGGGAACTAAAAATTAGGAATAAAACCATTTTCTTATTAAAAAAAACAACAAAGAATACCCAGGACTGATCTCCTTTAGGATGGACTGGTTGGATCTCCTTGCAGTCCAAGGGACTCTCAAGAGTCTTCTCCAACACCACAGTTCAAAAACATCAGTTCTTCTGCACTCAGCTTTCTCCACAGTCCAACTCTCACATCCATACATGACCTCTGGAAAAACCATAGCCTTGACTAGACAGACCTTTGTTGGCAAAGTAATGTCTCTGCTGAAATATAAAAAAATGTACACCATATTCACTTTTGGGTATTGTGGATAGTGTATGCACTTTAATCCAAATAAATGTATAAAGCCTTTCCCTTTTACCTATTTCATATATGTTGTGCTTTCCTTTACTATTGTTTCCTCTTGTATCTTGCACCTGTGGACCTCTTATTAAATACTTTTCTTAATTAAGCACTTAATTACTTACTTAATAAGTAATTTCATTACTTTGCCTCTTTTTCTCTCCCTCTGAGGATTTTATGGTCTTACACCATAATGTCTATTACTTCAGAGTGCTGGGCAAGTACTCATTTGATTGATTGATTGTTGATCATTTTAATCCACTCTCCTGTCACCCTCCTCTTTATCCTTCCAGAATTTTTTATGAGAGGGAAGTGACAGACATTTGAATCAGTCAGCAGTCAAGTCACAGAGAAAGACAAACTATAGCTGGAGGATACTCACATCATTGACGCTCCTGGGCAGGAAGGAACAAGGGCAGATAACCTGAGAAAGTTAAAGAGATAAGACATTCTTTCTTAAAAATAATTAAAGCTAAAGTAATAATATTCATTAGACACTATGGAAATATGTTTTGACTCAATGAAATAAATCATTTCAGTAATATAGTTCAGAAATGTTACACTTTTCCTAGATCTTTGAGAACAGTGGGCAAAAACCAGACCTGATGTTAACTCTCAAACCTTCTTCACTCTCTAAAGTTTAATAAGAAGGTTGCAAACTCAGCTGCAATATCAACTAATTAATGCTATTAACTAAGTGCTGCTGTGAAATAAAACTGATCCAGGAATGGAGTTTGTTTCATAATCTTTCGAATTCTAACTTTTATATGTTTTAGTCATAGTTGACTTCAGGGAAAAAAAAACAAACTAAAAGCTGAATATTAAAAGATAAAGAGTAAAATTGAGATAAAATATTCAATTTTATCACACAAATTTAAAGAAAAAAGTATATCCATTTTATATATACAATATACACCTGAAAGCTGATAACTACACTAAAGGACAATTTAAAGTAAAATATTTATTTGTTCTACTGTATTTCAGGTCTTCCCTGGTTGCTCAGTTGGTAAAGAATCCACCTTCAGTGCAGGTTTGATCCCTGGGTAGGGAAGATCCCCTGGAAAAGAAAATAGCAACCCACTGTAATAGTCTTGCCTGGGAAATCCCATGGACAGAGGAGCCTGATGAGCTACAGTCCATATTTCATAGTTTTCCAATAGACTATTTCATTCCATCCTAACACAGTCCATTTCTATACTGCAACTAAGACTTGGGGAAGGTCTGGTCAGGGACTAGACCCTAGCTCACAGGCTAGAGAGAAATAATTGAGCACCTGGCTTCTTAACCTGAGTTCAGCCACTTCCAGTCTGTAGCTTAAAACTAGTCACGGTGGACTTGAAAAGACTGCATGGAAATTGGCAAACTCTATACATCAGCGCCTATTTTTGTCCTAATTGGTTGTTGAACTTTAACTAGCACACCACTCTATAGATGTCATAGCTGGTAATTGAGAAATAAAGATAGTGTTTCTGCTTTTAATCTTGAGCATTTATACAATCTCTCAACTACTCAGGTATATTTTTTAAATTTTAAAGTAGAGTTGTGTTTTTTTTTTAATAAAATGAAAGCATCATCATTAAATGGCACTAAATTATTGCCCAGATCAAAAATAGAGGTAAGTATAGTCATCATTAAAAATGTCTACAAATAACAAATTCTGGAGGGGTTGTGAAGAAAAGAGAACCTTCCAGCATTGCTTGTTGGAATGTAAATTGGTGCAGCTACTACAGAAAACAGTAAGGAGTTTCCTCAAAAAACTAAGAACTAGAGATTTCCAGGAGAAATATCAACAACCTCAGATATGCAGATGACACCACTCTGATGGCAGAAAACGAAGAACTAAAGAGCCTCTTGATGAAAGTGAAAGAGGAGAGTGAAAAAGTTGGCATAAAGCTCAACATTCAGAAAATTAAGATCATGGCATCTGGTCCCATCACTTCATGGCAAATAGATGGGGAAACAGTGGAAACAGTGTCAGACTTTATTGTTGGGGGCTCCAAAATTACTGCAGATGGTGACTGCAGCCATGAAATTAAAAGATGCTTGTTCCTTGGGAGAAAAGTTATGACTAACCTAGATAGCATATTCAAAAGCAGAGACATTACTTTGCCAACAAAGGTCTGTCTAGTCAAAGCTATGGTTTTTCCAGTAGTCATGTATGGATGTGAGAGTTGGACTGTGAAGAAACCTGAGCACCAAAGAATGGATGCTTATGAACAGTGGTGTTGGAGAAGACTCTTGAGAGTCCCTTGGACTGCAAGAAGATCCAACCAGTCCATCCTAAAAGAGATCAGTCCTAGGTGCTCATTGGAAGGACTGATGTTGGAGCTGAAACTCCAATACTTTGGCCACCTGATGCGAGGAAAGGACTCATCTGAAAAGTCCCTGATGCTGGGAAAGATTGAAGGAAGGAAGAGAAGGGAACACCAGAGGATGAGATGGTTGGATGGCATCACCGATTCAATGGACAGGAGTTTGGGTAAAGTCTGGGAGTTGGTGATGGGCAGGGAGGCCTAGTGTGCTGCAGTCCATGAGGTTGCAAAGAGTGGGGCACAACTGAGTGGCTGAACTGAACTGAACTGAACTGATATGATCTAGCAATCCCACTCCTCAGCATGTAATCCAGATAAAACAATAATTCAAAAAGATCTGTGCACCTCTATGTTTACAGCAGCACTATTCATAATAGCTAAGAGAAGGGAACAACCTAAGTGCCCACTGACAGATGAATGAATAAAGGAGATGTGGGATACATACACATTGGAATGCTACTCAGCCATTAATAAGAATGAAACAATGCCATTTGAAGCAGCATGGATGGACCAGGAGATGATTGTACTAGGTAAAGTAAGTCAGGAAGACAAAAACAAACTGCTAATATAGAATAGATACACAACAAGGTCCTACTGTGTAGTGCAGGGAACTATGCTCAATATTCTGTGATAAACCACAATGAAAAATAATATTAAAAAAGAATGATTTCTTTGGAAGGAATGATGCTAAAGCTGAAACTCCAGTACTTTGGCCACCTCATGCAAAGAGTTGACTCATTGGAAAAGACTCTGATGCTGGGAGGGATTGGAGGCAGGAGGAGAAGGGGGACGACAGAGGATGAGATGGCTGGATGGCATCACTGACTCGATGGATGAGAGTCTCAGTGAACTCCAGGAGTTGGTGATGGACAGGGAGGCCTGGCGTGCTGCGATTCATGGGGTCGCAAAGAGTCGGACACGACTGAGCGACTGATCTGATATGTGTATAACTAAATCAATTTGCTATACATCAGAAATTAACACAACATTGTAAATAAATTATTCTTCAGTAAAAACAAGAGAAGTATATACTCCAGTGAATATACACTAAACCCTATTAAGGTATAATATCTATAATTATATCCACTTTGAAGCTGATAATCTTAAAGCAACTTAATTGGAGAAACCTAGAACATGAATATAGGTAAAACTATTTAAAATGAAGGGTAGAATCAAACACAGTGAAGTTTAGAAAGTAAGAGAGATTAAAAGGAAATTTTTTTTTTCCAGCAGAAAAATCAAGTGGCTATAGAGGAAAAAAGTTGAATCCAAGACAGTGTGAAAGCTCTGATTGTACAAAATTAGAAAAATAAAGAAAAATGTTACAAAGATACTTATAACCATAGGTCTGAAGATATCTGGAAATAATTAACTTTGTTGGTATCATCCCTAGTGAACACTAATAAGATATCCAGAATGAACTTGCCCACAAGCAGCAACTGCCCTTTCCATTTAGTAATAAGTAGGAGAAGACTGAGAGAAATATGCAAATGCATTTGGAAGGATTCATAAATAATTTGGGCTTCTATTTCTCTTGTTATTTGATTACCTTCACATAAGCAAAAAATGATCTTCAGTACAAAAATCTGGAGAGCAGAGCAAAAACAATTCCTGTTTTTCAGGAATTGTTATAAGGTTTACTTAGATATAAAATATCCTAATGGATAATAGATTCAAAATTCATTATGTCCAGGTGGTATAGTTTAAATATTAAATTCTAGTAAACAGACAAAAAATGATCAAAAGTTTATGTCAGTAACCGTGTTATATCTTCAGCCTTTTTTTTTTATTCTCCTATGTTTTATGTACTTAAAACAGTATCAATTTTAATTTAACATTCAGGATAACATCCTAGTTACAGCAAATGTGAAGAAAGGGCCCATAGTGAATTGCTAGTAGATGTGACTCAATATGATTTATGGTTTTGAAATCTCTTGAACTTGTGTATATGTGTGCATGTGTATGTAAACAACTTTGCTAAAGAGCACTGAACAAATGTACAAGAAGACAAAAAATATATATATATATATCCAGAGCGAATTTTTGAGGGAAAATCTCTGGGAAAAGAACCAGGAAGGAAGCCTTGGATTGACTACAACAGACTTTTTCCCCTTCAAGTAAAGGGCTGAGAACATGAAGAGTAAGATCAAAGAGTAAACACTGGGAAACACAGCCTCTATCCCAGATTCTTGGCACCTGCTTCCTCCTATCTCACCAGGCACAGGCTGATCCAGCCAACGATATCAAGTCCAAAGCCAATTACTGGCAGAATTGTGCATGGGGCAAAAAGATGGTAAAATGAACGAGTGATCATTATCAATGGGCTCCTAAGAGAAACAACAGGCAGTGTAGCAGACATCCTGCAATGCGAAGTCAAGTGGGCCTTAGGAAGCATCACTATGAACAAAGCTAATGGAGGTGATAGAATTAGGTAATGGAGGTGATAGAATTCCAGAGCTATTTCAAATCCTTAAAAATGATGCTGTGAAAATGCTGCACTCAATCTGCCAGCAAATTTGGAAAACTCAGCAGTGGCCATGGGATTAGGAAAGGTTGGTTTTCATTCCAATCTCAAAGAAAAACAATGCCAAAGAATGCTTAAACTACTGCACAATTTCACTCATCTCACACACTAGTAAATTAATGCTCAAGATTACTTCAGGCTTCAGCAGTACATGAACTGTGAACTTCCAGATGTTCAAGCTGGATTTAGAAAAGGCAGAGGAACCAGAGATCAAAATGCCAACATCCACTGGATCATCAAAAAAGCAAAAGAGTTCCAGAGAAACATCTACTTCTGCTTTGTTGACTATGCCAAAGCATTTGACTGTGTGGATCACAACAAACTGGAAAATTCTGAAAGAGATGGGAATACCAGACCACCTGACCTGCCTCCTGAGAAATCTGTATACAGGTCAGGAGGCAAGAGTTAGAACTGGATATAGAACAACAGACTGGTTCCGAATAGGGAAAGGAGTACGTCAAGGCTATATATTGTCACCCTGCTTATTTAACTTTTATGCAGAGTACATCATGAGAAATGCTGGGCTGGATGAAGCACAAACTGGAATCAAGATTGGTGGGAGAAATATCAATAACCTCAGACATGCAGATGTCACCACCCTCATGGAAGAAATTGAAGAACTAAGGAGCCTCTTGATGAAAGTGAAAGAGGAGAGTTAAAAAGTTGGCTTAAAACTCAACATTCAGAAAACTAAGATCATGGCATCTGGTCCCATCACTTTATGGCAAATCAATGGGGAAACACTGGAAACAGAGATAGACTTAATTTTGGGGGTCTCCAAAAATCACTGCAGATGGTGACTGCAGCCATGAAATGAAAAGATGTTTGCTCCATGGAAGAAAAGTTATGACCAACCTAGATAGAATATTAAAAAGCAGGGACATTACTTTGTCAACAAAGGTCCATCTACTCAAGGCTATGGTTTTTCCAGTAGTGATGTATGGATGTGAGAGTTGAACTATAAAGAAAGCTGAGCACTGAAGAATTGATGTTTTTGAACTGTGGTGTCGGAGAAGACTCTTGAGAGTCTCTTGGACAGCAAGGAATTCCATCCAGTCTATCCTAAAGGAAATCAGTCCTGAATATTCATTGGAGGGACTGATCCTGAAGCTGAGACTCCAATAGTTTGGCCACCTGATGCAAAGAAGAGACTCATTTGAAAAGACCCTGATGCTGGGAAAGATTAAAAGTGGGAGGAGAAGGGGATGACAGAGGGTGAGGTGGTTGGATGGCATCACCAACTCAATGGACATGATTTTGAGTAAGTTCTGGGAGTTGGTGATGAACAGGGAGGCTTGGTGTGCTGCAGTCCATGGGGTCACAAAGAGTCGGACACGATTAAGCAACTGAACTGAACTGAACTGAAATCAAATTACTCACTTCCTGTGCCCTTTTCCCCCCTTGGTCCTCAAAAGAATTGCCGATGAGTATTTTAACACTGATTTACACTTTTAAGGGATGAGTTTAGAGGATGGTCAGCTTATAAAGACCCCGGGAATGGCTAGATCAAAATTACCAGAAATATGGCTAGAACCATCCAAATGACCTCATGAGAGAACAAGATGCTTCTAAAAAACAACCAGCTGACCTCTAGTTACACTTTTCAAAGCAGGTGTGGGCCTCATAACTGCTTGTCAAGTGTCAGAAAAGATACATGACATTCAAAATATGAGTCATATCTGCTGAATTCCCAAATAAAATGTTCTGTTCTTCCAAAAGTAAAGGCCTGTTAAGTTTATCCTTAGAACTGGCAGTTCGTCGCTCCAAACCCTCAATTCAGCTTACGCTTCTGTGGTATATATTCTAGGACTGTTCATCAATTTACCTAAGAGCAGTTAAATAGGACTCAAATGAAACAGTTTAAGACCAAAACAAAATATTCTAAAACAGATCTCACTGCCTTTTTCTCATGTCAGGAGCTAAGTGATGCAGAAATAATAAAATATGAAAAGGAGGTCATATTTTGAAGTGAACTCCAACATTATGTGAGGCAAGTGTTCAGATCACAAAGAAACAGGTCAGTACCAGCAGGTGGAGCTGGTTAGAAAACTACAAGAGTTCACAGTCTCAGAAGACCTAAAATATTCGTATATTGTGAGGGAGATGGGATAGGGCAGGGTGAGCTGAGCACTCCAAAATTTTTATTCAGAGTTATTTCCCACCATTTAATCCTATGAGAAAAGTCCTCTTATCTAAACAGACTTCTGGTTGTGAGCCCTCAGCAGTTTGTGAGGATTTGGGTCTTGGAATGAAATGTGATCACAGTGTTTGACCAATGAGCAGAAGGAGTTGGTAGAAAATTTCAGAATGTTAAAAATCAAAAAAGACCAGGATAGAAAATGATTAGCTTATATAACGATGATGTCAACATTACTTGCTTTCACTTTTTTCTTTTTGTGTTTGTGAAGAAAATCTATAAGCAAGGTACACTGGAGGGAAAAGTACATTAACTCCAGAGGTAGAAAGCTGGAGGTTAGAAGTGTAAACAGGAATAATTGGCTGTTGCAGAATAATTTTTATAATATTAATTTTGTAATTATAATGATAACATACACTTTACATAATGCAGAAGTTGCAGTAAGAAGGAAAGAAGGAAAGAAAAAGTCCTCTTTTTACCAAAACCAGTGTCAGCCAGCCACCTTTTCCCCAATTTTCAGCGTTTAACTATTCACGCTATATTTATTGTATACTCTGACACTCAATATGCTGTTTTGTTACTTGCATTTTAACTGAGAAAATTCAGTAAAAAGTCTATATTTTTAAATATCTTTACATAACATTCCAGAAGGCGACCTTTTAATTCTGCCTATTATTTTGTCAAATGATTGTGATTAATTTATCAAAACATTCCCCTATTATACTTAAATCTTTAAGTAACACTTTATTGGGGCAAATTTGTGAGTAGAAAATCTTTTAAACTTTTAATACTATTGCCAAATTGTACTGCTTAATGATAATGTAGGTTTCCATTTTTAAGTGTCCTCACTAACAATGGACATATATATTTTTTAAATCTCAACTAATTTGATTATTTTTTTAATTTAAATTTATTATATTTTTAATTTTCAACAAAAGTATTTCAATTAAATATTAATAGGGACTTCTCTGGTTGCCTAGTGGTTAAGACTCCATGGTCCCAATGCAGGAGGCCCTGGGGTTGATCCCTGGTTGAGAAACTAGACCGCACGTGCTACAACTAAGACCTGGAACAGCTAACTGAAAAAAAGTTAAATTATGCCGTGAGGCTTCTTAATTTTGATACATATCAAAATATTCTTTAAAATATGTTATCAAAATTAAGTACCAATTTTTAAGAGACTCTATTAACTAATTGCTTTATTTGTGGCTCAGATGGTCAAGAATCCACCTGCACTGAAGGAAACCCAGGTTCGATCCCAGGGTTGGGAAGATCCCCAGGAAGGGAATGACTACCCACTCCAGTATTCTTGCCTGGAAAATTCCATGAACAGAGGAGACTGGAGGGCTACATCCATGGGGCTGTAAAGAAACAAACATGACTTAGCAACTAACACTTTCACTTTTAACTTTTAATGGTTATACAACCAGCAACCATTATTTAAGGGGCTGTATTTTTCCATAGGGGCTTTCCTTTTCTATCAGTGTATACTATCACTGAAGGCATTCTTAGCTAGTTCCATGGTAAATTGAGAGAATAAGCTTCCAAAACTCTAGAGAATCTACAAGCTATAGTTTTTTTAATCACCTAAACATTTCATTAAACCTCACAGGCTCACTACAGATACCTACATAGATGTTTGACTCTGTCAATCTTAAGCAAGTAGGAGTTGGCCTGACCTTTCCACTAAATTGACTAAAATAATTGGATCAATAGGCACTTTCCCCTTCTTTATCTTTTCCTTTTTTTTTTTTTTTTTTTGCTGCAAAACATGCCTCCTAAGGCTGTATATTGTCACCCTGCTTATTTAACTTATATGCAGAGTACATCATGAGAAACGCTGGACTGGAAGAAACACAAGCTGGAATCAAGACTGCCAGGAGAAATATCAATAACCTCAGATATGCAGATGACACCACCCTTACGGCAGAAAGTGAAGAACTAAAAGGCCTCTTGATGAAAGTGAAAGTGGAGAGTGAAAAAGTTGGCTTAAAGCTCAACATTCAGAAAACGAAGATCATGGCATCTGGTCCCATCACTTCATGGCAAATAGATGGGGAAACAGTGGAAACAGTGGCAGACTTTATTTTGGGGGGCTCCAAAATCACTGCAGATGGTAATTGCAGCCATGAAATTAAAAGACACTTACTCCTTGGAAGGAAAGTTATGACCAACCTAGATAGCATATTCAAAAGCAGAGACATTGCTTTGCCAACAAAGGTCCATCTAGTCAAGGCTATGGTTTTTCCTGTGATTGTGTATGGATGTGAGAGTTGGACTGTGAAGAAGGCTGAGCGCCAAAGAATTGATGCTTTTGAACTGTGGTGTTGGAGAAGACTCTTGAGAGTCCCTTGGACTGCAAGGAGATCCAACCAGTCCATTCTAAAGGAGATCAGCCCTGGGATTTCTTTGGAGGGAATGATGCTGGAGCTGAAACTCCAGTACTTTGGCCACCTCATGTGAAGAGTTGGTTCATTGGAAAAGACTCTGATGCTGGGAGGGATTGGGGGCAGGAGGAGAAGGGATGCCAGAGGATGAGATGGCTGGATGGCATCACTGACTCGATGGACTTGAGTCTGAGTGAACTCCGGGAGTTTGTGATGGACAGGGAGACCTGGCATGCTGTGATTCATGGGGTCGCAAAGAGTCAGACACGACTGAGCAACTGAACTGAACTGAACTGAATTATAATTAAATTCTCCATTCATATGGCTAGTTTCAATTCCTGACAAAATCTTGCAAGGAATGCTGGCTAGAATCCTATTCAGAATCCTGATATTGTATATGTATACATGCTAAGTAGTTTCATACATGTCCGACTTTTTGTGACCTTATGGACTGCAGCCCGCCAGGCTCCTCTACCCATGGGATTTTCCCAGCAAGGTTAGTGAAGTGGGTTACCAATGCCCTCCTCTAGGGGATCTTCCTGACCCAGAGATCGAACACACATCTCCTGTGGTTCCTGTATTGCAAGCAGATTCTTTACTGCTGAGCCCCTGGGTAAGCCAAACAGAGTGTGTATATGTATGTGAAAGGGTAAAAATTATGCCTAGACCATTGTGCAACAAGTAATATTGAGAATTAAATGTTGACAATTTGATTGAAATTGACAAATAAGATTAATTTGTCATTTGTCAGCTTATATCACAGGGTATGCACAAATAAATCTTCACTGACTTATAACTTCTACAATTTAAAATTATGATACAAGTATTTCAAAATATATCTATAATATTGTCATTGGTTATTGAAAGTGTTTAATAATAAATATTTTATTTTTAAAAACAAATTTTAGCATTATTAATATATTATACTCACATTGCCTTTGTTTATACTCATGCATAGTATGTGGACAAATTATCCATTAGCTAAAATAATTATTAATTTAGAATATGTGCTCCCAATTATTCTAGATAATAGAGAGTTTCTACAAAATGTCTAGACCATGATATGTGCCAGTATGAAGTCTATTTCCATATGGTGCACTTAACTGAAATTTCCAGAAAAAAAAAAAAAAAGACAAAGAAAGAAGAAAAAAAAAAACTAAAAAATTGTCATCTGGTACAATCCTCAGATATTTGAACAAAAACAAAAGTGTCTTGTTAATAAAGATGAAATACTACAAGTGTTTGATTAATTGACCCATCTTACATACATTAATTGGAGAAGGCGATGGCACCCCACTCCAGTACCCTTGCCTGGAAAATCCCATGGAGGAGGAGCCTGGTAGGCTGCAGTCCATTGGGTCATGAAGAGTCGGACACAACCGAGCAACTTCACTTTCACTTTTCACTTTCACACATTGGAGTAGGAAATGGCAACCCACTCCAGTGTTCTTGCCTGGAGAATCCCAGGGATGGGGGAGGCTGGTGGGCTGCCGTCTATGGGGTCGCACAGAGCCAGATACAACTGAAGTGACTTAGCAGCAGCAGCAGCAGCACATACATTAATAAAAGTAGTAAACATATTATTATAATACATCTGAAAATAATTGTCTGACTTATGATTGATCCATTAAGTGCCTGCCCTGTGCATATCAAAATCTTTGGGAGTAATAGCTCTTACTATGGACAAATACTGAACAATGCCATATCTCATATGCTATATATTGCATCTATATTGCTAAACTATATTGCATAAATATTGCTGTATATTGATAAACTATACTATATTGCCTACTTTTGGAAGAATCAGACTCTGAATGGGGACTATAAGTAAATTATGTTTGATCATTATGAATAATTATTGTAATACAACAATAATTACAATAGATACAATATATACATACAATATAGATATGGTTATTATAATAATTAGCAATAGATATAAAGCATTATTATCACCTCACTCCTCTGTCTCATTCACCCACCTGAACATTCCTTCCTTTTGTATTCATTACCTTAGTTAATGGTTTTACAATCTACAGATGACATTTGCAGTTTTTTGCTCAGCCAGAATCTGTTCTTCATTTTCTTGGAAACAGGACTCCATCTTTTCTCTAAGAAGCCCTCTCCATTGTTCTAACTCACAGCCTTCAACCCAAGAATGTATGTCCTTGGGTATAGGGCTGAGTTGTTTTTCAATCCTTCTCAGAGAGCCCTGATAGAAACAGTGACTCTGCCTTGATTTCTTTTCTCTCTTCTCTCCACAGAGACTTCATATGATCATCAATTTCTGTCTGTTCTCCTCTAGAATGCCTCCCCAAATCAATTTTCCTTCTTGCATGGTTCTCACCACTTACCATTATCTAGGCTTTATTGTTGTTCAGTCACTAAGTTGTGTCCAGTTCTTTGTTACCCCATGGACTGCAGCACAGCCAGGCTTCCCTCTCCTTCCCTATCTCCCAGAGTTTGCTCAGCTCATGTCCATTGAGTTGATGATGCCATCCAACCATCTTATCCTCCACTGCCCACTTCTCCTCCTGCCCTCAATCTTTTCCAGCATTAGGGTCTTTCCCGAAGAGTCGGCTCTTCACATCAGGTGGCCAAAATATTGGAGTTGCAGCTTCAGCATCAGCCCTTCTGATTAACATTCAGGATTGATTTCCTTTAAGATGGACTGGTTTTATCTTGCAATCCAAGGGACTATCAAGAGTCTTCTCTAGCATCACAGTTAGAAAGTATCAGTTCTTCGGTGCTCAGCCTTCTTTGTGATCCAACTCTCATATCCATACATGATTACTGGAAAAACCATAGCTTAGACCATATGGACTTTTGTTGGCAAAGTGATGTCTCTGCATTTTAATATGCTGTCTAGGTTTGTCATAGCTTTTCTTCCAAGGAGCAAGCATCTTTTTTCCCAAGACTATCAGGATCACTTTCCAATATGGTTCACTGCTCTCTAATTCAAATGCTGCTAATAAGGGTGCCTACCTAAACCTTCATGTAGGAGCAAATCACTTTCCTTCTCTACATTTATTTGTGGATCCAAATTGTAAAAAATAAACAAAGAACAACAAAAAAAACAAACAGAATGTTTAGTCTAATATTTAAAACCCTACTTTTACCTTTCTTTTCTCTTCTTTCCAGGTTTTTCTCTCACTGACTCTGTTTATGCTGCTCACTATTGTCAGGTCGTATTATGCCATTCCATATCCCTATGGAACTGTACATCTGGTCACTTTGGCCAGGAAATAATTTCACTCTTGTTTCCACCTGCCTAACCTCTACATCATGACACAGTTCAAAAATAGCTTTTTAGCACATTGTGAGGACTTTTCTAATTGTGCCAGCTAAGATGATTAAATTATGACTCATCTCCTTAATACTTTACACCACAATGATAATAAGTACCATATTATGATGTGTTACTTTTCCACTCAGTAAATTTTAAATTCCTTAAGAGCAGAGACTAGACCTTACACATGGTTTCCACTGTTCAGTAAAGAGAACTGTTTTATGCAAAACTTTAATTAGCACAATTATCATTACCTGAATGTTTCCATAGAGGAATGCACTGTCAAAAAAAAAAAAAAAAAACAAAGACCCACACCAAAAGACTAATTAACAACGTCCCATAAAAACACTGATGTATGTCCCTGAGGTCTGATAAGGTGGTTGAGAAAATGACTATGTTTCAATAATGTAGGATGAAAATGACTGTGTTTGGACTATTTCCACACCACACTTAAAGCATGGAAGTGCTATTGTCCCAATATTTCATAGAGACAGAGAATTCAAGAATCACATGAGACCTGAAGTAATGAACCAAGTCATCCATATAGTGCTCTAGTAATAGTGATTATGAGAATACTATTTTTAAAGAGGAATGTTCACATTCCATTTCTTTCTCATTGATTTTACCTCGTTACTTTCCTTTCCATTGCTAACATTTTCACATGACTATTTCTTAGCAAGCCCTTGAGAAGCTCTTACTTTACGTGTAATAAAAGAAGTCTTTGCTCTGCTTTGAATACATACATAATGAGCCTGTGATTTAACTTGTGCCTGAAAAGAATGAGAGTATTGTGCTGCTAGAAGAAACCAGAGCAGCCCCTCTAGAAAACTGATGAGAATCAGCAGAAAAGCGACCACATAGTTAACCACTCTCTGTGGTCTGTGACTCAACTGAACTATCTGAACTTAACCTTAATGGGTTTTGTGGGTCAAAACAGCTCCTTCAAACCACAAATAGATCTGGGGTTCAGCAACTGACCAGCACCAAATCACTCTACAAAACCCCCAATCCAGAACTGACAAGTCAAAGATGTGTTTGAACCAATCAGTTTCTGTTCCTTGTGGAATCTTAAGCCTTGTACGTCACACCTTTGCCTTGGCTGGGGACATGGTATTCTCAAGGAATATTTCCCTGTGCTTGTACCCATTTGCAAGCCAATAACAATTCTCTTTTACTTTTCCTCTGACACTCTGATAGCTTATCCTGCAGAATCTCACCCCTGTATGTTGGCTAAATTTTCCCTGCTCTGGCCAGCAGTAAACTCAGTTTAACATCCCAGTCTTTATTTTGGCTTTATTACCTGGTCATTGTCCAAAATTGTCACAACTATTTCAATTCAGGCTGACATACCAGGCCAAAGTTCTTAATTGTAGGGATAACTCAAAGCTGTGATACAGATGTTCAGTGTAGCTACCTGGGCTGTGCAAGGCATGCATGCATCCTTGGGTAGCAAAAGGAAGCATTTCATAGTCAGTGGTTGAAATTTTTGCAACAGTTACAGTTCAAATAAGGCTGAAATTTGCAACAACCTCCCCAGCACCAATGCCTCTATTGACTCTAGTATGCATCCTTTTATTCATTTAACCAGTTCGAACCAGACAACTGGATCAACAAGGCAGTAAACAGTACTCTTTCTGGCATTCAGTGACACTTGGAGAGATAATCTTTGGAAATATTGAAGCATCACCTTAATTTTGCTTTAATTAAATTCTTATGATTATAATCTATCAAAACTGTGCCATACTGTTTACAAATCTTGTTCAAAGAATACTTTGGTTCACATTTATGAATATATAGAGTCATACTTTTACCATCGAACTACTATTTTAGTATACCTTTTCTCTCTGTACATATGATATTTAAGGAATGACAAACCATGATATTGCAGACATCTGAGTCATATGTTTAATGTCTACATTTAAAAAGTGGCAAGTTTAAAGAATGAAATTACAGCTCTACTAGCCTTGCATTGTCTTTATAGACTCAAATTACTAGTATTTCTAATACAATAGTTATTATATGACTATGAGATCATGGAGTATGAAGCATTCACATTGGGCCAATGGAAAGGTGTTAATTAATATAGCCTTATAAATTATTATTATTAACATTATTAATAATGAATGATATGAAATACATCTAACATACAACTCTAGGATCTGACATTTTTCTGTTACATATATTGCTGCTGCTGCTACTACTAAGTCACGTCAGTCTTGTCCGACTCTGTGCGACCCCATAGACGGCAGCCCATTAGGTTCCTCCATCCCTGGGATTCTCCAGGCAAGAATACTGGAGTGGGTTGCCATTTCCTTCTCCAATGCATGAAAGTGAAAAGTGAAAGTGAAGTCTCTCAGTTATGCCCGACTCTTAGCAACCCCATGGATTACAGCCCACCAGGCTCCTCCATCCATGGGATTTTCCAGGCAAGAGTACTGGAGTGGGGTGCCATTGCCTTCTCTGACATATATTGCTATATAATATATATTTCCGTAGCAATTTTAGCTGTAAAATTTAATTTTGTTGCATTTTCATATAGTAGCTATAGATTGGTAACAAAAATAGCAAAAGCCTTCCTACTTAACAAAATTTGAATTAGTTATGCATTTTATTAGTCACTCCAACAGTCTCTTGTTTCTTTTTATCAACGAATTTCAAACCCTATTTTTACAAATTTTGAAATATCAATAACCTCAGATATGCAGATGATACCACCCTGATGGCAGAAAGTGAAGAACTAAAGAGTCTCTTGATGAAAGTGTAAGAGGAGAGTGAAAAAGCTGGCTTAAAATCAACATTCAGAAAACTAAGATCATTGCATTGGGTTCCATCACTTAATGGCAAATAGATGGGGAAACTGGAAACAGTGCGAGACTATTTTTTGGGCTCCAAAATCACTGCAGATGGTGACTGCAGCCATGAAATTAAAAGATGCTTGCTCCTTGGAAGAAAAGCTATGTTCAACCTAGACAGCATATTAAAAATCAGAGACATTACTTTGTTAATAAAGGTCCATCTAGTCAAGCCATGGTTTTTCCAGTACTCTTGTGTGGATGTGAAAGTTGGACTATAAAGAAAGTTGAGCATCAAAGAATTGATGCTTTTGAATTGTGGTGTTAAAAAGACATATGAGAGGGGTTTGGACTGCAAAAAACGCTGGACTGGAAGAAACACAAGCTGGAATCAAGATTGCCAGGAGAAATATCAATAACCTTGGATATGCAGATGACACCACCCTTATGGCAGAAAGTGAAGAGGAACTAAAAAGCTTCTTGATGAAAGTGAAAGTGGAGAGTGAAAAAGTTGGCTTAAAACTCAACATTCAGAAAACGAAGATCATGGCATCCGGTCCCATCACTTCATGGGAAATAGATGGGTAAACAGTGGAAATAGTGTCAGACTTTATTTTTCTGGGCTCCAAAATCACTACAGATGGTGACTGAAGCCATGAAATTAAGAGACACTTACTCCTTGGAAGGAAAGTTATGACCAACCGAGATAGCATATTCAAAAGCAGAGACATTACTTTGCCAACAAAGGTTCGTCTAGTCAAGGCTATGGTTTTTCCTGTGATCATGTATGGATGTGAGAGTTGGATGTGAAGAAGGCTGAGCACTGAAGAATTGATGCATTTGAACTGTGGTGTTGGAGAAGACTCTTGAGAGTCCCTTGGACTGCATGGAGATCCAACCAGTCCATTCTGAAGGAGATCAGCCCTGGGATTTCTTTGGAAGGAATGATGCTGAAGCTGAAACTCCAGTACTTTGGCCACCTCATGTGAAGAGTTGACTCATTGGAAAAGACTCTGATGCTGGGAGGGATTGGGGGCAGGAGGAGAAGAGGACGACAGAGGATGAGATGGGTGGATGGCATCACTGACTCGATGGACGTGAGTCTGGGTGAACTCTGGGAGTTGGTGATGGACAGGGAGGCCTGGCGTGCTGGGATTCATGGGGTCGCAAAGAGTCGGACATGACTGAGCAACTGATCTGATCTGATCTGATCTCTGGACAGCAAAGAGTTCCAATCAGTCAATTCTAAAGAAAATCAGTCCTGAATATTCATTGGAAGGACAGATGCTGAAGCTGAAACTCCAATACTTTGGCCATCTAATGCGAAGAACTGACTCATTTGAAAAGATCCTGAATCTGGGAAAGATTGATGATAGGAGGAGAAGGGGACGACAGAGGATGAGATGGTTAGATGGCATCACTGACTCAATGGCCATGAGATTGAGTAAGCTCTGGGAGCTGGCGATGGACAGGGTAGCCTTGTGTGCTGCAGTCCAGGGGGTCACAAAGAGTTGGACATGACTGAGCAAATGAACTGCACTGAACAGCATATTTCCCTTTATTTTATGAAGGAAAACATTCAATGTTGGCTAATAAGTACAGAAATAGAACTATTTTCAAATATTATAATCTATAAACTGCAACTTTTCCTTGGCTACAGATGAAAATTAAATAAACACAACTTTTAGAACAAAAAAAAGGAAATAATGAGATACCATCTGTGAAGGATAACAGCATGAGGAGCAGAATTTTTATTACACATTATAACTATGAGAATTTTGTGTAATTTGGTTTATAGCACATGTAGAAACATAGAATGGAAATAAAAACCAATATGTGGGTGGAGTCCAGATGGCAGTGAGAGAAGACACGGACTCCATGTGGTCCCACACTGAGGATGCTCACCAGATATGGGTGGGAGGCCTCTGGCAGACTGTCTGAGGGCAGGAGGCCCAGGGGTGACTGGGGGTTCTTAGTTTTTAGTCTTTGTTATTGTTCTCCTTTCTCTGCCTTTTGTTTCTTCTTCTGCACCCCACACTGTATGGGATCCAGTTCGTGGGCCAGAGAGATAAGACCTTAGTCAAGAGCACTGAGTCCAAACTGCTGGAGTAACAGAGAACCTCAGACCCCAAAGAATATTAATCAGAGTGAGGTATCCCAGAGGTCCACACCTCAACACCACGCTCCAACTCTACCCAACTGCCCGGAAACTCTATTGCTGGAAACCTCAGGCCAAACAACTAACAAGACAGGAACACAGTCCCACTTATCAAAAAAGAAAGAAAGAAAGAAAGAAATGACAAAAGAATATGTTACAGATAAAGGAATAAGGTAAAAAACTGCTGCTGCTGCTGCTAAGTCACTTCAGTCGTGTCCGACTCTGTGTGATCCCATAGATGGCAGCCCACCAGGCTCCCCCGTCCCTGGGATTCTCCAGGCAAGAACACTGGAATGGGTTGCCATTTCCTTCTCCAATGCATGAAATGGAAAAGTCAAAGTGAAGTCACTCAGTCGTGTCCGACTCTTAGTGACCCCACGGACTGCAGCCTACCAGGCTCCTCCATCCATGGGATTTTCCAGGTGAGAGTACTGGAGTGGAGTGCCATTGCCTTCTCCACAAGACCAACTAAATGAAGAGGAGATAGGCTACCTATCTGAAAAAGAATTTAGAATGATGGGAATAAAGAAGTTTCAAAATATCAAAAACAGAATGGAGAAAATGTGAGAAATATTTAACACACTTAACAAAGACCTAGAACAAATAAAAAATCAACAGTGATGAACAACACACTCACTGAAATTAAAAATGTTCTAAAAGGAATTGGTGCAGAATAACAGAGTCATGGACTGTGAAGAAAGCTGAGCACCGAAGAATTGATGCTTTTGAACTGTGGTGTTGGAGAAGACTCTTGAGAGTCCCTTGGACTGCATGGAGATCCAACCAGTCCATTCTGAAGGAGATCAGCCCTGGGATTTCTTTGGAAGGAATGATGCTAAAGCTGAAACTCCAGTACTTTGGCCACCTCATGTGAAGAGTTGACTCATTGGAAAAGACTCTGATGCTGGGAGGGATTGGGGGCAGGAGGAGAAGGGGACGACAGAGGATGAGATGGCTGGATGGCATCGCTGACTCAATGGACGTGAGTCTGGGTGAACTCCGGGAGTTGGTGATGGACAGGGAGGCCTGGCGTGCTTTGATTCATGGGGTCACAAAGAGTCAGACACGACTGAGTGACTGAACTGAACTGAACTGAACAGAGTCAAAATAATGATTAATTGAGCTGGAGATAGAATGATAGACATAACTGCTGAGGCACAGAATAAAGAAGAAAGAATGAAAAGAATTGAGGACAATTTCAGAGACATCTGGGACAATGTTAAAGGCACCAAAATTATAGGGATCTCAGAAGAAGAAGAGAAAAAGAAAGGGTATGGGAAAATATTTGAGGAGATTATAGTTGAAAACCTCCTTAACAAGGGAAAGAAAATAGCTATACAAGTTCAGGAAGCTGAGTCCTATACAGGATCAACCCAAAGAGAAACTCATCAAGATACATATTAATCACACTAACAAAAATTAAACACAAAGAAAAAATATTAAAATGAGCAAAGGAAAAGCAAAAAAATAAAATACAAAGAAATCCACATAAGCTAAACAACTGATTTTTCAACAGAAACTCTGAAGGCCAGAAGGTAGTGGCAGGATATATTTAAAGTGATGAAAGAGAAAAATCTACAACTTAGATTACTCTACCCAGCTAGGATCTCATTCAGATGTGATAATGAAATCAAAACCTTTACAGACAAACAAAAGCTAAGAGATTTCATTACCATGGAACTTCTAATGGAAGCTCTCTGGTAGGAAACACAAGTGAAGTAAAAGATTCACAAAACAAATCCTAAATGATTAAAAAAATGGCAGTAGGAACATACATATAAATAACTACCTTAAATGTAAATGGATTAAATGGCCCAACCAAAAGACAGAGACTGAATGAATGGGTACAGAAACAAGATCTGTGTATATGTTGCCACAAGAGACCACTTCAGGCCTAGGAAAACTTACAAACTGAAAGTCAAGGGATGGGAAAAGATATTCCATGCAAATGAAAATAAAAATAAAGCAGAAGTAGCAATACTTATAGACAAAATATATTTTAAAATAAAAACTGGTACAAGAATAAAGAAGGACACTACAATATTATCAAGGAATCAATCCAAGAAGATATAACAATTATAAATATTTGTACTCCCAACATAGGAGCACCTCAATACATAAGACAAATGCTAACAACCATAAAAGGGGAAATTGACAGTAACACAATAATAGTAGGGAACTTTAACACCCCACTGATACCAATGGACAGATTTCCAGACAGAAAATTGGAAAGAAAACACAAACCTTAAATCTCACGTTGGACCAGATGGACCTAATTGGTATCTTCAGGACATTCCATCCAAATGCAGAAAAATGCACTTTCTTCTCAAGTACACATGGAACAGTCTCCAGGATAGGCCACATCTTGTGGCACAAATCAAGTGTTGGTACATTTAGGAAAATTGAAATTGTATCAAGCATATTTTCTAACCATAGTAGTATGAGACTAGATACCAACTACATGAAAAAAAAAAAAAAAACTCAAACAAATGGAGGCTAAACAACATGTCTGTAAATAACCAACAGATCACTGAAGACATCAAGAAGGAGATCAAAAAGTATCTAGAAAGAAATGAAAATGAAAACACAACAACCCAAAACCTATGGGATGCAGCAAAAGCAGTCCTAAGAGGGATGTTTATGTCAATATAAGCCTACCTCAAGCAATGAGAAAAATATATAAACAACCTAACCTTACACCTAAAGCAACTAGAAAAAGAAGAAGAAGAACAACAACAAAAAACAAAGTTAGTAGAAGGAAAAAAATCATAAAGATCAGAGAAGAAATAAATGAAAAATAAATGGAGGAAACAATGGCAAAGATCAATAAAACAAAAAGCTGATTCTTTGAGAAGATAAACAAAATTGACAAAGTACTATCCAGACTTGTCAAGAAAAAAAAAAAGGAGATTTGAATCAATAAAATGAGAAATAGAAAGGAAGAAGTTACAACAATGCAGACGTACAAAGGGTCATAATAGATTATTATGAGCAACTATATGCCAATTAAATGGACAACCTGGAAGAAATGGACAAGTTCTTGGAGAAGTATAACCTTCCAAAACTGAACCAGGAAGAAATAAGAAGCATGAACAGACCAACCACAAGACCCAAAATGGAAATTGTGATCAAAAATCTTCCAACAAACAAAACCCCAGGGCCAGATGACCTCATAGACAAATTCTGCCAAAATTTTAATGAAGAGTTAACACCTGTACTACTCAAACTCTTCCAGAAAATTTCAGAGGAGGGAAAACTCCCTAACTCATTCTATGGGACCACTATCACCAGTTACCAAAACCAGACAAAGATGACACACAAAAAAGAAAATTACATGCCAATATCACTGATGAACATAAGTGTAAAAATCTTCAACAAAATTCTAGCAAACAGAATCCCACAACCCAAAATTATACACTATGATCATGTGGTGTTTATCCCAGGGGTGCAAGAATTCTTCAATATATGGAAATCAAGGAATGTGATACACCATATCAACAAACTGATAGGCAAAAATCATATAATAATTTCAATAGATGCAGAGAAACTTTCAACAAAATTCAATACCCATTTATGATAAAAAATAAAAACTCCAGAAAGTATGCATAAAAGGAACCTATCTCAATATAATAAAGACCATTTATGATAAACCTACAGCAAACATATTCTCAACAGTGAAAAACTGAAAGCATTTCCTCTAGGTTCAGGAACAAGACAAGGGTGCCCATTCATGCCACTCTTATTCAACATAGTTTGGAATGTTCTAGCCATGGCAATCAGAGAAGAAAATAAAAGAAATCTAGATCAGAAAAGAAGCAAAACTCTCACTGTTTGTAGGTGACATGATACAATATATATAGAAAACCCTAAAGATTCCACCAGAAAATTATGCAAACTAACCAATTAATATAGTAAAATAGCAGGATATAAAATTAATGCACAGAAATCTTTTGTATTCCTATATACTAACAATGAAAAAAGAGAAGTTAAGGAAACAAACCTATTGATCATTGCAATAAAAAGAATAAAATACTTTGGAATAAACCTACCTAAAGAGACAAAAGAGTAGGCAGAAAACTATAAGACACTGATGATAGAGATCAAAGATGACACAAACAGATGGAGAGATATACCATGTTCTTGGATTGGAAGAATCATTATTGTGAAAATGATAATAGTATGCATAACCTATAGATTCAATGCTGCTGCTGCTAAGTCACTTCAGTCGTGTCCAACTCTGTGTGACCCCATAGATATCAGCATACCAGGCTCTCCTGCCCCTGGGATTCTCCAGGCAAGAACACTGGAGTGGGTTACCATTTCCTTCTCCAATGCATGAAAGTGAAAAAGTGAAAGTGAAGTCACTCAGTCGTGTCTGACTCTTAGCGACCCCATGGGCTGCAGCCCACCAGGCTCCTCCATCCATGGGATTTTCCAGGCAAGAGTACTGGAGTGGGGTGCCATTGCCTTCTCCAATAGATTCAATGCAATCCCTATCAAACTACCAATGGTGTTTTTCATAGAACAAACAATTTCATAATTTGTATGAAAACATAAAAGACCCTGAATGGCCAAAGCAATCTTGAGGAAGAAAAATGGAACTCAAGGGGTCAACCTTCCTGACTTCAGACTATAGTACAAAGCCTACAGTCATCAAGACAGTGTGGTACTGGCAGAAAAACAGAAATATAGACCAGTGGAACAAGATAGAAAGACCAGAGATATGTCCATGCATCTGCGGAACCTTATCTTTGACAAAAGAGGTAAGAATATACGATGGAGAAAAGACACCCTCTTCAATATGTGGTGCTGGGAAAACTGGAGAGCTATATGTAAAAGAATGAAAGAACACTTCTAACAGCAAACACAAAAATAAACTCAAAATGGATTAAAGATTTAAATGTAAGGCCAGAAACTATAAAGCTCTTGGAGGAAATATAGGCAGTAAACTCTAACCTCTGACACACAGCGAGACCTTCTTTGACCCACCTCCTAGAGTAATGAAAACACATTCTGTTCTCTACCATCTCCCTCTGTCAGCATCAATGTCTCCAGACAGACAAGACATGTCTTGTACAGTAAATGAGGTGTTTCAAATCAAAACTAAGAAGAGGTATCACCTCACAACAGTTAGAATGGCCATCATCAAAAAAATCTGCAAACAATAAATGTTGGAGAGTATGTGGAGAAAAAAGGGAATCCTCTTGTATTGGTGGTGGGACTGTAAATTGATACAGCCAATATGCAAAACAGTATGGGATTCCTTTAAAAACTAAGAATAAAACTACCATGTTGTTGTTGTTCAGTTGTCCAGTCATGTCTGACACTTTGCAACCCCATGGACTGCAGCATGCCAGGCCTCCTTATCCCTCATCATCTCCTGGAGTTTGCTCAAGTTCATGTTTGTTGCATCAGTGATGTCATCCAGCCATCTCATCCTCTGATGCCCTCTTCTCCTTCTGTCCTCAATCTTTCCCAGCATCAGGAACTTTTCCAATGAGTCAGCTATTCCCATCAGATGATCAAAATACTGGAGCTTCAGCATCAGTCCATCCAGTGAATATTCAGGTCTGATCTCCCTTGAGATTGACTGGTTTGATCACCTTGCTGTCCAAAGGACCCTCAGGAGTCTTCTCCAACACCACAGTTGGAAGGTATCAATTCTCTGGTGTTCTGCCTTCATTGTGGTCCAGCTCTCACAGCCATATGTGACCACTGAGAAGACCATAGCTTTGACTATACAGATTTTGTTGGCAGAGTAATGTCTCTGCTTTTCAACATGCTAAGTTTGTCATCCCTTTCCTGCCAAGAAGCAATTGTCTCCTGATTTCATGGCTGCAATCACCATCCTTAGTAATTTTGGAGCCCAGGAAGAGAAAATCTGTCATTGCTTCCACCTTTTCCTCTTCTGTATGCCATGAAGTAATGGGGCCAGATGCCATGATCTTAGTTTTTTTAATACTTAGTCTTAAGCCGGCTCATTCACTCTCCTCCTTCACCCTCATCAAGAGGCTCTTTAGTTCCTCTTTGCTTTCTGCCATTAGAGTGGTATCATCTGTATATCCAAAGCTATTGATGTTTCTCGTGCCCAACTTGATTCTGGCTTCTAACTCGTCAAGCCCAGCATTCTCATGATATGCTATAGGTTAAACAAACAGGGTGACAGCAAACAGCACTGTTCTACTTTCTCGATCTTGAACCAAACAATTGCTCCATACAGGGTTCTATCTGTTGTTTCTTGACCCTCATGCAGTTTTCTCAGAAGACAGGTAAGATGGTCTGATATTCCCATCTCTCTAAGAGCTTTCCACAATTTGTCATGATCTATATAGTCAAAGGCTTTAGTGTAGTTGATGAAACAGAGATAGATGTTTTTCTGAAATTCTCTTGCTTTTTCTATAATCCAGCAAATGTTGGCAATTTGATCTCTGTTTCCTTTTCCTCTTCTAAACCCAGCTTGGACACCTGGAAGTTCTTGGTTTGTATAATGCTGAAGCCTAACATACAAGATTTTAAGCATGACCTCACTAGCAAGATGAGTTCAATTGTCCAATGCACATTCCTTGGCAGTACCCTACTTAGGAATTGGGATGAGGATTGACATTTTCTAGTCCTGTGACCACTGCTGGGTCTTCCAGGTTTGCTGACATACTGAATGCAAAACTTTGATGACATTTTCCTTTAGGTTTTTGAGTAGTTCTACTGGAATTCCATCACATCCACTAGCTTTACTAACAGCAGTGCTTCCTAAGGCCTACTTGACTTCACTCTCCAGAATGTCTGGCTCTTGGTGACTAACCACACCATCATAGTAACCTGGTTCATTAAGATCTTTTTTATACAGTTATTCCATGTATTCACTCCATTTCTTCTTGATCTCTTCAGCATCTACTAGTTCTCTACCATTTTCATCCTTAATTGTGCCCCATCTTTGGGCCAAATGCTCCCTTGATGCTTTCAGTTTTCCTAAAGGGATCTCCAGTCTTTCCCCCTTTGCTATTTTCTTCTGTTATTAAACACTGTTTGTTGAAGAAGGCCTTCTTGTCTCTTCTAGCTATTTTTTGAAACTCTATGTTTAATTGGATGTAACTTTACCTCTCAAAACTACCATATGACCCAGCAATCCCAGTACTGGACATATACCCTGAGGAAACCATAATTCAAAAAGACATATGTACCCCAATATTTATTGCAGCACTATTTGCAATATATAGGACCTGGAAGCAGCCTAGATGTCCACTGACATAGAATGGATAAAGAAGTATGGTAGATATGTACAATGGAATATTACTCAGCCATAAAAAGAATGCATTTGAATCTGTTCTAATGAGATGGATGAACCTAGAGCCTATTATATGGAGTGAAGTAAGTCAGAAAGAGAAAAGCAAATATAGTAACACATTTATGGAATTTAGAAAGATAGTACTGATGAACCTATATGCAGGGGAGCAATGGAAACACAGACATAATGAATAGACTTGTGGATACAGTAGGGGAAGGAGATCATGGTACAAATAGAGAGATTGGCATTGAAACATATACATTACCATATGTAAAACAGATAACCAGTGGGAATTTATTGTATGACACAGGGAGCTCAAAGCCAGTGCTCTGTGGCAACGTTGAGGTATGGAATTGGGTGGGAAGTGGGAGGGAGGTTCAAGAGGGAAGGAACATATGTATTCCAATTCCTATGACTGATTCATGTTGATGTATGACAGAAACCAACATAATATTGTAGGGAAATTATTGTCAAATTCAAAATAAATTTAATTCAAAAAATATATAAAATTTGTATTGTTCCATTCCCTCCTTTTTACAGTTCAGGAAACAATGAATGACACACAGGAGAATGCATAGGCCCAGAGCATCTGTCTCCTGAGAGAAATGTTTTTGGAATACTAAACCTCTAATCATAATCATTTAAGTTAAATGTACTTTGAAGTGAACAACATTATAGAGATTGCAACAT
This sequence comes from Bos indicus x Bos taurus, assembly GCF_003369695.1. Taxonomy (NCBI): domain Eukaryota; kingdom Metazoa; phylum Chordata; class Mammalia; order Artiodactyla; family Bovidae; genus Bos; species Bos indicus x Bos taurus. The sequence continues at coordinate 33,731,848 of NC_040088.1, forward strand.
TAGAAAAATACCACATTCAGTTATATTTCAAGTAAAATTTAGATTTGAAAAATATATGAAGTTGCATTTAAAGAAATATTTTTTTAATTGTCTGCTAATTTTGTCCCTCATCAGTTTTCTAAATTATAAGATTTGCTTTCACTATTTTTATGCAATTTCTTGACAAATTATACAGTATATTTTAAGTGCTTTACAAATTTCTGGGTGGCAGTTGGGCAAGAGTAAGAGGGAAAATGCATTGGATCAAAATGTTACTGTGCTATTTGGGGCATCATTTATTATAAAACATAAATGCTCTCCTCAAAGTAAATATCTTGAAAAGGACCTATATCAATGAGAGTAGAAAAGCTCTTATCAGCATTATCCCATAGAGATATGTGAGCCAAATATGTAATTTTAAATGTTCTCATGGTCACATTAAGAAAAGGTAACAAGAAACATATAAAATTAAATTTAATGATATATTTTACATAAGCCAATACATCCAACATGCTCTCTTTCCACCACTGTAATCAATATAAAGTTGTTAATAAATATTGTGTTATTTTTTCATATTAAGTCTTTGAAATTCAGCATGTATTTTGTACCCACTGAACATTTCAACTCATTCTAGCCACCTTCCAAGAATTTAGCCACCTGTGGCTAGTGACACCTGGTTTGGACAGCATAACTCTGGATGGCTAATTGTAATGAACCATGAGCTTGGCAGGACTCCAGTACCACTTTGGAACTAGTCAAGACCCTTGTGATGCCACAACAAGCCACTAGGGAACAGTGATCTTCTCTCATCATTGATGCTGCTGGGGGGAGGGGTGAAAAATCTTTACTTCTTAATAGTCATCCACTGGTTGTTATATATAGTTTAAATGGAGAAAAGCAATATTAGGGAAATTAGGGTCCCTAATTTCAGATCTAGACTGAATTTCCTTTGCCTACCCCCAGCTGAAACTTTCCTGGGAGCCTTATCTCAGCACAAGCTCTCAAATTCCATCTGCCCTCTGGGTTTGCTTTAACCTGAAAGACTATCCCAGTATCCCGAATCCCCAGCACATAGCTACACCTTGATAGATGCCTGTGTCTGTTACACTAATCTGAGTTAATCTCTAAATAGGAATGTAAAAGGTAGAACTTTGTATCTCTTCAGTGAAAATAAAATTTATTCTTGATGGGCAGGGACACTGTTCAGGAAAACCTTCTGTATCAAGTTCCCCGTTCCATCCTGGGAAAGCTTCTTCAACTTCTTGATATAGTCTTACTCCGTGAACAAAAATCTTATTTCCTAAAAAATTTGAAATTTCCCAACTGTTAAAGTATTCTTTCACTGTCACAACGGTGTGCTCAAAATGATATCTCATGGGTACCGTAAAAATGTTAGCAATTATCATTAATGGTACATTCTTCCGTGGAAAAGCTAAAGACATGAATATAATTTTTCAAAGAGAGGGCAACATACAGTTTATGTCTTTATCTGATGGACAAATATAGAGAAGAAGGAGGTAAATCTATTTTTGTGTGTGTGTAACTCTTCCTTGTGGCTCAGCTGGTAAAAAAATCTACTTGTAGTGCAGGAGACCTAGATTGGATCCCTGGGTTGGGAAAATCCCCTGGAGAAGGGAAAAGCTACCCACTCTAGTATTCTGGCCTAGAGAATTCCACAGACTGTATAAGTCCATGGGGTCGCAAAGAGCCAGACACAACTGAGCAACTTTCACTTCACTTCATTCAATTAAAAAAAAAAAAAATTGGAGTATATTGACTTACAATGCTGTGTTATTCTCAGGTGCACAGCAAAGTGAATCAGTTATACATATGTGGATATGTATATTTTCATTATTTTTAGACTCTTTTCCCATATAGGTTATTACAGAACATGAATAGAGTCCCCTGTGCTATATAGTAGGTCCCTATTAATTAGTTATCTGTTCTTTTTTTTTTCTAATTTTATTTTATTTTTAAACTTTACATAATTGTATTAGTTTTGCCAAATATCAAAATGAATCCACCACAGGTATACATGTGTTCCCCATCCCGAACCCTCCTCCCTCCTCCCTCCCCATACCATTCCTCTGGGCTGTCCCAGTGCACCAGCCCCAAGCATCCAGCATCGTGCATCGAACCTGGACTGGCAACTCGTTTCCTACATGATATTTTACATGTTTCATTGTCATTCTCCCAAATCTTCCCACCCTCTCCCTCTCCCACAGAGTCCATAAGACTGTTCTATACATCGGTGTCTCTTTTGCTGTCTTGTACACCGGGTTATTGTTACCATCTTTCTAAATTCCATATATATGCATTAGTATACTGTATTTATGTTTTTCCTTCTGGCTTACTTCACTCTGTATAATAGGCTCCAGTTTCATCCACCTCATTAGAACTGATTCAAATGTATTCTTTTTAATGGCTGAGTAATACTCCATTGTGTATATGTACCACAGCTTTCTTATCCATTCATCTGCTGATGGACATCTAGTTATCTGTTCTATATATAGTAGTGTGTATTTGTTAATCTCAGTCTCCAAATTTATCAATTCCCCCCAGGTTTTTTCCTTTGGCAATCATGTTTGATTTCAAGATCTGTGAGTCTGTTTCTGTTTTGAAAATAAGTTCATTTGCATCATTTCTAATTAGATTCTACATATAAGTGGTATCATGTAATAGTTGTCTGTCTCTGTCCGACTTCCTTAGCATAATAATCTCTAGGTACATCCATGTTGCTTCAAATGGCATTATTTCATTTTTTTTTTAATGAAAATCTATTTAAATATATGAGTCTTGTCATTGGCATTTCCATTCTGGAGTCATCAACGATGAATTTTCAGGGTACAGAGGTGTGCTCAAAAAAATACATATAAGTCAGTCTGTGTAAGTTTAGGCAATACTTAAGCTCTTTCAGCCTCCATTTCCTTATCTGTGAACTTAGGAAAAGAGTAATGCCTAATTCACAGTATGTAACAGAGGCTAAGTTAGATAAGGCACAGATTATGCTTAGCAAGGGGATAGTTCAGTTCAGTTCAGTCGCTCAGTCGTGTCCGACTCTTTACGGCCCCATGAATCACAGCACGCCAGGCCTCCTTGTCCATCACTAACCCCCAGAGTTCACTCAAACGCATGTCCATCCAGTCAGTGATGCCATCCAGCCATCTTCATCCTCTGTTGTCCCCTTTTCCTCCTGCCCCCCAATCCCTCCCAGCATCAGAGTCTTTTCCAATGAGTCAACTCTTTGCATGAGGTGGCCAAAGTATTGGAGTTTCAGCTTCAGCATCAGTCCTTCCAAAGAACACCCAGGACTGATCTCCTTTAGGATGGACTGGTTGGATCTCCTTGCACTCCAAGGGATTCTCAAGAGTCTTCTCCAACACTACAGTTCAAAAGCATCAATTCTTCGGCACTCAGCTTTCTTCACAGTCCAACTCTCACATGCATACATGACCACTGGAGAAACCGTAGCCTTGACTAGACGGACCTTTGTTGGCAAAGTAATCTCTCTGATTTTTAATATGCTGTCTAGGTTGGTCATAACTTTCTTTCCAAGGAGTAAGCGTCTTTTGATTTCATGGCTGCAGTCACCATCTGCAGTGATTTTGGAGCTCAAAAAAATAAAGTCTGCCACTGTTTCCACTGTTTCCCCATCTATTTGCCATGAAGTGATGGGACCAGATGCCATGATCTTCGTTTTCTGAATGTTGAGCTTTAAGCCAACTTTTTCACTCTCATCTTTCACCTTCATCAAGAGGCTTTTTAGTTCCTCTTCACTTTCTGCCATAAGGGTGGTGTCATCTGCATATCTGACGTTATTGATATTTCTCCTGGCAATCTTGATTCCAGCTTGTGTTTCTTCCAGCCCAGCGTTTCTCATGATGTACTCTGCATAGAAGTTAAATAAGCAGGCTGACAATATACAGCCTTGACATACTCCTTTTCCTATTTGGAACCATTCTGTTGTTCCATGTCCAGTTCTAACAGTTGCTTCCTGACCTGCATATAGGTTTCTCAAGAGGCAGGTCAGGTGGTCTGGTATTCCCATCTCTTTCAGAATTTTTCACAATTTATTGTGATCCACACAGTCAAAGGCTTTGGCATAGTCAATAAAGCAGAAATAGATGTTTCTGGAACTCTCTTGCTTTTTCAATGATCCAGTGGATGTTGGCAATTTGATCTCTGGTTCCTCTGTATGGGGATAGGCACATGGTAAATGCTTGAGAAATGGTAGCTATACATACACACTTGTTTTATTATTTTTAAATGAGGTAAATGGTGGAGCAGAATAATGATAGATAATGTATCTGTCCTCTTCTAAAGTTGGAAAGAAATGTGAATCATACTGATGAATTTATTTTACCATAAAGTCAATTTTTAATTTTTTTACAATAAACACAATTTGAGACACATTGTCACTCTAAAAGGAGGTGGTGATTCTACTACCTGCCAAGTCTTTGGGTACAGATAGATGACTTGGTGGCCCTTATTCTTTGAAACACCCTCATTTACTATACAAGGTATCTCTTATCTCTCTGGAGACATCAATGCTGACAGAGGAAGATGGTTAGAGAACAAAATGTGGGGTCAAAAAATGACAGATGCTCCAACCCCACCACTGACTCTCAGAATCACCTTCAAATGTCATTGGGATCTGGGCCCTTCAAACTCCATCCATCTTTCATACTCTTTAGAACATAGCAACTCAGAGGCTTGGCAACCTAAGGTGAATGTTGGTGAACTTTATCTAAGCATGCATGTTTTTATCAGATGATATTCTAACAATTGTAGTAATGACCTCATTGTAATGAACATTTGGGAGGAGAGGCTGGGTGAATTATAGGAAACTCTGATGAGTTTCTTCTCAGTGGGCCAGGAACTCAAGCTAACTGCTCACAGAATTGGATCCAGTCTCCACCATTTTGTTTCAACAAACAAAGTATAATCACAACCTACTGATTTATCTGTTCTCTTAAGTGAATTTTAAAAGCCTTCAACTTCTTAAGCACATCATCAGCTTTCCTAGCAAGTCCTTTTCTTGCATATAATGTGGTAGTAATCTGCAAGTCAATCTAATACAAGTGATTACATTCATGAAATTATTGGGAAGCAGATACATTTCTAAACTCATTTAACAGCTTGACCTATTCATGTTTATAACTACCAGTGTCAAGGTACTGTGGTCTCTCTGGCAGTAATTATTAATTGGAGTCAGACACCCTGTTGCTAGATTTTCGCTTTAAATTTATCAAGCTTCAGTTTCTCCCATATTTAATAACCACGATTAATCTTTCTTTCTCCATGTACCACATGTAATTGTTAGGAAAGCCACATGAGAAATTGTTTTGCAATCTAGAGGTAGATAATAACAATTTTATTTTATTTTTACACAACTTGAGATAATTTTTTACATTTTATTTAATTAAAACATGACATTTATTTGGATTGATGAACCAAAGAGTCATGTAAACGTATGTATTTCTGCTGATTTCAAAGTAGGGGTTAATAGGCCGCTTAAAAATAATATCTCCTTTTTAAACATCTTGTCATTTTTTTTTTCAGATCTTTTGCATGTATTATCCCAATTTCCCTCACATGGAAATTACCCTTTGGAAGTAGATAGTGCAAACATTATTATTTTCATTCTTCAGATGTCAAAACTGAGGCAAAGCAAGCAACTTAATCATCTTATTTTTCCACTAAACAATGACAACAACAAAATCAGCCTTGCAAGAAATTTCCACTCCAACACTCATTTTCTGCTATCACAGTTTTTCCAGGGTCAGATTCTTATAGCAGTTTTCTAAGTTCATAATTACCTTAGTTGCATGCACAATTTGGGTAGTTAAGTAATTACTTGATTTGCACATACAAATACTGCAATCATTGGCATATAAAAATAATGTCCTTTAAACATTTTGGCCCAATGGAGGACAAATGGTCAGGAAAATCAAGATTCCTGTGGTTCCCAAAAGGGATAACTATGGACAGAAGCATTAAAAGTCTTTCTCAGCTATTTGGAGAATCAAGCTCACTTATTTAACCTAGAGAAAAGAAGCAATATGGTGGCATTCTAATTTCAAACTCCTTGTCTCTATTCAGAGATTTCCAAGTACCAATAGACTATTGGGAACCATGAAAAGTCTGAACTTAGATTAGAGCACTTGAATGTAAAATACAGTCCCACCATTGGAGGTTGGTGGAATGTGTGTGTGGGGGAGTGGTATTTAGACAAATCACTTAATCCCTAAACCTTTTAATATTAATCTCTAAAATATGGATAATGCTATTAACCTTATAGCGTTGAAATGAGGGAAAAAATGAGATAAATTACATAAAAGTATTCTGTAAGGATACCAGTCAGATTGGATTAAGGGCCCTATAAACTCTGAAACCCTGTGAAAATAAAAGAGATTTTTCATTATTCCAATAATTTCATGAGAATTGTGGGTTTGCTACAGTTTTTAGGGAACATGCAAAATTGTTTTACATATGAGGCTGAAGATAGAGCATTGAGAACTGTATGCACACTATTGTAAGGAACTGTCTGAAGTAAAGTTGTAAGGCATCAGAAAATGTTTTTTATTAGAGACTTTGCATTATTTTATGGAAGATAATTAACAGAAGTATTCACCAGCTTTTGTTATGTTCAAATTATGAGAAGGATGAAAAATGAACTGTGGGACAGGTTGAAAGATTTTGCAAGAGATGTGATTTTAAAATTGTCACACCATCCAACTTTGGTCAGAAAAAAACACATGATAAAAATATGTGGCCTCTCCTTTCCAATGCCCTCTTTCTCATTCAGAAGTGGTGTGATTCCATGGCAAAGAAGTGGCTTTGGAGACTGCTGCTGCTGCTAAGTCGCTTCAGTCGTGTCCGACTCTGTGTGACCACATAGAGAGCAGCCCACCAGGCTCCCCTGTCCCTGGGATTCTCCAGGTAAGAACACTGGAGTGGGTTGCCATTTCCTTCTCCAACACATGAAAGTGAAGTGAAAGTGAAGCCGCTCAGTCGTGTCTGACTCGTAGCAACCCCATGGACTGCAGCCTACCAGGCTCCTTCATCCGTGGCACTCTCTAGGCAAGAATACTGGAGTGGGTTGCCATTGCCTTCTCCAGCTTTGGAGACAGTAAGATGTTACTATACTCTTGTTCCATAACCAGATGGGTGAATGCATGGATTTGGCAAGAAAATAACATTAACCTCTTGAAGTCTTTACTTTAGAAATATATAAAACATTCTCAAATCCCTAAAGTGCAGCACAGAGGGAGATCACAAACATCTTGATCAGGATTCCAACCATATTACCAAGACCCAGTTTCTTTCTGTTTCTCAGATACATCCAGATGTCCCTTTTCAGTAGAGGGATGTCAAGGATAACTCCAGCCTGTCCTTGACTCAAGGATGGAGGGAAATGACAACTATGTTTATTCTACAACTTTCCACAATAAAAAACATGCATCTTATTTCATTGTTTCTGATTGGCCCAAATGCAATCGTGATGCATCCTAGGGACTCAGACCCTAACAAAAGACTTTAGCAAAATTTTGGAGGAGCAATGGTATCCCAGAGGAATTCTGCATATGCTTTTCCAGAACTCAGGAAGTAGATGCTGGTAGAGAAACAATAGATGCCCACAAGAAATTTGGTGATAAACCTATCTGAGGGCTTAATAGCTAGTGGGAGGGTTTCTTTGATAAATTTTCCAGGGTTTATAGTTCCAAAGTTCTTATCTTTACTTTTATCATCTACTCACAAAGAGAATCTGCACTCATCAAATTTTCCCCTCATCCAGGGACCTCCAGACACTTCTAATTCCACAGGAAAATTGCAGTTCCCTGGAACAGGTGAACCTTAAGTATGAAGCTATTTGGGGTCATATCCCATGCCTTTCACTGGGTGATTTTGTGCCCTTATGAAACTTGCTAACCTCTATTTGCCTTAGGAATTCTCACAGGGAAATAGGAGTAAAATCACCTATTCTGAAGGTCATGGTAAGGTCTGGAGACACATGAAGACAACAGGTCTTCTGCGTGGTTGGTGCTCAATAAATGATCATGATTACTCTACACAGTCTGGTCCAGATCTTCTGATTTATTTCTTGGGGCTTCCTCTCCTGACTTCACCACCATAGCCCATCCATTGTCAGTGTTTGAAGTGGTCCTCATCTAACTTTTGGGATTTGCAAGAATCCAGTGATCTGAATAGAGCTAGAAACCCAGCACACTAGTTTGTGAACCACTGGATGGGGCACCAATGTGCAAGGATGAAGAAAAGCATATGTGTGTGTGTGTGTGTGTGTGTGTGTGTGTGTGTGTGTGTGTGTGTTAACCACTCAGTTGTGTCCAACTCTTTGTGACCCCATGGACTGTAGCCTGCCACGTTCCTCTGTCCATGGAATTCTCCAGGCCTGAATATGGGCGTGGGTTGCCATTCCCTTCTTCAGGGTATCTTCTCAACCCAGGATGGAACCCGGGTCTCCCACATTGCAGGCAGATTCCTTACCATCTGAGCCACCAGAGAAGAAGAGTTGCCATCATTGAACAATCCTTGTCACTTGTGCTGTTGCAAATTCTCTAAAGTGCTTAAATGCACATGCAAAATTCAGAAAAAGAACAAAATTCAAATGTTTCATGAGATGGGAGTTCTCAAGGTAGAGAATGTAGCCCACTAAAAACTAGCTGTTCTTTATTTATCAGCAAATGACCAGCTGCAGCAGGTCAGCCTGAAACCTCTTGCTACTTGACCTCATCAGCAACCACCCCATAATAGGTTACCATCGCTTAATTAGACAAGGGAGTTTTCAAATGTAATCTTTTTGCACTCAGCAGGCCCTGGGTCAAACAGAATCTGACTAACCTACAGCTTGTGTTTACACAGCTTCCAGCAGTTCAAAAAGCCAAGAGAAGATCAGAAGCTTATCTTCCAGCCAACAGGGGAGGGAGGGTAGGTGGAATTTGACAGAAGGTTGTAATCATCCACATTGGGGGATGAGGGGAAAGCCTGCTCATCTGTTTGCAAGCGTGTTAGGACAAGATGTTAAATTTCTAGAAACCCGGATGCAGAAAAAGTGGGCAGATGCCATTCTTGTGGTTTAATTAAGAAGGAAAGTAAAGATCTAAGTTAAGACCAGCTCTGTTGACTGGGCCTCCTCCCTGGGGAAGGAAGGGTGGAGGCGAGGAGAATAGAGGAGAGGTTGGGCACAGTGGGATGTGCTGGCCAGTGTGTGGCAGCTGTGCTTGGTGAATCCTATTCTAGCTCACGGCCCTGTGTTCCAGCCCTTTTGGAAAATTACCTCCAAATAACAGATCACGAAAGAGCAACTCTGACAAGCCCTATAATTTAGGCCCAAGAGGAAATTCTTCATTCATCAAGTGTCCAGGAGGCTAAATTAGTTCACTACCCACGTGGGCCCTGGTTGGCAATTTCATGTGAGGGTGAGCCCTACCTTGGGGAAGAGTCCAGCCAGAGGGATGGCAGCCAAGGCCGGTCGGGTGCCCAGCTGGGTCTGACCACATATTGTGCCACAGATTTTGTAGAGTTCCTGTGAATATCTCTGGGGCTCAGTCCCTGTCGTAGTTGTTTTATTTATTTTTTTTTCAGATGCACATTTTGGGGTGTTTGTGGGGAAAGAGTGAATCTACCTCATGTCAATCTGAGGTTGCTAGAGTGTTCTTCACCAAGGGGCAGACCAGACTTTCCAAGAGTGCAGGATGGGATCGAAGCCAAAGATAAACTTTAAGAGAATGCTTCAGTTTCATTCTCAGTTATTAAACTGATATATGAAATAATCACAAATACACACATTTTTTTCTCTTATTGGTTTGTTTTTGTTTCTGTTTTTGGTCTGTGAATCTAGTTACAGCCTGGAATCTGCTCCATTTTTAGTGCACATTAAAAACAAAACACCTTAGAAGTAGAAGACATTTGGAAGATTGATATGTTTGGGAGGACATCTCTTTTCCTTTGGCCAAATATTTATTTTTATGGATTTTTTTTTAATTGAGAAATAGCTGAATTTCTCAGCTGAATATTTCCAGAAGTCTATAAATAAACTAAAAGTTTTCTTTATGCCTAATCAACAGGTTGCCTAAAACAAGGTACTTTTTTACATTCTCTCCCTCCATTTTAAGAATGATGTTACTTATTTGGGTTACATTCTGAAGTTAAAAATCTTGTTTCTCTTCTTAGAAACCTGATTCACAGCCTCCATCTAGGAATCTGAATTTTAAAATGTGCCTCTTCTCCAGCTGTCTTTGAAGTAACCTCAAAAATGCCAACTTCATTTTTATTTGCAAGATTTGTGGATGCTTAGATTTTATGAGTAGCCACTCTCTCTATACAGTCAAGCCTGCTTTGTGAATTCACTAAACATTACAGGCAGGTCTGAAAAGAAGGTTTACTAATTCAGGGAGAAAATGATTCTGCAGAAATAGAACAAAGATGCTTTTACAAAGACTACAATAACAGTTCAAAAGTAAATTTAGAATTAAAATACTACATTTTATATATATCACCGAGTTTAAAAAAAGACTATGCAAATACAGTTGGTTGATTTGTGCAACTTTCTTTTTATATCTCCTGTTTTCTGTTTCCAGGTGAACTTAAAGAGTAATGCTGTTGTTACATCCCTAGATTTGAATTCACAGAATGTAACAACAGGTTGACTATTCCAAGTACAGAATTCTCTGCTCTAAACAAACAAAAAATCTCACTAAAGAAATTACTTTAAAATGCACTGAAGAAATCCCTTAAAATGATTGAAATGCATTTTTTTTTATTAATTGGGAAGACTAATAAAGTAGTTGACATATAAACTTTCATTCAAGGTATTCATGTCAAATGAGGCATTTCTTTAATCAAAGACTCACCTGCTTTCTTAATTGTAATTTTTCTTTCCCTTGAAGTGAGTAAGCAAGAAGAGGACTCAGAGCCTTCTATTAACCAAACACATTCAGAGCAGAGAAGATAAAACTGAATTCACTGCTTGCTCACCAGGGTGCCCTGACTCTAAGACGTATTTTGCAATTTACCATTTAAATGGCAACGAGAGGCAGGGCTATCAGTTAAGTGTATGGGATAAGCCACAAATCAGAAGGTTTACACTTTCGCACTCATTCAAAGTCAGATAAAAATATTAGAGCATAACCCTCAGTGGTCTTGACCCACATTTGTAGAGACTGTAAATCCCAGGCAGATAAGCCCAAGCACACTGCAGAGAAACAGATCCTGAGGATGTCAACTGGAAGGTAAAAATCAGGAGAGGGTTAGTCTCTGTCCTCCTCTGACCAGTGCATCACCTATTTCTCAAGTTGGACATTTGAAATTGAGCAAAATCTCTACACACTGCAATCTTTAGACATGAGGTCTAAAAAAAGCTCATCAACTTGTGATGAAATGAAAAATGTTGAAGCAGGACATTTTCCAACTACTAAAAGAAACTTGTGGATATGGAAGCAAGTCAAGCTGTCTCAAAATAGTTTTGCAATTGATACTTTTCTTTGTTTCATAAATAACCACTGGAAGTATATTGTATACCCAGAAACTGTTCTTGTGCTGATAACATGTTAGAGAACAAGGCAGATAAAATACCTAGGATTTTTCTTTAAGTGGGCTAGTGTTTTCGAGGATGGTAGGGAATAGAGAGCAAACCAAAAAATAAACAAGCCAACTAGATCAAATCACATAAGAAACATAGTGATGGCCAGAAATTGACTGGATGACTATTTTGAATGGATTGTCATGGAGTACCTTTCTTGGGAGGTGATACTGGAGCTGTAACCGGAAGGACTAGAAGGTGTAAACCATGTTAAGAACTGAGGTAAGTGGGTAGGGAGAGAAAACAGCAACTGTAAAGACCAAAAGGCAGGAATGAGCTTGGTCTCTTCTGGGAATGTGGAATGGGCTTGTGTGGTTCCTGCCTTGTAATAAAGGAGAAATGATACTGGAGACAAGCAAGGACCAGAGTATGCAGAGCCCCAGGAGCCTACAGGATGGCTTGGTTTTTCTTTTAATGCCCTAACAAAGTGCTGAAGGGTTTTAACTGGGGCAATATGGTTTAAAATTTTGAAAAATCACTCAGGCTGCTATGCCACAGTATATTAAAGGGGGACATGGTGGAAAAGAGAAGATGTTGTCACAGTAGTTCAGACAAGCAAAAACTGTGCTTCTACAGGAGTCATGGCAGTGAAAATATGAGTCAATGCTTGTAGGATAGACTTTATTTTAGTAATAAGGATAACGTTTTGTTGAGAAGAAGAATGTCACACATGAAGGGAAGGGGCATTCAAAACTTTCAGTTTGAGGATTATTTGGTTCTTTCTATCTAACGAATTCTGCCCACTCACTAACAGAAGAAAAGCTCACAAAATTCACTCATGGTCTCTTCCTCTTAGTGCTTACCAGTCTATATTTCAACAGAATTTCACATCCCAAAATATACTTCAAATAAGAATGGCATGTTTCTCTTAGGACAATAAAAGATCATGATTTAAATGGCTATTTAAATTTTTCAAATGAAAGTTTGGCAGTCATCACCAGACACAAGCAATTTCATTTTCTAATACATTCCTTTAAATGACATTCTGTTGAATAGGAGGAAAATCAGAATGATGCTAACTCTAGTCATAAAGTGTAGAAATTGAAAAAAGTTTTTCATGTAATACTGATCAGCATTGGGCACAGAGGACTGACTTACCATGAGAACCACTACCATGAAAGAAATGCATGCATAGCCTGGATCCGTGGGCTCCTGAGGTATCTTGACCCTCACGGAGCTTGTGGATGGGCAAAAGCTCTGCTACTTTTTGAACCAGATGATATTTCCAAGATGCTTTATTTATTGCCTGGCCCCTTGACAAGCTCCTGAGAACAGGATTGTCTAGTAGAAACAATAATGTAAACCCCATATGTAAATTTACATTCTCTAGTAATCATAAGTTTTTAAGTGAAATTAATTTTAGCAAAATATTATTTTAGGTCAGTGTTTCCAAAATCCTCTTATTTCAACATGTGATCAACATATTAAAATTATTAATGACATCTTTTACTTTTGTTTAATATTAAAATTTTGAATTTGATGTATAGTCATCTCCATTCAATTAGACTAGTCACATTTCAAGTGTTCACAAGCCACAAGTGACTAATGGCTACTGCAGTAGACATCAGAGCTTAAGAATATGCATATACAATTTCCTGTTAGCAACAATTTTCTCTTAAATATCCAAAAATAAAATATTAATAACTAATGTCATATCACAGACATGGCCCATTGTTAGTTCATACTGTAACTGTAAGTCACTTCAGTCGTGTCTGACTGTGCGACCCCATAGACGGCAGCCCACTAGGCTTCCCATCTGGGATTCTCAAGGCAAGAACACTGGAGTGGGTTGCCATTTCCTTCTCCAATGCATGAAAGTGAAAAGTGAAAGTGAAGTCGCTCAGTTGTGTCCGATTCTTAGCGACCTCATGGACTTCAGCCTACCAGGCTCCTCCATCCATGGGATTTTCCAGGCAAGAGTACTGGAGTGGGGTGCCATTCCCTTCTTCCTGTTAGTTCATAAGAAGAGGCTAATAACTGCTCAAAGATTTGCAACAATGTAGCATAAGAATGACAACTTTGACCTTTGAGAAAATATAACCACATTTTAATAGCTTCATGGACTTTTTCTTTTTGAGGCTTCAATGCTTTGCCTTATTACACTTGGAACCAAAAGGATACACACATTTTAAAAAAAGGAAAATTAAAAGCTGATTTTTTATTCCAGTTCTAAAAAAAAGATGAAGCTGTACAAGGACAATAAAATTATCCTTAAAATATTTTTCAGGACCCCTGAATATCTGTATATGGACCTATCTTTTCATGTTTAAATAATTAGAACAATCTCAAGGAGGAGAATTTGTATGACAAGATTGCAGTTGGGTGCCAAGGGATATATATATCTTGGTATTGCCAGGCTACAGATAAGAAAACTGTAGTCAGGAGGGTGAAATGATCCCTTTGGCATCACAATAAGGGCAGAGGTGGCAGGCACCTGGAATATCACTTGGCTCCTGACCCCCAGGCTCTGCATTAGCATCATCAGCATCATTGTTACCCTGAATGTTTTGGGATGCACATGATGACCAAAATCTTTTCAAGCTGAGAGGCTTTGTGAACCTCTCAGGCAAGGTGACATGAACTGATGATGCTAATTTAAATGTTTTTTCCAAAGTCAACCTAAACATCATTTTTACAACTACAATTTAACTGCAATTGAAACTGCAATACTCTTGCCAATTATGGATAGATTTAAGTAAGGAACGCTGGGCTGGAAGAAGTACAAGCTGGAATCAGGATTTCCAGGAGAAATATCAATAACCTCAGATATGCAGATGACAACACTCTTAAGGCAGAAAGTGAAGAGGAACTAAAAAGCCTCTTGATGAAAATGAAAGAGGAGAGTGAAAAAGTTGGCTTAAAGCTCAACATTCAGAAGACTAAGATCATGGCATCTGGTCCCAACATTTCATGGGAAATAGATGGGGAAACAGTGGAAACAGTGGCTTATTTTATTTAGGGGGGATCCAAAATCACTGCAGATGGTGATTGCAGCTATGAAATTAAAAGACACTTACTCCTTGGAAGGAAAGTTATGACCAACCTAGATAGCATATTAAAAAGCAGAGACATTACTTTGCCAACAAAGGTCCATCTAGTCAAGGCTATGGTTTTTCCAGTGGTCACGTATGGATGTGAGAGTTGGACTGTGAAGAAGCTGAGCACGGAAGAATTGATGCTTTTGAACTGTGGTGTTGGAGAAGACTCTTGAGAGTCCCTTGGACTGCAAGGAGATCCAACCAGTCCATCCTAAAGGAGATCAGTCCTGGGTGTTCATTGGAAGGACTGATGCTGAAGCTGAAACTCCAATACTTTGGCCACCTCATGTGAAGAGTTGACTCATTGGAAAAGCCCCTGATGCTGGGAGGGATTGGGGGCAGGAGGAGAAGGGGACGACAGAGGATGAGATGGCTGGATGGCATCACTGACTCGATGGACATGAGTTTGAATGAACTCCAGGAGTTGGTGATGGACAGGGAGGCCTGGTGTGCTGTAATTCATGGGGTTGCAAAGAGTCGGACATGACTGAGCGACTGAACTGAACTGAACTGAACTGAAGGAACACTTTCTGAACTAATTCACTATCCAAAGACAGACAGAATGGTGTCACAAGTATAGAAACATCCTCAGACAGGAGGAATAATCCATGGATCTTTTAATGCCAAGTCAGAATATCTAGCTTAGAGTCCTTTTTTCCTACAGTATGACCAATGAAAATACATTTTCTAGAAACACAGTGAAGACTTCACTATTTTCCAGAGCCTGTAAACCTCTTATAGGGCAATCAAGGACTGACAATAAGTCAGAAACAAAGTTTTGACATCCTCACACAGGCAGGTAAATATATGAATAGCAAGGACTTAAATAAGCATAAAGATTTTTCTCAACCAAACCAACATTTTAGGAAATAATGAATGAATTTATATATACACACATACATACTAGTATTTAGAGTTAGGCACTAGTCAAAGTTTTTAGACCCTTTTACTTGGATGCATTTTACAAGGAACTAGAAGTTTTCAGAGTAATATAGTAGCTAACATACCTGGCTGGGAGAGATCATTACATTGCC